>NW_026778925.1:0-723000 GCF_030144855.1 Hypanus sabinus
CTGCTGAGTACCTCCAGCATTCTGTGTGTGTTACTCCGTCCATAGACACTGTCTGACCTGCTGAGTTCCTCCAGCATTTTCTGTGTGTTACTCTGTCCGTAGACACGGTCTAACCTGCTGAGTTATTCCAGCATTTTGGTTGTGTTACTCTGACCAGAGACACTGTCTGACCTGCTGAGTTCCTCCAGCATTTTGTGAGTGTTACTCTGTCCATAGACACTGTCTGACCTGCTGAGTTATTCCAGCATTTTGTGTGTGTTACTCTGACCATAGACACTGTCTGACCTGCTGAGTTCCTCCAGCATTTTGAGTGTGTTACTCTGTCCATAGACACTGTCTGACCTGCTGAGTTCCTCCAGCATTTTGTGTGTGTTACTCTGTCCGTAGACACGGTCTAACCTGCTGAGCTATTCCAGCATTTTGTGTGTGTTACTCTGTACGTAGACACTGTCTGACCTGCTGAGTTCCTCCAGCATTCTGTCTGTGTTACTCTGACCACAGCCATTGTCTGACCTGCTGAGTTCCTCCAGCATTTTCTCTGTGTTACTCTGACCAGAGACACTGTCTGACCTGCTGAGTTCCTCCAGCATTTTGTGAGTGTTACTCTGCCCATAGACACTGTCTGACCTGCTGAGTTCTTCCAGCATTTTGTGTGTGTTACTCTGTCCATAGACACTGTCTGACCTGCTGAGTTCCTCCAGCATTTTGTGTGTGTCACTCTGACCATAGACACTGCCTGACCTGCTGAGTTCCTCCAGCATTTTGTGTGTGTTACTCTGACCATACGCACTGACTGACCTGCTGAGTTCCTCCAGCATTTTGTGTGTGTTACTCTGTCCATACACACTGTCTGACCTGCTGAGTTCCTCCAGCATTTTGTGTGTGTAACTCTGTCCGTAGACACTGTCTGACCTGCTGAGTACCTCCAGCATTCTGTGTGTGTTACTCCGTCCATAGACACTGTCTGACCTGCTGAGTTCCTCCAGCATTTTGTGTGTGTTACTCTGTCCGTAGACACGGTCTAACCTGCTGAGTTATTCCAGCATTTTGTGTGTGTTACTCTGACCAGAGACACTGTCTGACCTGCTGAGTTCCTCCAGCATTTTGTGAGTGTTACTCTGTCCATAGACACTGTCTGACCTGCTGAGTTATTCCAGCATTTTGTGTGTGTAACTCTGACCATAGACACTGTCTGACCTGCTGAGTTCCTCCAGCATTTTGTGTGTGTCACTCTGACCATAGACACTGCCTGACCTGCTGAGTTCCTCCAGCATTTTGTGTGTGTTACTCTGACCATACGCACTGTCTGACCTGCTGAGTTCCTCCGGCATTTTGTGTGTGGTACTATGACCATAGACACTGTGTGACCTGCTCAGTTATTCCAGCATTTTGTGTGTGTTACTCTGACCATAGACACTGTCTGACCTGCTGAGTTCCTCGAGCATTTTGTGTATGTTACTCTGTCCGTAGACACTGTCTGACCTGCTGAGTTATTCCAGCATTGTGTGTGCGTTACTCTGACCATAGACACTGTCTGACCTGCTGAGTTCCTCCAGCATTTTGTGTGTGTTACTCTGACCATAGATACTGTCTGACCTGCTGAGTTCCTCCAGCATTTTGTGTGTGTTACTCTGACCATAGACACTGTCTGACCTGCTGAGTTCCTCCAGCATTCTGTCTGTGTTACTCTGACCACAGCCATTGTCTGACCTGCTGAGTTCCTCCAGCATTTTGTCTGTGTTACTCTGACCAGAGACACTGTCTGACCTGCTGAGTTCCTCCAGCATTTTGTGAGTGTTACTCTGCCCATAGACACTGTCTGACCTGCTGAGTTATTCCAGCATTTTGTGTGTGTTACTCTGACCATAGACACTGTCTGACCTGCTGAGTTCTTCCAGCATTTTGTGTGTGTTACTCTGTCCATAGACACTGTCTGACCTGCTGAGTTCCTCCAGCATTTTGTGTGTGTCACTCTGACCATAGACACTGCCTGACCTGCTGAGTTCCTCCAGCATTTTGTGTGTGTTACTCTGACCATACGCACTGTCTGACCTGCTGAGTTCCTCCGGCATTTTGTGTGTGGTACTATGACCATAGACACTGTGTGACCTGCTCAGTTATTCCAGCATTTTGTGTGTGTTACTCTGACCATAGACACTGTCTGACCTGCTGAGTTCCTCGAGCATTTTGTGTATGTTACTCTGTCCGTAGACACTGTCTGACCTGCTGAGTTATTCCAGCATTTTGTGTGTGTTACTCTGTCTGTAGACACTGTCTGACCTGCTGATTTATTCCAGCATTTTGTGTGTGTTACTCTGTCCATAGACACTGTCTGACCTGCTGAGTGCCTCCAGCATTCTGTGTGTGTTACTCCGTCCATAGACACTGTCTGACTTGCTGAGTTCCTCCAGCATTTTGTGTGTGTTACTCCGTCCATAGACACTGTCTGACCTGCTGTGTTATTCAAGCATTTTGTGTGTGTTACTCTATCTGTATACACTGTCTGACCTGCACAGTTCCTCCAGCATTTTGTGTGTGTTACTCTGTACGTAGACACTGTCTGACCTGCTGAGTTATTCCAGCATTTTGTGGGTGTTACTCTGTCCATAGACACTGTCTGACCTGCTGAGTTCCTCCAGCATTTTGTGTGTGTTACTCTGTCCGTAGACACGGTCTAACCTGCTGAGCTATTCCAGCATTTTGTGTGTGTTACTCTGTACGTAGACACTGTCTGACCTGCTGAGTTCCTCCAGCATTCTGTCTGTGTTACTCTGACCACAGCCATTGTCTGACCTGCTGAGTTCCTCCATCATTTTGTCTGTGTTACTCTGACCAGAGACACTGTCTGACCTGCTGAGTTCCTCCAGCATTTTGTGAGTGTTACTCTGCCCATAGACACTGTCTGACCTGCTGAGTTATTCCAGCATTTTGTGTGTGTTACTCTGACCATAGACACTGTCTGACCTGCTGAGTTCTTCCAGCATTTTGTGTGTGTTACTCTGTCCATAGACACTGTCTGACCTGCTGAGTTCCTCCAGCATTTTGTGTGTGTTACTCCGTCCATAGACACTGTCTGACTTGCTGAGTTCCTCCAGCATTTTGTGTGTGTTACTCCGTCCATAGACACTGTCTGACTTGCTGAGTTCCTCCAGCATTTTGTGTGTGTTACTCCGTCCATAGACACTGTCTGACCTGCTGTGTTATTCAAGCATTTTGTGTGTGTTACTCTGTCCATACACACTGTCTGACCTGCTGAGTTCCTCCAGCATTTTGTGTGTGTAACTCTGTCCGTAGACACTGTCTGACCTGCTGAGTACCTCCAGCATTCTGTGTGTGTTACTCCGTCCATAGACACTGTCTGACCTGCTGAGTTCCTCCAGCATTTTGTGTGTGTTACTCTGTCCGTAGACACGGTCTAACCTGCTGAGTTATTCCAGCATTTTGTGTGTGTTACTCTGACCAGAGACACTGTCTGACCTGCTGAGTTCCTCCAGCATTTTGTGAGTGTTACTCTGTCCATAGACACTGTCTGACCTGCTGAGTTATTCCAGCATTTTGTGTGTGTTACTCTGACCATAGACACTGTCTGACCTGCTGAGTTCCTCCAGCATTTTGAGTGTGTTACTCTGTCCATAGACACTGTCTGACCTGCTGAGTTCCTCCAGCATTTTGTGTGTGTTACTCTGTCCGTAGACACGGTCTAACCTGCTGAGCTATTCCAGCATTTTGTGTGTGTTACTCTGTACGTAGACACTGTCTGACCTGCTGAGTTCCTCCAGCATTCTGTCTGTGTTACTCTGACCACAGCCATTGTCTGACCTGCTGAGTTCCTCCAGCATTTTGTCTGTGTTACTCTGACCAGAGACACTGTCTGACCTGCTGAGTTCCTCCAGCATTTTGTGAGTGTTACTCTGCCCATAGACACTGTCTGACCTGCTGAGTTATTCCAGCATTTTGTGTGTGTTACTCTGACCATAGACACTGTCTGACCTGCTGAGTTCTTCCAGCATTTTGTGTGTGTTACTCTGTCCATAGACACTGTCTGACCTGCTGAGTTCCTCCAGCATTTTGTGTGTGTCACTCTGACCATAGACACTGCCTGACCTGCTGAGTTCCTCCAGCATTTTGTGTGTGTTACTCTGACCATACGCACTGACTGACCTGCTGAGTTCCTCCAGCATTTTGTGTGTGTTACTCTGTCCATACACACTGTCTGACCTGCTGAGTTCCTCCAGCATTTTGTGTGTGTAACTCTGTCCGTAGACACTGTCTGACCTGCTGAGTACCTCCAGCATTCTGTGTGTGTTACTCCGTCCATAGACACTGTCTGACCTGCTGAGTTCCTCCAGCATTTTGTGTGTGTTACTCTGTCCGTAGACACGGTCTAACCTGCTGAGTTATTCCAGCATTTTGTGTGTGTTACTCTGACCAGAGACACTGTCTGACCTGCTGAGTTCCTCCAGCATTTTGTGAGTGTTACTCTGTCCATAGACACTGTCTGACCTGCTGAGTTATTCCAGCATTTTGTGTGTGTTACTCTGACCATAGACACTGTCTGACCTGCTGAGTTCCTCCAGCATTTTGAGTGTGTTACTCTGTCCATAGACACTGTCTGACCTGCTGAGTTCCTCCAGCATTTTGTGTGTGTTACTCTGTCCGTAGACACGGTCTAACCTGCTGAGCTATTCCAGCATTTTGTGTGTGTTACTCTGTACGTAGACACTGTCTGACCTGCTGAGTTCCTCCAGCATTCTGTCTGTGTTACTCTGACCACAGCCATTGTCTGACCTGCTGAGTTCCTCCAGCATTTTCTCTGTGTTACTCTGACCAGAGACACTGTCTGACCTGCTGAGTTCCTCCAGCATTTTGTGAGTGTTACTCTGCCCATAGACACTGTCTGACCTGCTGAGTTATTCCAGCATTTTGTGTGTGTTACTCTGACCATAGACACTGTCTGACCTGCTGAGTTCTTCCAGCATTTTGTGTGTGTTACTCTGTCCATAGACACTGTCTGACCTGCTGAGTTCCTCCAGCATTTTGTGTGTGTCACTCTGACCATAGACACTGCCTGACCTGCTGAGTTCCTCCAGCATTTTGTGTGTGTTACTCTGACCATACGCACTGTCTGACCTGCTGAGTTCCTCCAGCATTTTGTGTGTGTTACTCTGACCATAGACACTGTGTGACCTTCTGAGTTATTCCAGCATTTTCTGTGTGTTACTCTGACCATAGACACTGTCTGACCTGCTGAGTTCCTCGAGCATTTTGTGTATGTTACTCTGTCCGTAGACACTGTCTGACCTGCTGAGTTATTCCAGCATTTTGTGTGTGTTACTCTGTCTGTAGACACTGTCTGACCTGCTGATTTATTCCAGCATTTTGTGTGTGTTACTCTGTCCATAGACACTGTCTGACCTGCTGAGTGCCTCCAGCATTCTGTGTGTGTTACTCCGTCCATAGACACTGTCTGACTTGCTGAGTTCCTCCAGCATTTTGTGTGTGTTACTCCGTCCATAGACACTGTCTGACCTGCTGTGTTATTCAAGCATTTTGTGTGTGTTACTCTATCTGTATACACTGTCTGACCTGCACAGTTCCTCCAGCATTTTGTGTGTGTCACTCTGACCATAGACACTGCCTGACCTGCTGAGTTCCTCCAGCATTTTGTGTGTGTTACTCTGACCATACGCACTGTCTGACCTGCTGAGTTCCTCCAGCATTTTGTGTGTGTTACTCTGACCATAGACACTGTCTGACCTGCTGAGTTATTCCAGCATTTTGTGTGTGTTACTCTGACCATAGACACTGTCTGACCTGCTGAGTTCCTCGAGCATTTTGTGTATGTTACTCTGTCCGTAGACACTGTCTGACCTGCTGAGTTATTCCAGCATTGTGTGTGTGTTACTCTGACCATAGACACTGTCTGACCTGCTGAGTTCCTCCAGCACTTTGTGTGTGTTACTCTTTCCATAGACACTGTCTAACCTGCTGAGTTATTCCTGCATTTTGTGTGTGTTACTCTGTCCGTAGACACTGTCTGACCTGCTGAGTTATTCCAGCATTTTGTGTGTGTTACTCTGTCCATAGACACTGTCTGATCTGCTGAGTGCCAGCAGCATTCTGTGTGTGTTACTCCGTCCATAGACACTGTCTGACTTGCTGAGTTCCTCCAGCATTTTGTGTGTGTTACTCCGTCCATAGACACTGTCTGACTTGCTGAGTTCCTCCAGCATTTTGTGTGTGTTACTCCGTCCATAGACACTGTCTGACCTGCTGTGTTATTCAAGCATTTTGTGTGTGTTACTCTATCTGTATACACTGTCTGACCTGCACAGTTCCTCCAGCATTTTGTGTGTGTTACTCTGTATGTAGACACTGTCTGACCTGCTGAGTTATTCCAGCATTTTGTGTGTGTTACTCTGTCCATACACACTGTCTGACCTGCTGAGTTCCTCCAGCATTTTGTGTGTGTAACTCTGTCCGTAGACACTGTCTGACCTGCTGAGTACCTCCAGCATTCTGTGTGTGTTACTCCGTCCATAGACACTGTCTGACCTGCTGAGTTCCTCCAGCATTTTCTGTGTGTTACTCTGTCCGTAGACACGGTCTAACCTGCTGAGTTATTCCAGCATTTTGTGTGTGTTACTCTGACCAGAGACACTGTCTGACCTGCTGAGTTCCTCCAGCATTTTGTGAGTGTTACTCTGTCCATAGACACTGTCTGACCTGCTGAGTTATTCCAGCATTTTGTGTGTGTTACTCTGACCATAGACACTGTCTGACCTGCTGAGTTCCTCCAGCATTTTGAGTGTGTTACTCTGTCCATAGACACTGTCTGACCTGCTGAGTTCCTCCAGCATTTTGTGTGTGTTACTCTGTCCGTAGACACGGTCTAACCTGCTGAGCTATTCCAGCATTTTGTGTGTGTTACTCTGTACGTAGACACTGTCTGACCTGCTGAGTTCCTCCAGCATTCTGTCTGTGTTACTCTGACCACAGCCATTGTCTGACCTGCTGAGTTCCTCCAGCATTTTCTCTGTGTTACTCTGACCAGAGACACTGTCTGACCTGCTGAGTTCCTCCAGCATTTTGTGAGTGTTACTCTGCCCATAGACACTGTCTGACCTGCTGAGTTATTCCAGCATTTTGTGTGTGTTACTCTGACCATACGCACTGTCTGTCCTGCTGAGTTCCTCCAGCATTTTGTGTGTGTTACTCTGACCATAGACACTGTGTGACCTGCTGAGTTATTCCAGCATTTTGTGTGTGTTACTCTGACCATAGACACTGTCTGACCTGCTGAGTTCCTCGAGCATTTTGTGTATGTTACTCTGTCCGTAGACACTGTCTGACCTGCTGAGTTATTCCAGCATTTTGTGTGTGTTACTCTGTCTGTAGACACTGTCTGACCTGCTGATTTATTCCAGCATTTTGTGTGTGTTACTCTGTCCATAGACACTGTCTGACCTGCTGAGTGCCTCCAGCATTCTGTGTGTGTTACTCCGTCCATAGACACTGTCTGACTTGCTGAGTTCCTCCAGCATTTTGTGTGTGTTACTCCGTCCATAGACACTGTCTGACCTGCTGTGTTATTCAAGCATTTTGTGTGTGTTACTCTATCTGTATACACTGTCTGACCTGCACAGTTCCTCCAGCATTTTGTGTGTGTTACTCTGTACGTAGACACTGTCTGACCTGCTGAGTTATTCCAGCACTTTGTGTGTGTTACTCTGTCCATAGACACTGTCTGACCTGCTGAGTTCCTCCAGCATTTTGTGTGTGTTACTCTGTCCGTAGACACGGTCTAACCTGCTGAGCTATTCCAGCATTTTGTGTGTGTTACTCTGTACGTAGACACTGTCTGACCTGCTGAGTTCCTCCAGCATTCTGTCTGTGTTACTCTGACCACAGCCATTGTCTGACCTGCTGAGTTCCTCCAGCATTTTGTCTGTGTTACTCTGACCAGAGACACTGTCTGACCTGCTGAGTTCCTCCAGCATTTTGTGAGTGTTACTCTGCCCATAGACACTGTCTGACCTGCTGAGTTATTCCAGCATTTTGTGTGTGTTACTCTGACCATAGACACTGTCTGACCTGCTGAGTTCTTCCAGCATTTTGTGTGTGTTACTCTGTCCATAGACACTGTCTGACCTGCTGAGTTCCTCCAGCATTTTGTGTGTGTCACTCTGACCATAGACACTGCCTGACCTGCTGAGTTCCTCCAGCATTTTGTGTGTGTTACTCTGACCATACGCACTGTCTGACCTGCTGAGTTCCTCCAGCATTTTGTGTGTGTTACTCTGACCATAGACACTGTCTGACCTGCTGAGTTATTCCAGCATTTTCTGTGTGTTACTCTGACCATAGACACTGTCTGACCTGCTGAGTTCCTCGAGCATTTTGTGTATGTTACTCTGTCCGTAGACACTGTCTGACCTGCTGAGTTATTCCAGCATTGTGTGTGTGTTACTCTGACCAGACACTGTCTGACCTGCTGAGTTCCTCCAGCATTTTGTGTGTGTTACTCTTTCCATAGACACTGTCTAACCTGCTGAGTTATTCCTGCATTTTGTGTGTGTTACTCTGTCCGTAGACACTGTCTGACCTGCTGAGTTATTCCAGCATTTTGTGTGTGTTACTCTGTCCATAGACACTGTCTGATCTGCTGAGTTCCTCCAGCATTTTGTGTGTGTTACTCCGTCCATAGACACTGTCTGACCTGCTGAGTTATTGAAGCATTTTGTGTGTGTTACTCTATCCGTAGACACTGTCTGACCTGCACAGTTCCTCCAGCATTTTGTGTGTGTTACTCTGTACGTAGACACTGTCTGACCTGCTGAGTTATTCCAGCATTTTCTGTGTGTTACTCTGTCCGTAGACACTGTCTGACCTGCTGAGTTCCTCCAGCATTTTGTGTGTGTTACTCTGTCCGTAGACACGGTCTAACCTGCTGAGCTATTCCAGCATTTTGTGTGTGTTACTCTGTACGTAGACACTGTCTGACCTGCTGAGTTCCTCCAGCATTCTGTCTGTGTTACTCTGACCACAGCCATTGTCTGACCTGCTGAGTTCCTCCAGCATTTTGTCTGTGTTACTCTGACCAGAGACACTGTCTGACCTGCTGAGTTCCTACAGCATTTTGTGAGTGTTACTCTGCCCATAGACACTGTCTGACCTGCTGAGTTATTCCAGCATTTTGTGTGTGTTACTCTGACCATAGACACTGTCTGACCTGCTGAGTTCTTCCAGCATTTTGTGTGTGTTACTCTGTCCATAGACACTGTCTGACCTGCTGAGTTCCTCCAGCATTTTGTGTGTGTCACTCTGACCATAGACACTGCCTGACCTGCTGAGTTCCTCCAGCATTTTGTGTGTGTTACTCTGACCATACGCACTGTCTGACCTGCTGAGTTCCTCCAGCATTTTGTGTGTGTTACTCTGACCATAGACACTGTCTGACCTGCTGAGTTATTCCAGCATTTTCTGTGTGTTACTCTGACCATAGACACTGTCTGACCTGCTGAGTTCCTCGAGCATTTTGTGTATGTTACTCTGTCCGTAGACACTGTCTGACCTGCTGAGTTATTCCAGCATTGTGTGTGTGTTACTCTGACCAGACACTGTCTGACCTGCTGAGTTCCTCCAGCATTTTGTGTGTGTTACTCTTTCCATAGACACTGTCTAACCTGCTGAGTTATTCCTGCATTTTGTGTGTGTTACTCTGTCCGTAGACACTGTCTGACCTGCTGAGTTATTCCAGCATTTTGTGTGTGTTACTCTGTCCATAGACACTGTCTGATCTGCTGAGTTCCTCCAGCATTTTGTGTGTGTTACTCCGTCCATAGACACTGTCTGACCTGCTGAGTTATTGAAGCATTTTGTGTGTGTTACTCTATCCGTAGACACTGTCTGACCTGCACAGTTCCTCCAGCATTTTGTGTGTGTTACTCTGTACGTAGACACTGTCTGACCTGCTGAGTTATTCCAGCATTTTCTGTGTGTTACTCTGTCCGTAGACACTGTCTGACCTTCTGAGTTCCTCCAGCATTTTGTGTGTGTTACTCCGTCGATAGACACTGTCTGACCTGCTGAGTTCCTCCAGCATTTTGTGTGTGTTACTCTGTCCGTAGACACTGTCTGACCTGCTGTGTTCCTCCAGCATTTTGTGTGTGTAACTCTGTCCGTAGACACTGTCTGACCTGCTGAGTGCCTCCAGCATTTTGTGTGTGTTACTCTGTCGGTAGACACTGTCTGACCTGCTGAGTTCCTCCAGCATTTTGTGTGTGTTACTCTGTCCATAGACACTATCTGACTGCTGAGTGCCTCCAGCATTCTGTGTGTGTTACTCCGTCCATAGACACTGTCTGACCTGCTGAGTTCTTCCAGCATTTTGTGTTTGTTACTCTGTCCATAGACACTGTCTGACCTGCTGAGTTCCTCCAGCATTTTGTGTGTGTCACTCTGACCATAGACACTGCCTGACCTGCTGAGTTCCTCCAGCATTTTGTGTGTGTTACTCTGACCATAGACACTGTCTGACCTGCTGAGTTCCTCGAGCATTTTGTGTATGTTACTCTGTCCGTAGACACTGTCTGACCTGCTGAGTTATTCCAGCATTGTGTGTGTGTTACTCTGACCAGACACTGTCTGACCTGCTGAGTTCCTCCAGCATTTTGTGTGTGTTACTCTTTCCATAGACACTGTCTAACCTGCTGAGTTATTCCTGCATTTTGTGTGTGTTACTCTGTCCGTAGACACTGTCTGACCTGCTGAGTTATTCCAGCATTTTGTGTGTGTTACTCTGTCCATAGACACTGTCTGATCTGCTGAGTTCCTCCAGCATTTTGTGTGTGTTACTCCGTCCATAGACACTGTCTGACCTGCTGAGTTATTGAAGCATTTTGTGTGTGTTACTCTATCCGTAGACACTGTCTGACCTGCACAGTTCCTCCAGCATTTTGTGTGTGTTACTCTGTACGTAGACACTGTCTGACCTGCTGAGTTATTCCAGCATTTTCTGTGTGTTACTCTGTCCGTAGACACTGTCTGACCTGCTGAGTTCCTCCAGCATTTTGTGTGTGTTACTCTGTCCGTAGACACGGTCTAACCTGCTGAGCTATTCCAGCATTTTGTGTGTGTTACTCTGTACGTAGACACTGTCTGACCTGCTGAGTTCCTCCAGCATTCTGTCTGTGTTACTCTGACCACAGCCATTGTCTGACCTGCTGAGTTCCTCCAGCATTTTGTCTGTGTTACTCTGACCAGAGACACTGTCTGACCTGCTGAGTTCCTACAGCATTTTGTGAGTGTTACTCTGCCCATAGACACTGTCTGACCTGCTGAGTTATTCCAGCATTTTGTGTGTGTTACTCTGACCATAGACACTGTCTGACCTGCTGAGTTCTTCCAGCATTTTGTGTGTGTTACTCTGTCCATAGACACTGTCTGACCTGCTGAGTTCCTCCAGCATTTTGTGTGTGTCACTCTGACCATAGACACTGCCTGACCTGCTGAGTTCCTCCAGCATTTTGTGTGTGTTACTCTGACCATACGCACTGTCTGACCTGCTGAGTTCCTCCAGCATTTTGTGTGTGTTACTCTGACCATAGACACTGTCTGACCTGCTGAGTTATTCCAGCATTTTCTGTGTGTTACTCTGACCATAGACACTGTCTGACCTGCTGAGTTCCTCGAGCATTTTGTGTATGTTACTCTGTCCGTAGACACTGTCTGACCTGCTGAGTTATTCCAGCATTGTGTGTGTGTTACTCTGACCAGACACTGTCTGACCTGCTGAGTTCCTCCAGCATTTTGTGTGTGTTACTCTTTCCATAGACACTGTCTAACCTGCTGAGTTATTCCTGCATTTTGTGTGTGTTACTCTGTCCGTAGACACTGTCTGACCTGCTGAGTTATTCCAGCATTTTGTGTGTGTTACTCTGTCCATAGACACTGTCTGATCTGCTGAGTTCCTCCAGCATTTTGTGTGTGTTACTCCGTCCATAGACACTGTCTGACCTGCTGAGTTATTGAAGCATTTTGTGTGTGTTACTCTATCCGTAGACACTGTCTGACCTGCACAGTTCCTCCAGCATTTTGTGTGTGTTACTCTGTACGTAGACACTGTCTGACCTGCTGAGTTATTCCAGCATTTTCTGTGTGTTACTCTGTCCGTAGACACTGTCTGACCTTCTGAGTTCCTCCAGCATTTTGTGTGTGTTACTCCGTCGATAGACACTGTCTGACCTGCTGAGTTCCTCCAGCATTTTGTGTGTGTTACTCTGTCCGTAGACACTGTCTGACCTGCTGTGTTCCTCCAGCATTTTGTGTGTGTAACTCTGTCCGTAGACACTGTCTGACCTGCTGAGTGCCTCCAGCATTTTGTGTGTGTTACTCTGTCGGTAGACACTGTCTGACCTGCTGAGTTCCTCCAGCATTTTGTGTGTGTTACTCTGTCCATAGACACTATCTGACTGCTGAGTGCCTCCAGCATTCTGTGTGTGTTACTCCGTCCATAGACACTGTCTGACCTGCTGAGTTCTTCCAGCATTTTGTGTTTGTTACTCTGTCCATAGACACTGTCTGACCTGCTGAGTTCCTCCAGCATTTTGTGTGTGTCACTCTGACCATAGACACTGCCTGACCTGCTGAGTTCCTCCAGCATTTTGTGTGTGTTACTCTGACCATACGCACTGTCTGACCTGCTGAGTTCCTCCAGCATTTTGTGTGTGTTACTCTGACCATAGACACTGTCCGACCTGCTGAGTTATTCCAGCATTTTGTGTGTGTTACTCTGACCATAGACACTGTCTGACATGCTGAGTTCCTCGAGCATTTTGTGTATGTTACTCTGTCCGTAGACACTGTCTGACCTGCTGAGTTATTCCAGCATTGTGTGTGTGTTACTCTGACCAGACACTGTCTGACCTGCTGAGTTCCTCCAGCATTTTGTGTGTGTTACTCTTTCCATAGACACTGTCTAACCTGCTGAGTTATTCCTGCATTTTGTATGTGTTACTCTGTCCGTAGACACTGTCTGACCTGCTGAGTTATTCCAGCATTTTGTGTGTGTTACTCTGTCCATAGACACTGTCTGATCTGCTGAGTGCCAGCAGCATTCTGTGTGTGTTACTCCGTCCATAGACACTGTCTGACTTGCTGAGTTCCTCCAGCATTTTGTGTGTGTTACTTTGTCCATAGACACTGTCTGACCTGCTGAGTTCCTCCAGCATTTTGTGTGTGTTACTCTGTCCGTAGACACTGTCTGACCTGCTGAGTTCCTCCATCATTTTGAGTGTTACTCTGACCATAGACACTGTCTGACCTGTTGAGTTTCTCCAGCATTTTGTGTTTGTTACTCTGACCATAGACACTCTCTGACCTGCTGAGTTCCTCCAGCATTTTGTGTGTGTTACTCTGTCCATAGACACTCTCTGACCTGCTGAGTTCCTCCAGTATTTTGTGTGTGTCACTCTGACCATAGACACTGTCTGACCTGCTGAGTTCCTCCAGCATTTTGTGTGTGTTACTCTGACCATAAACACTGTCTGACCTGCTGAGTTATTCCAGCATTTTGTGTGTGTTACTCTGTCCATAGACACTGTCTGACCTGCTGAGTTCCTCCAGCATTTTGTGTGTGTTACTATGACCATAGACACTGTCTGACCTGTTGAGATAACCAGCATTTTGTGTGTTACTCTGTCCGTAGACACTGTCTGACCTGCTGAGTTCCTCCAGCATTTTGTGTGTGTTACTCTTTCCATAGACACTGTCTAACCTGCTGAGTTATTCCAGCATTTTGTGTGTGTTACTCTGTCCGTAGACACTGTCTGACCTGCTGAGTTATTCCAGCATTTTGTGTGTGTTACTCTGTCCATAGACACTGTCTGATCTGCTGAGTGCCAGCAGCATTCTGTGTGTGTTACTCCGTCCATAGACACTGTCTGACTTGCTGAGTTCCTCCAGCATTTTGTGTGTGTTACTCCGTCCATAGACACTGTCTGACCTGCTGAGTTATTCAAGCATTTTGTGTGTGTTACTCTATCCGTAGACACTGTCTGACCTGCACAGTTCCTCCAGCATTTTGTGTGTGTTACTCTGTACGTAGACACTGTCTGACCTGCTGAGTTATTCCAGCATTTTCTGTGTGTTACTCTGTCCGTAGACACTGTCTGACCTTCTGAGTTCCTCCAGCATTTTGTGTGTGTTACTCCGTCGATAGACACTGTCTGACCTGCTGAGTTCCTCCAGCATTTTGTGTGTGTTACTCTGTCCGTAGACACTGTCTGACCTGCTGAGTTCCTCCAGCATTTTGTGTGTGTAACTCTGTCCGTAGACACTGTCTGACCTGCTGAGTGCCTCCAGCATTTTGTGTGTGTTACTCTGTCCGTAGACACTGTCTGACCTGCTGAGTTCCTCCAGCATTTTGTGTGTGTTACTCTGTCCATAGACACTATCTGACCTGCTGAGTGCCTCCAGCATTCTGTGTGTGTTACTCCGTCCATAGACACTGTCTGACCTGCTGAGTTCCTCCAGCATTCTGTCTGTGTTACTCTGACCACAGCCACAGTCTGACCTGCTGAGTTCCTCCAGCATTTTGTCTGTGTTACTCTGACCAGAGACACTGTCTGACCTGCTGAGTTCCTCCAGCATTTTGTGTGTGTTACTCTGTCCATAGACCCTGTCTGACCTGCTGAGTTCCTCCAGCATTTTGTGTGTGTTACTTTGTCCATAGACACTGTCTGACCTGCTGAGTTCCTCCAGCATTTTGTGTGTGTTACTCTGTCCATAGACACTGTCTGACCTGCTGAGTTCCTCCATCATTTTGAGTGTTACTCTGACCATAGACACTGTCTGACCTGTTGAGTTTCTCCAGCATTTTGTGTGTGTTACTCTGACCATAGACACTCTCTGACCTGCTGAGTTCCTCCAGCATTTTGTGTGTGTTACTCAGTCCATAGACACTGTCTGACCTGCTGAGTTCCTCCAGCATTTTGTGTGTGTTACTCTGACCATAAACACTGTCTGACCTGCTGAGTTATTCCAGCATTTTGTGTGTGTTACTCTGTCCATAGACACTGTCTGACCTGCTGAGTTCCTCCAGCATTTTGTGAGTGTTACTATGACCATAGACACTGTCTGACCTGTTGAGATAACCAGCATTTTGTGTGTTACTCTGTCCGTAGACACTGTCTGACCTGCTGAGATCCTCCAGCATTTTGTGTGTGTTACTCTTTCCATAGACACTGTCTAAACTGCTAAGTTACTCCAGCATTTTGTGTGTGTTACTCTGTCTGTAGACACTGTCTGACTTGCTGATTTATTCCAGCATTTTGTGTGTGTTACTCTGTCCATAGACACTGTCTGACCTGCTGAGTGCCAGCAGCATTCTGTGTGTGTTACTCAGTCCATAGACACTGTCTGATTTGCTGAGTTCCTCCAGCATTTTGTGTGTGTTACTCCGTCCATAGACACTGTCTGACCTGCTGTGTTATTCAAGCATTTTGTGTGTGTTACTCTATTTGTATACACTGTCTGACCTGCACAGTTCCTCCAGCATTTTGTGTGTGTTACTCTGTACGTAGACACTGTCTGACCTGCTGAGTTATTCCAGCATTTTGTGTGTGTTACTCTGTCCATAGACACTGTCTGACCTGCTGAGTTCCTCCAGCATTTTGTGTGTGTTACTCTGTCCGTAGACACTGTCTGACCTGCTGAGTACCTCCAGCATTCTGTGTGTGTTACTCCGTCCATAGACACTGTCTGACCTGCTGAGTTCCTCCAGCATTTTGTGTGTGTTACTCTGTCCGTAGACACGGTCTAACCTGCTGAGTTATTCCAGCATTTTGTGTGTGTTACTCTGTCCGTAGACACTGTCTGACCTGCTGAGTTCCTCCAGCATTCTGTCTGTGTTACTCTGACCACATCCACTGTCTGACCTGCTGAGTCCCTCCAGCATTTTGTGTGTGTTACTTTGTCCATAGACACTGTCTGACCTGCTGAGTTCCTCCAGCATTTTGTGTGTGTTACTCTGACCAGAGACACTGTCTGACCTGCTGAGTTCCTCCAGCATTTAGTGTGTGTTACTCTGTCCATAGAGACTGTCTGACCTGCTGAGTTCCTCCAGCATTTCGTGTGTGTAACTCTGTCCGTAGACACTGTCTGACCTGCTGAGTACCTCCAGCATTCTGTGTGTGTTACTCCGTCCATAGACACTGTCTAACCTGCTGAGCTACTCCAGCATTTTGTGTGTGTTACTCTGTACGTAGACACTGTCTGACCTGCTGAGATCCTCCAGCATTCTGTCTGAGTTACTCTGACCACAGCCATTGTCTGACCTGCTGAGTTCCTCCAGCATTTTGTCTGTGTTACTCTGACCAGAGACACTATCTGACCTGCTGAGTTCCTCCAGCATTTTGTGAGTGTTACTCTGCCCATAGACACTGTCTGACCTGCTGAGTTATTCCAGCAATTTGTGTGTGTTACTCTGAACATAGACACTGTCTGACCTGCTGAGTTCCTCCAGCATTTTGAGTGTGTTACTCTGACCATAGACACTGTCTGACCTGCAGAGTTCCTCCAGCATTTTGTGTGTGTTACTCTGGCCATAGATACTGTCTGAGCTGCTGAGTTCCTCCAGCCTTTTGTGTGTGTTACTCTGTCCATAGACACTGTCTAACCTGCTGAGTTCCTCCAGCATTTTGTGTGTGTTACTCTGACCATAGACACTGTCTGAGCTGCTGAGTTCTTCCAGCATTTTGTGTGTGTTACTCTGTCCATAGACACTGTCTGACCTGCTGAGTTCCTCCAGCATTTTGTGTGTGTCACTCTGACCATAGACACTGCCTGACCTGCTGAGTTCCTCCAGCATTTTGTGTGTGTTACTCTGACCATACTTACTGTCTGACCTGCTGAGTTCCTCCAGCATTTTGTGTGTGTTGCTCTGACCATAGACACTGTCTGACCTGCTGAGTTATTCCAGCATTTTGTGTGTGTTACTCTGACCATAGACACTGTCTGACCTGCTGAGTTCCTCGAGCATTTTGTGTATGTTACTCTGTCCGTAGACACTGTCTGACCTGCTGAGTTATTCCAGCATTGTGTGTGCGTTACTCTGACCATAGACACTGTCTGACCTGCTGAGTTCCTCCAGCATTTTGTGTGTGTTACTCTGACCATAGACACTGTCTGACCTGCTGAGTTCCTCCAGCATTTTGTGTGTGTTACTCTGTCCGTAGACACTGTCTGACCTGCTGAGTTATTCCAGCATTTTGTGTGTGTTACTCTGTCCATAGACACTGTCTGATCTGCTGAGTGCCAGCAGCATTCTGTGTGTGTTACTCCGTCCATAGACACTGTCTGACTTGCTGAGTTCCTCCAGCATTTTGTGTGTGTTACTCCGTCCATAGACACTGTCTGACCTGCTGAGTTATTCAAGCATTTTGTGTGTGTTACTCTATCCGTAGACACTGTCTGACCTGCACAGTTCCTCCAGCATTTTGTGTGTGTTACTCTGTACGTAGACACTGTCTGACCTGCTGAGTTATTCCAGCATTTTCTGTGTGTTACTCTGTCCGTAGACACTGTCTGACCTTCTGAGTTCCTCCAGCATTTTGTGTGTGTTACTCCGTCGATAGACACTGTCTGACCTGCTGAGTTCCTCCAGCATTTTGTGTGTGTTACTCTGACCATAGACACTGTCTAACCTGCTGAGTTATTCCAGCATTTTGTGTGTGTTACTCTGTCCGTAGACACTGTCTGACCTGCTGAGTTATTCCAGCATTTTGTGTGTGTTACTCTGTCCATAGACACTGTCTGACCTGCTGAGTGCCTCCAGCATTCTGTGTGTGTTACTCCGTCCATAGACACTGTCTGACCTGCTGAGTTCCTCCAGCATTTTGTGTGTGTTACTCCGTCCATAGACACTGTCTGACCTGCTGAGTTATTCCAGCATTTTGTGTGTGTTACTCTATCCTTAGACACTGTCTGACCTGCACAGTTCCTCCAGCATTTTGTGTGTGTTACTCTGTACGTAGACACTGTCTGACCTGCTGAGATATTCCTGCATTTTGTGT
Organism: Hypanus sabinus; assembly: GCF_030144855.1. NCBI lineage: Eukaryota > Metazoa > Chordata > Chondrichthyes > Myliobatiformes > Dasyatidae > Hypanus > Hypanus sabinus. The sequence goes on from NW_026778925.1 coordinate 18,075, forward strand.
GTGTTACTCTGTCCATAGACACAGTCTGACCTGCTGAGTTCCTCCAGCATTTTGTGAGTGTAACTCTGTCCATAGACACTGTCTGACCTGCTGAGTGCCTCCAGCATTCTGTGTGTGTTACTCCGTCCATAGTCACTGTCTGACCTGCTGAGTTCCTCCAGCATTTTGTGTGTGTTACTCCGTCCATAGACTGTCTGACCTGCTGAGTTCCTCCAGCATTTTGTGTGTGTTACTCTGTCCGTAGACACTGTCTGACCTGCTGAATGGCTCCAGCATTCTGTGTGTGTTACTCCGTCCATAGACACTGTCTGTCCTGCTGCGTTCCTCCAGCATTTTGTGTGTGTTACTCCGTCCATAGACACTGTCTGACCTGCTGAGTTCCTCCAGCATTTTGTGTGTGTTACTCTGTCCGTAGACACTGTCTAACCTGCTGAGTTATTCCAGCATTTTGTGTGTGTTACTCTGTCCGTAGGCACTGTCTGACCTGCTGAGTTCCTCCAGCATTCTGTCTGTGTTACTCTGACCACAGCCACTGTCTGACCTGCTGAGTTCCTCCAGCATTTTGTCTGTGTTACTCTGACCAGAGACACTGTCTGACCTGCTGAGTTCCTCCAGAATTTTGAGAGTGTTACTCTGTCCATAGACACTGTCTGACCTGCTGAGTTCCTCCAGCATTTTGTGTGTGTTACTCTGTCCATAGACACTGTCTGACCTGCTGAGTTCCTCCAGCATTTTGTGTGTGTTACTCTGACCATAGACACTGTCTGAGCTGCTGAGTTCCTCCAGCATTTTGTGTGTGTTACTCTGACCATAGACACTGTCTGAGCTGCAGAGGTTTCCAGCATTTTGTGTGTGTTACTCTGTGTATAGACACTGTCTGACCTGCTGAGTTTCTCCAGCATTTTGTGTGTGTTACTCTGACAACAGACACTGTCTGACCTGCTAAGTTCCTCTAGCATTTTGTGTGTGTTACACTGACCACAGACACTGTCTGACCTGCTGAGTTCCTCCAGCATTTTGTGTGTGTCACTCTGACCATAGACACTGACTGACCTGCTGAGTTTCTCCAGCATTTTGTGTGTGTTACTCTGACAACAGACACTGTCTGACCTGCTAAGTTCCTCTAGCATTTTGTGTGTGTTACACTGACCACAGACACTGTCTGACCTGCTGAGTTCCTCCAGCTTTTTGTCTGTGTCACTCTGACCACAGACACTGTCTGACCTGCTGAGTTCCTCCAGCATTTTGTGTGTGTTACTCCGTCCATAGACACTGTCTGTCCTGCTGTGTTCCTCCAGCATTTTGTGTGTGTTACTCTGTCCGTAGACACTGTTTGACCTGCTGAGTTCCTCCAGCATTTTGTGTCTGTTACTGCGACCATAGACACTGTCTGACCTGCTGAGTTCCTCCAGCATTTTGTGTGTGTTACTCCGTCCATAGACTGTCTGACCTGCTGAGTTCCTCCAGCATTTTGTGTGTGTTACTCTGTCCGTAGACACTGTCTGACCTGCTGAATGCCTCCAGCATTCTGTGTGTGTTACTCCGTCCATAGACACTGTCTGTCCTGCTGAGTTCCTCCAGCATTTTGTGTGTGTTACTCCGTCCATAGACACTGTCTGACCTGCTGAGTTCCTTGAGCATTTTGTGTGTGTTACTCTGTCCGTAGACACTGTCTAACCTGCTGAGTTATTCCAGCATTTTGTGTGTGTTACTCTGACCATAGACACTGTCTGACCTGCTGAGTTATTCCAGCATTTTGTGTGTGTTACTCTGACCACAGCCACTGTCTGACCTGCTGAGTTCCTCCACCATTTTGTCTGTGTTACTCTGACCAGAGACACTGTCTGACCTGCTGAGTTACTCCAGCATTTTGAGAGTGGTACTCTGTCCATAGACACTGTCTGACCTGCTGAGTTCCTCCAGCATTTTGTGTGTGTTACTCTGTCCATAGACACTGTCTGACCTGCTGAGTTCCTCCAGCATTTTGTGTGTGTTACTCTGACTATAGACACTGTCTGAGCTGCTGAGTTCCACCAGCATTTTGTGTGTGTTACTCTGTCCATAGACACTGTCTGACCTGCTGAGTTCCTCCAGCATTCTGTCTGTGTTACTCTGACCACAGCCACTGTCTGACCTGCTGAGTTCCTCCAGCATTTTGTCTGTGTTACTCTGACCAAAGCCACTGTCTGACCTGCTGAGTTCCTCCAGCATTTTGTCTGTGTTACTCTGACCATAGACACTGACTGACCTGCTGAGTTTCTCCAGCATTTTGTGTGTGTTACTCTGACCACAGACACTGTCTGACCTGCTAAGTTCCTCCAGCATTTTGTGTGTGTTACACTGACCACAGACACTGTCTGACCTGCTGAGTTCCTCCAGCATTTTGTCTGTGTCACTCTGACCACAGACACTGTCTGACCTGCTGAGTTCCTCCAGCATTTTGTGTGTGTTACTCCGTCCATAGACACTGTCTGTCCTGCTGTGTTCCTCCAGCATTTTGTGTGTGTTACTCTGTCCGTAGACACTGTTTGACCTGCTGAGTTCCTCCAGCATTTTGTGTGTGTTACTGCGACCATAGACACTGTCTGACCTGCTGAGTTCCTCCAGCATTTTGTGTGTGTTACTCTGCCGTAGACACTGTCTGACCTGCTGAATGCCTCCAGCATTCTGTGTGTATTACTCCGTCCATAGACTGTCTGTCCTGCTGAGTTCCTCCAGCATTTTGTGTGTGTTACTCCGTCCATAGACACTGTCTGACCTGCTGAGTTCCTCCAGCATTTTGTGTGTGTTACTCTGTCCGTAGACACTGTCTAACCTGCTGAGTTATTCCAGCATTTTGTGTGTGTTACTCTGTCCGTAGGCACTGTCTGACCTGCTGAGTTCCTCCAGCATTCTGTCTGTGTTACTCTGACCACAGCCACTGTCTGACCTGCTGAGTTCCTCCAGCATTTTGTCTGTGTTACTCTGACCAGAGACACTGTCTGACCTGCTGAGTTCCTCCAGCATTTTGTGTGTGTTACTCTGTCCATAGACACTGTCTGACCTGCTGAGTTCCTCCAGCATTTTGTGTGTGTTACTCTGACCATAGACACTGTCTGAGCTGCTGAGTTCCTCCAGCATTTTGTGTGTGTTACTCTGTCCATAGACACTGTCTGACCTGCTGAGTTCCTCCAGCGTTTTGTGTGTGTTACTCTGACCATAGACACTGTCTGAGCTGCAGAGGTTTCCAGCATTTTGTGTGTGTTACTCTGTGTATAGACACTGTCTGACCTGCTAAGTTCCTCCAGCATTTTGTGTGTGTTACACTGACCACAGACACTGTCTGACCTGCTGAGTTCCTCCAGCATTTTGTCTGTGTCACTCTGACCACAGACACTGTCTGACCTGCTGAGTTCCTCCAGCATTTTGTGTGTGTTACTCTGTCCGTAGACACTGTCTGACCTGCTGTGTTCCTCCAGCATTTTGTGTGTGTTACTCTGTCTGTAGACACTGTTTGACCTGCTGAGTTCCTCCAGCATTTTGTGTGTGTTACTGCGACCATAGACACTGTCTGACCTGCTGAGTTCCTCCAGCATTTTGTGTGTGTTACTCTTACCATAGACACTGTCTGACCTGCTGAGTTATTCCAGCATTTTGTGTGTGTTACTCTGACCATAGACACTGTCTGACCTGTTGAGATCCACCAGCATTTTGTGTGTTACTCCATCCGTAGAGACTGACTGACCTGCTGAGTTCCTGCAGCATTTTGTGTGTGTCACTCTGACCATAGACACTGTCTGACCTTCTGAGTTCCTCCAGCATTTTGTGTGTGTTACTCTGACCATAGACACTGTCTGACCTGCTGAGTTATTCCAGCATTTTGTGTGTGTTACTCTGACCATAGACACTGTCTGACCTGCTGAGTTCCTCCAGCATTTTGTGTGTGTTACTCTGACCATAGACACTGTCTGACCTGCTTAGTTATTCCAGCATTTTGTGTGTGTTACTCTGTCCATAGACACTGTCTAACCTGCTGAGTTATTCCAGCATTTTGTGTGTGTTACTCTGTCCGTAGACACTGTCTGACCTGATGAGTTATTCCAGCATTTTGTGTGTGTTACTCTGTCCATAGACACTGTCTGACCTGCTGAGTGCCTACAGCATTCTGTGTGTGTTACTCCGTCCATAGACAGTGTCTGACCTGCTGAGTTCCTCCAGCATTTTGTCTGTGTCACTCTGACCACAGACACTGTCTGACCTGCTGAGTTCCTCCAGCATTTTGTGTGTGTTACTCTGTCCGTAGACACTGTCTGACCTGCTGTGTTCCTCCAGCATTTTGTGTGTGTTACTCTGTCCGTAAACACTGTTTGACCTGCTGAGTTCCTCCAGCATTTTGTGTGTGTTACTGCGACCATAGACACTGTCTGACCAGCTGAGTTCCTCCAGCATTTTGTGTGTGTTACTCCGTCCATAGACTGTCTGACCTGCTGAGATCCTCCAGCATTTTGTGTGTGTTACTCTGTCCGTAGACACTGTCTGACCTGCTGAATGCCTCCAGCATTCTGTGTGTGTTACTCCGTCCATAGACACTGTCTGTCCTGCTGAGTTCCTCCAGCATTTTGTGTGTGTTACTCCGTCCATAGACACTGTCTGACCTGCTGAGTTCCTCCAGCATTTTGTGTGTGTTACTCTGTCTGTAGACACTGTCTAACCTGCTGAGTTATTCCAGCATTTTGTGTGTGTTACTCTGTCCGTAGGCACTGTCTGACCTGCTGAGTTCCTCCAGCATTTTGAGTGTGTTACTCTGACCACAGCCACTGTCTGACCTGCTGAGTTCCTCCAGCATTTTGTCTGTGTTACTCTGACCAGAGACACTGTCTGACCTGCTGAGTTACTCCAGCATTTTGAGAGTGTTACTCTGTCCATAGACACTGTCTGACCTGCTGAGTTCCTCCAGCATTTTGTGTGTGTTACTCTGTCCATAGACACTGTCTGACCTGCTGAGTTCCTCCAGCATTTTGTGTGTGTTACTCTGACCATAGACACTGTCTGAGCTGCTGAGTTCCTCCAGCATTTTGTGTGTGTTACTCTGACCATAGACACTGTCTGAGCTGCAGAGGTTTCCAGCATTTTGTGTGTGTTACTCTGTGTATAGACACTGTCTGACCTGCTGAGTTCCTCCAGCATTTTGTGCGTGTTACTCTGTCCATCGACACTGTCTAACCTGCTGAGTTATTCCAGCATTTTGTGTGTGTTACTCTGTCCGTAGGCACTGTCTGACCTGCTGAGTTCCTCCAGCATTTTGTGTGTGTTACTCTGTCCATAGACACTGTCTGACCTGCTGAGTGCCTCCAGCATTCTGTGTGTGTTACTCCGTCCATAGACAGTGTCTGACCTGCTGAGTTCCTCCAGCATTTTGTCTGTGTCACTCTGACCACAGACACTGTCTGACCTGCTGAGTTCCTCCAGCATTTTGTGTGTGTTACTCCGTCCATAGACACTGTCTGTCCTGCTGTGTTCCTCCAGCATTTTGTGTGTGTTACTCTGTCCGTAGACACTGTTTGACCTGCTGAGTTCCTCCAGCATTTTGTGTGTGTTACTGCGACCATAGACACTGTCTGACCTGCTGAGTTCCTCCAGCATTTTGTGTGTGTTACTCCGTCCATAGACTGTCTGACCTGCTGAGTTCCTCCAGCATTTTGTGTGTGTTACTCTGTCCGTAGACACTGTCTGACCTGCTGAATGCCTCCAGCATTCTGTGTGTGTTACTCCGTCCATAGACACTGTCTGTCCTGCTGAGTTCCTCCAGCATTTTGTGTGTGTTACTCCGTCCATAGACACTGTCTGACCTGCTGAGTTCCTTGAGCATTTTGTGTGTGTTACTCTGTCCGTAGACACTGTCTAACCTGCTGAGTTATTCCAGCATTTTGTGTGTGTTACTCTGACCATAGACACTGTCTGACCTGCTGAGTTATTCCAGCATTTTGTGTGTGTTACTCTGACCACAGCCACTGTCTGACCTGCTGAGTTCCTCCAGCATTTTGTCTGTGTTACTCTGACCAGAGACACTGTCTGACCTGCTGAGTTACTCCAGCATTTTGAGAGTGGTACTCTGTCCATAGACACTGTCTGACCTGCTGAGTTCCTCCAGCATTTTGTGTGTGTTACTCTGTCCATAGACACTGTCTGACCTGCTGAGTTCCTCCAGCATTTTGTGTGTGTTACTCTGACTATAGACACTGTCTGAGCTGCTGAGTTCCTCCAGCATTTTGTGTGTGTTACTCTGTCCATAGACACTGTCTGACCTGCTGAGTTCCTCCAGCATTCTGTCTGTGTTACTCTGACCACAGCCACTGTCTGACCTGCTGAGTTCCTCCAGCATTTTGTCTGTGTTACTCTGACCAAAGCCACTGTCTGACCTGCTGAGTTCCTCCAGCATTTTGTCTGTGTTACTCTGACCATAGACACTGACTGACCTGCTGAGTTTCTCCAGCATTTTGTGTGTGTTACTCTGACCACAGACACTGTCTGACCTGCTAAGTTCCTCCAGCATTTTGTGTGTGTTACACTGACCACAGACACTGTCTGACCTGCTGAGTTCCTCCAGCATTTTGTCTGTGTCACTCTGACCACAGACACTGTCTGACCTGCTGAGTTCCTCCAGCATTTTGTGTGTGTTACTCCGTCCATAGACACTGTCTGTCCTGCTGTGTTCCTCCAGCATTTTGTGTGTGTTACTCTGTCCGTAGACACTGTCTGACCTGCTGAGTTCCTCCAGCATTTTGTGTGTGTAACTCTGTCCGTAGACACTGTCTGACCTGCTGAGTGCCTCCAGCATTTTGTGTGTGTTACTCTGTCCGTAGACACTGTCTGACCTGCTGAGTTCCTCCAGCATTTTGTGTGTGTTACTCTGTCCATAGACACTATCTGACCTGCTGAGTGCCTCCAGCATTCTGTGTGTGTTACTCCGTCCATAGACACTGTCTGACCTGCTGAGTTCCTCCAGCATTCTGTCTGTGTTACTCTGACCACAGCCACAGTCTGACCTGCTGAGTTCCTCCAGCATTTTGTCTGTGTTACTCTGACCAGAGACACTGTCTGACCTGCTGAGTTCCTCCAGCATTTTGTGTGTGTTACTCTGTCCATAGACCCTGTCTGACCTGCTGAGTTCCTCCAGCATTTTGTGTGTGTTACTTTGTCCATAGACACTGTCTGACCTGCTGAGTTCCTCCAGCATTTTGTGTGTGTTACTCTGTCCATAGACACTGTCTGACCTGCTGAGTTCCTCCATTATTTTGAGTGTTACTCTGACCATAGACACTGTCTGACCTGTTGAGTTTCTCCAGCATTTTGTGTGTGTTACTCTGACCATAGACACTCTCTGACCTCCTGAGTTCCTCCAGCATTTTGTGTGTGTTACTCAGTCCATAGACACTGTCTGACCTGCTGAGTTCCTCCAGCATTTTGTGTGTGTTACTCTGACCATAAACACTGTCTGACCTGCTGAGTTATTCCAGCATTTTGTGTGTGTTACTCTGTCCATAGACACTGTCTGACCTGCTGAGTTCCTCCAGCATTTTGTGAGTGTTACTATGACCATAGACACTGTCTGACCTGTTGAGATAACCAGCATTTTGTGTGTTACTCTGTCCGTAGACACTGTCTGACCTGCTGAGATCCTCCAGCATTTTGTGTGTGTTACTCTTTCCATAGACACTGTCTAAACTGCTAAGTTACTCCAGCATTTTGTGTGTGTTACTCTGTCTGTAGACACTGTCTGACTTGCTGATTTATTCCAGCATTTTGTGTGTGTTACTCTGTCCATAGACACTGTCTGACCTGCTGAGTGCCAGCAGCATTCTGTGTGTGTTACTCAGTCCATAGACACTGTCTGATTTGCTGAGTTCCTCCAGCATTTTGTGTGTGTTACTCCGTCCATAGACACTGTCTGACCTGCTGTGTTATTCAAGCATTTTGTGTGTGTTACTCTATTTGTATACACTGTCTGACCTGCACAGTTCCTCCAGCATTTTGTGTGTGTTACTCTGTACGTAGACACTGTCTGACCTGCTGAGTTATTCCAGCATTTTGTGTGTGTTACTCTGTCCATAGACACTGTCTGACCTGCTGAGTTCCTCCAGCATTTTGTGTGTGTAACTCTGTCCGTAGACACTGTCTGACCTGCTGAGTACCTCCAGCATTCTGTGTGTGTTACTCCGTCCATAGACACTGTCTGACCTGCTGAGTTCCTCCAGCATTTTGTGTGTGTTACTCTGTCCGTAGACACGGTCTAACCTGCTGAGTTATTCCAGCATTTTGTGTGTGTTACTCTGTCCGTAGACACTGTCTGACCTGCTGAGTTCCTCCAGCATTCTGTGTGTGTTACTCTGACCACATCCACTGTCTGACCTGCTGAGTCCCTCCAGCATTTTGTGTGTGTTACTTTGTCCATAGACACTGTCTGACCTGCTGAGTTCCTCCAGCATTTTGTGTGTGTTACTCTGACCAGAGACACTGTCTGACCTGCTGAGTTCCTCCAGCATTTAGTGTGTGTTACTCTGTCCATAGAGACTGTCTGACCTGCTGAGTTCCTCCAGCATTTCGTGTGTGTAACTCTGTCCGTAGACACTGTCTGACCTGCTGAGTACCTCCAGCATTCTGTGTGTGTTACTCCGTCCATAGACACTGTCTAACCTGCTGAGCTACTCCAGCATTTTGTGTGTGTTACTCTGTACGTAGACACTGTCTGACCTGCTGAGTTCCTCCAGCATTCTGTCTGAGTTACTCTGACCCAGCCATTGTCTGACCTGCTGAGTTCCTCCAGCATTTTGTCTGTGTTACTCTGACCAGAGACACTATCTGACCTGCTGAGTTCCTCCAGCATTTTTTGAGTGTTACTCTGCCCATAGACACTGTCTGACCTGCTGAGTTATTCCAGCAATTTGTGTGTGTTACTCTGAACATAGACACTGTCTGACCTGCTGAGTTCCTCCAGCATTTTGAGTGTGTTACTCTGACCATAGACACTGTCTGACCTGCAGAGTTCCTCCAGCATTTTGTGTGTGTTACTCTGGCCATAGATACTGTCTGAGCTGCTGAGTTCCTCCAGCCTTTTGTGTGTGTTACTCTGTCCATAGACACTGTCTAACCTGCTGAGTTCCTCCAGCATTTTGTGTGTGTTACTCTGACCATAGACACTGTCTGAGCTGCTGAGTTCTTCCAGCATTTTGTGTGTGTTACTCTGTCCATAGACACTGTCTGACCTGCTGAGTTCCTCCAGCATTTTGTGTGTGTCACTCTGACCATAGACACTGCCTGACCTGCTGAGTTCCTCCAGCATTTTGTGTGTGTTACTCTGACCATACTTACTGTCTGACCTGCTGAGTTCCTCCAGCATTTTGTGTGTGTTGCTCTGACCATAGACACTGTCTGACCTGCTGAGTTATTCCAGCATTTTGTGTGTGTTACTCTGACCATAGACACTGTCTGACCTGCTGAGATCCTCGAGCATTTTGTGTATGTTACTCTGTCCGTAGACACTGTCTGACCTGCTGAGTTATTCCAGCATTGTGTGTGCGTTACTCTGACCATAGACACTGTCTGACCTGCTGAGTTCCTCCAGCATTTTGTGTGTGTTACTCTGACCATAGACACTGTCTGACCTGCTGAGTTCCTCCAGCATTTTGTGTGTGTTACTCTGACCATAGACACTGTCTGACCTGTTGAGATCCACCAGCATTTTGTGTGTTACTCTGTCCGTAGACACTGTCTGACCTGCTGAGATATTCCAGCATTGTGTGTGTGTTACTCTGACCTTAGAGACTGTCTGACCTGCTGAGTTCATCCAGAATTGTGTGTGTGTTACTCTGACCATAGACACTGTCTGACCTGCTGAGTTCCTCCAGCATTTTGTTTGTGTTACTCTGACCATAGACACTGTCTGACCTGTTGAGATCCACCAGCATTTTGAGTGTTACTCCGTCCGTAGACACTGTCTGACCTGCTGAGTTATTCCAGCATTTTGTGTGTGTTACTCTGTCCATAGACACTGTCTGACCTGCTGAGTTATTCAAGCATTTTGTGTGTGTTACTCTATCCGTAGACACTGTCTGACCTGCACAGTTCCTCCAGCATTTTGTGTGTGTTACTCTGTACGTAGACACTGTCTGACCTGCTGAGTTATTCCAGCATTTTGTGTGTGTTACTCTGTCCATAGACACTGTCTGACCTGCTGAGTTCCTCCAGCATTTTGTGTGTGTTACTCTGTCCGTAGACACTGTCTGACCTGCTGAGTTCCTCCAGCATTTTGTGTGTGTAACTCTGTCCGTAGACACTGTCTGACCTGCTGAGTGCCTCCAGCATTTTGTGTGTGTTACTCCATCCATAGACACTGTCTGACCTGCTGAGTTCCTCCAGCATTTTGTGTGTGTTACTCTGACCATAGACACTGTCTGACCTGTTGAGATCCAGCAGCATTTTGTGTGTTACTCTGTCCGTAGACACTGTCTGATCTGCTGCGTTATTCCAGCATTGTGTGTGTGTTACTCTGACCATAGACACTGTAGACCTGCTGAGTTCATCCAGCAATTTGTGTGTGTTACTCTGACCATAGACACTGTCTGACCTGTTGAGATCCACCAGCATTTTGTGTGTTACTCTGTCCGTAGACACTGTCTGACCTGCTGGGTTATTCCAGCATTGTTTGTGTGTTACTCTGACCATAGACACTGTCTGACCTGCTGAGTTCCTCCAGCATTTTGTGTGTGTTACTCTGACCATAGACACTGTCTGACCTGTTGAGATCCAGCAGCATTTTGTGTGTTACTCTGTCCGTAGACACTGTCTGACCTGCTGAGATATTCCAGCATTGTGTGTGTGTTACTCTGACCATAGACACTGTCTGACCTGCTGAGTTCATCCAGCATTGTGTGTGTGTTACTCTGACCATAGACACTGTCTGACCTGCTGAGTTCCTCCAGCATTTTGTTTGTGTTACTCTGACCATAGACACTGTCTGACCTGTTGAGATCCACCAGCATTTTGAGTGTTACTCCGTCCGCAGACACTGTCTGACCTGCTGAGTTATTCCAGCATTTTGTGTGTGTTACTCTGTCCATAGACAGTGTCTGACCTGCTGAGTTCCTCCAGCATTTTGTGTGTGTTACTCCGTCCATAGACACTGTCTGACCTGCTGAGTTCCTCCAGCATTTTGTGTGTGTTACTCTTTCCATAGACACTGTCTAACCTGCTGAGTTATTCCTGCATTTTGTGTGTGTTACTCTGTCCATAGACACTGTCTGATCTGCTGAGTGCCAGCAGCATTCTGTGTGTGTTACTCCGTCCATAGACACTGTCTGACTTGCTGAGTTCCTCCAGCATTTTGTGTGTGTTACTCCGTCCATAGACACTGTCTGACCTGCTGAGTTATTCAAGCATTTTGTGTGTGTTACTCTATCCGTAGACACTGTCTGACCTGCACAGTTCCTCCAGCATTTTGTGTGTGTTACTCTGTACGTAGACACTGTCTGACCTGCTGAGTTATTCCAGCATTTTCTGTGTGTTACTCTGTCCATAGACACTGTCTGACCTGCTGAGTTCCTCCAGCATTTTGTGTGTGTTACTCTGTCCGTAGACACTGTCTGACCTGCTGAGTTCCTCCAGCATATTGTGTGTGTAACTCTGTCCGTAGACACTGTCTGACCTGCTGAGTGCCTCCAGCATTTTGTGTGTGTTACTCTGTCCATAGACACTGTCTGACCTGCTGAGTTCCTCCAGCATTTTGTGTGTGTTACTCCGTCCATAGACACTGTCTGACCTGCTGAGTTCCTCCAGCATTTTGTGTGAGTGACTCTGTCCGTAGACACTGTCTAACCTGCTGAGTTATTCCAGCATTTTGTGTGTGTTACTCTGTCCATAGACATTATCTGACCTGCTGAGTGCCTCCAGCATACTGTGTGTGTTACTCCGTCCATAGACACTGTCTGACCTGCTGAGTTCCTCCAGCATTCTGTCTGTGTTACTCTGTCCACAGCCACTGTCTGACCTGCTGAGTTCCTCCAGCATTTTGTCTGTGTTACTCTGACCAGAGACACTGTCTGACCTGCTGAGTTCCTCCAGCATTTTGTGTGTGTTACTCTGTCCATAGACACTGTCTGACCTGTTGAGTTCCTCCAGCATTTTGTGTGTGTTACTTTGTCCATAGACACTGTCTGACCTGCTGTGTTCCTCCAGCATTTTGTGTGTGTTACTCTGTCCATAGACACTGTCTGACCTGCTGAGTTCCTCCATCATTTTGAGTGTTACTCTGACCATAGACACTGTCTGACCTGTTGAGTTTCTCCAGCATTTTCTGTGTGTTACTCTGACCATAGACACTCTCTGACCTGCTGAGTTCCTCCAGCATTTTGTGTGTGTTACTCTGTCCATAGACACTCTCTGACCTGCTGAGTTCCTCCAGTATTTTGTGTGTGTCACTCTGACCATAGACACTGTCTGACCTGCTGAGTTCCTCCAGCATTTTGTGTGTGTTACTCTGACCATAGACACTGTCTGACCTGCTGAGTTATTCCAGCATTTTGTGTGTGTTACTCTGTCCATAGACACTGTCTGACCTGCTGAGTTCCTCCAGCATTTTGAGTGTGTTACTCTGACCATAGACACTGTCTGACCTGTTGAGATCCACCAGCATTTTGTGTGTTACTCTGTCCGTAGACACTGTCTGACCTGCTGAGTTCCTCCAGCATTTTGTGTGTGTTACTCTGACCATAGACACTGTCTGACCTGCTGAGTTATTCCAGCATTTTGTGTGTGTTACTCTGTCCATAGACACTGTCTGACCTGCTGAGTTCCTCCAGCATTTTGAGTGTGTTACTCTGACCATAGACACTGTCTGACCTGTTGAGATCCACCAGCATTTTGTGTGTTACTCTGTCCGTAGACACTGTCTGACCTGCTGAGTTCCTCCAGCATTTTGTGTGTGTTACTCTTTCCATAGACACTGTCTAACCTGCTGAGTTATTCCAGCATTTTGTGTGTGTTACTCTGTCTGTAGCCACTGTCTGACCTGCTGATTTATTCCAGCATTTTGTGTGTGTTACTCTGTCCATAGACACTGTCTGACCTGCTGAGTGCCTCCAGCATTCTGTGTGTGTTACTCCGTCCATAGACACTGTCTGACTTGCTGAGTTCCTCCAGCATTTTGTGTGTGTTACTCCGTCCATAGACACTGTCTGACCTGCTGTGTTATTCAAGCATTTTGTGTGTGTTACTCTATCTGTATACACTGTCTGACCTGCACAGTTCCTCACGCATTTTGTGTGTGTTACTCTGTACGTAGACACTGTCTGACCTGCTGAGTTATTCCAGCATTTTCTGTGTGTTACTCTGTCCATAGACACTGTCTGACCTGCTGAGTTCCTCCAGCATTTTGTGTGTGTTACTCTGTCCGTAGACACTGTCTGACCTGCTGAGTTCCTCCAGCATATTGTGTGTGTAACTCTGTCCGTAGACACTGTCTGACCTGCTGAGTGCCTCCAGCATTTTGTGTGTGTTACTCTGTCCATAGACACTGTCTGACCTGCTGAGTTCCTCCAACATTTTGTGTGTGTTACTCCGTCCATAGACACTGTCTGACCTGCTGAGTTCCTCCAGCATTTTGTGTGAGTGACTCTGTCCGTAGACACTTTCTAACCTGCTGAGTTATTCCAGCATTTTGTGTGTGTTTCTCTGTCCGTAGACACTGTCTGACCTGCTGAGTTATTCCAGCATTTTGTGTGTGTTACTCTGTCCATAGACATTATCTGACCTGCTGAGTGCCTCCAGCATTCTGTGTGTGTTACTCCGTCCATAGACACTGTCTGACCTGCTGAGTTCCTCCAGCATTCTGTCTGTGTTACTCTGTCCACAGCCACTGTCTGACCTGCTGAGTTCCTCCAGCATTTTGTCTGTGTTACTCTGACCAGAGACACAGTCTGACCTGCTGAGTTCCTCCAGCATTTTGTGTGTGTTACTCTGTCCATAGACACTGTCTGACCTGCTGAGTTCCTCCAGCATTTTGTGTGTGTTACTTTGTCCATAGACACTGTCTGACCTGCTGTGTTCCTCCAGCATTTTGTGTGTGTTACTCTGTCCATAGACACTGTCTGACCTGCTGAGTTCCTCCATCATTTTGAGTGTTACTCTGACCATAGACACTGTCTGACCTGTTGAGTTTCTCCAGCATTTTCTGTGTGTTACTCTGACCATAGACACTCTCTGACCTGCTGAGTTCCTCCAGCATTTTGTGTGTGTTACTCTGTCCATAGACACTCTCTGACCTGCTGAGTTCCTCCAGTATTTTGTGTGTGTCACTCTGACCATAGACACTGTCTGACCTGCTGAGTTCCTCCAGCATTTTGTGTGTGTTACTCTGACCATAGACACTGTCTGACCTGCTGAGTTATTCCAGCATTTTGTGTGTGTTACTCTGTCCATAGACACTGTCTGACCTGCTGAGTTCCTCCAGCATTTTGTGTGTGTTACTCTGACCATAGACACTGTCTGACCTGTTGAGATCCACCAGCATTTTGTGTGTTACTCTGTCCGTAGACACTGTCTGACCTGCTGAGTTCCTCCAGCATTTTGTGTGTGTTACTCTTTCCATAGACACTGTCTAACCTGCTGAGTTATTCCAGCATTTTGTGTGTGTTACTCTGTCTGTAGACACTGTCTGACCTGCTGATTTATTCCAGCATTTTGTGTGTTTTACTCTGTGCATAGACACTGTCTGACCTGCTGAGTGCCTCCAGCATTCTGTGTGTGTTACTCCGTCCATAGACACTGTCTGACTTGCTGAGTTCCTCCAGCATTTTGTGTGTGTTACTCCGTCCATAGACACTGTCTGACCTGCTGTGTTATTCAAGCATTTTGTGTGTGTTACTCTATCTGTATACACTGTCTGACCTGCACAGTTCCTCCAGCATTTTGTGTGTGTTACTCTGTACGTAGACACTGTCTGACCTGCTGAGTTATTCCAGCATTTTGTGTGTGTTACTCTGTCCATAGACACTGTCTGACCTGCTGAGTTCCTCCAGCATTTTGTGTGTGTAACTCTGTCCGTAGACACTGTCTGACCTGCTGAGTACCTCCAGCATTCTGTGTGTGTTACTCCGTCCATAGACACTGTCTGACCTGCTGAGTTCCTCCAGCATTTTGTGTGTGTTACTCTGTCCGTAGACACGGTCTAACCTGCTGAGTTATACCAGCATTTTGTGTGTGTTACTCTGACCAGAGACACTGTCTGACCTGCTGAGTTCCTCCAGTATTTTGTGGGTGTTACTCTGTCTATAGACACTGTCTGAACTGCTGAGTTATTCCAGCATTTTGTGTGTGTTACTCTGACCATAGACACTATCTGCCCTGCTGAGTTCCTCCAGCATTTTGAGTGTGTTACTCTGTCCATAGACACTGTCTGACCTGCTGAGTTCCTCCAGCATTTTGTGTGTGTTACTCTGTCCGTAGACACGGTCTAACCTGCTGAGCTATTACAGCATTTTGTGTGTGTTACTCTGTACGTAGACACTGTCTGACCTGCTGAGTTCCTCCAGCATTTTGTCTGTGTTACTCTGAACAGAGACACTGTCTGACCTGCTGAGTTCCTCCAGCATTTTGTGAGTGTTACTCTGCCCATAAACACTGTCTGACCAGCTGAGTTATTCCAGCATTTTGTGTGTGTTACTCTGACCATAGACACTGTCTGACCTGCTGAGTTCATCCAGCATTTTGAGTGTGTTACTCTGTCCATAGACACTGTCTGACGTGCTGAGTTCCTCCAGCATTTTGTGTGTGTTACTCTGGCCATAGATACTGTGTGACCTGCTGAGTTCCTCCAGCCTTTTGTGTGTGTTACTCTGTCCATAGACACTGTCTAACCTGCTGAGTTCCTCCAGCATTTTGTGTGTGTTACTCTGACCATAGACACTGTCTGAGCTGCTGAGTTCTTCCAGCATTTTGTGTGTGTTACTCTGTCCATAGACACTGTCTGACCCGCTGAGTTCCTCCAGCATTTTGTGTGTGTCACTCTGACCATAGACACTGCCTGACCTGCTGAGTTCCTCCAGCATTTTGTGTGTGTTACTCTGACCATACGCACTGTCTGACCTGCTGAGTTCCTCCAGCATTTTGTGTGTGTTACTCTGACCATAGACACTGTCTGACCTGCTGAGTTATTCCAGCATTTTGTGTGTGTTACTCTGACCATAGACACTGTCTGACCTGCTGAGTTCCTCGAGCATTTTGTGTATGTTACTCTGTCCGTAGACACTGTCTGACCTGCTGAGTTATTCCAGCATTGTGTGTGTGTTACTCTGACCATAGACACTGTCCGACCTGCTGAGTTCCTCCAGCATTTTGTGTGTGTTACTCTGACCATAGACACTGTCTGACCTGTTGAGATCCACCAGCATTTTGTGTGTTACTCTGTCCGTAGACACTGTCTGACCTGCTGAGATATTCCAGCATTGTGTGTGTGTTACTCTGACCTTAGACACTGTCTTACCTGCTGAGTTCATCCAGCATTGTGTGTGTGTTACTCTGACCATAGACACTGTCTGACCTGCTGAGTTCCTCCAGCATTTTGTTTGTGTTACTCTGACCATAGACACTGTCTGACCTGTTGAGATCCACCAGCATTTTGAGTGTTACTCCGTCCGTAGACACTGTCTGACCTGCTGAGATATTCCAGCATTGTGTGTGTGTTACTCTGACCATAGACACTGTCTGACCTGCTGAGTTCATCCAGCATTGTGTGTGTGTTACTCTGACCATAGACACTGTCTGACCTGCTGAGTTCCTCCAGCATTTTGTTTGTGTTACTCTGACCATAGACACTGTCTGACCTGTTGAGATCCACCAGCATTTTGAGTGTTACTCCGTCCGCAGACACTGTCTGACCTGCTGAGTTATTCCAGCATTTTGTGTGTGTTACTCTGTCCATAGACACTGTCTGACATGCTGAGTTCCTCCAGCATTTTGTGTGTGATACGCCGTCCATAGACACTGTCTGACCTGCTGAGTTCCTCCAGCATTTTGTGTGTGTTACTCTTTCCATAGACACTGTCTAACCTGCTGAGTTATTCCTGCATTTTGTGTGTGTTACTCTGTCCGTAGACACTGTCTGACCTGCTGAGTTATTCCAGCATTTTGTGTGTGTTACTCTGTCCATAGACACTGTCTGATCTGCTGAGTGCCAGCAGCATTCTGTGTGTGTTACTCCGTCCATAGACACTGTCTGACTTGCTGAGTTCCTCCAGCATTTTGTGTGTGTTACTCCATCCATAGACACTGTCTGACCTGCTGAGTTATTCAAGCATTTTGTGTGTGTTACTCTATCCGTAGACACTGTCTGACCTGCACAGTTCCTCCAGCATTTTGTGTGTTTTACTCTGTACGTAGACACTGTCTGACCTGCTGAGTTATTCCAGCATTTTCTGTGTGTTACTCTGTCCGTAGACACTGTCTGACCTTCTGAGTTCCTCCAGCATTTTGTGTGTGTTACTCCGTCGATAGACACTGTCTGACCTGCTGAGTTCCTACAGCATTTTGTGTGTGTTACTCTGTCCGTAGACACTGTCTGACCTGCTGAGTTCCTCCAGCATTTTGTGTGTGTAACTCTGTCCGTAGACACTGTCTGACCTGCTGAGTGCCTCCAGCATTTTGTGTGTGTTACTCTGTCCATAGACACTGTCTGACCTGCTGAGTTCCTCCAGCATTTTGTGTGTGTTACTCTGTCCATAGACACTATCTGACCTGCTGAGTGCCTCCAGCATTCTGTGTGTGTTACTCCGTCCATAGACACTGTCTGACCTGCTGAGTTCCTCCAGCATTCTGTCTGTGTTACTCTGACCACAGCCACAGTCTGACCTGCTGAGTTCCTCCAGCATTTTGTCTGTGTTATTCTGACCAGAGACACTGTCTGACCTGCTGAGTTCCTCCAGCATTTTGTGTGTGTTACTTTGTCCATAGACACTGTCTGACCTGCTGAGTTCCTCCAGCATTTTGTGTGTGTTACTCTGTCCATAGACACTGTCTGACCTGCTGAGATATTCCAGCATTGTGTGTGTGTTACTCTGACCATAGACACTGTCTGACCTGCTGAGTTCATCCAGCATTGTGTGTGTGTTACTCTGACCATAGACACTGTCTGACCTGCTGAGTTCCTCCAGCATTTTGTTTGTGTTACTCTGACCATAGACACTGTCTGACCTGTTGAGATCCACCAGCATTTTGAGTGTTACTCCGTCCGCAGACACTGTCTGACCTGCTGAGTTATTCCAGCATTTTGTGTGTGTTACTCTGTCCATAGACACTGTCTGACATGCTGAGTTCCTCCAGCATTTTGTGTGTGATACGCCGTCCATAGACACTGTCTGACCTGCTGAGTTCCTCCAGCATTTTGTGTGTGTTACTCTTTCCATAGACACTGTCTAACCTGCTGAGTTATTCCTGCATTTTGTGTGTGTTACTCTGTCCGTAGACACTGTCTGACCTGCTGAGTTATTCCAGCATTTTGTGTGTGTTACTCTGTCCATAGACACTGTCTGATCTGCTGAGTGCCAGCAGCATTCTGTGTGTGTTACTCCGTCCATAGACACTGTCTGACTTGCTGAGTTCCTCCAGCATTTTGTGTGTGTTACTCCATCCATAGACACTGTCTGACCTGCTGAGTTATTCAAGCATTTTGTGTGTGTTACTCTATCCGTAGACACTGTCTGACCTGCACAGTTCCTCCAGCATTTTGTGTGTTTTACTCTGTACGTAGACACTGTCTGACCTGCTGAGTTATTCCAGCATTTTCTGTGTGTTACTCTGTCCGTAGACACTGTCTGACCTTCTGAGTTCCTCCAGCATTTTGTGTGTGTTACTCCGTCGATAGACACTGTCTGACCTGCTGAGTTCCTACAGCATTTTGTGTGTGTTACTCTGTCCGTAGACACTGTCTGACCTGCTGAGTTCCTCCAGCATTTTGTGTGTGTAACTCTGTCCGTAGACACTGTCTGACCTGCTGAGTGCCTCCAGCATTTTGTGTGTGTTACTCTGTCCATAGACACTGTCTGACCTGCTGAGTTCCTCCAGCATTTTGTGTGTGTTACTCTGTCCATAGACACTATCTGACCTGCTGAGTGCCTCCAGCATTCTGTGTGTGTTACTCCGTCCATAGACACTGTCTGACCTGCTGAGTTCCTCCAGCATTCTGTCTGTGTTACTCTGACCACAGCCACAGTCTGACCTGCTGAGTTCCTCCAGCATTTTGTCTGTGTTATTCTGACCAGAGACACTGTCTGACCTGCTGAGTTCCTCCAGCATTTTGTGTGTGTTACTTTGTCCATAGACACTGTCTGACCTGCTGAGTTCCTCCAGCATTTTGTGTGTGTTACTCTGTCCATAGACACTGTCTGACCTGCTGAGTTCCTCCATCATTTTGAGAGTTACTCTGACCATAGACACTGTCTGACCTGTTGAGTTTCTCCAGCATTTTGTGTGTGTTACTCTGACCATAGACACTCTCTGACCTGCTGAGTTCCTCCAGCATTTTGTGTGTGTTACTCTGTCCATAGACACTCTCTGACCTGCTGAGTTTCTCCAGAATTTTGTGTGTGTCACTCTGACCATAGACACTGTCTGACCTGCTGAGTTCCTCCAGCATTTTGTGTGTGTTACTCTGACCATAAACACTGTCTGACCTGCTGAGTTATTCCAGCATTTTGTGTGTGTTACTCTGTCCATAGGCACTGTCTGACCTGCTGAGTTCCTCCAGCATTTTGTGTGTGTTACTATGACCATAGACACTGTCTGACCTGTTGAGATAACCAGCATTTTGTGTGTTACTCTGTCCGTAGACACTGTCTGACCTGCTGAGTTCCTCCAGCATTTTGAGTGTGTTACTCTTTCCATAGACACTGTCTGACCTGCTGATTTATTCCAGCATTTTGTGTGTGTTACTCTGTCCATAGACACTGTCTGACCTGCTGAGTGCCTCCAGCATTCTGTGTGTGTTACTCAGTCCATAGACACTGTCTGACTTGCTGAGTTCCTCCAGCATTTTGTGTGTGTTACTCCGTCCATAGACACTGTCTGACCTGCTGTGTTATTCAAGCATTTTGTGTGTGTTACTCTATCTGTATACACTGTCTGACCTGCACAGTTCCTCCAGCATTTTGTGTGTGTTACTCTGTACGTAGACACTGTCTGACCTGCTGAGTTATTCCAGCATTTTGTGTGTGTTACTCTGTCCATAGACACTGTCTGACCTGCTGAGTTCCTCCAGCATTTTGTGTGTGTAACTCTGTCCGTAGACACTGTCTGACCTGCTGAGTACCTCCAGCATTCTGTGTGTGTTACTCCGTCCATAGACACTGTCTGACCTGCTGAGTTCCTCCAGCATTTTGTGTGTGTTACTCTGTCCGTAGACACGGTCTAACCTGCTGAGTTATTCCAGCATTTTGTGTGTGTTACTCTGTCCGTAGACACTGTCTGACTAGCTGAGTTCCTCCAGCATTCTGTCTGTGTTACTCTGACCACATCCACTGTCTGACCTGCTGAGTCCCTCCAGCATTTTGTGTGTGTTACTCTGACCAGAGACACTGTCTGACCTGCTGAGTTCCTCCAGCATTTTGTGTGTGTTACTCTGTCCATAGACACTGTCTGACCTGCTGAGTTCCTCCAGCATTTTGTGTGTGTAACTCTGTCCGTAGACACTGTCTGACCTGCTGAGTTCCTCCAGCATTTTGTGTGTGTTACTCTGACCATAGACACTGTCTGACCTGCTGAGTACCTCCAGCATTCTGTGTGTGTTACTCCGTCCATAGACACTGTCTAACCTGCTGAGCTACTCCAGCATTTTGTGTGTGTTACTCTGTATGTAGACACTGTCTGACCTGCTGAGTTCCTCCAGCATTCTGTCTGAGTTACTCTGACCACAGCCATTGTCTGACCTGCTGAGTTCCTCCAGCATTTTGTCTGTGTTACTCTGACCAGAGACACTATCTGACCTGCTGAGTTCCTCCAGCATTTTGTGAGTGTTACTCTGCCCATAGACACTGTCTGACCTGCTGAGTTATTCCAGCATTTTGTGTGTGTTACTCTGACCATAGACACTGTCTGACCTGCTGAGTTCCTCCAGCATTTTGAGTGTGTTACTCTGTCCATAGACACTGTCTGACCTGCAGAGTTCCTCCAGCATTTTGTGTGTGTTACTCTGGCCATAGATACTGTCTGAGCTGCTGAGTTCCTCCAGCCTTTTCTGTGTGTTACTCTGTCCATAGACACTGTCTAACCTGCTGAGTTCCTCCAGCATTTTGTGTGTGTTACTCTGACCATAGACACTGTCTGAGCTGCTGAGTTCTTCCAGCATTTTGTGTGTGTTACTCTGTCCGTAGACACTGTCTGACCTTCTGAGTTCCTCCAGCATTTTGTGTGTGTTACTCCGTCAATAGACACTGTCTGACCTGCTGAGTTCCTACAGCATTTTGTGTGTGTTACTCTGTCCGTAGACACTGTCTGACCTGCTGAGTTCCTCCAGCATTTTGTGTGTGTAACTCTGTCCGTAGACACTGTCTGACCTGCTGAGTGCCTCCAGCATTTTGTGTGTGTTACTCTGTCCATAGACACTGTCTGACCTGCTGAGTTCCTCCAGCATTTTGTGTGTGTTACTCTGTCCATAGACACTATCTGACCTGCTGAGTGCCTCCAGCATTCTGTGTGTGTTACTCCGTCCATAGACACTGTCTGACCTGCTGAGTTCCTCCAGCATTCTGTCTGTGTTACTCTGACCACAGCCACAGTCTGACCTGCTGAGTTCCTCCAGCATTTTGTCTGTGTTATTCTGACCAGAGACACTGTCTGACCTGCTGAGTTCCTCCAGCATTTTGTGTGTGTTACTTTGTCCATAGACACTGTCTGACCTGCTGAGTTCCTCCAGCATTTTGTGTGTGTTACTCTGTCCATAGACACTGTCTGACCTGCTGAGTTCCTCCATCATTTTGAGAGTTACTCTGACCATAGACACTGTCTGACCTGTTGAGTTTCTCCAGCATTTTGTGTGTGTTACTCTGACCATAGACACTCTCTGACCTGCTGAGTTCCTCCAGCATTTTGTGTGTGTTACTCTGTCCATAGACACTCTCTGACCTGCTGAGTTTCTCCAGAATTTTGTGTGTGTCACTCTGACCATAGACACTGTCTGACCTGCTGAGTTCCTCCAGCATTTTGTGTGTGTTACTCTGACCATAAACACTGTCTGACCTGCTGAGTTATTCCAGCATTTTGTGTGTGTTACTCTGTCCATAGGCACTGTCTGACCTGCTGAGTTCCTCCAGCATTTTGTGTGTGTTACTATGACCATAGACACTGTCTGACCTGTTGAGATAACCAGCATTTTGTGTGTTACTCTGTCCGTAGACACTGTCTGACCTGCTGAGTTCCTCCAGCATTTTGTGTGTGTTACTCTTTCCATAGACACTGTCTGACCTGCTGATTTATTCCAGCATTTTGTGTGTGTTACTCTGTCCATAGACACTGTCTGACCTGCTGAGTGCCTCCAGCATTCTGTGTGTGTTACTCAGTCCATAGACACTGTCTGACTTGCTGAGTTCCTCCAGCATTTTGTGTGTGTTACTCCGTCCATAGACACTGTCTGACCTGCTGTGTTATTCAAGCATTTTGTGTGTGTTACTCTATCTGTATACACTGTCTGACCTGCACAGTTCCTCCAGCATTTTGTGTGTGTTACTCTGTACGTAGACACTGTCTGACCTGCTGAGTTATTCCAGCATTTTGTGTGTGTTACTCTGTCCATAGACACTGTCTGACCTGCTGAGTTCCTCCAGCATTTTGTGTGTGTAACTCTGTCCGTAGACACTGTCTGACCTGCTGAGTACCTCCAGCATTCTGTGTGTGTTACTCCGTCCATAGACACTGTCTGACCTGCTGAGTTCCTCCAGCATTTTGTGTGTGTTACTCTGTCCGTAGACACGGTCTAACCTGCTGAGTTATTCCAGCATTTTGTGTGTGTTACTCTGTCCGTAGACACTGTCTGACCTGCTGAGTTATTCCAGCATTTTGTGTGTGTTACTCTGTCCATAGACACTGTCTGACCTGCTGAGTTCCTCCAGCATTCTGTCTGTGTTACTCTGACCACATCCACTGTCTGACCTGCTGAGTCCCTCCAGCATTTTGTGTGTGTTACTCTGACCAGAGACACTGTCTGACCTGCTGAGTTCCTCCAGCATTTTGTGTGTGTTACTCTGTCCATAGACACTGTCTGACCTGCTGAGTTCCTCCAGCATTTTGTGTGTGTAACTCTGTCCGTAGACACTGTCTGACCTGCTGAGTTCCTCCAGCATTTTGTGTGTGTTACTCTGACCATAGACACTGTCTGACCTGCTGAGTACCTCCAGCATTCTGTGTGTGTTACTCCGTCCATAGACACTGTCTAACCTGCTGAGCTACTCCAGCATTTTGTGTGTGTTACTCTGTATGTAGACACTGTCTGACCTGCTGAGTTCCTCCAGCATTCTGTCTGAGTTACTCTGACCACAGCCATTGTCTGACCTGCTGAGTTCCTCCAGCATTTTGTCTGTGTTACTCTGACCAGAGACACTATCTGACCTGCTGAGTTCCTCCAGCATTTTGTGAGTGTTACTCTGCCCATAGACACTGTCTGACCTGCTGAGTTATTCCAGCATTTTGTGTGTGTTACTCTGACCATAGACACTGTCTGACCTGCTGAGTTCCTCCAGCATTTTGAGTGTGTTACTCTGTCCATAGACACTGTCTGACCTGCAGAGTTCCTCCAGCATTTTGTGTGTGTTACTCTGGCCATAGATACTGTCTGAGCTGCTGAGTTCCTCCAGCCTTTTGTGTGTGTTACTCTGTCCATAGACACTGTCTAACCTGCTGAGTTCCTCCAGCATTTTGTGTGTGTTACTCTGACCATAGACACTGTCTGAGCTGCTGAGTTCTTCCAGCATTTTGTGTGTGTTACTCTGTCCATAGACACTGTCTGACCTGCTGAGTTCCTCCAGCATTTTGTGTGTGTCACTCTGACCATAGACACTGCCTGACCTGCTGAGTTCCTCCAGCATTTTGTGTGTGTTACTCTGACCATACGCACTGTCTGACCTGCTGAGTTCCTCCAGCATTTTGTGTGTGTTGCTCTGACCATAGACACTGTCTGACCTGCTGAGTTATTCCAGCATTTTGTGTGTGTTACTCTGACCATAGACACTGTCTGACCTGCTGAGTTCTTCGAGCATTTTGTGTATGTTACTCTGTCCGTAGACACTGTCTGACCTGCTGAGTTATTCCAGCATTGTGTGTGCGTTACTCTGACCATAGACACTGTCTGACCTGCTGAGTTCCTCCAGCATTTTGTGTGTGTTACTCTGACCATAGACACTGTCTGACCTGCTGAGTTCCTCCAGCATTTTGTGTGTGTTACTATGACCATAGACACTGTCTGACCTGTTGAGATAACCAGCATTTTGTGTGTTACTCTGTCCGTAGACACTGTCTGACCTGCTGAGTTCCTCCAGCATTTTGTGTGTGTTACTCTTTCCATAGACACTGTCTAACCTGCTGAGTTATTCCAGCATTTTGTGTGTGTTACTCTGTCTGTAGACACTGTCTGACCTGCTGATTTATTCCAGCATTTTGTGTGTGTTACTCTGTCCATAGACACTGTCTGACCTGCTGAGTTATTCCAGCATTTTGTGTGTGTTACTCTGTCCATAGACACTGTCTGACCTGCTGAGTTCCTCAAGCATTTTGTGTGTGTAACTCTGTCCGTAGACACTGTCTGACCTGCTGAGTACCTCCAGCATTCTGTGTCTGTTACTCCGTCCATAGACACTGTCTGACCTGCTGAGTTCCTCCAGCATTTTGTGTGTGTTACTCTGTCCGTAGACACGGTCTAACCTGCTGAGTTATTCCAGCATTTTGTGTGTGTTACTCTGTCCGTAGACACTGTCTGACCTGCTGAGTTCCTCCAGCATTCTGTCTGTGTTACTCTGACCACATCCACTGTCTGACCTGCTGAGTCCCTCCAGCATTTTGTGTGTGTTACTCTGACCAGAGACACTGTCTGAAATGCTGAGTTCCTCCAGCATTTTGTGTGTGTTACTCTGTCCATAGACACTGTCTGACCTGCTGAGTTCCTCCAGCATTTTGTGTGTGTAACTCTGTCCGTAGACACTGTCTGACCTGCTGAGTACCTCCAGCATTCTGTGTGTGTTACTCCGTCCATAGACACTGTCTAACCTGCTGAGCTACTCCAGCATTTTGTGTGTGTTACTCTGTAAGTAGACACTGTCTGACCTGCTGAGTTCCTCCAGCATTCTGTCTGAGTTACTCTGACCACAGCCATTGTCTGACCTGCTGAGTTCCTGCAGCATTTTGTGAGTGTTACTCTGCCCATAGACACTGTCTGACCTGCTGAGTTATTCCAGCATTTTGTGTGTGTTACTCTGACCATAGACACTGTCTGACCTGCTGAGTTCCTCCAGCATTTTGAGTGTGTTACTCTGTCCATAGACACTGTCTGACCTGCAGAGTTCCTCCAGCATTTTGTGTGTGTTACTCTGGCCATAGATACTGTCTGAGCTGCTGAGTTCCTCCAGCCTTTTGTGTGTGTTACTCTGTCCATAGACACTGTCTGACCTGCTGAGTTCTTCCAGCATTTTGTGTGTGTCACTCTGACCATAGACACTGCCTGACCTGCTGAGTTCCTCCAGCATTTTGTGTGTGTTACTCTGACCATACGCACTGTCTGACCTGCTGAGTTCCTCCAGCATTTTGTGTGTGTGTCTCTGACCATAGACACTGTCTGACCTGCTGAGTTATTCCAGCATTTTGTGTGTGTTACTCTGATCATAGACACTGTCTGACCTGCTGAGTTCCTCGAGCATTTTGTGTATGTTACTCTGTCCGTAGACACTGTCTGACCTGCTGAGTTATTCCAGCATAGTGTGTGCGTTACTCTGACCATAGACACTGTCTGACCTGCTGAGTTCCTCCAGCATTTTGTGTGTGTTACTCTGACCATAGATACTGTCTGACCTGCTGAGTTCCTCCAGCATTTTGTGTGTGTTACTC
Source organism: Hypanus sabinus (assembly GCF_030144855.1). Lineage (NCBI taxonomy): Eukaryota > Metazoa > Chordata > Chondrichthyes > Myliobatiformes > Dasyatidae > Hypanus > Hypanus sabinus. The sequence continues at coordinate 44,181 of NW_026778925.1, forward strand.
TGACCATAGACACTGTCTGACCTGTTGAGATCCACCAGCATTTTGTGTGTTACTCTGTCCGTAGACACTGTCTGACCTGCTGAGATATTCCAGCATTGTGTGTGTGTTACTCTGACCTTAGAGACTGTCTGACCTGCTGAGTTCCTCCAGCATTTTGTCTGTGTTACTCTGACCAGAGACACTATCTGACCTGCTGAGTTCCTCCAGCATTTTGTGAGTGTTACTCTGCCCATAGACACTGTCTGACCTGCTGAGTTATTCCAGCATTTTGTGTGTGTTACTCTGACCATAGACACTGTCTGACCTGCTGAGTTCCTCCAGCATTTTGAGTGTGTTACTCTGTCCATAGACACTGTCTGACCTGCAGAGTTCCTCCAGCATTTTGTGTGTGTTACTCTGGCCATAGATACTGTCTGAGCTGCTGAGTTCCTCCAGCCTTTTGTGTGTGTTACTCTGTCCATAGACACTGTCTAACCTGCTGAGTTCCTCCAGCATTTTGTGTGTGTTACTCTGACCATAGACACTGTCTGAGCTGCTGAGTTCTTCCAGCATTTTGTGTGTGTTACTCTGTCCATAGACACTGTCTGACCTGCTGAGTTCCTCCAGCATTTTGTGTGTGTCACTCTGACCATAGACACTGCCTGACCTGCTGAGTTCCTCCAGCATTTTGTGTGTGTTACTCTGACCATACGCACTGTCTGACCTGCTGAGTTCCTCCAGCATTTTGTGTGTGTTGCTCTGACCATAGACACTGTCTGACCTGCTGAGTTATTCCAGCATTTTGTGTGTGTTACTCTGACCATAGACACTGTCTGACCTGCTGAGTTCCTCGAGCATTTTGTGTATGTTACTCTGTCCGTAGACACTGTCTGACCTGCTGAGTTATTCCAGCATTGTGTGTGCGTTACTCTGACCATAGACACTGTCTGACCTGCTGAGTTCCTCCAGCATTTTGTGTGTGTTACTCTGACCATAGACACTGTCTGACCTGCTGAGTTCCTCCAGCATTTTGTGTGTGTTACTATGACCATAGACACTGTCTGACCTGTTGAGATAACCAGCATTTTGTGTGTTACTCTGTCCGTAGACACTGTCTGACCTGCTGAGTTCCTCCAGCATTTTGTGTGTGTTACTCTTTCCATAGACACTGTCTAACCTGCTGAGTTATTCCAGCATTTTGTGTGTGTTACTCTGTCTGTAGACACTGTCTGACCTGCTGATTTATTCCAGCATTTTGTGTGTGTTACTCTGTCCATAGACACTGTCTGACCTGCTGAGTGCCTCCAGCATTCTGTGTGTGTTACTCAGTCCATAGACACTGTCTGACTTGCTGAGTTCCTCCAGCATTTTGTGTGTGTTACTCCGTCCATAGACACTGTCTGACCTGCTGTGTAATTCAAGCATTTTGTGTGTGTTACTCTATCTGTATACACTGTCTGACCTGCACAGTTCCTCCAGCATTTTGTGTGTGTTACTCTGTACGTAGACACTGTCTGACCTGCTGAGTTATTCCAGCATTTTGTGTGTGTTACTCTGTCCATAGACACTGTCTGACCTGCTGAGTTCCTCAAGCATTTTGTGTGTGTAACTCTGTCCGTAGACACTGTCTGACCTGCTGAGTACCTCCAGCATTCTGTGTCTGTTACTCCGTCCATAGACACTGTCTGACCTGCTGAGTTCCTCCAGCATTTTGTGTGTGTTACTCTGTCCGTAGACACGGTCTAACCTGCTGAGTTATTCCAGCATTTTGTGTGTGTTACTCTGTCCGTAGACACTGTCTGACCTGCTGAGTTCCTCCAGCATTCTGTCTGTGTTACTCTGACCACATCCACTGTCTGACCTGCTGAGTCCCTCCAGCATTTTGTGTGTGTTACTCTGACCAGAGACACTGTCTGAAATGCTGAGTTCCTCCAGCATTTTGTGTGTGTTACTCTGTCCATAGACACTGTCTGACCTGCTGAGTTCCTCCAGCATTTTGTGTGTGTAACTCTGTCCGTAGACACTGTCTGACCTGCTGAGTACCTCCAGCATTCTGTGTGTGTTACTCCGTCCATAGACACTGTCTAACCTGCTGAGCTACTCCAGCATTTTGTGTGTGTTACTCTGTACGTAGACACTGTCTGACCTGCTGAGTTCCTCCAGCATTCTGTCTGAGTTACTCTGACCACAGCCATTGTCTGACCTGCTGAGTTCCTCCAGCATTTTGTGAGTGTTACTCTACCCATAGACACTGTCTGACCTGCTGAGTTATTCCAGCATTTTGTGTGTGTTACTCTGACCATAGACACTGTCTGACCTGCTGAGTTCCTCCAGCATTTTGAGTGTGTTACTCCGTCCATAGACACTGTCTGACCTGCAGAGTTCCTCCAGCATTTTGTGTGTGTTACTCTGGCCATAGATACTGTCTGAGCTGCTGAGTTCCTCCAGCCTTTTGTGTGTGTTACTCTGTCCATAGACACTGTCTGACCTGCTGAGTTCTTCCATCATTTTGTGTGTGTCACTCTGACCATAGACACTGCCTGACCTGCTGAGTTCCTCCAGCATTTTGTGTGTGTTACTCTGACCATACGCACTGTCTGACCTGCTGAGTTCCTCCAGCATTTTGTGTGTGTGTCTCTGACCATAGACACTGTCTGACCTGCTGAGTTATTCCAGCATTTTGTGTGTGTTACTCTGACCATAGACACTGTCTGACCTGCTGAGTTCCTCGAGCATTTTGTGTATGTTACTCTGTCCGTAGACACTGTCTGACCTGCTGAGTTATTCCAGCATTGTGTGTGCGTTACTCTGACCATAGACACTGTCTGACCTGCTGAGTTCCTCCAGCATTTTGTGTGTGTTACTCTGACCATAGATACTGTCTGACCTGCTGAGTTCCTCCAGCATTTTGTGTGTGTTACTCTGACCATAGACACTGTCTGACCTGTTGAGATCCACCAGCATTTTGTGTGTTACTCTGTCCGTAGACACTGTCTGACCTGCTGAGATATTCCAGCATTGTGTGTGTGTTACTCTGACCTTAGAGACTGTCTGACCTGCTGAGTTCATCCAGCATTGTGTGTGTGTTACTCTGTCCATAGACACTGTCTGACCTGCTGAGTTATTCAAGCATTTTGTGTGTGTTACTCTATCCGTAGACACTCTCTGACCTGCACAGTTCCTCCAGCATTTTGTGTGTGTTACTCTGTACGTAGACACTGTCTGACCTGCTGAGTTATTCCAGCATTTTGTGTGTGTAACTCTGTCCGTAGACACTGTCTGACCTGCTGACTTCCTCCAGCATTTTGTGTGTGTTACTCTGTCGATAGACACTGTCTGACCTGCTGAGTTCCTCCAGCATTTTGGTTGTGTTACTCTGTCCGTAGACACTGTCTGACCTGCTGAGTTCCTCCAGCATTTTGTGTGTGTAACTCTGTCCGTAGACACTGTCTGACCTGCTGAGTGCCTCCAGCATTTTGTGTGTGTTACTCCATCCATAGACACTGTCTGACCTGCTGAGTTCCTCCAGCATTTTGTGTGTGTTACTCTGACTATAGACACTGTCTGACCTGTTGAGATCCAGCAGCATTTTGTGTGTTACTCTGTCCGAAGACACTGTCTGACCTGCTGAGATATTCCAGCATTGTGTGTGTGTTACTCTGACCTTAGAGACTGTCTGACCTGCTGAGTTCATCCAGCATTGTGTGTGTGTTACTCTGTCCATAGACACTGTCTGACCTGCTGAGTTATTCAAGCATTTTGTGTGTGTAACTCTGTCCGTAGACACTGTCTGACCTGCTGACTTCCTCCAGCATTTTGTGTGTGTTACTCTGTCGATAGACACTGTCTGACCTGCTGAGTTCCTCCAGCATTTTGGTTGTGTTACTCTGTCCGTAGACACTGTCTGACCTGCTGAGTTCCTCCAGCATTTTGTGTGTGTAACTCTGTCCGTAGACACTGTCTGACCTGCTGAGAGCCTCCAGCATTTTGTGTGTGTTACTCCATCCATAGACACTGTCTGACCTGCTGAGTTCCTCCAGCATTTTGTGTGTGTTACTCTGACTATAGACACTGTCTGACCTGTTGAGATCCAGCAGCATTTTGTGTGTTACTCTGTCCGTAGACACTGTCTGATCTGCTGCGTTATTCCAGCATTGTGTGTGTGTTACTCTGACCATAGACACTGTAGACCTGCTGAGTTCATCCAGCATTTTGTGTGTGTTACTCTGACCATAGACACTGTCTGACCTGTTGAGATCCACCAGCATTTTGTGTGTTACTCTGTCCGTAGACACTGTCTGACCTGCTGGGTTATTCCAGCATTGTTTGTGTGTTACTCTGACCATAGACACTGTCTGACCTGCTGAGATATTCCAGCATTGTGTGTGTGTTACTCTGACCATAGACACTGTCTGACCTGCTGAGTTCATCCAGCATTGTGTGTGTGTTACTCTGACCATAGACACTGTCTGACCTGCTGAGTTCCTCCCGCATTTTGTTTGTGTTACTCTGACCATAGACACTGTCCTACCTGTTGAGATCCACCAGCATTTTGAGTGTTACTCCGTCCGCAGACACTGTCTGACCTGCTGAGTTATTCCAGCATTTTGTGTGTGTTACTCTGTCCATAGACACTGTCTGACCTGCTGAGTTCCTCCAGCATTTTGTGTGTGTTACTCCGTCCATAGACACTGTCTGACCTGCTGAGTTCCTCCAGCATTTTGTGTATGTTACTCTGTCCGTAGACACTGTCTGACCTGCTGAGTTATTCCAGCATTGTGTGTGCGTTACTCTGACCATAGACACTGTCTGACCTGCTGAGTTCCTCCAGCATTTTGTGTGTGTTACTCTGACCATAGACACTGTCTGACCTGCTGAGTTCCTCCAGCATTTTGTGTGTGTTACTCTGACCATAGACACTGTCTGACCTGTTGAGATCCACCAGCATTTTGTGTGTTACTCTGTCCGTAGACACTGTCTGACCTGCTGAGATATTCCAGCATTGTGTGTGTGTTACTCTGACCTTAGACACTGTCTGACCTGCTGAGTTCATCCAGCATTGTGTGTGTGTTACTCTGTCCATAGACACTGTCTGACCTGCTGAGTTATTCAAGCATTTTGTGTGTGTTACTCTATCCGTAGACACTGTCTGACCTGCACAGTTCCTCCAGCATTTTGTGTGTGTTACTCTGTACGTAGACACTGTCTGACCTGCTGAGTTATTCCAGCATTTTGTGTGTGTAACTCTGTCCGTAGACACTGTCTGACCTGCTGACTTCCTCCAGCATTTTGTGTGTGTTACTCTGTCGATAGACACTGTCTGACCTGCTGAGTTCCTCCAGCATTTTGGTTGTGTTACTCTGTCCGTAGACACTGTCTGACCTGCTGAGTTCCTCCAGCATTTTGTGTGTGTAACTCTGTCCGTAGACACTGTCTGACCTGCTGAGTGCCTCCAGCATTTTGTGTGTGTTACTCCATCCATAGACACTGTCTGACCTGCTGAGTTCCTCCAGCATTTTGTGTGTGTTACTCTGACTATAGACACTGTCTGACCTGTTGAGATCCAGCAGCATTTTGTGTGTTACTCTGTCCGTAGACACTGTCTGATCTGCTGCGTTATTCCAGCATTGTGTGTGTGTTACTCTGACCATAGACACTGTAGACCTGCTGAGTTCATCCAGCATTTTGTGTGTGTTACTCTGACCATAGACACTGTCTGACCTGTTGAGATCCACCAGCATTTTGTGTGTTACTCTGTCCGTAGACACTGTCTGACCTGCTGGGTTATTCCAGCATTGTTTGTGTGTTACTCTGACCATAGACACTGTCTGACCTGCTGAGTTCCTCCAGCATTTAGTGTGTGTTACTCTGACCATAGACACTGTCTGACCTGTTGAGATCCACCAGCATTTTGTGTGTTACTCTGTCCGTAGACACTGTCTGACCTGCTGAGATATTCCAGCATTGTGTGTGTGTTACTCTGACCATAGACACTGTCTGACCTGCTGAGTTCATCCAGCATTGTGTGTGTGTTACTCTGACCATAGACACTGTCTGACCTGCTGAGTTCCTCCCGCATTTTGTTTGTGTTACTCTGACCATAGACACTGTCTGACCTGTTGAGATCCACCAGCATTTTGAGTGTTACTCCGTCCGCAGACACTGTCTGACCTGCTGAGTTATTCCAGCATTTTGTGTGTGTTACTCTGTCCATAGACACTGTCTGACCTGCTGAGTTCCTCCAGCATTTTGTGTGTGTTACTCCGTCCATAGACACTGTCTGACCTTTCTGAGTTCCTCCAGCATTTTGTTTGTGTTCCTCTTTCCATAGACACAGTCTAACCTGCTGAGTTATTCCTGTATTTTGTGTGTGTTACTCTGTCCATAGACACTGTCTGATCTGCTGAGTGCCAGCAGCATTCTGTGTGTGTTACTCCGTCCATAGACACTGTCTGACTTGCTGAGTTCCTCCAGCATTTTGTGTGTGTTACTCCGTCCATAGACACTGTCTGACCTGCTGAGTTATTCAAGCATTTTGTGTGTGTTACTCTATCCGTAGACACTGTCTGACCTGCTGAGTTATTCCAGCATTTTCTGTGTGTTACTCTGTCCATAGACACTGTCTGACCTGCTGAGTTCCTCCAGCATTTTGTGTGTGTTACTCTGTCCGTAGACGCTGTCTGACCTGCTGAGTTCCTCCAGCATTTTGTGTGTGTAACTCTGTCCGTAGACACTGTCTGACCTGCACAGTTCCTCCAGCATTTTGTGTGTGTTACTCTGTACGTAGACACTGTCTGACCTGCTGAGTTATTCCAGCATTTTCTGTGTGTTACTCTGTCCATAGACACTGTCTGACCTGCTGAGTTCCTCCAGCATTTTGTGTGTGTTACTCTGTCCGTAGACGCTGTCTGACCTGCTGAGTTCCTCCAGCATTTTGTGTGTGTAACTCTGTCCGTAGACACTGTCTGACCTGCTGAGTGCCTCCAGCATTTTGTGTGTGTTACTCTGTCCATAGACACTGTCTGACCTGCTGAGTTCCTCCAGCATTTTGTGTGTGTTACTCCGTCCATAGACACTGTCTGACCTCTGAGTTCCTCCAGCATTTTGTGTGAGTGACTCTGTCCGTAGACACTGTCTAACCTGCTGAGTTATTCCAGCATTTTGTGTGTGTTTCTCTGTCCGTAGACACTGTCTGACCTGCTGAGTTATTCCAGCATTTTGTGTGTGTTACTCTGTCCATAGACACTATCTGACCTGCTGAGTGCCTCCAGCATTCTGTGTGTGTTACTCCGTCCATAGACACTGTCTGACCTGCTGAGTTCCTCCAGCATTCTGTCTGTGTTACTCTGTCCACAGCCACTGTCTGACCTGCTGAATTCCTCCAGCATTTTGTCTGTGTTACTCTGACCAGAGACACTGACTGACCTGCTGAGTTCCTCCAGCATTTTGTCTGTGTTACTCTGACCAGAGACACTGTCTGACCTGCTGAGTTCCTCCAGCATTTTGTGTGTGTTACTCTGTCCGTAGACACTGTCTGACCTGCTGAGTACCTCCAGCATTCTGTGTGTGTTACTCTGTCCATAGACACTGTCTGACCTGCTGAGTTCCTCCAGCATTTTGTGTGTGTTACTTTGTCCATAGACACTGTCTGACCTGCTGTGTTCCTCCAGCATTTTGTGTGTGTTACTCTGTCCATTGACACTGTCTGACCTGCTGAGTTCCTCCATCATTTTGAGTGTTACTCTGACCATAGACACTGTCTGACCTGTTGAGTTTCTCCAGCATTTTGTGTGTGTTACTCTGACCATAGACACTCTCTGACCTGCTGAGTTCCTCCAGCATTTTGTGTGTGTTACTCTGTCCATAGACACTCTCTGACCTGCTGAGTTCCTCCAGTATTTTGTGTGTGTCACTCTGACCATAGACACTGTCTGACCTGCTGAGTTCCTCCAGCATTTTGTGTGTGTTACTCTGACCATAGACACTGTCTGACCTGCTGAGTTATTCCAGCATTTTGTGTGTGTTACTCTGTCCATAGACACTGTCTGACCTGCTGAGTTCCTCCAGCATTTTGTGTGTGTTACTCTGACCATAGACACTGTCTGACCTGTTGAGATCCACCAGCATTTTGTGTGTTACTCTGTCCGTAGACACTGTCTAACCTGCTGAGTTATTCCAGCATTTTGTGTGTGTTACTCTGTCTGTAGACACTGTCTGACCTGCTGATTTATTCCAGCATTCTGTGTGTGTTACTCCGTCCATAGACACTGTCTGACCTGCTGAGTTCCTCCAGCATTTTGTGTGTGTTACTCTGTCCGTAGACACGGTCTAACCTGCTGAGTTATACCAGCATTTTGTGTGTGTTACTCTGACCAGAGACACTGTCTGACCTGCTGAGTTCCTCCAGTATTTTGTGGGTGTTACTCTGTCCATAGACACTGTCTGACCTGCTGAGTTATTGCAGCATTTTGTGTGTGTTACTCTGACCATAGACACTGTCTGACCTGCTGAGTTCCTCCAGCATTTTGAGTGTGTTACTCTGTCCATAGACACTGTCTGACCTGCTGAGTTCCTCCAGCATTTTGTGTGTGTTACTCTGTCCGTAGACACGGTCTAACCTGCTGAGCTATTACAGCATTTTGTGTGTGTTACTCTGTACGTAGACACTGTCTGACCTGCTGAGTTCCTCCAGCATTCTGTCTGTGTTACTCTGACCACAGCCATTGTCTGACCTGCTGAGTTCCTCCAGCATTTTGTCTGTGTTACTCTGACCAGAGACACTGTCTGACCTGCTGAGTTCCTCCAGCATTTTGTGAGTGTTACTCTGCCATAAACACTGTCTGACCTGCTGAGTTATTCCAGCATTTTGTGTGTGTTACTCTGACCATAGACACTGTCTGACCTGCTGAGTTCCTCCAGCATTTTGAGTGTGTTACTCTGTCCATAGACACTGTCTGATGTGCTGAGTTCCTCCAGCATTTTGTGTGTGTTACTCTGGCCATAGATACTGTATGACCTGCTGAGTTCCTCCAGCCTTTTGTGTGTGTTACTCTGTCCATAGACACTGTCTAACCTGCTGAGTTCCTCCAGCATTTTGTGTGTGTTACTCTGACCATAGACACTGTCTGAGCTGCTGAGTTCTTCCAGCATTTTGTGTGTGTTACTCTGTCCATAGACACTGTCTGACCTGCTGAGTTCCTCCAGCATTTTGTGTTTGTCACTCTGACCATAGACACTGCCTGACCTGCTGAGTTCCTCCAGCATTTTGTGTGTGTTACTCTGACCATATGCACTGTCTGACCTGCTGAGTTCCTCCAGCATTTTGTGTGTGTTACTCTGACCATAGACACTGTAGACCTGCTGAGTTCATCCAGCATTTTGTGTGTGTTACTCTGACCATAGACACTGTCTGACCTGTTGAGATCCACCAGCATTTTGTGTGTTACTCTGTCCGTAGACACTGTCTGACCTGCTGAGATATTCCAGCATTGTGTGTGTGTTACTCTGACCATAGACACTGTCTGACCTGCTGAGTTCATCCAGCATTGTGTGTGTGTTACTCTGACCATAGACACTGTCTGACCTGCTGAGTTCCTCCCGCATTTTGTTTGTGTTACTCTGACCATAGACACTGTCTGACCTGTTGAGATCCACCAGCATTTTGAGTGTTACTCCGTCCGCAGACACTGTCTGACCTGCTGAGTTATTCCAGCATTTTGTGTGTGTTACTCTGTCCATAGACACTGTCTGACCTGCTGAGTTATTCCAGCATTTTGTGTGTGTTACTCCGTCCATAGACACTGTCTGACCTGCTGAGTTACTCCAGCATTTTGTTTGTGTTCCTCTTTCCATAGACACTGTCTAACCTGCTGAGTTATTCCTGCATTTTGTGTGTGTTACTCTGTCCATAGACACTGTCTGATCTGCTGAGTGCCAGCAGCATTCTGTGTGTGTTACTCCGTCCATAGACACTGTCTGACTTGCTGAGTTCCTCCAGCATTTTGTGTGTGTTACTCCGTCCATAGACACTGTCTGACCTGCTGAGTTATTCAAGCATTTTGTGTGTGTTACTCTATCCGTAGACACTGTCTGACCTGCACAGTTCCTCCAGCATTTTGTGTGTGTTACTCTGTACGTAGACACTGTCTGACCTTCTGAGTTATTCCAGCATTTTGTGTGTGTTACTCTGTCCATAAACACTGTCTTACCTGCTGAGTGCCTCCAGCATTTTGTCTGTGTTACTCTGTCCGTAGACACTGTCTGACCTGCTGAGTTCCTCCAGCGTTTTGTGGTGTTACTCCGTCCATAGACACTGTCTGACCTGCTGAGTTCCTCCAGCATTTTGTGAGTGTTACTCTGTCCATAGACACTGTCTGACCTGCTGAGTTCCTCGAGCATTTTGTGTGTGTTACTTTGTCCGTAGACACTGTCTGACCTGCTGAGTTCCTCGAGCATTTTGTGTGTGTTACTCTATCCGTATACACTGTCTGACCTGCACAGTTCCTCCAGCACTTTGTGTGTGTTACTCCGTCCATAGACACTGTCTGTCCTGCTGAGTTCCTCCAGCATTTTGTGTGTGTTACTCCGTCCATAGACACTGTCTGACCTGCTGAGTTCCTCCAGCATTTTGTCTGTGTTACTCTGTCCGTAGACACTGTCTGACCTGCTGAGTTCCTCCAGCATTCTGTCTGTGTTACTCTGACCACAGCCACTGTCTGACCTGCTGAGTTCCTCCAGCATTTTGTCTGTGTTTCTCTGACCAGAGACACTGTCTGACCTGCTGAGTTCCTTCAGCATTTTGTGAGTGTTACTCTGTCCATAGACACTGTCTGTCCTGCTGAGTTATTCCAGCATTTTGTGTGTGTTACTCTGACCATAGACACTGTCTGACCTGCTGAGTTCCTCCAGCATTTAGAGTGTGTTACTCTGTCCATAGACACTCTCTGACCTGCTGAGTTCCTCCAGCATTTTGTGTGTGTTACTCTGACCATAGACACTGTCACAGCTGCTGAGTTCCTCCAGCCTTTTGTGTGTGTTACTCTGTCCATAGACACTGTCTAACCTGCTGAGTTCCTCCAGCATTTTGTGTGTGTTACTCTGACCATAGACACTGTCTGAGCTGCTGAGTTCTTCCAGCATTTTGTGTGTGTTACTCTGACCATAGACACTGTCTGACCTGCTGAGTTATTCCAGCATTTTGTGTGTGTTACTCTGACCATAGACACTGCCTGACCTGCTGAGTTCCTCCAGAATTTTGTGTGTGTTACTCTGACCATATGCACTGTCTGACCTGCTGAGTTCCTCCAGCATTTTGTGTGTGTTACTCTGACCATAGACACTGTAGACCTGCTGAGTTCATCCAGCATTTTGTGTGTGTTACTCTGACCATAGACACTGTCTGACCTGTTGAGATCCACCAGCATTTTGTGTGTTACTCTGTCCGTAGACACTGTCTGACCTGCTGGGTTATTCCAGCATTGTTTGTGTGTTACTCTGACCATAGATACTGTCTGACCTGCTGAGTTCCTCCAGCATTTAGTGTGTGTTACTCTGACCATAGACACTGTCTGACCTGTTGAGATCCACCAGCATTTTGTGTGTTACTCTGTCCGTAGACACTGTCTGACCTGCTGAGATATTCCAGCATTGTGTGTGTGTTACTCTGACCATAGACACTGTCTGACCTGCTGAGTTCATCCAGCATTGTGTGTGTGTTACTCTGACCATAGACACTGTCTGACCTGCTGAGTTCCTCCCGCATTTTGTTTGTGTTACTCTGACCATAGACACTGTCTGACCTGTTGAGATCCACCAGCATTTTGAGTGTTACTCCGTCCGCAGACACTGTCTGACCTGCTGAGTTATTCCAGCATTTTGTGTGTGTTACTCTGTCCATTGACACTGTCTGACCTGCTGAGTTATTCCAGCATTTTGTGTGTGTTACTCCGTCCATAGACACTGTCTGACCTGCTGAGTTCCTCCAGCATTTTGTTTGTGTTCCTCTTTCCATAGACACTGTCTAACCTGCTGAGTTATTCCTGCATTTTGTGTGTGTTACTCTGTCCATAGACACTGTCTGATCTGCTGAGTGCCAGCAGCATTCTGTGTGTGTTACTCCGTCCATAGACACTGTCTGACTTGCTGAGTTCCTCCAGCATTTTGTGTGTGTTACTCCGTCCATAGACACTGTCTGACCTGCTGAGTTATTCAAGCATTTTGTGTGTGTTACTCTATCCGTAGACACTGTCTGACCTGCACAGTTCCTCCAGCATTTTGTGTGTGTTACTCTGTACGTAGACACTGTCTGACCTTCTGAGTTATTCCAGCATTTTGTGTGTGTTACTCTGTCCATAAACACTGTCTTACCTGCTGAGTGCCTCCAGCATTTTGTCTGTGTTACTCTGTCCGTAGACACTGTCTGACCTGCTGAGTTCCTCCAGCGTTTTGTGGTGTTACTCCGTCCATAGACACTGTCTGACCTGCTGAGTTCCTCCAGCATTTTGTGAGTGTTACTCTGTCCATAGACACTGTCTGACCTGCTGAGTTCCTCGAGCATTTTGTGTGTGTTACTTTGTCCGTAGACACTGTCTGACCTGCTGAGTTCCTCGAGCATTTTGTGTGTGTTACTCTATCCGTATACACTGTCTGACCTGCACAGTTCCTCCAGCACTTTGTGTGTGTTACTCCGTCCATAGACACTGTCTGTCCTGCTGAGTTCCTCCAGCATTTTGTGTGTGTTACTCCGTCCATAGACACTGTCTGACCTGCTGAGTTCCTCCAGCATTTTGTCTGTGTTACTCTGTCCGTAGACACTGTCTGACCTGCTGAGTTCCTCCAGCATTCTGTCTGTGTTACTCTGACCACAGCCACTGTCTGACCTGCTGAGTTCCTCCAGCATTTTGTCTGTGTTTCTCTGACCAGAGACACTGTCTGACCTGCTGAGTTCCTCCAGCATTTTGTGAGTGTTACTCTGTCCATAGACACTGTCTGTCCTGCTGAGTTATTCCAGCATTTTGTGTGTGTTACTCTGACCATAGACACTGTCTGACCTGCTGAGTTCCTCCAGCATTTAGAGTGTGTTACTCTGTCCATAGACACTCTCTGACCTGCTGAGTTCCTCCAGCATTTTGTGTGTGTTACTCTGACCATAGACACTGTCACAGCTGCTGAGTTCCTCCAGCCTTTTGTGTGTGTTACTCTGTCCATAGACACTGTCTAACCTGCTGAGTTCCTCCAGCATTTTGTGTGTGTTACTCTGACCATAGACACTGTCTGAGCTGCTGAGTTCTTCCAGCATTTTGTGTGTGTTACTCTGACCATAGACACTGTCTGACCTGCTGAGTTATTCCAGCATTTTGTGTGTGTTACTCTGACCATAGACACTGTCTGACCTGCTGAGTTCCTCGAGCATTTTGTGTGTGTTACTCTGACCATAGACACTGTCTGACCTGTTGAGATCCACCAGCATTTTGTGTGTTACTCTGTCCGTAGACACTGTCTGACCTGCTGAGTTATTCCAGAATTTTGTGTGTGTTACTCTGTCCATAGACACTGTCTGACCTGCTGAGTTCCTCCAGCATTTTGTGTGTGTTACTCCGTCCATAGACACTGTCTGACCTGCTGCGTTCCTCCTGCATTGTGTGTGTGTTACTCTGACCATAGACACTGTCTGACCTGCTGAGTTCCTCCAGCATTTTGTGTGTGTTACTTTGTACGTAGACACTGTCTGACCTGCTGAGTTATTCCAGCATTTTGTGTGTGTTACTCTGACCATAGACACTGTCTGACCTGCTGAGTTCCTCGAGCATTTTGTGTGTGTTACTCTATCCGTATACACTGTCTGACCTGCACAGTTCCACCAGCATTTTGTGTGTGTTACTCCGTCCATAGACACTGTCTGACCTGCTGCGTTCCTCCTGCATTGTGTGTGTGTTACTCTGACCATAGACACTGTCTGACCTGCTGAGTTCCTCCAGCATTTTGTGTATGTTACTTTGTACGTAGACACTGTCTGAACTGCTGAGTTATTCCAGCATTTTGTGTGTGTTACTCTGACCATAGACACTGTCTGACCTGCTGAGTTCCTCCAGCATTTTGAGTGTGTTACTCTGTCCATAGACACTCTCTGACCTGCTGAGTTCCTCCAGCATTTTGTGTGTGTTACTCTGACCATAGACACTGTCTGAGCTGCTGAGTTCCTCCAGCCTTTTCTGTGTGTTACTCTGTCCATAGACACTGTCTAACCTGCTGAGTTCCTCCAGCATTTTGTGTGTGTTACTCTGACCATAGACACTGTCTGAGCTGCTGAGTTCTTCCAGCATTTTGTGTGTGTTACTCTGACCATAGACACTGTCTGAGCTGCTGAGTTCTTCCAGCATTTTGTGTGTGTTACTCTGACCATAGACACTGTCTGACCTGCTGAGTTCCTCCAGCATTTTGTGTATGTTACTTTGTACGTAGACACTGTCTGAACTGCTGAGTTATTCCAGCATTTTGTGTGTGTTACTCTGACCATAGACACTGTCTGACCTGCTGAGTTCCTCCAGCATTTTGAGTGTGTTACTCTGTCCATAGACACTCTCTGACCTGCTGAGTTCCTCCAGCATTTTGTGTGTGTTACTCTGACCATAGACACTGTCTGAGCTGCTGAGTTCCTCCAGCCTTTTCTGTGTGTTACTCTGTCCATAGACACTGTCTAACCTGCTGAGTTCCTCCAGCATTTTGTGTGTGTTACTCTGACCATAGACACTGTCTGAGCTGCTGAATTCTTCCAGCATTTTGTGTGTGTTACTCTGACCATAGACACTGTCTGAGCTGCTGAGTTCTTCCAGCATTTTGTGTGTGTTACTCTGACCATAGACACTGTCTGACCTGCTGAGTTATTCCAGCATTTTGTGTGTGTTACTCTGACCATAGACACTGTCTGACCTGCTGAGTTCCTCGAGCATTTTGTGTGTGTTACTCTGACCATAGACACTGTCTGACCTGTTGAGATCCACCAGCATTTTGTGTGTTACTCTGTCCGTAGACACTTTCTGACCTGCTGAGTTATTCCAGAATTTTGTGTGTGTTACTCTGTCCATAGACACTGTCTGACCTGCTGAGTTCCTCCAGCATTTTGTGTGTGTTACTCCGTCCATAGACACTGTCTGACCTGCTGCGTTCCTCCTGCATTGTGTGTGTGTTACTCTGACCATAGACACTGTCTGACCTGCTGAGTTCCTCCAGCATTTTGTGTGTATTACTTTGTACGTAGACACTGTCTGACCTGCTGAGTTATTCCAGCATTTTGTGTGTGTTACTCTGACCATAGACACTGTCTGACCTGCTGAGTTCCTCGAGCATTTTGTGTGTGTTACTCTATCCGTATACACTGTCTGACCTGCACAGTTCCACCAGCATTTTGTGTGTGTTACTCCGTCCATAGACACTGTCTGACCTGCTGCGTTCCTCCTGCATTGTGTGTGTGTTACTCTGACCATAGACACTGTCTGACCTGCTGAGTTCCTCCAGCATTTAGTGTGTGTTACTTTGTACGTAGACACTGTCTGACCTGCTGAGTTATTCCAGCATTTTGTGTGTGTTACTCTGACCATAGACACTGTCTGACCTGCTGAGTTCCTCCAGCATTTTGAGTGTGTTACTCTGTCCATAGACACTCTCTGACCTGCTGAGTTCCTCCAGCATTTTGTGTGTGTTACTCTGACCATAGACACTGTCTGAGCTGCTGAGTTCCTCCAGCCTTTTCTGTGTGTTACTCTGTCCATAGACACTCTCTAACCTGCTGAGTTCCTCCAGCATTTTGTGTGTGTTACTCTGACCATAGACACTGTCTGAGCTGCTGAGTTCTTCCAGCATTTTGTGTGTGTTACTCTGACCATAGACACTGTCTGACCTGCTGAGTTATTCCACCATTTTGTGTGTGTTACTCTGACCATAGACACTGTCTGACCTGCTGTGTTATTCCAGCATTTTCTGTGTGTTACTCTGTCTGTAGCCACTGTCTGACCTGCTGAGTTATTCCAGCATTTTGTGTGTGTTACTCTGTCCATAGACACTGTCTGACCTGCTGAGTGCCTCCAGCATTCTGTGTGTGTTACTGCGTCCATAGACACTGTCTGACCTGCTGAGTTCCTCCAGCGTTTTGTGGTGTTACTCCGTCCATAGACACTGTCTGACCTGCTGAGTTCCTCCAGCATTTTGTGAGTGTTACTCTGTCCATAGACACTGTCTGACCTGCTGAGTTCCTCGAGCATTTTGTGTGTGTTACTTTGTCCGTAGACACTGTCTGACCTGCTGAGTTCCTCCAGCATTTTGTGTGTGTTACTCTGTCCATAGACACTGTCTGACCTGCTGAGTTCCTCCATCATTTTGAGTGTTACTCTGACCATTGACACTGTCTGACCTGTTGAGTTTCTCCAGCATTTTGTGTGTGTTACTCTGACCATAGACACTGTCTGACCTGCTGAGTTCCTCCAGCATTTTGTGTGTGTTACTCTGTCCATAGACACAGTCTGACCTGCTGAGTTCCTCCAGCATTTTGTGTGTGTTACTCCGTCCATAGACACTGTCTGACCTGCTGAGTTCCTCCAGCATTTTGTGTGTGTTACTCTGTCCGTAGACACTGTCTAACCTGCTGAGTTATTCCAGCATTTTCTGTGTGTTACTCTGTCTGTAGACACTGTCTGACCTACTGAGTTATTCCAGCATTTTGTGTGTGTTACTCTGTCCATAGACACTGTCTGACCTGCTGAGTGCCTCCAGCATTCTGTGTGTGTTACTCCGTCCATAGACACTGTCTGACCTGCTGAGTTCCTCCAGCGTTTTGTGGTGTTACTCCGTCCATAGACACTGTCTGACCTGCTGAGTTCCTCCAGCATTTTGTGAGTGTTACTCTGTCCATAGACACTGTCTGACCTGCTGAGTTCCTCGAGCATTTTGTGTGTGTTACTTTGTCCGTAGATACTGTCTGACCTGCTGAGTTCCTCGAGCATTTTGTGTGTGTTACTCTATCCGTATACACTGTCTGACCTGCACAGTTCCTCCAGCACTTTGTGTGTGTTACTCTGTACGTAGACACTGTCTGACCTTCTGAGTTATTCCAGCATTTTGTGTGAGTTACTCTGTCCATAAACACTGTCTTACCTGCTGAGTGCCTCCAGCATTCTGTGTGTGTTACTCCGTCCATAGACAATGTCTGACCTGCTGAGTTATTCCAGCATTTTGTGTGTGTTACTCTATCCGTAGACACTGTCTGACCTGCACAGTTCCTCCAGCATTTTGTGTGTGTTACTTTGTACGTAGACACTGTCTGACCTGCTGAGTTATTCCAGCATTTTGTGTGTGTTACTCTGTCCATAAACACTGTCTTACCTGCTGAGTGCCTCCAGCATTCTGTGTGTGTTACTCCGTCCATAGACACTGTCTGTCCTGCTGAGTTCCTCCAGCATTTTGTGTGTGTTACTCCGTCCATAGACACTGTCTGACCTGCTGAGTTCCTCCAGCATTTTGTCTGTGTTACTCTGTCCGTAGACACTGTCTGACCTGCTGAGTTCCTCCAGCATTCTGTCTGTGTTACTCTGACCACAGCCACTGTCTGACCTGCTGAGTTCCTCCAGCATTTTGTCTGTGTTACTCTGACCAGAGACACTGTCTGACCTGCTGAGTTCCTCCAGCATTTTGTGAGTGTTACTCTGTCCATAGACACTGTCTGTCCTGCTGAGTTATTCCAGCATTTTGTGTGTGTTACTCTGACCATAGACACTGTCTGACCTGCTGAGTTCCTCCTGCATTGTGTGTGTGTTACTCTGACCATAGACACTGTCTGACCTGCTGAGTTCCTCCAGCATTTTGTGTGTGTTACTCTGACCATAGACACTGTCTCAGCTGCTGAGTTCCTCCAGCCTTTTGTGTGTGTTACTCTGTCCATAGACACTGTCTAACCTGCTGAGTTCCTCCAGCATTTTGTGTGTGTTACTCTGACCATAGACACTGTCTGAGCTGCTGAGTTCTTCCAGCATTTTGTGTGTGTTACTCTGACCATAGACACTGTCTGACCTGCTGAGTTATTCCAGCATTTTGTGTGTGTTACTCTGACCATAGACACTGTCTGACCTGCTGAGTTCCTCGAGCATTTTGTGTGTGTTACTCTGACCATAGACACTGTCTGACCTGTTGAGATCCACCAGCATTTTGTGTGTTACTCTGTCCGTAGACACTGTCTGACCTGCTGAGTTATTCCAGAATTTGTGTGTGTTACTCTGTCCATAGACACTGTCTGACCTGCTGAGTTCCTCCAGCATTTTGTGTGTGTTACTCCGTCCATAGACACTGTCTGACCTGCTGCGTTCCTCCTGCATTGTGTGTGTGTTACTCTGACCATAGACACTGTCTGACCTGCTGAGTTCCTCCAGCATTTTGTGTGTGTTACTTTGTACGTAGACACTGTCTGACCTGCTGAGTTATTCCAGCATTTTGTGTGTGTTACTCTGACCATAGACACTGTCTGACCTGCTGAGTTCCTCGAGCATTTTGTGTGTGTTACTCTATCCGTATACACTGTCTGACCTGCACAGTTCCACCAGCATTTTGTGTGTGTTACTCCGTCCATAGACACTGTCTGACCTGCTGCGTTCCTCCTGCATTGTGTGTGTGTTACTCTGACCATAGACACTGTCTGACCTGCTGAGTTCCTCCAGCATTTTGTGTGTGTTACTTTGTACGTAGACACTGTCTGACCTGCTGAGTTGTTCCAGCATTTTGTGTGTGTTACTCTGACCATAGACACTGTCTGACCTGCTGAGTTCCTCCAGCATTTTGAGTGTGTTACTCTGTCCATAGACACTCTCTGACCTGCTGAGTTCCTCCAGCATTTTGTGTGTGTTACTCTGACCATAGACACTGTCTGAGCTGCTGAGTTCCTCCAGCCTTTTCTGTGTGTTACTCTGTCCATAGACACTGTCTAACCTGCTGAGTTCCTCCAGCATTTTGTGTGTGTTACTCTGACCATAGACACTGTCTGAGCTGCTGAGTTCTTCCAGCATTTTGTGTGTGTTACTCTGACCATAGACACTGTCTGAGCTGCTGAGTTCTTCCAGCATTTTGTGTGTGTTACTCTGACCATAGACACTGTCTGACCTGCTGAGTTCTTTCAGTATTTTGTGTGTGTTACTCTGACCATAGACACTGTCTGACCTGCTGAGTTCCTCCAGCACTTTGTGTGTGTTACTCTGTACGTAGACACTGTCTGACCTGCTGAGTTATTCCAGCATTTTGTGTGTGTTACTCTGTCCATAAACACTGTCTTACCTGCTGAGTGCCTCCAGCATTTTGTCTGTGTTACTCTGTCCGTAGACACTGTCTGACCTGCTGAGTTCCTCCAGCATTCTGTCTGTGTTACTCTGACCACAGCCACTGTCTGACCTGCTGAGTTCCTCCAGCATTTTGTCTGTGTTACTCTGACCAGAGACACTGTCTGACCTGCTGAGTTCCTCCAGCATTTTGTGAGTGTTACTCTGTCCATAGACACTGTCTGACCTGCTGAGTTATTCCAGCATTTTGTGTGTGTTACTCTGACCATAGACACTGTCTGACCTGCTGAGTTCCTCCAGCATTTTGAGTGTGTTACTCTGTCCATAGACACTCTCTGACCTGCTGAGTTCCTCCAGCATTTTGTGTGTGTTACTCAGACCATAGACACTGT
Source organism: Hypanus sabinus (assembly GCF_030144855.1). NCBI lineage: Eukaryota > Metazoa > Chordata > Chondrichthyes > Myliobatiformes > Dasyatidae > Hypanus > Hypanus sabinus. The sequence continues at coordinate 63,862 of NW_026778925.1, forward strand.
CTCAGCTGCTGAGTTCCTCCAGCCTTTTGTGTGTGTTACTCTGTCCATAGACACTGTCTAACCTGCTGAGTTCCTCCAGCATTTTGTGTGTGTTACTCTGACCATAGACACTGCCTGAGCTGCTGAGTTCTTCCAGCATTTTGTGTGTGTTACTCTGACCATAGACACTGTCTGACCTGCTGAGTTATTCCAGCATTTTGTGTGTGTTACTCTGACCATAGACACTGTCTGACCTGCTGAGTTCCTCGAGCATTTTGTGTGTGTTACTCTGACCATAGACACTGTCTGACCTGTTGAGATCCACCAGCATTTTGTGTGTTACTCTGTCCGTAGACACTGTCTGACCTGCTGAGTTATTCCAGAATTTTGTGTGTGTTACTCTGTCCATAGACACTGTCTGACCTGCTGAGTTCCTCCAGCATTTTGTGTGTGTTACTCCGTCCATAGACACTGTCTGACCTGCTGCGTTCCTCCTGCATTGTGTGTGTGTTACTCTGACCATAGACACTGTCTGACCTGCTGAGTTCCTCCAGCATTTTGTGTGTGTTACTCTGACCATAGACACTGTCTGTCCTGTTGAGATCCACCAGCATTTTATGTGTTACTCTGTCCGTAGACACTGTCTGACCTGCTGAGTTATTCCAGCATTTTGTGTGTGTTGCTCTGTCCTTAGACACTGTCTGTCCTGCTGAGTTCCTCCAGCATTTTGTGTGTGTTACTCCGTCCATAGACACTGTCTGACCTGCTGAGTTCCTCCAGCATTTTGTGTGTGTTACTCTGTCCGTAGACACTGTCTAACCTGCTGAGTTATTCCAGCATTTTCTGTGTGTTACTCTGTCTGTAGACACTGTCTGACCTGCTGAGTTATTCCAGCATTTTGTGTGTGTTACTCTGTCCATAGACACCGTCTGACCTGCTGAGTGCCTCCAGCATTCTGTGTGTGTTACTCCGTCCATAGACACTGTCTGACCTGCTGAGTTCCTCCAGCGTTTTGTGGTGTTACTCCGTCCATAGACACTGTCTGACCTGCTGAGTTCCTCCAGCATTTTGTGAGTGTTACTCTGTCCATAGACACTGTCTGACCTGCTGAGTTCCTCGAGCATTTTGTGTGTGTTACTTTGTCCGTAGACACTGTCTGACCTGCTGAGTTCCTCCAGCATTTTGTGTGTGTTACTCTGTCCATAGACACTGTCTGACCTGCTGAGTTCCTCCATCATTTTGAGTGTTACTCTGACCATTGACACTGTCTGACCTGTTGAGTTTCTCCAGCATTTTGTGTGTGTTACTCTGACCATAGACACTGTCTGACCTGCTGAGTTCCTCCAGCATTTTGTGTGTGTTACTCTGTCCATAGACACAGTCTGACCTGCTGAGTTCCTCCAGCATTTTGTGTGTGTTACTCTGACCATAGACACTGTCTGACCTGCTGAGTTATTCCAGCATTTTGTGTGTGTTACTCTGACCATAGACACTGTCTGACCTGCTGAGTTCCTCGAGCATTTTGTGTGTGTTACTCTATCCGTATACACTGTCTGACCTGCACAGTTCCTCCAGCACTTTGTGTGTGTTACTCTGTACGTAGACACTGTCTGACCTTCTGAGTTATTCCAGCATTTTGTGTGTGTTACTCTGTCCATAAACACTGTCTTACCTGCTGAGTGCCTCCAGCATTCTGTGTGTGTTACTCCGTCCATAGACAATGTCTGACCTGCTGAGTTATTCCAGCATTTTGTGTGTGTTACTCTATCCGTAGACACTGTCTGACCTGCACAGTTCCTCCAGCATTTTGTGTGTGTTACTTTGTACGTAGACACTGTCTGACCTGCTGAGTTATTCCAGCATTTTGTGTGTGTTACTCTGTCCATAAACACTGTCTTACCTGCTGAGTGCCTCCAGCATTCTGTGTGTGTTACTCCGTCCATAGACACTGTCTGTCCTGCTGAGTTCCTCCAGCATTTTGTGTGTGTTACTCCGTCCATAGACACTGTCTGACCTGCTGAGTTCCTCCAGCATTTTGTCTGTGTTACTCTGTCCGTAGACACTGTCTGACCTGCTGAGTTCCTCCAGCATTCTGTCTGTGTTACTCTGACCACAGCCACTGTCTGACCTGCTGAGTTCCTCCAGCATTTTGTCTGTGTTACTCTGACCAGAGACACTGTCTGACCTGCTGAGTTCCTCCAGCATTTAGAGTGTGTTACTCTGTCCATAGACACTCTCTGACCTGCTGAGTTCCTCCAGCATTTTGTGTGTGTTACTCTGATCATAGACACTGTCTCAGCTGCTGAGTTCCTCCAGCCATTTTGTGTGTGTTACTCTGTCCATAGACACTGTCTAACCTGCTGAGTTCCTCCAGCATTTTGTGTGTGTTACTCTGACCATAGACACTGTCTGACCTGCTGAGTTCTTCCAGCATTTTGTGTGTGTTACTCTGACCATAGACACTGTCTGACCTGCTGAGTTATTCCAGCATTTTGTGTGTGTTACTCTGACCATAGACACTGTCTGACCTGCTGAGTTCCTCGAGCATTTTGTGTGTGTTACTCTGACCATAGACACTGTCTGACCTGTTGAGATCCACCAGCATTTTGTGTGTTACTCTGTCCGTAGACACTGTCTGACCTGCTGAGTTATTCCAGAATTTTGTGTGTGTTACTCTGTCCATAGACACTGTCTGACCTGCTGAGTTCCTCCAGCATTTTGTGTGTGTTACTCCGTCCATAGACACTGTCTGACCTGCTGCGTTCCTCCTGCATTGTGTGTGTGTTACTCTGACCATAGACACTGTCTGACCTGCTGAGTTCCTCCAGCATTTTGTGTGTGTTACTTTGTACGTAGACACTGTCTGACCTGCTGAGTTATTCCAGCATTTTGTGTGTGTTACTCTGTCCATAAACACTGTCTTACCTGCTGAGTGCCTCCAGCATTCTGTGTGTGTTACTCCGTCCATAGACACTGTCTGTCCTGCTGAGTTCCTCCAGCATTTTGTGTGTGTTACTCCGTCCATAGACACTGTCTGACCTGCTGAGTTCCTCCAGCATTTTGTCTGTGTTACTCTGTCCGTAGACACTGTCTGACCTGCTGAGTTCCTCCAGCATTCTGTCTGTGTTACTCTGACCACAGCCACTGTCTGACCTGCTGAGTTCCTCCAGCATTTTGTCTGTGTTACTCTGACCAGAGACACTGTCTGACCTGCTGAGTTCCTCCAGCATTTCGTGAGTGTTACTCTGTCCATAGACACTGTCTGACCTGCTGAGTTATTCCAGCATTTTGTGTGTGTTACTCTGACCATAGACATTGTCTGACCTGCTGAGTTCCTCCAGCATTTAGACTGTGTTACTCTGTCCATAGACACTCTCTGACCTGCTGAGTTCCTCCAGCATTTTGTGTGTGTTACTCTGACCATAGACACTGTCTCAGCTGCTGAGTTCCTCCAGCCTTTTGTGTGTGTTACTATGTCCATAGACACTGTCTAACCTGCTGAGTTCCTCCAGCATTTTGTGTGTGTTACTCTGACCATAGACACTGTCTGAGCTGCTGAGTTCCTCCAGCATTTTGTCTGTGTTACTCTGACCAGAGACACTGTCTGACCTGCTGAGTTCCTCCAGCATTTCGTGAGTGTTACTCTGTCCATAGACACTGTCTGACCTGCTGAGTTATTCCAGCATTTTGTGTGTGTTACTCTGACCATAGACATTGTCTGACCTGCTGAGTTCCTCCAGCATTTAGAGTGTGTTACTCTGTCCATAGACACTCTCTGACCTGCTGAGTTCCTCCAGCATTTTGTGTGTGTTACTCTGACCATAGACACTGTCTCAGCTGCTGAGTTCCTCCAGCCTTTTGTGTGTGTTACTATGTCCATAGACACTGTCTAACCTGCTGAGTTCCTCCAGCATTTTGTTTGTGTTACTCTGACCATAGACACTGTCTGAGCTGCTGAGTTCTTCCAGCATTTTGTGTGTGTTACTCTGTCCATAAACACTGTCTTACCTGCTGAGTGCCTCCAGCATTCTGTGTGTGTTACTCCGTCCATAGACAATGTCTGACCTGCTGAGTTATTCCAGCATTTTGTGTGTGTTACTCTATCCGTAGACACTGTCTGACCTGCACAGTTCCTCCAGCATTTTGTGTGTGTTACTTTGTACGTAGACACTGTCTGACCTGCTGAGTTATTCCAGCATTTTGTGTGTGTTACTCTGTCCATAAACACTGTCTTACCTGCTGAGTGCCTCCAGCATTCTGTGTGTGTTACTCCGTCCATAGACACTGTCTGTCCTGCTGAGTTCCTCCAGCATTTTGTGTGTGTTACTCCGTCCATAGACACTGTCTGACCTGCTGAGTTCCTCCAGCATTTTGTCTGTGTTACTCTGTCCGTAGACACTGTCTGACCTGCTGAGTTCCTCCAGCATTCTGTCTGTGTTACTCTGACCACAGCCACTGTCTGACCTGCTGAGTTCCTCCAGCATTTTGTCTGTGTTACTCTGACCAGAGACACTGTCTGACCTGCTGAGTTCCTCCAGCATTTAGAGTGTGTTACTCTGTCCATAGACACTCTCTGACCTGCTGAGTTCCTCCAGCATTTTGTGTGTGTTACTCTGACCATAGACACTGTCTCAGCTGCTGAGTTCCTCCAGCCATTTTGTGTGTGTTACTCTGTCCATAGACACTGTCTAACCTGCTGAGTTCCTCCAGCATTTTGTGTGTGTTACTCTGACCATAGACACTGTCTGACCTGCTGAGTTCTTCCAGCATTTTGTGTGTGTTACTCTGACCATAGACACTGTCTGACCTGCTGAGTTATTCCAGCATTTTGTGTGTGTTACTCTGACCATAGACACTGTCTGACCTGCTGAGTTCCTCGAGCATTTTGTGTGTGTTACTCTGACCATAGACACTGTCTGACCTGTTGAGATCCACCAGCATTTTGTGTGTTACTCTGTCCGTAGACACTGTCTGACCTGCTGAGTTATTCCAGAATTTTGTGTGTGTTACTCTGTCCATAGACACTGTCTGACCTGCTGAGTTCCTCCAGCATTTTGTGTGTGTTACTCCGTCCATAGACACTGTCTGACCTGCTGCGTACCTCCTGCATTGTGTGTGTGTTACTCTGACCATAGACACTGTCTGACCTGCTGAGTTCCTCCAGCATTTTGTGTGTGTTACTTTGTACGTAGACACTGTCTGACCTGCTGAGTTATTCCAGCATTTTGTGTGTGTTACTCTGTCCATAAACACTGTCTTACCTGCTGAGTGCCTCCAGCATTCTGTGTGTGTTACTCCGTCCATAGACACTGTCTGTCCTGCTGAGTTCCTCCAGCATTTTGTGTGTGTTACTCCGTCCATAGACACTGTCTGACCTGCTGAGTTCCTCCAGCATTTTGTCTGTGTTACTCTGTCCGTAGACACTGTCTGACCTGCTGAGTTCCTCCAGCATTCTGTCTGTGTTACTCTGACCACAGCCACTGTCTGACCTGCTGAGTTCCTCCAGCATTTTGTCTGTGTTACTCTGACCAGAGACACTGTCTGACCTGCTGAGTTCCTCCAGCATTTCGTGAGTGTTACTCTGTCCATAGACACTGTCTGACCTGCTGAGTTATTCCAGCATTTTGTGTGTGTTACTCTGACCATAGACATTGTCTGACCTGCTGAGTTCCTCCAGCATTTAGAGTGTGTTACTCTGTCCATAGACACTCTCTGACCTGCTGAGTTCCTCCAGCATTTTGTGTGTGTTACTCTGACCATAGACACTGTCTCAGCTGCTGAGTTCCTCCAGCCTTTTGTGTGTGTTACTATGTCCATAGACACTGTCTAACCTGCTGAGTTCCTCCAGCATTTTGTGTGTGTTACTCTGACCATAGACACTGTCTGAGCTGCTGAGTTCCTCCAGCATTTTGTCTGTGTTACTCTGACCAGAGACACTGTCTGACCTGCTGAGTTCCTCCAGCATTTCGTGAGTGTTACTCTGTCCATAGACACTGTCTGACCTGCTGAGTTATTCCAGCATTTTGTGTGTGTTACTCTGACCATAGACATTGTCTGACCTGCTGAGTTCCTCCAGCATTTAGAGTGTGTTACTCTGTCCATAGACACTCTCTGACCTGCTGAGTTCCTCCAGCATTTTGTGTGTGTTACTCTGACCATAGACACTGTCTCAGCTGCTGAGTTCCTCCAGCCTTTTGTGTGTGTTACTATGTCCATAGACACTGTCTAACCTGCTGAGTTCCTCCAGCATTTTGTGTGTGTTACTCTGACCATAGACACTGTCTGAGCTGCTGAGTTCTTCCAGCATTTTGTGTGTGTTACTCTGACCATAGACACTGTCTGACCTGCTGAGTTATTCCAGCATTTTGTGTGTGTTACTCTGACCATAGACACTGTCTGACCTGTGAGTTCCTCGAGCATTTTGTGTGTGTTACTTTGTCCGTAGACACTGTCTGACCTGCTGAGTTCCTCCAGCATTTTGTGTGTGTTACTCTGTCCATAGACACTGTCTGACCTGCTGAGTTCCTCCATCATTTTGAGTGTTACTCTGACCATTGACACTGTCTGACCTGTTGAGTTTCTCCAGCATTTTGTGTGTGTTACTCTGACCATAGACACTGTCTGACCTGCTGAGTTCCTCCAGCATTTTGTGTGTGTTACTCTGTCCATAGACACAGTCTGACCTGCTGAGTTCCTCCAGCATTTTGTGTGTGTTACTCTGACCATAGACACTGTCTGACCTGCTGAGTTATTCCAGCATTTTGTGTGTTTTACTCTGACCATAGACACTGTCTGACCTGCTGAGTTCCTCGAGCATTTTGTGTGTGTTACTCTATCCGTATACACTGTCTGACCTGCACAGTTCCTCCAGCACTTTGTGTGTGTTACTCTGTACGTAGACACTGTCTGACCTTCTGAGTTATTCCAGCATTTTGTGTGTGTTACTCTGTCCATAAACACTGTCTTACCTGCTGAGTGCCTCCAGCATTCTGTGTGTGTTACTCCGTCCATAGACAATGTCTGACCTGCTGAGTTATTCCAGCATTTTGTGTGTGTTACTCTATCCGTAGACACTGTCTGACCTGCACAGTTCCTCCAGCATTTTGTGTGTGTTACTTTGTACGTAGACACTGTCTGACCTGCTGAGTTATTCCAGCATTTTGTGTGTGTTACTCTGTCCATAAACACTGTCTTACCTGCTGAGTGCCTCCAGCATTCTGTGTGTGTTACTCCGTCCATAGACACTGTCTGTCCTGCTGAGTTCCTCCAGCATTTTGTGTGTGTTACTCCGTCCATAGACACTGTCTGACCTGCTGAGTTCCTCCAGCATTTTGTCTGTGTTACTCTGTCCGTAGACACTGTCTGACCTGCTGAGTTCCTCCAGCATTCTGTCTGTGTTACTCTGACCACAGCCACTGTCTGACCTGCTGAGTTCCTCCAGCATTTTGTCTGTGTTACTCTGACCAGAGACACTGTCTGACCTGCTGAGTTCCTCCAGCATTTTGTGTGTGTTACTCTGACCATAGACACTGTCTGACCTGTTGAGATCCACCAGCATTTTGTGTGTTACTCTGTCCGTAGACACTGTCTGACCTGCTGAGTTATTCCAGAATTTTGTGTGTGTTACTCTGTCCATAGACACTGTCTGACCTGCTGAGTTCCTCCAGCATTTTGTGTGTGTTACTCCGTCCATAGACACTGTCTGACCTGCTGCGTTCCTCCTGCATTGTGTGTGTGTTACTCTGACCATAGACACTGTCTGACCTGCTGAGTTCCTCCAGCATTTTGTGTGTGTTACTTTGTACGTAGACACTGTCTGACCTGCTGAGTTATTCCAGCATTTTGTGTGTGTTACGCTGTCCATAAACACTGTCTTACCTGCTGAGTTCCTCCAGCATTTTGTGTGTGTTACTCCGTCCATAGACACTGTCTGACCTGCTGAGTTCCTCCAGCATTTTGTCTGTGTTACTCTGTCCGTAGACACTGTCTGACCTGCTGAGTTCCTCCAGCATTTTGTGTGTGTTACTCTGTCCATAGACACAGTCTGACCTGCTGAGTTCCTCCAGCATTTTGTGTGTGTTACTCTGACCATAGACACTGTCTGACCTGCTGAGTTATTCCCGCATTTTGTGTGTTTTACTCTGACCATAGACACTGTCTGACCTGCTGAGTTCCTCGAGCATTTTGTGTGTGTTACTCTATCCGTATACACTGTCTGACCTGCACAGTTCCTCCAGCACTTTGTGTGTGTTACTCTGTACGTAGACACTGTCTGACCTTCTGAGTTATTCCAGCATTTTGTGTGTGTTACTCTGTCCATAAACACTGTCTTACCTGCTGAGTGCCTCCAGCATTCTGTGTGTGTTACTCCGTCCATAGACAATGTCTGACCTGCTGAGTTATTCCAGCATTTTGTGTGTGTTACTCTATCCGTAGACACTGTCTGACCTGCACTGTTCCTCCAGCATTTTGTGTGTGTTACTTTGTACGTAGACACTGTCTGACCTGCTGAGTTATTCCAGCATTTTGTGTGTGTTACTCTGTCCATAAACACTGTCTTACCTGCTGAGTGCCTCCAGCATTCTGTGTGTGTTACTCCGTCCATAGACACTGTCTGTCCTGCTGAGTTCCTCCAGCATTTTGTGTGTGTTACTCCGTCCATAGACACTGTTTGACCTGCTGAGTTCCTCCAGCATTTTGTCTGTGTTACTCTGTCCGTAGACACTGTCCGACCTGCTGAGTTCCTCCAGCATTCTGTCTGTGTTACTCTGACCACAGCCACTGTCTGACCTGCTGAGTTCCTCCAGCATTTTGTCTGTGTTACTCTGACCAGAGACACTGTCTGACCTGCTGAGTTCCTCCAGCATTTTGTGTGTGTTACTCTGACCATAGACACTGTCTGACCTGTTGAGATCCACCAGCATTTTGTGTGTTACTCTGTCCGTAGACACTGTCTGACCTGCTGAGTTATTCCAGAATTTTGTGTGTGTTACTCTGTCCATAGACACTGTCTGACCTGCTGAGTTCCTCCAGCATTTTGTGTGTGTTACTCCGTCCATAGACACTGTCTGACCTGCTGCGTTCCTCCTGCATTGTGTGTGTGTTACTCTGACCATAGACACTGTCTGACCTGCTGCGTTCCTCCTGCATTGTGTGTGTGTTACTCTGACCATAGACACTGTCTGACCTGCTGAGTTCCTCCAGCATTTTGTGTGTGTTACTTTGTACGTAGACACTGTCTGACCTGCTGAGTTATTCCAGCATTTTGTGTGTGTTACTCTGTCCATAAACACTGTCTTACCTGCTGAGTTCCTCCAGCATTTTGTGTGTGTTACTCCGTCCATAGACACTGTCTGACCTGCTGAGTTCCTCCAGCATTTTGTCTGTGTTACTCTGTCCGTAGACACTGTCTGACCTGCTGAGTTCCTCCAGCATTTTGTGTGTGTTACTCTGTCCATAGACACAGTCTGACCTGCTGAGTTCCTCCAGCATTTTGTGTGTGTTACTCTGACCATAGACACTGTCTGACCTGCTGAGTTATTCCAGCATTTTGTGTGTTTTACTCTGACCATAGACACTGTCTGACCTGCTGAGTTCCTCGAGCATTTTGTGTGTGTTACTCTATCCGTATACACTGTCTGACCTGCACAGTTCCTCCAGCACTTTGTGTGTGTTACTCTGTACGTAGACACTGTCTGACCTTCTGAGTTATTCCAGCATTTTGTGTGTGTTACTCTGTCCATAAACACTGTCTTACCTGCTGAGTGCCTCCAGCATTCTGTGTGTGTTACTCCGTCCATAGACAATGTCTGACCTGCTGAGTTATTCCAGCATTTTGTGTGTGTTACTCTATCCGTAGACACTGTCTGACCTGCACAGTTCCTCCAGCATTTTGTGTGTGTTACTTTGTACGTAGACACTGTCTGACCTGCTGAGTTATTCCAGCATTTTGTGTGTGTTACTCTGTCCATAAACACTGTCTTACCTGCTGAGTGCCTCCAGCATTCTGTGTGTGTTACTCCGTCCATAGACACTGTCTGTCCTGCTGAGTTCCTCCAGCATTTTGTGTGTGTTACTCCGTCCATAGACACTGTCTGACCTGCTGAGTTCCTCCAGCATTTTGTCTGTGTTACTCTGTCCGTAGACACTGTCTGACCTGCTGAGTTCCTCCAGCATTCTGTCTGTGTTACTCTGACCACAGCCACTGTCTGACCTGCTGAGTTCCTCCAGCATTTTGTCTGTGTTACTCTGACCAGAGACACTGTCTGACCTGCTGAGTTCCTCCAGCATTTTGTGTGTGTTACTCTGACCATAGACACTGTCTGACCTGTTGAGATCCACCAGCATTTTGTGTGTTACTCTGTCCGTAGACACTGTCTGACCTGCTGAGTTATTCCAGAATTTTGTGTGTGTTACTCTGTCCATAGACACTGTCTGACCTGCTGAGTTCCTCCAGCATTTTGTGTGTGTTACTCCATCCATAGACACTGTCTGACCTGCTGCGTTCCTCCTGCATTGTGTGTGTGTTACTCTGACCATAGACACTGTCTGACCTGCTGAGTTCCTCCAGCATTTTGTGTGTGTTACTTTGTACGTAGACACTGTCTGACCTGCTGTGTTATTCCAGCATTTTGTGTGTGTTACTCTGTCCATAAACACTGTCTTACCTGCTGAGTGCCTCCAGCATTCTGTGTGTGTTACTCCGTCCATAGACACTGTCTGTCCTGCTGAGTTCCTCCAGCATTTTGTGTGTGTTACTCCGTCCATAGACACTGTCTGACCTGCTGAGTTCCTCCAGCATTTTGTCTGTGTTACTCTGTCCGTAGACACTGTCTGACCTGCTGAGTTCCTCCAGCATTCTGTCTGTGTTACTCTGACCACAGCCACTGTCTGACCTGCTGAGTTCCTCCAGCATTTTGTCTGTGTTACTCTGACCAGAGACACTGTCTGACCTGCTGAGTTCCTCCAGCATTTAGAGTGTGTTACTCTGTCCATAGACACTCTCTGACCTGCTGAGTTCCTCCAGCATTTTGTGTGTGTTACTCTGACCATAGACACTGTCTCAGCTGCTGAGTTCCTCCAGCCATTTTGTGTGTGTTACTCTGTCCATAGACACTGTCTAACCTGCTGAGTTCCTCCAGCATTTTGTGTGTGTTACTCTGACCATAGACACTGTCTGACCTGCTGAGTTCTTCCAGCATTTTGTGTGTGTTACTCTGACCATAGACACTGTCTGACCTGCTGAGTTATTCCAGCATTTTGTGTGTGTTACTCTGACCATAGACACTGTCTGACCTGCTGAGTTCCTCGAGCATTTTGTGTGTGTTACTCTGACCATAGACACTGTCTGACCTGTTGAGATCCACCAGCATTTTGTGTGTTACTCTGTCCGTAGACACTGTCTGACCTGCTGAGTTATTCCAGAATTTTGTGTGTGTTACTCTGTCCATAGACACTGTCTGACCTGCTGAGTTCCTCCAGCATTTTGTGTGTGTTACTCCGTCCATAGACACTGTCTGACCTGCTGCGTTCCTCCTGCATTGTGTGTGTGTTACTCTGACCATAGACACTGTCTGACCTGCTGAGTTCCTCCAGCATTTTGTGTGTGTTACTTTGTACGTAGACACTGTCTGACCTGCTGAGTTATTCCAGCATTTTGTGTGTGTTACTCTGTCCATAAACACTGTCTTACCTGCTGAGTGCCTCCAGCATTCTGTGTGTGTTACTCCGTCCATAGACACTGTCTGTCCTGCTGAGTTCCTCCAGCATTTTGTGTGTGTTACTCCGTCCATAGACACTGTCTGACCTGCTGAGTTCCTCCAGCATTTTGTCTGTGTTACTCTGTCCGTAGACACTGTCTGACCTGCTGAGTTCCTCCAGCATTCTGTCTGTGTTACTCTGACCACAGCCACTGTCTGACCTGCTGAGTTCCTCCAGCATTTTGTCTGTGTTACTCTGACCAGAGACACTGTCTGACCTGCTGAGTTCCTCCAGCATTTCGTGAGTGTTACTCTGTCCATAGACACTGTCTGACCTGCTGAGTTATTCCAGCATTTTGTGTGTGTTACTCTGACCATAGACATTGTCTGACCTGCTGAGTTCCTCCAGCATTTAGAGTGTGTTACTCTGTCCATAGACACTCTCTGACCTGCTGAGTTCCTCCAGCATTTTGTGTGTGTTACTCTGACCATAGACACTGTCTCAGCTGCTGAGTTCCTCCAGCCTTTTGTGTGTGTTACTATGTCCATAGACACTGTCTAACCTGCTGAGTTCCTCCAGCATTTTGTGTGTGTTACTCTGACCATAGACACTGTCTGAGCTGCTGAGTTCTTCCAGCATTTTGTGTGTGTTACTCTGTCCATAAACACTGTCTTACCTGCTGAGTGCCTCCAGCATTCTGTGTGTGTTACTCCGTCCATAGACAATGTCTGACCTGCTGAGTTATTCCAGCATTTTGTGTGTGTTACTCTATCCGTAGACACTGTCTGACCTGCACAGTTCCTCCAGCATTTTGTGTGTGTTACTTTGTACGTAGACACTGTCTGAACTGCTGAGTTATTCCAGCATTTTGTGTGTGTTACTCTGTCCATAAACACTGTCTTACCTGCTGAGTGCCTCCAGCATTCTGTGTGTGTTACTCCGTCCATAGACACTGTCTGTCCTGCTGAGTTCCTCCAGCATTTTGTGTGTGTTACTCCGTCCATAGACACTGTCTGACCTGCTGAGTTCCTCCAGCATTTTGTCTGTGTTACTCTGTCCGTAGACACTGTCTGACCTGCTGAGTTCCTCCAGCATTCTGTCTGTGTTACTCTGACCACAGCCACTGTCTGACCTGCTGAGTTCCTCCAGCATTTTGTCTGTGTTACTCTGACCAGAGACACTGTCTGACCTGCTGAGTTCCTCCAGCATTTAGAGTGTGTTACTCTGTCCATAGACACTCTCTGACCTGCTGAGTTCCTCCAGCATTTTGTGTGTGTTACTCTGACCATAGACACTGTCTCAGCTGCTGAGTTCCTCCAGCCATTTTGTGTGTGTTACTCTGTCCATAGACACTGTCTAACCTGCTGAGTTCCTCCAGCATTTTGTGTGTGTTACTCTGACCATAGACACTGTCTGACCTGCTGAGTTCTTCCAGCATTTTGTGTGTGTTACTCTGACCATAGACACTGTCTGACCTGCTGAGTTATTCCAGCATTTTGTGTGTGTTACTCTGACCATAGACACTGTCTGACCTGCTGAGTTCCTCGAGCATTTTGTGTGTGTTACTCTGACCATAGACACTGTCTGACCTGTTGAGATCCACCAGCATTTTGTGTGTTACTCTGTCCGTAGACACTGTCTGACCTGCTGAGTTATTCCAGAATTTTGTGTGTGTTACTCTGTCCATAGACACTGTCTGACCTGCTGAGTTCCTCCAGCATTTTGTGTGTGTTACTCCGTCCATAGACACTGTCTGACCTGCTGCGTACCTCCTGCATTGTGTGTGTGTTACTCTGACCATAGACACTGTCTGACCTGCTGAGTTCCTCCAGCATTTTGTGTGTGTTACTTTGTACGTAGACACTGTCTGACCTGCTGAGTTATTCCAGCATTTTGTGTGTGTTACTCTGTCCATAAACACTGTCTTACCTGCTGAGTGCCTCCAGCATTCTGTGTGTGTTACTCCGTCCATAGACACTGTCTGTCCTGCTGAGTTCCTCCAGCATTTTGTGTGTGTTACTCCGTCCATAGACACTGTCTGACCTGCTGAGTTCCTCCAGCATTTTGTCTGTGTTACTCTGTCCGTAGACACTGTCTGACCTGCTGAGTTCCTCCAGCATTCTGTCTGTGTTACTCTGACCACAGCCACTGTCTGACCTGCTGAGTTCCTCCAGCATTTTGTCTGTGTTACTCTGACCAGAGACACTGTCTGACCTGCTGAGTTCCTCCAGCATTTCGTGAGTGTTACTCTGTCCATAGACACTGTCTGACCTGCTGAGTTATTCCAGCATTTTGTGTGTGTTACTCTGACCATAGACATTGTCTGACCTGCTGAGTTCCTCCAGCATTTAGAGTGTGTTACTCTGTCCATAGACACTCTCTGACCTGCTGAGTTCCTCCAGCATTTTGTGTGTGTTACTCTGACCATAGACACTGTCTCAGCTGCTGAGTTCCTCCAGCCTTTTGTGTGTGTTACTATGTCCATAGACACTGTCTAACCTGCTGAGTTCCTCCAGCATTTTGTGTGTGTTACTCTGACCATAGACACTGTCTGAGCTGCTGAGTTCCTCCAGCATTTTGTCTGTGTTACTCTGACCAGAGACACTGTCTGACCTGCTGAGTTCCTCCAGCATTTCGTGAGTGTTACTCTGTCCATAGACACTGTCTGACCTGCTGAGTTATTCCAGCATTTTGTGTGTGTTACTCTGACCATAGACATTGTCTGACCTGCTGAGTTCCTCCAGCATTTAGAGTGTGTTACTCTGTCCATAGACACTCTCTGACCTGCTGAGTTCCTCCAGCATTTTGTGTGTGTTACTCTGACCATAGACACTGTCTCAGCTGCTGAGTTCCTCCAGCCTTTTGTGTGTGTTACTATGTCCATAGACACTGTCTAACCTGCTGAGTTCCTCCAGCATTTTGTGTGTGTTACTCTGACCATAGACACTGTCTGAGCTGCTGAGTTCTTCCAGCATTTTGTGTGTGTTACTCTGACCATAGACACTGTCTGACCTGCTGAGTTATTCCAGCATTTTGTGTGTGTTACTCTGACCATAGACACTGTCTGACCTGTGAGTTCCTCGAGCATTTTGTGTGTGTTACTTTGTCCGTAGACACTGTCTGACCTGCTGAGTTCCTCCAGCATTTTGTGTGTGTTACTCTGTCCATAGACACTGTCTGACCTGCTGAGTTCCTCCATCATTTTGAGTGTTACTCTGACCATTGACACTGTCTGACCTGTTGAGTTTCTCCAGCATTTTGTGTGTGTTACTCTGACCATAGACACTGTCTGACCTGCTGAGTTCCTCCAGCATTTTGTGTGTGTTACTCTGTCCATAGACACAGTCTGACCTGCTGAGTTCCTCCAGCATTTTGTGTGTGTTACTCTGACCATAGACACTGTCTGACCTGCTGAGTTATTCCAGCATTTTGTGTGTTTTACTCTGACCATAGACACTGTCTGACCTGCTGAGTTCCTCGAGCATTTTGTGTGTGTTACTCTATCCGTATACACTGTCTGACCTGCACAGTTCCTCCAGCACTTTGTGTGTGTTACTCTGTACGTAGACACTGTCTGACCTTCTGAGTTATTCCAGCATTTTGTGTGTGTTACTCTGTCCATAAACACTGTCTTACCTGCTGAGTGCCTCCAGCATTCTGTGTGTGTTACTCCGTCCATAGACAATGTCTGACCTGCTGAGTTATTCCAGCATTTTGTGTGTGTTACTCTATCCGTAGACACTGTCTGACCTGCACAGTTCCTCCAGCATTTTGTGTGTGTTACTTTGTACGTAGACACTGTCTGACCTGCTGAGTTATTCCAGCATTTTGTGTGTGTTACTCTGTCCATAAACACTGTCTTACCTGCTGAGTGCCTCCAGCATTCTGTGTGTGTTACTCCGTCCATAGACACTGTCTGTCCTGCTGAGTTCCTCCAGCATTTTGTGTGTGTTACTCCGTCCATAGACACTGTCTGACCTGCTGAGTTGCTCCAGCATTTTGTCTGTGTTACTCTGTCCGTAGACACTGTCTGACCTGCTGAGTTCCTCCAGCATTCTGTCTGTGTTACTCTGACCACAGCCACTGTCTGACCTGCTGAGTTCCTCCAGCATTTTGTCTGTGTTACTCTGACCAGAGACACTGTCTGACCTGCTGAGTTCCTCCAGCATTTTGTGTGTGTTACTCTGACCATAGACACTGTCTGACCTGTTGAGATCCACCAGCATTTTGTGTGTTACTCTGTCCGTAGACACTGTCTGACCTGCTGAGTTCCTCCAGCATTTTGTGTGTGTTACTCCGTCCATAGACACTGTCTGACCTGCTGCGTTCCTCCTGCATTGTGTGTGTGTTACTCTGACCATAGACACTGTCTGACCTGCTGAGTTCCTCCAGCATTTTGTGTGTGTTACTTTGTACGTAGACACTGTCTGACCTGCTGAGTTATTCCAGCATTTTGTGTGTGTTACTCTGTCCATAAACACTGTCTTACCTGCTGAGTGCCTCCAGCATTCTGTGTGTGTTACTCCGTCCATAGACACTGTCTGTCCTGCTGAGTTCCTCCAGCATTTTGTGTGTGTTACTCCGTCCATAGACACTGTCTGACCTGCTGAGTTCCTCCAGCATTTTGTCTGTGTTACTCTGTCCGTAGACACTGTCTGACCTGCTGAGTTCCTCCAGCATTCTGTCTGTGTTACTCTGACCACAGCCACTGTCTGACCTGCTGAGTTCCTCCAGCATTTTGTCTGTGTTACTCTGACCAGAGACACTGTCTGACCTGCTGAGTTCCTCCAGCATTTCGTGAGTGTTACTCTGTCCATAGACACTGTCTGACCTGCTGAGTTATTCCAGCATTTTGTGTGTGTTACTCTGACCATAGACATTGTCTGACCTGCTGAGTTCCTCCAGCATTTAGAGTGTGTTACTCTGTCCATAGACACTCTCTGACCTGCTGAGTTCCTCCAGCATTTTGTGTGTGTTACTCTGACCATAGACACTGTCTCAGCTGCTGAGTTCCTCCAGCCTTTTGTGTGTGTTACTATGTCCATAGACACTGTCTAACCTGCTGCGTTCCTCCAGCATTTTGTGTGTGTTACTCTGACCATAGACACTGTCTGAGCTGCTGAGTTCCTCCAGCATTTTGTCTGTGTTACTCTGACCAGAGACACTGTCTGACCTGCTGAGTTCCTCCAGCATTTCGTGAGTGTTACTCTGTCCATAGACACTGTCTGACCTGCTGAGTTATTCCAGCATTTTGTGTGTGTTACTCTGACCATAGACATTGTCTGACCTGCTGAGTTCCTCCAGCATTTAGAGTGTGTTACTCTGTCCATAGACACTCTCTGACCTGCTGAGTTCCTCCAGCATTTTGTGTGTGTTACTCTGACCATAGACACTGTCTCAGCTGCTGAGTTCCTCCAGCCTTTTGTGTGTGTTACTATGTCCATAGACACTGTCTAACCTGCTGAGTTCCTCCAGCATTTTGTGTGTGTTACTCTGACCATAGACACTGTCTGAGCTGCTGAGTTCTTCCAGCATTTTGTGTGTGTTACTCTGACCATAGACACTGTCTGACCTGTGAGTTCCTCGAGCATTTTGTGTGTGTTACTTTGTCCGTAGACACTGTCTGACCTGCTGAGTTCCTCCAGCATTTTGTGTGTGTTACTCTGTCCATAGACACTGTCTGACCTGCTGAGTTCCTCCATCATTTTGAGTGTTACTCTGACCATTGACACTGTCTGACCTGTTGAGTTTCTCCAGCATTTTGTGTGTGTTACTCTGACCATAGACACTGTCTGACCTGCTGAGTTCCTCCAGCATTTTGTGTGTGTTACTCTGTCCATAGACACAGTCTGACCTGCTGAGTTCCTCCAGCATTTTGTGTGTGTTACTCTGACCATAGACACTGTCTGACCTGCTGAGTTATTCCAGCATTTTGTGTGTTTTACTCTGACCATAGACACTGTCTGACCTGCTGAGTTCCTCGAGCATTTTGTGTGTGTTACTCTATCCGTATACACTGTCTGACCTGCACAGTTCCTCCAGCACTTTGTGTGTGTTACTCTGTACGTAGACACTGTCTGACCTTCTGAGTTATTCCAGCATTTTGTGTGTGTTACTCTGTCCATAAACACTGTCTTACCTGCTGAGTGCCTCCAGCATTCTGTGTGTGTTACTCCGTCCATAGACAATGTCTGACCTGCTGAGTTATTCCAGCATTTTGTGTGTGTTACTCTATCCGTAGACACTGTCTGACCTGCACAGTTCCTCCAGCATTTTGTGTGTGTTACTTTGTACGTAGACACTGTCTGACCTGCTGAGTTATTCCAGCATTTTGTGTGTGTTACTCTGTCCATAAACACTGTCTTACCTGCTGAGTGCCTCCAGCATTCTGTGTGTGTTACTCCGTCCATAGACACTGTCTGTCCTGCTGAGTTCCTCCAGCATTTTGTGTGTGTTACTCCGTCCATAGACACTGTCTGACCTGCTGAGTTCCTCCAGCATTTTGTCTGTGTTACTCTGTCCGTAGACACTGTCTGACCTGCTGAGTTCCTCCAGCATTCTGTCTGTGTTACTCTGACCACAGCCACTGTCTGACCTGCTGAGTTCCTCCAGCATTTTGTCTGTGTTACTCTGACCAGAGACACTGTCTGACCTGCTGAGTTCCTCCAGCATTTTGTGAGTGTTACTCTGTCCATAGACACTGTCTGTCCTGCTGAGTTATTCCAGCATTTTGTGTGTGTTACTCTGACCATAGACACTGTCTGACCTGCTGAGTTCCTCCAGCATTTAGAGTGTGTTACTCTGTCCATAGACACTCTCTGACCTGCTGAGTTCCTCCAGCATTTTGTGTGTGTTACTCTGACCATAGACACTGTCTCAGCTGCTGAGTTCCTCCAGCCATTTTGTGTGTGTTACTCTGTCCATAGACACTGTCTAACCTGCTGAGTTCCTCCAGCATTTTGTGTGTGTTACTCTGACCATAGACACTGTCTGAGCTGCTGAGTTCCTCCAGCATTTTGTGTGTGTTACTCTGACCATAGACACTGTCTCAGCTGCTGAGTTCCTCCAGCCATTTTGTGTGTGTTACTCTGACCATAGACACTGTCTGACCTGCTGAGTTCCTCGAGCATTTTGTGTGTGTTACTCTATCCGTATACACTGTCTGACCTGCACAGTTCCTCCAGCACTTTGTGTGTGTTACTCTGTACGTAGACACTGTCTGACCTTCTGAGTTATTCCAGCATTTTGTGTGTGTTACTCTGTCCATAAACACTGTCTTACCTGCTGAGTGCCTCCAGCATTCTGTGTGTGTTACTCCGTCCATAGACAATGTCTGACCTGCTGAGTTATTCCAGCATTTTGTGTGTGTTACTCTATCCGTAGACACTGTCTGACCTGCACAGTTCCTCCAGCATTTTGTGTGTGTTACTTTGTACGTAGACACTGTCTGACCTGCTGAGTTATTCCAGCATTTTGTGTGTGTTACTCTGTCCATAAACACTGTCTTACCTGCTGAGTGCCTCCAGCATTCTGTGTGTGTTACTCCGTCCATAGACACTGTCTGTCCTGCTGAGTTCCTCCAGCATTTTGTGTGTGTTACTCCGTCCATTGACACTGTCTGACCTGCTGAGTTCCTCCAGCATTTTGTCTGTGTTACTCTGTCCGTAGACACTGTCTGACCTGCTGAGTTCCTCCAGCATTCTGTCTGTGTTACTCTGACCACAGCCACTGTCTGACCTGCTGAGTTCCTCCAGCATTTTGTCTGTGTTACTCTGACCAGAGACACTGTCTGACCTGCTGAGTTCCTCCAGCATTTTGTGTGTGTTACTCTGACCATAGACACTGTCTGACCTGTTGAGATCCACCAGCATTTTGTGTGTTACTCTGTCCGTAGACACTGTCTGACCTGCTGAGTTATTCCAGAATTTTGTGTGTGTTACTCTGTCCATAGACACTGTCTGACCTGCTGAGTTCCTCCAGCATTTTGTGTGTGTTACTCCGTCCATAGACACTGTCTGACCTGCTGCGTTCCTCCTGCATTGTGTGTGTGTTACTCTGACCATAGACACTGTCTGACCTGCTGAGTTCCTCCAGCATTTTGTGTGTGTTACTTTGTACGTAGACACTGTCTGACCTGCTGAGTTATTCCAGCATTTTGTGTGTGTTACTCTGTCCATAAACACTGTCTTACCTGCTGAGTGCCTCCAGCATTCTGTGTGTGTTACTCCGTCCATAGACACTGTCTGTCCTGCTGAGTTCCTCCAGCATTTTGTGTGTGTTACTCCGTCCATAGACACTGTCTGACCTGCTGAGTTCCTCCAGCATTTTGTCTGTGTTACTCTGTCCGTAGACACTGTCTGACCTGCTGAGTTCCTCCAGCATTCTGTCTGTGTTACTCTGACCACAGCCACTGTCTGACCTGCTGAGTTCCTCCAGCATTTTGTCTGTGTTACTCTGACCAGAGACACTGTCTGACCTGCTGAGTTCCTCCAGCATTTCGTGAGTGTTACTCTGTCCATAGACACTGTCTGACCTGCTGAGTTATTCCAGCATTTTGTGTGTGTTACTCTGACCATAGACATTGTCTGACCTGCTGAGTTCCTCCAGCATTTAGAGTGTGTTACTCTGTCCATAGACACTCTCTGACCTGCTGAGTTCCTCCAGCATTTTGTGTGTGTTACTCTGACCATAGACACTGTCTCAGCTGCTGAGTTCCTCCAGCCTTTTGTGTGTGTTACTATGTCCATCGACACTGTCTAACCTGCTGCGTTCCTCCAGCATTTTGTGTGTGTTACTCTGACCATAGACACTGTCTGAGCTGCTGAGTTCCTCCAGCATTTTGTCTGTGTTACTCTGACCAGAGACACTGTCTGACCTGCTGAGTTCCTCCAGCATTTCGTGAGTGTTACTCTGTCCATAGACACTGTCTGACCTGCTGAGTTATTCCAGCATTTTGTGTGTGTTACTCTGACCATAGACATTGTCTGACCTGCTGAGTTCCTCCAGCATTTAGAGTGTGTTACTCTGTCCATAGACACTCTCTGACCTGCTGAGTTCCTCCAGCATTTTGTGTGTGTTACTCTGACCATAGACACTGTCTCAGCTGCTGAGTTCCTCCAGCCTTTTGTGTGTGTTACTATGTCCATAGACACTGTCTAACCTGCTGAGTTCCTCCAGCATTTTGTGTGTGTTACTCTGACCATAGACACTGTCTGAGCTGCTGAGTTCTTCCAGCATTTTGTGTGTGTTACTCTGACCATAGACACTGTCTGACCTGTGAGTTCCTCGAGCATTTTGTGTGTGTTACTTTGTCCGTAGACACTGTCTGACCTGCTGAGTTCCTCCAGCATTTTGTGTGTGTTACTCTGTCCATAGACACTGTCTGACCTGCTGAGTTCCTCCATCATTTTGAGTGTTACTCTGACCATTGACACTGTCTGACCTGTTGAGTTTCTCCAGCATTTTGTGTGTGTTACTCTGACCATAGACACTGTCTGACCTGCTGAGTTCCTCCAGCATTTTGTGTGTGTTACTCTGTCCATAGACACAGTCTGACCTGCTGAGTTCCTCCAGCATTTTGTGTGTGTTACTCTGACCATAGACACTGTCTGACCTGCTGAGTTATTCCAGCATTTTGTGTGTTTTACTCTGACCATAGACACTGTCTGACCTGCTGAGTTCCTCGAGCATTTTGTGTGTGTTACTCTATCCGTATACACTGTCTGACCTGCACAGTTCCTCCAGCACTTTGTGTGTGTTACTCTGTACGTAGACACTGTCTGACCTTCTGAGTTATTCCAGCATTTTGTGTGTGTTACTCTGTCCATAAACACTGTCTTACCTGCTGAGTGCCTCCAGCATTCTGTGTGTGTTACTCCGTCCATAGACAATGTCTGACCTGCTGAGTTATTCCAGCATTTTGTGTGTGTTACTCTATCCGTAGACACTGTCTGACCTGCACAGTTCCTCCAGCATTTTGTGTGTGTTACTTTGTACGTAGACACTGTCTGACCTGCTGAGTTATTCCAGCATTTTGTGTGTGTTACTCTGTCCATAAACACTGTCTTACCTGCTGAGTGCCTCCAGCATTCTGTGTGTGTTACTCCGTCCATAGACACTGTCTGTCCTGCTGAGTTCCTCCAGCATTTTGTGTGTGTTACTCCGTCCATAGACACTGTCTGACCTGCTGAGTTCCTCCAGCATTTTGTCTGTGTTACTCTGTCCGTAGACACTGTCTGACCTGCTGAGTTATTCCAGAATTTTGTGTGTGTTACTCTGTCCATAGACACTGTCTGACCTGCTGAGTTCCTCCAGCATTTTGTGTGTGTTACTCCGTCCATAGACACTGTCTGACCTGCTGCGTTCCTCCTGCATTGTGTGTGTGTTACTCTGACCATAGACACTGTCTGACCTGCTGAGTTCCTCCAGCATTTTGTGTGTGTTACTTTGTACGTAGACACTGTCTGACCTGCTGAGTTATTCCAGCATTTTGTGTGTGTTACTCTGTCCATAAACACTGTCTTACCTGCTGAGTGCCTCCAGCATTCTGTGTGTGTTACTCCGTCCATAGACACTGTCTGTCCTGCTGAGTTCCTCCAGCATTTTGTGTGTGTTACTCCGTCCATAGACACTGTCTGACCTGCTGAGTTCCTCCAGCATTTTGTCTGTGTTACTCTGTCCGTAGACACTGTCTGACCTGCTGAGTTCCTCCAGCATTCTGTCTGTGTTACTCTGACCACAGCCACTGTCTGACCTGCTGAGTTCCTCCAGCATTTTGTCTGTGTTACTCTGACCAGAGACACTGTCTGACCTGCTGAGTTCCTCCAGCATTTCGTGAGTGTTACTCTGTCCATAGACACTGTCTGACCTGCTGAGTTATTCCAGCATTTTGTGTGTGTTACTCTGACCATAGACATTGTCTGACCTGCTGAGTTCCTCCAGCATTTAGAGTGTGTTACTCTGTCCATAGACACTCTCTGACCTGCTGAGTTCCTCCAGCATTTTGTGTGTGTTACTCTGACCATAGACACTGTCTCAGCTGCTGAGTTCCTCCAGCCTTTTGTGTGTGTTACTATGTCCTTAGACACTGTCTAACCTGCTGAGTTCCTCCAGCATTTTGTGTGTGTTACTCTGATCATAGACACTGTCTGAGCTGCTGAGTTCCTCCAGCATTTTGTCTGTGTTACTCTGACCAGAGACACTGTCTGACCTGCTGAGTTCCTCCAGCATTTCGTGAGAGTTACTCTGTCCATAGACACTGTCTGACCTGCTGAGTTATTCCAGCATTTTGTGTGTGTTACTCTGACCATAGACATTGTCTGACCTGCTGAGTTCCTCCAGCATTTAGAGTGTGTTACTCTGTCCATAGACACTCTCTGACCTGCTGAGTTCCTCCAGCATTTTGTGTGTGTTACTCTGACCATAGACACTGTCTCAGCTGCTGAGTTCCTCCAGCCTTTTGTGTGTGTTACTATGTCCATAGACACTGTCTAACCTGCTGAGTTCCTCCAGCATTTTGTGTGTGTTACTCTGACCATAGACACTGTCTGAGCTGCTGAGTTCTTCCAGCATTTTGTGTGTGTTACTCTGACCATAGACACTGTCTGACCTGCTGAGTTATTCCAGCATTTTGTGTGTGTTACTCTGACCATAGACACTGTCTGACCTGCTGAGTTCCTCCAGCATTTTGTGTGTGTTACTCTGACCATAGACACTGTCTGTCCTGTTGAGATCCACCAGCATTTTATGTGTTACTCTGTCCGTAGACACTGTCTGACCTGCTGAGTTATTCCAGCATTTTGTGTGTGTTGCTCTGTCCATAGACACTGTCTGACCTGCTGAGTTCCTCCAGCATTTTGTGTGTGTTACTCCGTCCATAGACACTGTCTGACCTGCTGAGTTCCTCCAGCATTTTGTGTGTGTTACTCTGTCCGTAGACACTGTCTAACCTGCTGAGTTATTCCAGCATTTTCTGTGTGTTACTCTGTCTGTAGACACTGTCTGACCTGCTGAGTTATTCCAGCATTTTGTGTGTGTTACTCTGTCCATAGACACTGTCTGACCTGCTGAGTGCCTCCAGCATTCTGTGTGTGTTACTCCGTCCATAGACACTGTCTGACCTGCTGAGTTCCTCCAGCGTTTTGTGGTGTTACTCCGTCCATAGACACTGTCTGACCTGCTGAGTTCCTCCAGCATTTGGTGAGTGTTACTCTGTCCATAGACACTGTCTGACCTGCTGAGTTCCTCGAGCATTTTGTGTGTGTTACTTTGTCCGTAGACACTGTCTGACCTGCTGAGTGCCTCCAGCATTTTGTGTGTGTTACTCTGTCCATAGACACTGTCTGACCTGCTGAGTTCCTCCATCATTTTGAGTGTTACTCTGACCATTGACACTGTCTGAGCTGCCTAGTTCTTCCAGCAATGTGTGTGTGTTACTCTGACCATAGACACTGTAGACCTGCTGAGTTCATCCAGCATTTTGTGTGTGTTACTCTGACCATAGACACTTTCTGACCTGTTGAGATCCAAAAGCATTTTGTGTGTTACTCTGTCCGTAGACACTGTCTGACCTGCTGAGTTATTCCAGCATTGTGTGTGTGTTACTCTGACCATAGACACTGTCTGACCTGCTGAGTTCCTCCAGCATTTTGTGTGTGTTACTCTGACCATAGACACTGTCTGACCTGTTGAGATCCACCAGCATTTTGTGTGTTACTCTGTCCGTAGACACTGTCTGACCTGCTGAGATATTCCAGCATTGTGTGTGTGTTACTCTGACCTTAGACACTGTCTGACCTGCTGAGTTCATCCAGCATTGTGTGTGTGTTACTCTGACCATAGACACTGTCTGACCTGCCGATTTCCTCCAGCATTTTGTTTGTGTTACTCTGACCATAGACACTGTCTGACCTGTTGAGATCCACCAGCATTTTGAGTGTTACTCCGTCCGTAGACACTGTCTGACCTGCTGAGTTATTCCAGCATTTTGTCTGTGTTACTCTGTCCATATACACTGTCTGACCTGCTGAGTTCCTCCAGCATTTTGTGTGTGTTACTCCGTCCATAGACACTGTCTGACCTGCTGAGTTCCTCCAGCATTTTGTGTGTGTTACTCTTTCCATAGACACTGTCTAACCTGCAGAGTTATTCCTGCATTTTGTGTGTGTTACTCTGTCCGTTAGACACTGTCTGACCTGCTGAGTTATTCCAACATTTTGTGTGTGTTACTCCGTCCATAGACACTGTCTGATCTGCTGAGTGCCAGCAGCATTCTGTGTGTGTTACTCCGTCCATAGACACTGTCTGACTTGCTGAGTTCTCCAGCATTTTGTGTGTGTTACTCCGTCCATAGACACTGTCTGACCTGCTGAGTTATTCAAGCATTTGTGTGTGTTACTCTGACCATAGACATTGTCTGACCTGCTGAGTTCCTCCAGCATTTAGAGTGTGTTACTCTGTCCATAGACACTCTCTGACCTGCTGAGTTCCTCCAGCATTTTGTGTGTGTTACTCTGACCATAGACACTGTCTCAGCTGCTGAGTTCCTCCAGCCTTTTGTGTGTGTTACTATGTCCATAGACACTGTCTAACCTGCTGAGTTCCTCCAGCATTTTGTGTGTGTTACTCTGACCATAGACACTGTCTGAGCTGCTGAGTTCTTCCAGCATTTTGTGTGTGTTACTCTGACCATAGACACTGTCTGACCTGCTGAGTTATTCCAGCATTTTGTGTGTGTTACTCTGACCATAGACACTGTCTGACCTGCTGAGTTCCTCCAGCATTTTGTGTGTGTTACTCTGACCATAGACACTGTCTGTCCTGTTGAGATCCACCAGCATTTTATGTGTTACTCTGTCCGTAGACACTGTCTGACCTGCTGAGTTATTCCAGCATTTTGTGTGTGTTGCTCTGTCCATAGACACTGTCTGACCTGCTGAGTTCCTCCAGCATTTTGTGTGTGTTACTCCGTCCATAGACACTGTCTGACCTGCTGAGTTCCTCCAGCATTTTGTGTGTGTTACTCTGTCCGTAGACACTGTCTAACCTGCTGAGTTATTCCAGCATTTTCTGTGTGTTACTCTGTCTGTAGACACTGTCTGACCTGCTGAGTTATTCCAGCATTTTGTGTGTGTTACTCTGTCCATAGACACTGTCTGACCTGCTGAGTGCCTCCAGCATTCTGTGTGTGTTACTCCGTCCATAGACACTGTCTGACCTGCTGAGTTCCTCCAGCGTTTTGTGGTGTTACTCCGTCCATAGACACTGTCTGACCTGCTGAGTTCCTCCAGCATTTGGTGAGTGTTACTTTGTCCGTAGACACTGTCTGACCTGCTGAGTGCCTCCAGCATTTTGTGTGTGTTACTCTGTCCATAGACACTGTCTGACCTGCTGAGTTCCTCCATGATTTTGAGTGTTACTCTGACCATTGACACTGTCTGACCTGTTGAGTTTCTCCAGCATTTTGTGTGTGTTACTCTGACCATAGACACTGTCTGACCTGCTGAGTTCCTCCAGCATTTTGTGTGTGTTACTCTGACCATAGACACTGTCTGAGCTGCTGAGTTCCTCCAGCATTTTGTGTGTGTTACTCTGTCCATAGACACTGTCTGACCTGCTGAGTTCCTCCAGCATTTTCTGTGTGTTACTCTGACCATAGACACTGTCTGAGCTGCCTAGTTCTTCCAGCAATGTGTGTGTGTTACTCTGACCATAGACACTGTAGACCTGCTGAGTTCATCCAGCATTTTGTGTGTGTTACTCTGACCATAGACACTTTCTGACCTGTTGAGATACAAAAGCATTTTGTGTGTTACTCTGTCCGTAGACACTGTCTGACCTGCTGAGTTATTCCAGCATTGTGTGTGTGTTACTCTGACCATAGACACTGTCTGACCTGCTGAGTTCCTCCAGCATTTTGTGTGTGTTACTCTGACCATAGACACTGTCTGACCTGTTGAGATCCACCAGCATTTTGTGTGTTACTCTGTCCGTAGACACTGTCTGACCTGCTGAGATATTCCAGCATTGTGTGTGTGTTACTCTGACCTTAGACACTGTCTGACCTGCTGAGTTCATCCAGCATTGTGTGTGTGTTACTCTGACCATAGACACTGTCTGACCTGCCGATTTCCTCCAGCATTTTGTTTGTGTTACTCTGACCATAGACACTGTCTGACCTGTTGAGATCCACCAGCATTTTGAGTGTTACTCCGTCCGTAGACACTGTCTGACCTGCTGAGTTATTCCAGCATTTTGTCTGTGTTACTCTGTCCATATACACTGTCTGACCTGCTGAGTTCCTCCAGCATTTTGTGTGTGTTACTCCGTCCATAGACACTGTCTGACCTGCTGAGTTCCTCCAGCATTTTGTGTGTGTTACTCTTTCCATAGACACTGTCGAACCTGCAGAGTTATTCCTGCATTTTGTGTGTGTTACTCTGTCCGTAGACACTGTCTGACCTGCTGAGTTATTCCAGCATTTTGTGTGTGTTACTCCGTCCATAGACACTGTCTGATCTGCTGAGTGCCAGCAGCATTCTGTGTGTGTTACTCCGTCCATAGACACTGTCTGACTTGCTGAGTTCTCCAGCATTTTGTGTGTGTTACTCCGTCCATAGACACTGTCTGACCTGCTGAGTTATTCAAGCATTTTGTGTGTGTTACTCTATCCGTAGACACTGTCTGACCTGCACAGTTCCTCCAGCATTTTGTGTGTGTTACTCTGTACGTAGACACTGGCTGACCTGCTGAGTTATTCCAGCATTTTGTGTGTGTTACTCTGTCCATTGACACTGTCTGACCTGCTGAGTTCCTCCAGCATTTTGTGTGTGTAACTCTGTCCGTAGACACTGTCTGACCTGCTGAGTTCCTCCAGCATTTTGTGTGTGTTACTCCGTCGATAGACACTGTCTGACCTGCTGAGTTCCTCCAGCATTTTGTGTGTGTTACTCTGTCCGTAGACACTGTCTGACCTGCTGAGTTCCTCCAGCATTTTGTGTGTGTAACTCTGTCCGTAGACACTGTCTGACCTGCTGAGTGCCTCCAGCATTTTGTGTGTGTTACTCCATCCATAGACACTGTCTGTCCTGCTGAGTTCCTCCAGCATTTTGTGTGTGTTACTCCGTCCATGGACACTGTCTGACCTGCAGAGTTCCTCCAGCATTTTGTGTATGTTACTCTGTCCGTAGACACTGTCTAACCTGCTGAGTTATTCCAGCATTTTGAGTGTGTTACTCTGTCCGTAGACACTGTCTGACCTGCCGAGTTCCTCCAGCATTCTGTCTGTGTTACTCTGACCAGAGACACTGTCTGACCTGCTGAGTTCCTCCAGCATTTTGTGAGTGTTACTCTGTCCATAGACACTGTCTGACCTGCTGAGCTATTCCAGCATTTTGTGTGTGTTACTCTGACCATAGACACTGTCTGACCTGCTGAGTGCCTCCAGCGTTTTGTGTGTGTTACTCCGTCCATAGACAAGGTCTGACCTGCTGAGTTATTCCAGCATTTTGTCTGTGTTACTCTATCCGTAGACACTGTCTGACCTGCACAGTTCCTCCAGCACTTTGTGTGTGTTACTCTGTACGTAGACACTGTCTGACCTGCTGAGTTATTCCAGCATTTTGTGTGTGTTACTCTGTCCATAAACACTGTCTTACCTGCTGAGTGCCTCCAGCATTCTGTGTGTGTTACTCTGTCCATAGACAATGTCTGACCTGCTGAGTTATTCCAGCATTTTGTGTGTGTTACTCTATCCGTAGACACTGTCTGACCTGCACAGTTCCTCCAGCATTTTGTGTGTGTTACTCTGTACGTAGACACTGTCTGACCTGCTGAGTTATTCCAGCATTTTGTGTGTGTTACTCTGTCCATAAACACTGTCTTACCTGCTGAGTGCCTCCAGCATTCTGTGTGTGTTACTCCGTCCATAGACACTGTCTGTCCTGCTGAGATCCTCCAGCATTTTGTGTGTGTTACTCCGTCCATAGACACTGTCTGACCTGCTGAGTTCCTCCAGCATTTTGTCTGTGTTACTCTGTCCGTAGACACTGTCTGACCTGCTGAGTTCCTCCAGCATTCTGTCTGTGTTACTCTGAACACAGCCACTGTCTGACCTGCTGAGTTCCTCCAGCATTTTGTCTGTGTTACTCTGACCAGAGACACTGTCTGACCTGCTGAGTTCCTCCAGCATTTTGTGAGTGTTACTCTGTCCATAGACACTGTCTGACCTGCTGAGTTATTCCAGCATTTTGTGTGTGTTACTCTGACCATAGACACTGTCTGACCTGCTGAGTTCCTCCAGCATTTAGAGTGTGTTACTCTGTCCATAGACACTCTCTGACCTGCTGAGTTCCTCCAGCATTTTGTGTGTGTTACTCTGACCATAGACACTGTCTGAGCTGCTGAGTTCCTCCAGCCTTTTGTGTGTGTTACTCTGACCATAGACACTGTCTAACCTGCTGAGTTCCTCCAGCATTTTGTGTGTGTTACTCTGACCATAGACACTGTCTGAGCTGCTGAGTTCTTCCAGCATTTTGTGTGTGTTACTCTGACCATAGACACTGTCTGACCTGCTGAGTTATTCCAGCATTTTGTGTGTGTTACTCTGACCATAGACACTGTCTGACCTGCTGAGTTCCTCGAGCATTTTGTGTGTGTTACTCTGACCATAGACGCTGTCTGACCTGTTGAGATCCACCAGCATTTTGTGTGTTACTCTGTCCATAGACACAGTCTGACCTGCTGAGTTATTCCAGCATTTTGTGTGTGTTACTCTATCCGTAGACACTGTCTGACCTGCACAGTTCCTCCAGCACTTTGTGTGTGTTACTCTGTACGTAGACAATGTCTGACCTGCTGAGTTATTCCAGCATTTTGTGTGTGTTACTCTGTCCAAAAACACTTTCTTACCTGCTGAGTGCCTCCAGCATTTTGTGTGTGTTACTCCGTCCATAGACACTGTCTGTCCTGCTGAGTTCCTCCAGCATTTTGTGTGTCTTACTCTATCCGTAGACACTGTCTGACCTGCACAGTTCCTCCAGCATTTTGTGTGTGTTACTCTGTACGTAGACACTGGCTGACCTGCTGAGTTATTCCAGCATTTTGTGTGTGTTACTCTGTCCATTGACACTGTCTGACCTGCTGAGTTCCTCCAGCATTTTGTGTGTGTAACTCTGTCCGTAGACACTGTCTGACCTGCTGAGTTCCTCCAGCATTTTGTGTGTGTTACTCTGTCCGTAGACACTGTCTGACCTGCTGAGTTATTCCAGCATTTTGTGTGTGTTACTCTGTCCATAGACACTGTCTGACCTGTTGAGATCCTCCAGCATTTTGTGTGTGTTACTCTGACCATAGACACTGTCTGACCTGCTGAGTTCCTCCAGCATTTTGTGTGTGTTACTCAGTCTGTAGACAGTGTCTGAACTGCTGAGTTCCTCCAGCATTTTGTGTGTGTTACTCAGTCTGTAGACAGTGTCTGACCTGCTGAGTTATTCCAGCATTTTGTGTGCGTTACTCCGTCCATAGACACTGTCTGACCTGCTGAGTTCCTCCTGTATTTTGTGTGTGTTACTTCGACCATAGACTCTGTCTGACCTGCTGAGTTATTCCAGCATTTTGTGTGCGTTACTCTGACCATAGACACTGCCTGACCTGCTGAGTTCCTCCAGCATTTTGTGTGTGTTACTCTGGCCGCAGACACTGTCTGTCCTGCTGAGTTCCTCCAGGATTTTGTGTGTGTTACTCTGACCATAGACACTGTCTGACCTTTTGAGATCCTCCAGCATTTTGTGTGTTACTCGGTCCATAGACACAGTCTGACCTGTTGATTTTCTCCAGCATTTTGTGTGTGTTACTGTGACCATAGACACTGTCTGACCTGCTGAGTTCCTCCAGCATTTTCTGTGTGTTACTCTGACCATAGACACTGTCTGACCTGCTGAGTTCCTCCAGCATTTTGTGTGTGTTACTCTGTCCATAGACACTGTCTGAACTGCTGAGTTCCTCCAGCATTTTGTGTGTGTTACTCTGACCATAGACACTGTCTGACCTGCTGAGCTCCTCCAGCATTTTGTGTGTGTTACTCCTTCCATAGACACTATCTGACCTGATGAGTTCCTACAGCATTTTGTGTGTGTTACTCCGTCCATAGACACTGTCTGACCTGCTGGGTTCCTCCAGCATTTTGTATGTGTTACTCTGACCTTAGACACTGTCTGACCTGCTGAGTTATTCCAACATTTTTTGTGTGTTACTCTGTCCATGGACTCTGGCTGACCTGCTGAGTTATTCCAGCATTTTTTGTGTGTTACTCTGTCCGTAGACACTGTCTGACCTGCTGAGTTATTCCAGCATTTTGTGTGTGTTACTCTGTCCATAGACACTGTCTGACCTGTTGAGATCCTCCAGCATTTTCTGTGTGTTACTCTGACCATAGACACTGTCTGACCTGCTGAGTTCCTCCAGCATTTTGTGTGTGTTACTCAGTCTGTAGACAGTGTCTGAACTGCTGAGTTCCTCCAGCATTTTGTGTGTGTTACTCAGTCTGTAGACAGTGTCTGAACTGCTGAGTTCCTCCAGCATTTTGTGTGTGTTACTCTGACCATAGACACTGCCTGACCTGCTGAGTTCCTCCAGCATTTTCTGTGTGTTATTCTGTCCGTAGACACTGCCTGACCTGCTGAGTTCCTCCAGCATTTTCTGTGTGTTACTCTGTCCGTAGACACTGTCTGACCTGCTGAGTTCCTACAGCATTGTGTGTGTGTTACTCTGTTTATAGACACTGTCTGAACTGCTGAGTTCCTCCAGCATTTTGTGTGTGTTACTCTGACCATAGACACTGTCTGACCTGTTGAGTTTCACCAGCATTTTGTGTGTGT
The DNA here is from genome assembly GCF_030144855.1 of Hypanus sabinus. Taxonomy (NCBI): domain Eukaryota; kingdom Metazoa; phylum Chordata; class Chondrichthyes; order Myliobatiformes; family Dasyatidae; genus Hypanus; species Hypanus sabinus. Next base: position 95,415 of record NW_026778925.1, read on the forward strand.
TACTCTGTCCATAGACACTGTCTGACCTGCTGAGTTCCTCCAGCATTTTGTGTGTGTTACTCTGTCCATAGACACTGTCTGAATTGCCGAGTTCCTCCAGCATTTTGTGTGTGTTACTCTGACGATAGACACTGTCTGACCTGCTGAGCTCCTCCAGCATTTTGTGTGTGTTACTCCTTCCATAGACACTATCTGACCTGATGAGTTCCTACAGCATTTTGTGTTTGTTACTCCGTCCATAGACACTGTCTGACCTGCTGGGTTCCTCCAGCATTTTGTATGTGTTACTCTGACCTTAGACACTGTCTGACCTGCTGAGTTATTCCAACATTTTTTGTGTGTTACTCTGTCCATGGACTCTGGCTGACCTGCTGAGTTATTCCAGCATTTTTTGTCTGTTACTCTGTCCGTAGACACTGTCTGACCTGCTGAGTTATTCCAGCATTTTGTGTGTGTTACTCTGTCCATAGACACTGTCTGACCTGTTGAGATCCTCCAGCATTTTGTGTGTGTTACTCTGACCATAGACACTGCCTGACCTGCTGAGTTCCTCCAGCATTTTCTGTGTATTACTCCGTCCATAGACACTGTCTGACCTGCTGAGTTCCTCCAGCATTTTGTCTGTGTTACTCTGTCCGTAGACACTGTCTGACCTGCTGAGTTCCTCCAGCATTCTGTCTGTGTTACTCTGACCACAGCCACTGTCTGACCTGCTGAGTTCCTCCAGCATTTTGTCTGTGTTACTCTGACCAGAGACACTGTCTGACCTGCTGAGTTCCTCCAGCATTTTGTGAGTGTTACTCTGTCCATAGACACTGTCTGACCTGCTGAGTTATTCCAGCATTTTGTGTGTGTTACTCTGACCATAGACACTGTCTGACCTGCTGAGTTCCTCCAGCATTTAGAGTGTGTTACTCTGTCCATAGACACTCTCTGACCTGCTGAGTTCCTCCAGCATTTTGTGTGTGTTACTCTGACCATAGACACTGTCTCAGCTGCTGAGTTCCTCCAGCCTTTTGTGTGTGTTACTCTGACCATAGACACTGTCTAACCTGCTGAGTTCCTCCAGCATTTTGTGTGTGTTACTCTGACCATAGACACTGTCTGAGCTGCTGAGTTCTTCCAGCATTTTGTGTGTGTTACTCTGACCATAGACACTGTCTGACCTGCTGAGTTATTCCAGCATTTTGTGTGTGTTACTCTGACCATAGACACTGTCTGACCTGCTGAGTTCCTCGAGCATTTTGTGTGTGTTACTCTGACCATAGACGCTGTCTGACCTGTTGAGATCCACCAGCATTTTGTGTGTTACTCTGTCCATAGACACGGTCTGACCTGCTGAGTTATTCCAGCATTTTGTGTGTGTTACTCTATCCGTAGACACTGTCTGACCTGCACAGTTCCTCCAGCACTTTGTGTGTGTTACTCTGTACGTAGACAATGTCTGACCTGCTGAGTTATTCCAGCATTTTGTGTGTGTTACTCTGTCCAAAAACACTTTCTTACCTGCTGAGTGCCTCCAGCATTCTGTGTGTGTTACTCAGTCCATAGACAATGTCTGACCTGCTGAGTTATTCCAGCATTTTGTGTGTCTTACTCTATCCGTAGACACTGTCTGACCTGCACAGTTCCTCCAGCATTTTGTGTGTGTTACTCCGTCCATAGACACTGTCTGTCCTGCTGAGTTCCTCCAGCATTTTGTGTGTGTTACTCTATCCGTAGACACTGTCTGACCTGCACAGTTCCTCCAGCATTTTGTGTGTGTTACTCTGTACGTAGACACTGGCTGACCTGCTGAGTTATTCCAGCATTTTGTGTGTGTTACTCTGTCCATTGACACTGTCTGACCTGCTGAGTTCCTCCAGCATTTTGTGTGTGTAACTCTGTCCGTAGACACTGTCTGACCTGCTGAGTTCCTCCAGCATTTTGTGTGTGTTACTCTGTCCGTAGACACTGTCTGACCTGCTGAGTTATTCCAGCATTTTGTGTGTGTTACTCTGTCCATAGACACTGTCTGACCTGTTGAGATCCTCCAGCATTTTGTGTGTGTTACTCTGACCATAGACACTGTCTGACCTGCTGAGTTCCTCCAGCATTTTGTGTGTGTTACTCAGTCTGTAGACAGTGTCTGAACTGCTGAGTTCCTCCAGCATTTTGTGTGTGTTACTCAGTCTGTAGACAGTGTCTGACCTGCTGAGTTATTCCAGCATTTTGTGTGCGTTACTCCGTCCATAGACACTGTCTGACCTGCTGAGATCCTCCTGTATTTTGTGTGTGTTACTTCGACCATAGACTCTGTCTGACCTGCTGAGTTATTCCAGCATTTTGTGTGTGTTACTCTGACCATAGACACTGCCTGACCTGCTGAGTTCCTCCAGCATTTTGTGTGTGTTACTCTGGCCGCAGACACTGTCTGTCCTGCTGAGTTCCTCCAGGATTTTGTGTGTGTTACTCTGACCATAGACACTGTCTGACCTTTTGAGATCCTCCAGCATTTTGTGTGTTACTCGGTCCATAGACACAGTCTGACCTGTTGAGTTTCTCCAGCATTTTGTGTGTGTTACTGTGACCATAGACACTGTCTGACCTGCTGAGTTCCTCCAGCATTTTCTGTGTGTTACTCTGACCATAGACACTGTCTGACCTGCTGAGTTCCTCCAGCATTTTGTGTGTGTTACTCTGTCCATAGACACTGTCTGAACTGCTGAGTTCCTCCAGCATTTTGTGTGTGTTACTCTGACCATAGACACTGTCTGACCTGCTGAGCTCCTCCAGCATTTTGTGTGTGTTACTCCTTCCATAGACACTATCTGACCTGATGAGTTCCTACAGCATTTTGTGTGTGTTACTCCGTCCATAGACACTGTCTGACCTGCTGGGTTCCTCCAGCATTTTGTATGTGTTACTCTGACCTTAGACACTGTCTGACCTGCTGAGTTATTCCAACATTTTTTGTGTGTTACTCTGTCCATGGACTCTGGCTGACCTGCTGAGTTATTCCAGCATTTTTTGTGTGTTACTCTGTCCGTAGACACTGTCTGACCTGCTGAGTTATTCCAGCATTTTGTGTGTGTTACTCTGTCCATAGACACTGTCTGACCTGTTGAGATCCTCCAGCATTTTCTGTGTGTTACTCTGACCATAGACACTGTCTGACCTGCTGAGTTCCTCCAGCATTTTGTGTGTGTTACTCAGTCTGTAGACAGTGTCTGAACTGCTGAGTTCCTCCAGCATTTTGTGTGTGTTACTCAGTCTGTAGACAGTGTCTGAACTGCTGAGTTCCTCCAGCATTTTGTGTGTGTTACTCTGACCATAGACACTGCCTGACCTGCTGAGTTCCTCCAGCATTTTCTGTGTGTTATTCTGTCCGTAGACACTGCCTGACCTGCTGAGTTCCTCCAGCATTTTCTGTGTGTTACTCTGTCCGTAGACACTGTCTGACCTGCTGAGTTCCTACAGCATTGTGTGTGTGTTACTCTGTTTATAGACACTGTCTGAACTGCTGAGTTCCTCCAGCATTTTGTGTGTGTTACTCTGACCATAGACACTGTCTGACCTGTTGAGTTTCACCAGCATTTTGTGTGTGTTACTCTGTCCATAGACACTGTCTGACCTGCTGAGTTCCTCCAGCATTTTGTGTGTGTTACTCTGTCCATAGACACTGTCTGAATTGCTGAGTTCCTCCAGCATTTTGTGTGTGTTACTCTGACCATAGACACTGTCTGACCTGCTGAGCTCCTCCAGCATTTTGTGTGTGTTACTCCGTCCATAGACACTGTCTGACCTGCTGAGTTCCTCCAGCATTTTGTGTGTGTTACTCTGTCCATAGACACTATCTGACCTGATGAGTTCCTACAGCATTTTGTGTTTGTTACTCCGTCCATAGACACTGTCTGACCTGCTGGGTTCCTCCAGCATTTTGTATGTGTTACTCTGACCTTAGACACTGTCTGACCTGCTGAGTTATTCCAACATTTTTTGTGTGTTACTCTGTCCATGGACTCTGGCTGACCTGCTGAGTTATTCCAGCATTTTTTGTGTGTTACTCTGTCCGTAGACACTGTCTGACCTGCTGAGTTCCTCCAGCATTTTGTGTGTGTTACTCTGTCCGTAGACACTGTCTGACCTGCTGAGTTATTCCAGCATTTTGTGTGTGTTACTCTGTCCATAGACACTGTCTGACCTGTTGAGATCCTCCAGCATTTTGTGTGTGTTACTCTGACCATAGACACTGTCTGACCTGCTGAGTTCCTCCAGCATTTTGTGTGTGTTACTCAGTCTGTAGACAGTGTCTGAACTGCTGAGTTCCTCCAGCATTTTGTGTGTGTTACTCAGTCTGTAGACAGTGTCTGACCTGCTGAGTTATTCCAGCATTTTCTGTGCGTTACTCCGTCCATAGACACTGTCTGACCTGCTGAGTTCCTCCTGTATTTTGTGTGTGTTACTTCGACCATAGACTCTGTCTGACCTGCTGAGTTATTCCAGCATTTTGTGTGTGTTACTCTGACCATAGACACTGCCTGACCTGCTGAGTTCCTCCAGCATTTTGTGTGTGTTACTCTGGCCGCAGACACTGTCTGTCCTGCTGAGTTCCTCCAGGATTTTGTGTGTGTTACTCTGACCATAGACACTGTCTGACCTTTTGAGATCCTCCAGCATTTTGTGTGTTACTCGGTCCATAGACACAGTCTGACCTGTTGAGTTTCTCCAGCATTTTGTGTGTGTTACTGTGACCATAGACACTGTCTGACCTGCTGAGTTCCTCCAGCATTTTCTGTGTGTTACTCTGACCATAGACACTGTCTGACCTGCTGAGTTCCTCCAGCATTTTGTGTGTGTTACTCTGTCCATAGACACTGTCTGAACTGCTGAGTTCCTCCAGCATTTTGTGTGTGTTACTCTGACCATAGACACTGTCTGACCTGCTGAGCTCCTCCAGCATTTTGTGTGTGTTACTCCTTCCATAGACACTATCTGACCTGATGAGTTCCTACAGCATTTTGTGTGTGTTACTCCGTCCATAGACACTGTCTGACCTGCTGGTTTCCTCCAGCATTTTGTATGTGTTACTCTGACCTTAGACACTGTCTGACCTGCTGAGTTATTCCAACATTTTTTGTGTGTTACTCTGTCCATGGACTCTGGCTGACCTGCTGAGTTATTCCAGCATTTTTTGTGTGTTACTCTGTCCGTAGACACTGTCTGACCTGCTGAGTTATTCCAGCATTTTGTGTGTGTTACTCTGTCCATAGACACTGTCTGACCTGTTGAGATCCTCCAGCATTTTCTGTGTGTTACTCTGACCATAGACACTGTCTGACCTGCTGAGTTCCTCCAGCATTTTGTGTGTGTTACTCAGTCTGTAGACAGTGTCTGAACTGCTGAGTTCCTCCAGCATTTTGTGTGTGTTACTCAGTCTGTAGACAGTGTCTGAACTGCTGAGTTCCTCCAGCATTTTGTGTGTGTTACTCTGACCATAGACACTGCCTGACCTGCTGAGTTCCTCCAGCATTTTCTGTGTGTTATTCTGTCCGTAGACACTGCCTGACCTGCTGAGTTCCTCCAGCATTTTCTGTGTGTTACTCTGTCCGTAGACACTGTCTGACCTGCTGAGTTCCTACAGCATTGTGTGTGTGTTACTCTGTTTATAGACACTGTCTGAACTGCTGAGTTCCTCCAGCATTTTGTGTGTGTTACTCTGACCATAGACACTGTCTGACCTGTTGAGTTTCACCAGCATTTTGTGTGTGTTACTCTGTCCATAGACACTGTCTGACCTGCTGAGTTCCTCCAGAATTTTGTGTGTGTTACTCTGTCCATAGACACTGTCTGAATTGCTGAGTTCCTCCAGCATTTTGTGTGTGTTACTCTGACCATAGACACTGTCTGACCTGCTGAGCTCCTCCAGCATTTTGTGTGTGTTACTCCTTCCATAGACACTATCTGACCTGATGAGCTCCTACAGCATTTTGTGTTTGTTACTCCGTCCATAGACGCTGTCTGACCTGCTGGGTTCCTCCAGCATTTTGTATGTGTTACTCTGACCTTAGACACTGTCTGACCTGCTGAGTTATTCCAACATTTTTTGTGTGTTACTCTGTCCATGGACTCTGGCTGACCTGCTGAGTTATTCCAGCATTTTTTGTGTGTTACTCTGTCCGTAGACACTGTCTGACCTGCTGAGTTATTCCAGCATTTTGTGTGTGTTACTCTGTCCATAGACACTGTCTGACCTGTTGAGATCCTCCAGCAATTTGTGTGTTACTCTGTCCATAGACACTGTCTGACCTGCTGAGTTCCTCCAGCATTTTGTGTGTGTTACTCAGTCTGTAGACAGTGTCTGAACTGCTGAGTTCCTCCAGCATTTTGTGTGTGTTACTCTGACCATAGACACTGCCTGACCTGCTGAGTTCCTCCAGCATTTTGTGTGTGTTACTCTGTCCATAGACACTGTCTGACCTGTTGAGATCCTCCAGCATTTTGTGTGTGTTACTCTGACCATAGACACTGCCTGACCTGCTGAGTTCCTCCAGCATTTTCTGTGTATTACTCTGTCCGTAGAGACTGTCTGACCTGCTGAGTTATTCCAGCATTTTGTGTGTGTTACTCTGTCCATAGACACAGTCTGACCTGCTGAGTTCCTCCAGCATTTTGTGTGTTACTCTGACCATAGACACTCTCTGACCTGTTGAGTTTCTCCAGCATTTTGTGTGTTTTACTCTGACCATGGACACTGTCTGAACTGCTGAGCTCCTCCAGCATATTGTGTGTGTTACTCTGACTATAGACACTGTCTGACCTGCTGAGCTCCTCCAGCATTTTGTGTGTGTTACTCCTTCCATAGACACTATCTGACCTGCTGAGTTCCTCCAGCATTTTGTGTGTGTTACTCCGTCCATAGACACTGTCTGACCTGCTGAGTTCCTCCAGCATTTTGTATGTGTTACTCTGACCTTAGACACTGTCTGACCTGCTGAGTTATTCCAGCATTTTTTGTGTGTTACTCTGTCCATGCACTCTGGCTGACCTGCTGAGTTATTCCAGCATTTTTTCTGTGTTACTCTGTCCATAGACACTGTCTGACCTGCTGAGTTATTCCAGCATTTTGTGTGTGTTACTCTGTCCATAGACACTGTCTGACCTGTTGAGATCCTCCAGCAATTTGTGTGTTACTCTGTCCATAGACACTGTCTGACCTGCTGAGTTTCTCCCGCATTTTGTGTGTGTTACTCTGTCCATAGACACTGTCTGACCTGCTGAGTTCCTCCAGCATTTTGTGTGTGTTACTCAGTCTGTAGACAGTGTCTGAACTGCTGAGTTCCTCCAGCATTTTGTGTGTGTTACTCAGTCTGTAGACAGTGTCTTAACTGCTGAGTTCCTCCAGCATTTTGTGTGTGTTACTCTGACCATAGACACTGCCTGTCCTGCTGAGTTCCTCCAGCATTTTCTGTGTGTTACTCTGTCCGTAGATACTGTCTGACCTGCTGAGTTCCTACAGCATTTTGTGTGTGTTACTCTGACCATAGACACTGCCTGACCTGCTGAGTTCCTCCAGCATTTTGTGTGTGTTACTCTGGCCGCAGACACTGTCTGTCCTGCTGAGTTCCTCCAGCATTTTGTGTGTGTTACTCTGACCATAGACACTGTCTGACCTTTTGAGATCCTCCAGCATTTTGTGTGTTACTCGGTCCATAGACACAGTCTGACCTGTTGAGTTTCTCCAGCATTTTGTGTGTGTTACTGTGACCATAGACACTGTCTGACCTGCTGAGTTCCTCCAGCATTTTCTGTGTGTTACTCTGTGCATAGACACTGTCTGACCTGCTGAGTTCCTCCAGCATTTTGTGTGTGTTACTCTGACTATAGACACTGTCTGACCTGCTGAGCTCCTCCAGCATTTTGTGTGTGTTACTCCTTCCATAGACACTATCTGACCTGCTGAGTTCCTCCAGCATTTTGTGTGTGTTACTCCGTCCATAGACTCTGTCTGACCTGCTGAGTTCCTCCAGCATTTTGTATGTGTTACTCTGACCTTAGACACTGTCTGACCTGCTGAGTTATTCCAGCATTTTTTGTGTGTTACTCTGTCCATGGACTCTGGCTGACCTGCTGAGTTATTCCAGCATTTTTTCTGTGTTACTCTGTCCATAGACACTGTCTGACCTGCTGAGTTATTCCAGCATTTTGTGTGTGTTACTCTGTCCATAGACACTGTCTGACCTGTTGAGATCCTCCAGCAATTTGTGTGTTACTCTGTCCATAGACACTGTCTGACCTGTTGAGATTCTCCAGCATTTTATGTGTGTTACTCTGACCATAGACACTGCCTGACCTGCTGAGTTCCTCCAGCATTTTCTGTGTATTACTCTGTCCGTAGAGACTGTCTGACCTGCTGAGTTATTCCAGCATTTTGTGTGTGTTACTCTGTCCATAGACACAGTCTGACCTGCTGAGTTCCTCCAGCATTTTGTGTGTTACTCTGACCATAGACACTCTCTGACCTGTTGAGTTTCTCCAGTATTTTGTGTGTTTTACTCTGACCATGGACACTGTCTGAACTGCTGAGCTCCTCCAGCATATTGTGTGTGTTACTCTGACTATAGACACTGTCTGACCTGCTGAGCTCCTCCAGCATTTTGTGTGTGTTACTCCTTCCATAGACACTATCTGACCTGCTGAGTTCCTCCAGCATTTTGTGTGTGTTACTCCGTCCATAGACACTGTCTGACCTGCTGAGTTCCTCCAGCATTTTGTATGTGTTACTCTGACCTTAGACACTGTCTGACCTGCTGAGTTATTCCAGCATTTTTTGTGTGTTACTCTGTCCATGCACTCTGGCTGACCTGCTGAGTTATTCCAGCATTTTTTCTGTGTTACTCTGTCCATAGACACTGTCTGACCTGCTGAGTTATTCCAGCATTTTGTGTGTGTTACTCTGTCCATAGACACTGTCTGACCTGTTGAGATCCTCCAGCAATTTGTGTGTTACTCTGTCCATAGACACTGTCTGACCTGTTGAGTTTCTCCCGCATTTTGTGTGTGTTACTCTGTCCATAGACACTGTCTGACCTGCTGAGTTCCTCCAGCATTTTGTGTGTGTTACTCAGTCCGTAGACAGTGTCTGAACTGCTGAGTTCCTCCAGCATTTTGTGTGTGTTACTCAGTCTGTAGACAGTGTCTTAACTGCTGAGTTCCTCCAGCATTTTGTGTGTGTTACTCTGACCATAGACACTGCCTGTCCTGCTGAGTTCCTCCAGCATTTTCTGTGTGTTACTCTGTCCGTAGATACTGTCTGACCTGCTGAGTTCCTACAGCATTTTGTGTGTGTTACTCTGACCATAGACACTGCCTGACCTGCTGAGTTCCTCCAGCATTTTGTGTGTGTTACTCTGGCCGCAGACACTGTCTGTCCTGCTGAGTTCCTCCAGCATTTTGTGTGTGTTACTCTGACCATAGACACTGTCTGACCTTTTGAGATCCTCCAGCATTTTGTGTGTTACTCGGTCCATAGACACAGTCTGACCTGTTGAGTTTCTCCAGCATTTTGTGTGTGTTACTGTGACCATAGACACTGTCTGACCTGCTGAGTTCCTCCAGCATTTTCTGTGTGTTACTCTGTGCATAGACACTGTCTGACCTGCTGAGTTCCTCCAGCATTTTGTGTGTGTTACTCTGACTATAGACACTGTCTGACCTGCTGAGCTCCTCCAGCATTTTGTGTGTGTTACTCCTTCCATAGACACTATCTGACCTGCTGAGTTCCTCCAGCATTTTGTGTGTGTTCCTCCGTCCATAGACACTGTCTGACCTGCTGAGTTCCTCCAGCATTTTGTATGTGTTACTCTGACCTTAGACACTGTCTGACCTGCTGAGTTATTCCAGCATTTTTTGTGTGTTACTCTGTCCATGGACTCTGGCTGACCTGCTGAGTTATTCCAGCATTTTTTCTGTGTTACTCTGTCCATAGACACTGTCTGACCTGCTGAGTTATTCCAGCATTTTGTGTGTGTTACTCTGTCCATAGACACTGTCTGACCTGTTGAGATCCTCCAGCAATTTGTGTGTTACTCTGTCCATAGACACTGTCTGACCTGTTGAGATTCTCCAGCATTTTGTGTGTGTTACTCTGACCATAGACACTGTCTGACCTGTTGAGTTTCTCCAGCATTTTGTGTGTGTTACTCTGTCCATAGACACTGTTTGACCTGCTGAGTTCCACCAGCATTTTGTGTGTGTTACTCAGTCTGTAGACAGTGTCTGTACTGCTGAGTTCCTCCAGCATTTTGTGTGTGTTACTCAGTCTGTAGACAGTGTCTTAACTGCTGAGTTCCTCCAGCATTTTGTGTGTGTAACTCTGACCATAGACACTGCCTGACCTGCTGAGTTCCTCCAGCATTTTCTGTGTGTTACTCTGTCCGTAGATACTGTCTGACCTGCTGAGTTCCTACAGCATTTTGTGTGTGTTACTCTGACCATAGACACTGCCTGACCTGCTGAGTTCCTCCAGCATTTTGTGTGTGTTACTCTGGCCACAGACACTGTCTGTCCTGCTGAGTTCCTCCAGCATTTTGTGTGTGTTACTCTGACCATAGACACTGTCTGACCTTTTGAGATCCTCCAGCATTTTGTGTGTTACTCGGTCCATAGACACTGTCTGACCTGTTGAGATTCTCCAGCATTTTGTGTGTGTTACTCTGACCATAGACACTGTCTGAACTGTTGAGTTTCTCCAGCATTTTGTGTGTGTTACTCTGTCCATAGACACTGTCTGACCTGCTGAGTTCCTCCAGCATTTTGTGTGTGTTACTCAGTCTAGAGACACTGTCTGACCTGCTGAGTTGCTCCAGCATTTTGTGTGTTACTCTGATCATAGACACTGTCTGACCTGCTGAGTTCCTCCAGCATTTTGTGTGTGTTACTCTGACCATAGACACTGTCTGACCTTTTGAGATCCTCCAGCATTTTGTGTGTTACTCGGTCCATAGACACTGTCTGACCTGTTGAGATTCTCCAGCATTTTGTGTGTGTTACTCTGACCATAGACACTGTCTGAACTGTTGAGTTTCTCCAGCATTTTGTGTGTGTTACTCTGTCCATAGACACTGTCTGACCTGCTGAGTTCCTCCAGCATTTTGTGTGTGTTACTCAGTCTAGAGACACTGTCTGACCTGCTGAGTTGCTCCAGCATTTTGTGTGTTACTCTGTCCATAGACACTGTCTGACCTGCTGAGTTCCTCCAGCATTTTGTGTGTGTTATTCTGTCCATAGACACTGCCTGACCTGCTGAGTTCCTCCAGCATTTTCTGTGTGTTACTCTGTCCGTAGACACTGTCTGACCTGCTGAGTTCCTACAGCATTGTGTGTGTGTTACTCTGTTTATAGACACTGTCTGAACTGCTGAGTTCCTCCAGCATTTTGTGTGTGTTACTCTGACCATAGACACTGTCTGACCTGTTGAGTTTCACCAGCATTTTGTGTGTGTTACTCTGTCCATAGACACTGTCTGACCTGCTGAGTTCCTCCAGCATTTTGTGTGTGTTACTCTGTCCATAGACACTGTCTGAACTGCTGAGTTCCTCCAGCATTTTGTGTGTGTTACTCTGACCATAGACACTGTCTGACCTGCTGAGCTCCTCCAGCATTTTGTGTGTGTTACTCCTTCCATGGACACTATCTGACCTGATGAGTTCATACAGCATTTTGTGTGTGTTACTCCGTCCATAGACACTGTCTGACCTGCTGGGTTCCTCCAGCATTTTGTATGTGTTACTCTGACCTTAGACACTGTCTGACCTGCTGAGTTATTCCAACATTTTTTGTGTGTTACTCTGTCCATGGACTCTGGCTGACCTGCTGAGTTATTCCACATTTTTTGTGTGTTACTCTGTCCGTAGACACTGTCTGACCTGCTGAGTTATTCCAGCATTTTGTGTGTGTTACTCTGTCCATAGACACTGTCTGACCTGTTGAGATCCTCCAGCATTTTGTGTGTGTTACTCTGACCATAGACACTGTCTGACCTGCTGAGTTCCTCCAGCATTTTGTGTGTGTTACTCAGTCTGTAGACAGTGTCTGAACTGCTGAGTTCCTCCAGCATTTTGTGTGTGTTACTCTGACCATAGACACTGCCTGACCTGCTGAGTTCCTCCAGCATTTTCTGTGTATTACTCTGTCCGTAGAGACTGTCTGACCTGCTGAGTTATTCCAGCATTTTGTGTGTGTTACTCTGTCCATAGACACAGTCTGACCTGCTGAGTTCCTCCAGCATTTTGTGTGTTACTCTGACCATAGACACTCTCTGACCTGTTGAGTTTCTCCAGCATTTTGTGTGTTTTACTCTGACCATGGACACTGTCTGAACTGCTGAGCTCCTCCAGCATATTGTGTGTGTTACTCTGACTATAGACACTGTCTGACCTGCTGAGCTCCTCCAGCATTTTGTGTGTGTTACTCCTTCCATAGACACTATCTGACCTGCTGAGTTCCTCCAGCATTTTGTGTGTGTTACTCCGTCCATAGACACTGTCTGACCTGCTGAGTTCCTCCAGCATTTTGTATGTGTTACTCTGACCTTAGACACTGTCTGACCTGCTGAGCTCCTCCAGCATTTTGTGTGTGTTACTCCTTCCATGGACACTATCTGACCTGATGAGTTCCTACAGCATTTTGTGTGTGTTACTCCGTCCATAGACACTGTCTGACCTGCTGGGTTCCTCCAGCATTTTGTATGTGTTACTCTGACCTTAGACACTGTCTGACCTGCTGAGTTATTCCAACATTTTTTGTGTGTTACTCTGTCCATGGACTCTGGCTGACCTGCTGAGTTATTCCACATTTTTTGTGTGTTACTCTGTCCGTAGACACTGTCTGACCTGCTGAGTTATTCCAGCATTTTGTGTGTGTTACTCTGTCCATAGACCCTGTCTGACCTGTTGAGATCCTCCAGCATTTTGTGTGTGTTACTCTGACCATAGACACTGTCTGACCTGCTGAGTTCCTCCAGCATTTTGTGTGTGTTACTCAGTCTGTAGACAGTGTCTGAACTGCTGAGTTCCTCCAGCATTTTGTGTGTGTTACTCAGTCTGTAGACAGTGTCTGAACTGCTGAGTTCCTCCAGCATTTTGTGTGTGTTACTCTGACCATAGACACTGCCTGACCTGCTGAGTTCCTCCAGCATTTTCTGTGTATTACTCTGTCCGTAGAGACTGTCTGACCTGCTGAGTTATTCCAGCATTTTGTGTGTGTTACTCTGTCCATAGACACAGTCTGACCTGCTGAGTTCCTCCAGCATTTTGTGTGTTACTCTGACCATAGACACTCTCTGACCTGTTGAGTTTCTCCAGCATTTTGTGTGTTTTACTCTGACCATGGACACTGTCTGAACTGCTGAGCTCCTCCAGCATATTGTGTGTGTTACTCTGACTATAGACACTGTCTGACCTGCTGAGCTCCTCCAGCATTTTGTGTGTGTTACTCCTTCCATAGACACTATCTGACCTGCTGAGTTCCTCCAGCATTTTGTGTGTGTTACTCCGTCCATAGACACTGTCTGACCTGCTGAGTTCCTCCAGCATTTTGTATGTGTTACTCTGACCTTAGACACTGTCTGACCTGCTGAGTTATTCCAGCATTTTTTGTGTGTTACTCTGTCCATGGACTCTGGCTGACCTGCTGAGTTATTCCAGCATTTTTTCTGTGTTCCTCTGTCCATAGACACTGTCTGACCTGCTGAGTTATTCCAGCATTTTGTGTGTGTTACTCTGTCCATAGACACTGTCTGAACTGTTGAGATCCTCCAGCAATTTGTGTGTTACTCTGTCCATAGACACTGTCTGACCTGTTGAGTTTCTCCCGCATTTTGTGTGTGTTACTCTGTCCATAGACACTGTCTGACCTGCTGAGTTCCTCCAGCATTTTGTGTGTGTTACTCAGTCTGTAGACAGTGTCTGAACTGCTGAGTTCCTCCAGCATTTTGTGTGTGTTACTCAGTCTGTAGACAGTGTCTTAACTGCTGAGTTCCTCCAGCATTTTGTGTGTGTTACTCTGACCATAGACACTGCCTGTCCTGCTGAGTTCCTCCAGCATTTTCTGTGTGTTACTCTGTCCGTAGATACTGTCTGACCTGCTGAGTTCCTACAGCATTTTGTGTGTGTTACTCTGACCATAGACACTGCCTGACCTGCTGAGTTCCTCCAGCATTTTGTGTGTGTTACTCTGGCCGCAGACACTGTCTGTCCTGCTGAGTTCCTCCAGCATTTTGTGTGTGTTACTCTGACCATAGACACTGTCTGACCTTTTGAGATCCTCCAGCATTTTGTGTGTTACTCGGTCCATAGACACAGTCTGACCTGTTGAGTTTCTCCAGCATTTTGTGTGTGTTACTCTGATCATAGACACTGTCTGACCTGTTGAGTTTCTCCAGCATTTTGTGTGTGTTACTCTGTCCATAGAGACTGTCTGACCTGCTGAGTTCCTCCAGCATTTTGTGTGTGTTACTCAGTCTAGAGACACTGTCTGACCTGCTGAGTTGCTCCAGTATTTTGTGTGTTACTCTGTCCATAGACACTGTCTGACCTGCTGAGTTCCTCCAGCATTTTGTGTGTGTTACTCTGACCATAGACACTGCCTGACCTGCTGAGTTCCTCAAGCATTTTCTGTGTGTTACTCTGTCCGTAGACACTGGCTGACCTGCTGAGTTCCTACAGCATTGTGTGTGTGTTACACTGTTTATAGACACTGTCTGACCTGCTGAGTTCCTCCAGCATTTTGTATGTGTTACTCTGACCTTAGACACTGTCTGACTTGCTGAGTTATTCCAGCATTTTTTGTGTGTTACTCTGTCCATGGACTCTGGCTGACCTGCTGAGTTATTCCAGCATTTTTTGTGTGTTACGCTGTCCGTAGACACTGTCTGACCGCTGAGTTATTCCAGCATTTTGTGTGTGTTACTCTGTTTATAGACACTGTCTGAACTGCTGAGTTCCTCCAGCATTTTCTGTGTGTTACTCTGACCATAGACACTGTCTGACCTGTTGAGTTTCTCCAGCATTTTGTGTGTGTTACTCTGTCCATAGACACTGTCTGACCTGCTGAGTTCCTCCAGCATTTTGTGTGTGTTACTCAGTCTGTAGACAGTGTCTGAACTGCTGAGTTCCTCCAGCATTTTGTGTGTGTTACTCTGTCTGTAGACACTGCCTGACCTGCTGAGTTCCTCCAGCATTTTCTGTGTGTTACTCTGTCCGTAGACACTGTCTGACCTGCTGAGTTCCTACAGCATTGTGTGTGTGTTACTCTGTTTATAGACACTGTCTGAACTGCTGAGTTCCTCCAGCATTTTGTGTGTGTTACTCTGACCATAGACACTGTCTGACCTGCTGAGCTCCTCCAGCATTTTGTGTGTGTTACTCCTTCCATAGACACTATCTGACCTGATGAGTTCCTACAGCATTTTGTGAGAGTTACTCCGTCCATAGACACTGTCTGACCTGCTGAGTTCCTCCAGCATTTTGTATGTGTTACTCTGACCTTAGACACTGTCTGACCTGCTGAGTTATTCCAACATTTTTTGTGTGTTACTCTGTCCATGGACTCTGGCTGACCTGCTGAGTTATTCCAGCATTTTTTGTGTGTTACTCTGTCCGTAGATACTGTCTGACCTGCTGAGTTATTCCAGCATTTTGTGTGTGTTACTCTGTCCATAGACACTGTCTGACCTGTTGAGATCCTCCAGCATTTTGTGTGTGTTACTCTGACCATAGACACTGTCTGACCTGCTGAGTTCCTCCAGCATTTTGTGTGTGTTACTCAGTCTGTAGACAGTGTCTGAACTGCTGAGTTCCTCCAGCATTTTGTGTGTGTTACTCAGTCTGTAGACACTGCCTGACCTGCTGAGTTCCTCCAGCATTTTCTGTGTATTACTCTGTCCGTAGAGACTGTCTGACCTGCTGAGTTATTCCTTCATTTTGTGTGTGTTACTCTGTCCATAGACACAGTCTGACCTGCTGAGTTCCTCCAGCATTTTGTGTGTTACTCTGACCATAGACACTCTCTGACCTGTTGAGTTTCTTCAGCATTTTGTGTGTTTTACTCTGACCATGGACACTGTCTGAACTGCTGAGCTCCTCCAGCATTTTGTGTGTGTTACTCTGACTATAGACACTGTCTGACCTGCTGAGTTCCTCCAGCATTTTGTGTGTGTTACTCTGTCCATAGACACTGTCTGACCTGCTGAGTTCCTCCAGCATTTTGTGTGTGTTACTCCGTCCATAGACAGTATCTGACCTGCTGATTTCCTCCAGAATTTTGTGTGTGTTACTCCGTCCATAGACACTGTCTGACCTGCTGAGTTCCTCCAGCATTTTGTATGTGTTACTCTGACCTTAGACACTGTCTGACCTGCTGAGTTATTCCAGCATTTTTTGTGTGTTACTCTGTCCATGGACTCTGGCTGACCTGCTGAGTTATTCCAGCATTTTTTCTGTGTTACTCTGTCCATAGACACTATCTGACCTGCTGAGTTATTCCAGCATTTTGTGTGTGTTACTCTGTCCATAGACACTGTCTGACCTGTTGAGATCCTCCAGCAATTTGTGTGTTACTCTGTCCATAGACACTGTCTGACCTGTTGAGATTCTCCAGCATTTTGTGTGTGTTACTCTGACCATAGACACTGTCTGACCTGTTGAGTTTCTCCAGCATCTTGTGTGTGTTACTCTGTCCATAGACACTGTCTGACCTGCTGAGTTCCTCCAGCATTTTGTGTGTGTTACTCAGTCTGTAGACAGTGTCTGAACTGCTGAGTTCCTCCAGCATTTTGTGTGTGTTACTCAGTCTGTAGACAGTGTCTTAACTGCTGAGTTCCTCCAGCATTTTGTGTGTGTTACTCTGACCATAGACACTGCCTGACCTGCTGAGTTCCTCCAGCATTTTCTGTGTGTTACTCTGTCCGTAGACACTGTCTGACCTGCTGAGTTCCTATAGCATTTTGTGTGTGTTACTCTGACCATAGACACTGCCTGACCTGCTGAGTTCCTCCAGCATTTTGTGTGTGTTACTCTGGCCACAGACACTGTCTGTCCTGCTGAGTTTTTCCAGCATTTTGTGTGTGTTACTCGGTCCATAGACACTGTCTGACCTGTTGAGATTCTCCAGCATTTTGTGTGTGTTACTCTGACCATAGACACTGTCTGACCTGTTGAGTTTCTCCAGCATTTTGTGTGTGTTACTCTGTCCATAGACACTGTCTGACCTGCTGAGTTCCTCCAGCATTTTGTGTGTTACTCAGTCTAGAGACACTGTCTGACCTGCTGAGTTGCTCCAGCATTTTGTGTGTTACTCTGTCCATAGACACTGTCTGACCTGCTGAGTTCCTCCAGCATTTTGTGTGTGTTACTCTGACCATAGACACTGCCTGACCTGCTGAGTTCCTCCAGCATTTTCTGTGTGTTACTCTGTCCGTAGACACTGCCAGCCCTGCTGAGTTCCTCCAGCATTTTCTGTGTGTTACTCTGTCCGTAGACACTGGCTGACCTGCTGAGTTCCTACAGCATTGTGTGTGTGTTACACTGTTTATAGACACTGTCTGAACTGCTGAGTTCCTCCAGCATTTTGTGTGTGTTACTCCTTCCATAGACACTATCTGACCTGCTGAGTTCCTCCAGCATTTTGTGTGTGTTACTCAGTCTGTAGACAGTGTCTTAACTGCTGAGTTCCTCCAGCATTTTGTGTGTGTTACTCTGACCATAGACACTGCCTGACCTGCTGAGTTCCTCCAGCATTTTCTGTGTGTTACTCTGTCCGTAGACACTGTCTGACCTGCTGAGTTCCTACAGCATTTTGTGTGTGTTACTCTGACCATAGACACTGCCTGACCTGCTGAGTTCCTCCAGCATTTTGTGTGTGTTACTCTGGCCACAGACACTGTCTGTCCTGCTGAGTTCCTCCAGCATTTTGTGTGTGTTACTCGGTCCATAGACACTGTCTGACCTGTTGAGTTTCTCCAGCATTTTGTGTGTGTTACTCTGTCCGTAGACACTGGCTGACCTGCTGAGTTCCTACAGCATTGTGTGTGTGTTACACTGTTTATAGACACTGGCTGACCTGCTGAGTTCCTACAGCATTGTGTGTGTGTTACACTGTTTATAGACACTGTCTGAACTGCTGAGTTCCTCCAGCATTTTGTGTGTGTTACTCTGACCATAGACACTGTCTGACCTGCTGAGCTCCTCCAGCATTTTGTGTGTGTTACTCCTTCCATAGACACTATCTGACCTGCTGAGTTCCTACAGCATTTTGTGTGTGTTACT
The DNA here is from genome assembly GCF_030144855.1 of Hypanus sabinus. Lineage (NCBI taxonomy): Eukaryota > Metazoa > Chordata > Chondrichthyes > Myliobatiformes > Dasyatidae > Hypanus > Hypanus sabinus. Next base: position 113,720 of record NW_026778925.1, read on the forward strand.
CCGTCCATAGACACTGTCTGACCTGCTGAGTTCCTCCAGCATTTTGTATGTGTTACTCTGACCTTAGACACTGTCTGACCTGCTGAGTTATTCCAGCATTTTTTGTGTGTTACTCTGTCCATGGACACTGCCTGACCTGCTGAGTTCCTCCAGCATTTTGTGTGTGTTACTCTGGCCACAGACACTGTCTGACCTGCTGAGTTCCTCCAGCATTTTGTGTGTTACTCAGTCTAGAGACACTGTCTGACCTGCTGAGTTGCTCCAGCATTTTGTGTGTTACTCTGTCCATAGACACTGTCTGACCTGCTGAGTTCCTCCAGCATTTTGTGTGTGTTACTCTGACCATAGACACTGCCTGACCTGCTGAGTTCCTCCAGCATTTTCTGTGTGTTACTCTGTCCGTAGACACTGCCTGCCCTGCTGAGTTCCTCCAGCATTTTCTGTGTGTTACTCTGTCCGTAGACACTGGCTGACCTGCTGAGTTCCTACAGCATTGTTTGTGTGTTACACTGTTTATAGACACTGTCTGAACTGCTGAGTTCCTCCAGCATTTTGTGTGTGTTACTCTGACCATAGACACTGTCTGACCTGCTGAGCTCCTCCAGCATTTTGTGTGTGTTACTCCTTCCATAGACACTATCTGACCTGCTGAGTTCCTACAGCATTTTGTGTGTGTTACTCCGTCCATAGACACTGTCTGACCTGCTGAGTTCCTCCAGCATTTTGTATGTGTTACTCTGACCTTAGACACTGTCTGACCTGCTGAGTTATTCCAGCATTTTTTGTGTGTTACTCTGTCCATGGACTCTGGCTGACCTGCTGAGTTATTCCAGCATTTTTTGTGTGTTACTCTGTCCGTAGACACTGTCTGACCCGCTGAGTTATTCCAGCATTTTGTGTGTGTTACTCTGTCCATAGACACTGTCTGACCTGTTGAGACCCTCCAGCATTTTGTGTGTGTTACTCTGACCATAGACACTGTCTGACCTGCTGAGTTCCTCCAGCATTTTGTGTGTGTTACTCAGTCGGTAGACACTGTCTGACCTGCTGAGTTCCTCCAGCATTATCTGTGTGTTACTCAGTCTGTAGACAGTGTCTGAACTGCTGAGTTCCTCCAGCATTTTGTGTGTGTTACTCTGACCATAGACACTGTCTGACCTGCTGAGTTCCTCCAGCATTTTCTGTGTATTCCTCTGTCCGTAGACACTGTCTGACCTGCTGAGTTATTCCAGCATTTTGTGTGTGTTACTCTGTCCATAGACACAGTCTGACCTGCTGAGTTCCTCCAGCATTTTTTGTGTTACTCTGACCATAGACACTGTCTGACCTGTTGAGTTTCTCCAGCATTTTGTGTGTGTTACTCTGACCATAGACACTGTCTGAACTGCTGAGTTCCTCCAGTATTTTGTGTGTGTTACTCTGACTATAGACACTGTGTGACCTGCTGAGCTCCTCCAGAATTTTGTGTGTGTTACTCCTTCCATAGACACTATCTGACCTGCTGAGTTCCACCAGGATTTTGTGTGTGTTACTCTGTCCATGGACTCTGCCTGACCTGATGAGTTATTCCAGCATTTTTTGTGTGTTACTCTGTCCGTAGACACTGTCTGACCTGCTGAGTTATTCCAGCATTTTGTGTGTGTTACTCTGTCCATAGACACAGTCTGACCTGTTGAGATCCTCCAGCAATTTGTGTGTTACTCTGTCCATAGACACTGTCTGACCTGTTGAGATTCTCCAGCATTTTGTGAGTGTTACTCAGTCTGTAGACAGTGTCTGAACTGCTGAGTTCCTCCAGCAGTTTGTGTGTGTTACTCAGCCTGTAGACAATGTCTGAACTGCTGAGTTCCTCCAGCATTTTGTGTGTGTTACTCTGACCATAGACACTGCCTGACCTGCTGAGTTCCTCCAGCATTTTCTGTGTGTTACTCTGTCCGTAAACACTGTCTGACCTGCTGAGTTCCTACAGCATTTTGTGTGTGTTACTCTGACCATAGACACTGTCTGACCTGCTGAGTTCCTCCAGCATTTTCTGTGTATTCCTCTGTCCGTAGACACTGTCTGACCTGCTGAGTTATTCCAGCATTTTGTGTGTGTTACTCTGTCCATAGACACAGTCTGACCTGCTGAGTTCCTCCAGCATTTTTTGTGTTACTCTGACCATAGACACTGTCTGACCTGTTGAGTTTCTCCAGCATTTTGTGTGTGTTACTCTGACCATAGACACTGTCTGAACTGCTGAGTTCCTCCAGTATTTTGTGTGTGTTACTCTGACTATAGACACTGTCTGACCTGCTGAGCTCCTCCAGCATTTTGTGTGTGTTACTCCTTCCATAGACACTATCTGACCTGCTGAGTTCCACCAGCATTTTGTGTGTGTTACTCTGTCCATGGACTCTGGCTGACCTGATGAGTTATTCCAGCATTTTTTGTGTGTTACTCTGTCCGTAGACACTGTCTGACCTGCTGAGTTATTCCAGCATTTTGTGTGTGTTACTCTGTCCATAGACACAGTCTGACCTGTTGAGATCCTCCAGCAATTTGTGTGTTACTCTGTCCATAGACACTGTCTGACCTGTTGAGATTCTCCAGCATTTTGTGAGTGTTACTCAGTCTGTAGACAGTGTCTGAACTGCTGAGTTCCTCCAGCAGTTTGTGTGTGTTACTCAGTCTGTAGACAATGTCTGAACTGCTGAGTTCCTCCAGCATTTTGTGTGTGTTACTCTGACCATAGACACTGCCTGACCTGCTGAGTTCCTCCAGCATTTTCTGTGTGTTACTCTGTCCGTAAACACTGTCTGACCTGCTGAGTTCCTACAGCATTTTGTGTGTGTTACTCTGACCATAGACACTGTCTGACCTGCTGAGTTCCTCCAGCATTTTGTGTGTGTTACTCCGTCCATAGACACTGTCTGACCTGCTGAGTTCCTCCAGCATTTTGTGTTTGTTACTCCGTCCATAGACACTGTCTGACCTGCTGAGTTCCTCCAGCATTTTCTGTGTGTTACTCTGACCATAGACACTGTCTGAGCTGCTGAGTTCCTCCAGCATTTTCTGTGTGTTACTCTGTGCATAGACACTGTCTGACCTGCTGAGTTCCTCCAGCATTTTGTGTGTGTTACTCTGACCATAGACACTGTCTGACCAGCTGAGTTCCTCCAGCATTTTGTGTGTGTTACTCCGTCCATAGACAGTATCTGACCTGCTGATTTCCTCCAGAATTTTGTGTGTGTTACTCCGTCCATAGACACTGTCTGACCTGCTGGGTTCCTCCAGCATTTTGTATGTGTTACTCTGACCATAGACACTGTCTGACCTGCTGAGATCCTTCAGCATTTTTTGTGTGTTACTCTGACAACAGACACTGTCTGTCCTGCTGAGTTCCTCCAACATTTTGTGTGTGTTACTCTGACCATAGACACTGTCTGACCTGCTGAGATCCTCCAGCATTTTTTGTGTGTTACTCTGACCACAGACACTGTCTGTACTGCTGAGTTCCTCCAGCATTTTGTGTGTGTTACTCTGACCATAGACAATGTCTGACCTGTTGAGATCCTCCAGCATTTTGTGTGTTACTCTGTCCGTAGACACTGTCTGACCGGCGGAGTTATTCCAGCATTTTTTGTGTGTTACTCTGTCCATGGACACTGTCTGACCTGCTGAGTTATTCCAGCATTTTTTGTGTGTTACTCTGTCCGTTGACACTGTCTGACCTGCTGAGTTATTCCAGCATTTTGTGTGTGTTACTCTATCCATAGACATTGTCTGACCTGATGAGTTCCTCCAGCATTTTGTGTGTGTTACTCTGACCATAGACACTGCCTGACCTGCTGAGTTCCTCCAGCATTTTGTGTGTGTTACTCTGGCCATAGACACTGTCTGTCCTGCTGAGTTCCTGCATCATTTTGTGTGTGATACTCTGACCATAGACACTGTCTAACCTTTTGAGATCCTCCAGCATTTTGTGTGTTACTCGGTCCATAGACACTGTCTGACCTGTTGAGATTCTCCAGCATTTTGTGTGTGTTACTCTGACCATAGACACTGTCTGACCTGTTGAGTTTCTCCAGCATTTTGTGTGTGTTACTCTGTCCATAGACACTGTCTGACCTGCTGAGTTCCTCCAGCATTTTGTGTGTTACTCTGACCATAGACACTGTCTATCCTGTTGAGTATCTCCAGCATTTTGTGTGTGTTACTCTGACCATAGACACTGTCTGACCTACTGAGTACCTCCAGCATTTTTTGTGTGTTACTCTGACCACAGACACTGTCTGTCCTGCTGAGTTCCTCCAGCATTTTGTGTGTGTTACTCTGACCATAGACACTGTCTGACCTGCTGAGATCCTCCAGCATTTTTTGTGTGTTACTCTGACCACAGACACTGTCTGTCCTGCTGAGTTCCTCCAGCATTTTCTGTGTGTTACTCTGACCAGAGACAATGTCTGACCTGTTGAGATCCTCCAGCATTTTGTGTGTTACTCTGTCCGTAGACACTGTCTGACCTGCTGAGTTATTCCAGCATTTTTTGTGTGTTACTCTGTCCATGGACACTGTCTGACCTGCTGAGATATTCCAGCATTTTTTGTCTGTTACTCTATCCAAAGGCACTGTCTGACCTGATGAGTTCCTCCTGCATTTTGTGTGTGTTGCTCTGACCATAGACACTATCTGACCTGCTGAGTTCCTACAGCATTTTGTGTGTGTTACTCCGTCCATAGACACTGTCTGACCTGCTGAGTTCCTCCAGCATTTTGTATGTGTTACTCTGACCTTAGCCACTGTCTGACCTGCTGAGTTATTCCAGCATTTTTTGTGTGTTAATCTGTCCATGGACTCTGGCTGACCTGCTGAGTTATTCCAGCATTTTTTGTGTGTTACTCTGTCCGTAGACACTGTCTGACCCGCTGAGTTATTCCAGCATTTTGTGTGTGTTACTCTGTCCATAGACACTGGCTGACCTGTTGAGATCCTCCAGCATTTTGTGTGTGTTACTCTGACCATAGACACTGTCTGACCTGCTGAGTTCCTCCAGCATTTTGTGAGTGTTACTCAGTCTGTAGACAGTGTCTGAACTGCTGAGTTCCTCCAGCATTTTCTGTGTGTTACTCAGTCTGTAGACAGTGTCTGAACTGCTGAGTTCCTCCAGCATTTTGTGTGTGTTACTCTGACCATAGACACTGCCTGACCTGCTGAGTTCCTCCAGCATTTTCTGTGTATTCCTCTGTCCGTAGACACTGTCTGACCTGCTGAGTTATTCCAGCATTTTGTGTGTGTTACTCTGTCCATAGACACAGTCTGACCTGCTGAGTTCCTCCAGCATTTTTTGTGTTACTCTGACCATAGACACTGTCTGACCTGTTGAGTTTCTCCAGCATTTTGTGTGTGTTACTCTGACCATAGACACTGTCTGAACTGCTGAGTTCCTCCAGTATTTTGTGTGTGTTACTCTGACTATAGACACTGTCTGACCTGCTGAGCTCCTCCAGCATTTTGTGTGTGTTACTCCTTCCATAGACACTATCTGACCTGCTGAGTTCCACCAGCATTTTGTGTGTGTGACTCTGACCTTAGACACTGTCTGACCTGCTGAGTTATTCCAGCATTTTTTGTGTGTTACTCTGTCCATGGACTCTGGCTGACCTGATGAGTTATTCCAGCATTTTTTGTGTGTTACTCTGTCCGTAGACACTGTCTGACCTGCTGAGTTATTCCAGCATTTTGTGTGTGTTACTCTGTCCATAGACACTGTCTGACCTGTTGAGATTCTCCAGCATTTTGTGAGTGTTACTCAGTCTGTAGACAGTGTCTGAACTGCTGAGTTCCTCCAGCAGTTTGTGTGTGTTACTCAGTCTGTAGACAATGTCTGAACTGCTGAGTTCCTCCAGCATTTTGTGTGTGTTACTCTGACCATAGACACTGCCTGACCTGCTGAGTTCCTCCAGCATTTTCTGTGTGTTACTCTGTCCGTAAACACTGTCTGACCTGCTGAGTTCCTACAGCATTTTGTGTGTGTTACTCTGACCATAGACACTGTCTGACCTGCTGAGTTCCTCCAGCATTTTGTGTGTGTTACTCCGTCCATAGACACTGTCTGACCTGCTGAGTTCCTCCAGCATTTTCTGTGTGTTACTCTGACCATAGTCACTGTCTGACCTGCTGAGTTCCTCCAGCATTTTCTGTGTGTTACTCTGTGCATAGACACTGTCTGACCTGCTGAGTTCCTCCAGCATTTCGTGTGTGTTACTCTGACCATAGACAGTGTCTGACCTGCTGAGTTCCTCCAGTATTTTGTGTGTGTTACTCCGTCCATAGACAGTATCTGACCTGCTGATTTCCTCCAGAATTTTGTGTGTGTTACTCCGTCCATAGACACTGTCTGACCTGCTGAGTTCCTCCAGCATTTTGTATGTGTTACTCTGACCATAGACACTGTCTGACCTGCTGAGATCCTTCAGCATTTTTTGTGTGTTACTCTGACCACAGACACTGTCTGTCCTGCTGAGTTCCTCCAGCATTTTCTGTGTGTTACTCTGTCCATAGACACTGTCTGACCTGTTGAGATTCTCCAGCATTTTGTGAGTGTTACTCAGTCTGTAGACAGTGTCTGAACTGCTGAGTTCCTCCAGCAGTTTGTGTGTGTTACTCAGTCTGTAGACAATGTCTGAACTGCTGAGTTCCTCCAGCATTTTCTGTGTTACTCCGTCCATAGACACTGCCTGACCTGCTGAGTTCCTCCAGCATTTTCTGTGTGTTACTCTGTCCGTAAACACTGTCTGACCTGCTGAGTTCCTACAGCATTTTGTGTGTGTTACTCTGACCAGAGACACTGTCTGACCTGCTGAGTTCCTCCAGCATTTTGTGTGTGTTACTCCGTCCATAGATACTGTCTGACCTGCTGAGTTCCTGCAGCATTTTCTGTGTGTTACTCTGACCATAGACACTGTCTGACCTGCTGAGTTCCTCCAGCATTTTGTGTGTGTTACTCTGACCATAGACACTGTCTGACCTGCTGAGTTCCTCCAGTATTTTGTGTGTGTTACTCCGTCCATAGACAGTATCTGACCTGCTGATTTCCTCCAGAATTTTGTGTGTGTTACTCCGTCCATAGACACTGTCTGACCTGCTGAGTTCCTCCAGCATTTTGTATGTGTTACTCTGACCATAGACACTGTCTGACCTGCTGAGATCCTTCAGCATTTTTTGTGTGTTACTCTGACCACAGACACTGTCTGTCCTGCTGAGTTCCTCCAGCATTTTCTGTGTGTTACTCTGACCATAGACACTGTCTGACCTGCTGAGATCCTCCAGCATTTTTTGTGTGTTACTCTGACCACAGACACTGTCTGTCCTGCTGAGTTCCTCCAGCATTTTGTGTGTGTTACTCTGACCATAGACAATGTCTGACCTGTTGAGATCCTCCAGCATTTTGTGTGTTACTCTGTCCGTAGACACTGTCTGACCTGCGGAGTTATTCCAGCATTTTTTGTGTGTTACTCTGTCCATGGACACTGTCTGACCTGCTGAGTTATTCCAGCATTTTTTGTGTGTTACTCTGTCCGTTGACACTGTCTGACCTGCTGAGTTATTCCAGCATTTTGTGTGTGTTACTCTATCCATAGACATTGTCTGACCTGATGAGTTCCTCCAGCATTTTGTGTGTGTTACTCTGACCATAGACACTGCCTGACCTGCTGAGTTCATCCAGCATTTTCTGTGTGTTACTCTGACCATAGACACTGTCTGACCTGCTGAGTTCCTCCAGCATTATCTGTGTGTTACTCTGTGCATAGACACTGTCTGACCTGCTGAGTTCCTCCAGCATTTTGTGTGTGTTACTCTGACCATAGACACTGTCTGACCTGCTGAGTTCCTCCAGCATTTTGTGTGTGTTACTCCGTCCATAGACAGTATCTGACCTGCTGATTTCCTCCAGAATTTTGTGTGTGTTACTCCGTCCATAGACACTGTCTGACCTGCTGAGTTCCTCCAGCATTTTGTATGTGTTACTCTGACCACAGACACTGTCTGTCCTGCTGAGTTCCTCCAGCATTTTCTGTGTGTTACTCTGACCATAGACACTGTCTGACCTGCTGAGATCCTCCAGCATTTTTTGTGTGTTACTCTGACCACAGACACTGTCTGTCCTGCTGAGTTCCTCCAGCATTTTGTGTGTGTTACTCTGACCATAGACAATGTCTGACCTGTTGAGATCCTCCAGCATTTTGTGTGTTACTCTGACCACAGACACTGTCTGACCTGCTGAGTTCCTCCAGAATTTTGTGTGTGTTACTCTGACCATAGACAATGTCTGACCTGTTGAGATCCTCCAGCATTTTGTGTGTTACTCTGTCCGTAGACACTGTCTGACCTGCGGAGTTATTCCAGCATTTTTTGTGTGTTACTCTGTCCATGGACACTGTCTGACCTGCTGAGTTATTCCAGCATTTTGTGTGTGTTACTCTATCCATAGACATTGTCTGACCTGATGAGTTCCTCCAGCATTTTGTGTGTGTTACTCTGACCATAGACACTGCCTGACCTGCTGAGTTCCTCCAGCATTTTCTGTGTGTTACTCTGTCCGTAAACACTGTCTGACCTGCTGAGTTCCTACAGCATTTTGTGAGTGTTACTCAGTCTGTAGACAGTATCTGACCTGCTGATTTCCTCCAGAATTTTGTGTGTGTTACTCCGTCCATATAAAAAGTCTGACCTGCTGAGTTCCTCCAGCATTTTGTATGTGTTACTCTGACCATAGACACTGTCTGACCTGCTGAGATCCTTCAGCATTTTTTGTGTGTTACTCTGACCACAGACACTGTCTGTCCTGCTGAGTTCCTCCAGCATATTCTGTGTGTTACTCTGACCATAGACAATGTCTGACCTGTTGAGATACTCCAGCATTTTGTGTGTTATTCTGACCACAGACACTGTCTGACCTGCTGAGTTCCTCCAGCATTTTGTGTGTGTTACTCTGACCATAGACAATGTCTGACCTGCTGAGTTCCTCCAGCATTTTGTGTGTGTTACTCTGACCATAGACAATGTCTGACCTGTTGAGATCCTCCAGCATTTTGTGTGTTACTCTGTCCGTAGACACTGTCTGACCTGCGGAGTTATTCCAGCATTTTTTGTGTGTTACTCTGTCCATGGACACTGTCTGACCTGCTGAGTTATTCCAGCATTTTTTGTGTGTTACTCTGTCCGTTGACACTGTCTGACCTGCTGAGTTATTCCAGCATTTTGTGTGTGTTACTCTATCCATAGACATTGTCTGACCTGATGAGTTCCTCCAGCATTTTGTGTGTGTTAGTCTGACCATAGACACTGCCTGACCTGCTGAGTTCCTCCAGCATTTTCTGTGTGTTACTCTGTCCGTAAACACTGTCTGACCTGCTGAGTTCCTACAGCATTTTGTGAGTGTTACTCAGTCTGTAGACAGTGTCTGAACTGCTGAGTTCCTCCAGCAGTTTGTGTGTGTTACTCAGTCTGTAGACAATGTCTGAACTGCTGAGTTCCTCCAGCATTTTGTGTGTGTTACTCTGACCATAGACACTGCCTGACCTGCTGAGTTCCTCCAGCATTTTCTGTGTGTTACTCTGTCCGTAAACACTGTCTGACCTGCTGAGTTCCTACAGCATTTTGTGTGTGTTACTCTGACCATAGACACTGTCTGACCTGCTGAGTTCCTCCAGCATTTTGTGTGTGTTACTCCGTCCATAGACACTGTCTGACCTGCTGAGTTCCTCCAGCATTTTCTGTGTGTTACTCTGACCATAGACACTGTCTGACCTGCTGAGTTCCTCCAGCATTTTCTGTGTGTTACTCTGTGCATAGACACTGTCTGACCTGCTGAGTTCCTCCAGCATTTTGTGTGTGTTACTTTGACCATAGACACTGTCTGACCTGCTGAGTTCCTCCAGCATTTTGTGTGTGTTACTCCGTCCATAGACAGTATCTGACCTGCTGATTTCCTCCAGAATTTTGTGTGTGTTACTCCGTCCATATAAAAAGTCTGACCTGCTGAGTTCCTCCAGCATTTTGTATGTGTTACTCTGACCATAGACACTGTTTGACCTGCTGAGATCCTTCAGCATTTTTTGTGTGTTACTCTGACCACAGACACTGTCTGTCCTGCTGAGTTCCTCCAGCATTTTCTGTGTGTTACTCTGACCATAGACACTGTCTGACCTGCTGAGATCCTCCAGCATTTTTTGTGTGTTACTCTGACCACAGACACTGTCTGTCCTGCTGAGTTCCTCCAGCATTTTGTGTGTGTTACTCTGACCATAGACAATGTCTGACCTGTTGAGATCCTCCAGCATTTTTTGTGTGTTACTCTGTCCATGGACACTGTCTGACCTGCTGAGTTATTCCAGCATTTTTTGTGTGTTACTCTGATCGTTGACACTGTCTGAACTGATGAGTTCCTCCAGCATTTTGTGTGTGTTACTCTGACCATAGACACTGCCTGACCTGCTGAGTTCCTCCAGCATTTTCTGTGTGTTACTCTGACCATAGACACTGTCTGACCTGCTGAGTTCCTCCAGCATTTTCTGTGTGTTACTCTGTGCATAGACACTGTCTGACCTGCTGAGTTCCTCCAGCATTTTGTGTGTGTTACTCTGACCTTAGACACTGTCTGACCTGCTGAGTTCCTCCAGCATTTTGTGTGTGTTACTCCGTCCATAGACAGTATCTGACCTGCTGATTTCCTCCAGAATTTTGTGTGTGTTACTCCGTCCATAGACACTGTCTGACCTGCTGAGTTCCTCCAGCATTTTGTATGTGTTACTCTGACCATAGACACTGTCTGACCTGCTGAGATACTTCAGCATTTTTTGTGTGTTACTCTGACCATAGACACTGTCTGACCTGCTGAGTTCCTCCAGCATTTTGTATGTGTTACTCTGACCATAGATACTGTCTGACCTGCTGAGTTATTCCAGCATTTTTTGTGTGTTACTCTGTCCGTTGACACTGTCTGACCTGCTGAGTTATTCCAGCATTTTGTGTGTGTTACTCTATCCATAGACATTGTCTGACCTGATGAGTTCCTCCAGCATTTTCTGTGTGTTACTCTGACCATAGACACTGTCTGACCTGCTGAGTTCCTCCAGCATTTTCTGTGTGTTACTCTGTGCATAGACACTGTCTGACCTGCTGAGTTCCTCCAGCATTTTGTGTATGTTACTCTGACCATAGACACTGTCTGACCTGCTGAGTTCCTCCAGCATTTTGTGTGTGTTACTCCGTCCATAGACAGTATCTGACCTGCTGATTTCCTCCAGAATTTTGTGTGTGTTACTCCGTCCATATAAAAAGTCTGACCTGCTGAGTTCCTCCAGCATTTTGTATGTGTTACTCTGACCATAGACACTGTCTGACCTGCTGAGATCCTTCAGCATTTTTTGTGTGTTACTCTGACCACAGACAATGTCTGTCCTGCTGAGTTCCTCCAGCATTTTCTGTGTGTTACTCTGACCATAGACACTGTCTGACCTGCTGAGATCCTCCAGCATTTCTTGTGTGTTACTCTGACCACAGACACTGTCTGTCCTGCTGAGTTCCTCCAGCATTTTGTGTGTGTTACTCTGACCATAGACAATGTCTGACCTGTTGAGATCCTCCAGCATTTTGTGAGTTACTCTGACCATAGACACTGCCTGACCTGCTGAGTTCCTCCAGCATTTTCTGTGTGTTACTCTGACCATAGACACTGTCTGACCTGCTGAGTTCCTCCAGCATTTTCTGTGTGTTACTCTGTGCATAGACACTGTCTGACCTGCTGAGTTCCTCCAGCATTTTGTGTGTGTTACTCTGACCATAGACACTGTCTGACCTGCTGAGTTCCTCCAGCATTTTGTGTGTGTTACTCCGTCCATAGACAGTATCTGACCTGCTGATTTCCTCCAGAATTTTGTGTGTGTTACTCCGTCCATAGACACTGTCTGACCTGCTGAGTTCCTCCAGCATTTTGTATGTGTTACTCTGACCATAGACACTGTCTGACCTGCTGAGATCCTTCAGCATTTTTTGTGTGTTACTCTGACCACAGACACTGTCTGTCCTGCTGAGTTCCTCCAGCATTTTCTGTGTGTTACTCTGACCATAGACACTGTCTGACCTGCTGAGATCCTCCAGCATTTTTTGTGTGTTACTCTGACCACAGACACTGTCTGTCCTGCTCAGTTCCTCCAGCATTTTGTGTGTGTTACTCTGACCATAGACAATGTCTGACCTGTTGAGATCCTCCAGCATTTTGTGTGTTACTCTGTCCGTAGACACTGTCTGACCTGCGGAGTTATTCCAGCATTTTTTGTGTGTTACTCTGTCCATGGACACTGTCTGACCTGCTGAGTTCCTCCAGCATTTTCTGTGTGTTACTCTGTCCGTAAACACTGTCTGACCTGCTGAGTTCCTACAGCATTTTGTGAGTGTTACTCAGTCTGTAGACAGTGTCTGAACTGCTGAGTTCCTCCAGCAGTTTGTGTGTGTTACTCAGTCTGTAGACAATGTCTGAACTGCTGAGTTCCTCCAGCAGTTTGTGTGTGTTACTCAGTCTGTAGACAATGTCTGAACTGCTGAGTTCCTCCAGCATTTTCTGTGTGTTACTCTGTCCGTAAACACTGTCTGACCTGCTGAGTTCCTCCAGCATTTTGTGTGTGTTACTCTGACCATAGACACTGCCTGACCTGCTGAGTTCCTCCAGCATTTTCTGTGTGTTACTCTGTCCGTAAACACTGTCTGACCTGCTGAGTTCCTACAGCATTTTGTGTGTGTTACTCTGACCATAGACACTGTCTGACCTGCTGAGTTCCTCCAGCATTTTGTGTGTGTTACTCCGTCCATAGACACTGTCTGACCTGCTGAGTTCCTCCAGCATTTTCTGTGTGTTACTCTGACCATAGACACTGTCTGACCTGCTGAGTTCCTCCAGCATTTTCTGTGTGTTACTCTGTGCATAGACACTGTCTGACCTGCTGAGTTCCTCCAGCATTTTGTGTGTGTTACTCTGACCATAGACACTGTCTGACCTGCTGAGTTCCTCCAGCATTTTGTGTGTGTTACTCCGTCCATAGACAGTATCTGACCTGCTGATTTCCTCCAGAATTTTGTGTGTGTTACTCCGTCCATAGACACTGTCTGACCTGCTGAGTTCCTACAGCATTTTGTATGTGTGACTCTGACCATAGACACTGTCTGACCTGCTGAGATCCTTCAGCATTTTTTGTGTGTTACTCTGACCACAGACACTGTCTGTCCTGCTGAGTTCCTCCAGCATTTTCTGTGTGTTACTCTGACCATAGACACTGTCTGACCTGCTGAGATCCTCCAGCATTTTTTGTGTGTTACTCTGACCACAGACACTGTCTGTCCTGCTGAGTTCCTCCAGCATTTTGGGTGTGTTACTCTGACCATAGACAATGTCTGACCTGTTGAGATCCTCCAGCATTTTGTGTGTTACTCTGTCCGTAGACACTGTCTGACCTGCGGAGTTATTCCAGCATTTTTTGTGTGTTACTCTGTCCATGGACTCTGTCTGACCTGCTGAGTTATTCCAGCATTTTTTGTGTGTTACTCTGTCCGTTGACACTGTCTGACCTGCTGAGTTATTCCAGCATTTTGTGTGTGTTACTCTATCCATAGACATTGTCTGACCTGATGAGTTCCTCCAGCATTTTGTGTGTGTTACTCTGACCATAGACACTGCCTGACCTGCTGAGTTCCTCCAGCATTTTCTGTGTGTTACTCTGACCATAGACACTGTCTGACCTGCTGAGTTCCTCCAGCATTTTCTGTGTGTTACTCTGTGCATAGACACTGTCTGACCTGCTGAGTTCCTCCAGCATTTTGTGTGTGTTACTCTGACCATAGACACTGTCTGACCTGCTGAGTTCCTCCAGCATTTTGTGTGTGTTACTCCGTCCATAGACAGTATCTGACCTGCTGATTTCCTCCAGAATTTTGTGTGTGATACTCCGTCCATAGACACTGTCTGACCTGCTGAGTTCCTCCAGCATTTTGTATGTGTTACTCTGACCATAGACACTGTCTGACCTGCTGAGATCCTTCAGCATTTTTTGTGTGTTACTCTGACCACAGACACTGTCTGTCCTGCTGAGTTCCTCCAGCATTTTCTGTGTGTTACTCTGACCATAGACACTGTCTGACCTGCTGAGATCCTCCAGCATTTTTTGTGTGTTACTCTGACCACAGACACTGTCTGTCCTGCTGAGTTCCTCCAGCATTTTGTGTGTGTTACTCTGACCATAGACAATGTCTGACCTGTTGAGATCCTCCAGCATTTTGTGTGTTACTCTGTCCGTAGACACTGTCTGACCTGCGGAGTTATTCCAGCATTTTTTGTGTGTTACTCTGTCCATGGACACTGTCTGACCTGCTGAGTTATTCCAGCATTTTTTGTGTGTTACTCTGTCCGTTGACACTGTCTGACCTGCTGAGTTATTCCAGCATTTTGTGTGTGTTACTCTATCCATAGACATTGTCTGACCTGATGAGTTCCTCCAGCATTTTGTGTGTGTTACTCTGACCATAGACACTGCCTGACCTGCTGAGTTCCTCCAGCATTTTGTGTGTGTTACTCTGGCCACAGACACTGTCTGTCCTGCTGAGTTCCTGCATCATTTTGTGTGTGTTACTCTGACCATAGACACTGTCTGACCTTTTGAGATCCTCCAGCATTTTGTGTGTTACTCGGTCCATAGACACTGTCTGACCTGTTGAGATTCTCCAGCATTTTGTGTGTGTTACTCTGACCATAGACACTGTCTGACCTGTTGAGTTTCTCCAGCATTTTGTGTGTGTTACTCTGTCCATAGACACTGTCTGACCTGCTGAGTTCCTCCAGCATTTTGTGTGTTACTCTGACCATAGACACTGTCTAACCTGTTGAGTATCTCCAGCATTTTGTGTGTTACTCTGACCATAGACACTGTCTGACCTACTGAGTACCTCCAGCATTTTTTGTGTGTTACTCTGACCACAGACACTGTCTGTCCTGCTGAGTTCCTCCAGCATTTTGAGTGTGTTACTCTGACCATAGACACTGTCTGACCTGCTGAGATCCTCCAGCATTTTTTGTGTGTTACTCTGACCTCAGACACTGTCTGTCCTGCTGAGTTCCTCCAGCATTTTCTGTGTGTTACTCTGACCAGAGACAATGTCTGACCTGTTGAGATCCTCCAGCATTTTGTGTGTTACTCTGTCCGTAGACACTGTCTGACCTGCTGAGTTATTCCAGCATTTTTTGTGTGTTACTCTGTCCATGCACACGGTCTGACCTGCTGAGTTCCTCCAGCATTTTGTGTGTGTTACTCTGACCATAGACACTGTCTGACCTGCTGAGTTCCTCCAGCATTTTGTGTGTGTTACTCTGACCATAGACACTGTCTGACCTGCTGAGATCCTCCAGCATTTTTTGTGTGTTACTCTGACCACAGACACTGTCTGTCCTGCTGAGTTCCTCCAGCATTTTGTGTGTGTTACTCTGACCATAGACAATGTCTGACCTGTTGAGATCCTCCAGCATTTTGTGTGTTACTCTGTCCGTAGACACTGTCTGACCTGCGGAGTTATTCCAGCATTTTTTGTGTGTTACTCTGTCCATGGACACTGTCTGACCTGCTCAGTTATTCCAGCATTTTTTGTGTGTTACTCTGTCCGTTGACACTGTCTGACCTGCTGAGTTATTCCAGCATTTTGTGTGTGTTACTCTATCCATAGACATTGTCTGACCAGATGAGTTCCTCCAGCATTTTGTGTGTGTTACTCTGACCATAGACACTGCCTGACCTGCTGAGTTCCTCCAGCATTTTGTGTGTGTTACTCTGGCCACAGACACTGTCTGTCCTGCTGAGTTCCTGCATCATTTTGTGTGTGTTACTCTGACCATAGACACTGTCTGACCTTTTGAGATCCTCCAGCATTTTGTGTGTTACTCGGTCCATAGACACTGTCTGACCTGTTGAGATTCTCCAGCATTTTGTGTGTGTTACTCTGACCATAGACACTGTCTGACCTGTTGAGTTTCTCCAGCATTTTGTGTGTGTTACTCTGTCCATAGACACTGTCTGACCTGCTGAGTTCCTCCAGCATTTTGTGTGTTACTCTGACCATAGACACTGTCTAACCTGTTGAGTATCTCCAGCATTTTGTGTGTTACTCTGACCATAGACACTGTCTGACCTACTGAGTACCTCCAGCATTTTTTGTGTGTTACTCTGACCACAGACACTGTCTGTCCTGCTGAGTTCCTCCAGCATTTTGTGTGTGTTACTCTGACCATAGACACTGTCTGACCTGCTGAGATCCTCCAGCATTTTTTGTGTGTTACTCTGACCTCAGACACTGTCTGTCCTGCTGAGTTACTCCAGCATTTTCTGTGTGTTACTCTGACCAGAGACAATGTCTGACCTGTTGAGATCCTCCAGCATTTTGTGTGTTACTCTATCCGTAGACACTGTCTGACCTGCTGAGTTATTCCAGCATTTTTTGTGTGTTACTCTGTCCATGGACACGGTCTGACCTGCTGAGTTCCTCCAGCATTTTGTGTGTGTTACTCTGACCATAGACACTGTCTGACCTGCTGAGTTCCTCCAGCATTTTGTGTGTGTTACTCCGTCCATAGACACTGCCTGACCTGCTGAGTTCCTCCAGCATTTTCTGTGTGTTACTCTGACCATAGACACTGTCTGACCTGCTGAGTTCCTCCAGCATTTTCTGTGTGTTACTCTGTGCATAGACACTGTCTGACCTGCTGAGTTCCTCCAGCATTTTGTGTGTGTTACTCTGACCATAGACACTGTCTGACCTGCTGAGTTCCTCCAGCATTTTGTGTGTGTTACTCTGTCCATGGACACTGTCTGACCTGCTGAGTTATTCCAGCATTTTTTGTGTGTTACTCTGTCCGTTGACACTGTCTGACCTGCTGAGTTATTCCAGCATTTTGTGTGTGTTACTCTATCCATAGACATTGTCTGACCTGATGAGTTCCTCCAGCATTTTGTGTGTGTTACTCTGACCATAGACACTGCCTGACCTGCTGAGTTCCTCCAGCATTTTGTGTGTGTTACTCTGGCCACAGACACTGTCTGTCCTGCTGAGTTCCTGCATCATTTTGTGTGTGTTACTCTGACCATAGACACTGTCTGACCTTTTGAGATCCTCCAGCATTTTGTGTGTTACTCGGTCCATAGACACTGTCTGACCTGTTGAGATTCTCCAGCATTTTGTGTGTGTTACTCTGACCATAGACACTGTCTGACCTGTTGAGTTTCTCCAGCATTTTGTGTGTGTTACTCTGTCCATAGACACTGTCTGACCTGCTGAGTTCCTCCAGCATTTTGTGTGTTACTCTGACCATAGACACTGTCTAACCTGTTGAGTATCTCCAGCATTTTGTGTGTTACTCTGACCATAGACACTGTCTGACCTACTGAGTACCTCCAGCATTTTTTGTGTGTTACTCTGACCACAGACACTGTCTGTCCTGCTGAGTTCCTCCAGCATTTTGTGTGTGTTACTCTGACCATAGACACTGTCTGACCTGCTGAGATCCTCCAGCATTTTTTGTGTGTTACTCTGACCTCAGACACTGTCTGTCCTGCTGAGTTCCTCCAGCATTTTCTGTGTGTTACTCTGACCAGAGACAATGTCTGACCTGTTGAGATCCTCCAGCATTTTGTGTGTTACTCTGTCCGTAGACACTGTCTGACCTGCTGAGTTATTCCAGCATTTTTTGTGTGTTACTCTGTCGATGGACACGGTCTGACCTGCTGAGTTCCTCCAGCATTTTGTGTGTGTTACTCTGACCATAGACACTGTCTGACCTGCTGAGTTCCTCCAGCATTTTGTGTGTGTTACTCTGACCATAGACACTGTCTGACCTGCTGAGATCCTCCAGCATTTTTTGTGTGTTACTCTGACCACAGACACTGTCTGTCCTGCTGAGTTCCTCCAGCATTTTGTGTGTGTTACTCTGACCATAGACAATGTCTGACCTGTTGAGATCCTCCAGCATTTTGTGTGTTACTCTGTCCGTAGACACTGTCTGACCTGCGAAGTTATTCCAGCATTTTGTGTGCGTTACTCTGTCCATGGACACTGTCTGACCTGCTGAGTTATTCCAGCATTTTTTGTGTGTTACTCTGTCCGTTGACACTGTCTGACCTGCTGAGTTATTCCAGCATTTTGTGTGTGTTACTCTATCCATAGACATTGTCTGACCTGATGAGTTCCTCCAGCATTTTGTGTGTGTTACTCTGACCATAGACACTGCCTGACCTGCTGAGTTCCTCCAGCATTTTGTGTGTGTTACTCTGGCCACAGACACTGTCTGTCCTGCTGAGTTCCTGCATCATTTTGTGTGTGTTACTCTGACCATAGACACTGTCTAACCTGTTGAGTATCTCCAGCATTTTGTGTGTTACTCTGACCATAGACACTGTCTGACCTACTGAGTACCTCCAGCATTTTTTGTGTGTTACTCTGACCACAGACACTGTCTGTCCTGCTGAGTTCCTCCAGCATTTTGTGTGTGTTACTCTGACCATAGACACTGTCTGACCTGCTGAGATCCTCCAGCACTTTTTGTGTGTTACTCTGACCTCAGACACTGTCTGTCCTGCTGAGTTCCTCCAGCATTTTCTGTGTGTTACTCTGACCAGAGACAATGTCTGACCTGTTGAGATCCTCCAGCATTTTGTGTGTTACTCTGTCCGTAGACACTGTCTGACCTGCTGAGTTATTCCAGCATTTTTTGTGTGTTACTCTGTCCATGGACACGGTCTGACCTGCTGAGTTCCTCCAGCATTTTGTGTGTGTTACTCTGACCATAGACACTGTCTGACCTGCTGAGTTCCTCCAGCATTTTGTGTGTGTTACTCTGACCATAGACACTGTCTGACCTGCTGAGATCCTCCAGCATTTTTTGTGTGTTACTCTGACCACAGACACTGTCTGTCCTGCTGAGTTCCTCCAGCATTTTGTGTGTGTTACTCTGACCATAGACAATGTCTGACCTGTTGAGATCCTCCAGCATTTTGTGTGTTACTCTGTCCGTAGACACTGTCTGACCTGCGGAGTTATTCCAGCATTTTGTGTGTGTTACTCTGTCCATGGACACTGTCTGACCTGCTGAGTTATTCCAGCATTTTTTGTGTGTTACTCTGTCCGTTGACACTGTCTGACCTGCTGAGTTATTCCAGCATTTTGTGTGTGTTACTCTATCCATAGACACTGCCTGACCTGATGAGTTCCTCCAGCATTTTGTGTGTGTTACTCTGGCCACAGACACTGTCTGTCCTGCTGAGTTCCTGCATCATTTTGTGTGTGTTACTCTGACCATAGACACTGTCTGACCTTTTGAGATCCTCCAGCATTTTGTGTGTTACTCGGTCCATAGACACTGTCTGACCTGTTGAGATTCTCCAGCATTTTGTGTGTGTTACTCTGACCATAGACACTGTCTGACCTGTTGAGTTTCTCCAGCATTTTGTGTGTGTTACTCTGTCCATAGACACTGTCTGACCTGCTGAGTTCCTCCAGCATTTTGTGTGTTACTCTGACCATAGACACTGTCTAACCTGTTGAGTATCTCCAGCATTTTGTGTGTTACTCTGACCATAGACACTGTCTGACCTACTGAGTACCTCCAGCATTTTTTGTGTGTTACTCTGACCACAGACACTGTCTGTCCTGCTGAGTTCCTCCAGCATTTTGTGTGTGTTACTCTGACCATAGACACTGTCTGACCTGCTGAGATCCTCCAGCATTTTTTGTGTGTTACTCTGACCTCAGACACTGTCTGTCCTGCTGAGTTCCTCCAGCATTTTCTGTGTGTTACTCTGACCAGAGACAATGTCTGACCTGTTGAGATCCTCCAGCATTTTGTGTGTTACTCTGTCCGTAGACACTGTCTGACCTGCTGAGTTATTCCAGCATTTTTTGTGTGTTACTCTGTCCATGGACACGGTCTGACCTGCTGAGTTCCTCCAGCATTTTGTGTGTGTTACTCTGACCATAGACACTGTCTGACCTGCTGAGTTCCTCCAGCATTTTGTGTGTGTTACTCTGACCATAGACACTGTCTGACCTGCTGAGATCCTCCAGCATTTTTTGTGTGTTACTCTGACCACAGACACTGTCTGTCCTGCTGAGTTCCTCCAGCATTTTGTGTGTGTTACTCTGACCATAGACAATGTCTGACCTGTTGAGATCCTCCAGCATTTTGTGTGTTACTCTGTCCGTAGACACTGTCTGACCTGCGGAGTTATTCCAGCATTTTTTGTGTGTTACTCTGTCCATGGACACTGTCTGACCTGCTGAGTTATTCCAGCATTTTTTGTGTGTTACTCTGTCCGTTGACACTGTCTGACCTGCTGAGTTATTCCAGCATTTTGTGTGTGTTACTCTATCCATAGACATTGTCTGACCTGATGAGTTCCTCCAGCATTTTGTGTGTGTTACTCTGACCATAGACACTGCCTGACCTGCTGAGTTCCTCCAGCATTTTGTGTGTGTTACTCTGGCCACAGACACTGTCTGTCCTGCTGAGTTCCTGCATCATTTAGTGTGTGTTACTCTGACCATAGACACTGTCTGACCTTTTGAGATCCTCCAGCATTTTGTGTGTTACTCGGTCCATAGACACTGTCTGACCTGTTGAGATTCTCCAGCATTTTGTGTGTGTTACTCTGACCATAGACACTGTCTGACCTGTTGAGTTTCTCCAGCATTTTGTGTGTGTTACTCTGTCCATAGACACTGTCTGACCTGCTGAGTTCCTCCAGCATTTTGTGTGTTACTCTGACCATAGACACTGTCTAACCTGTTGAGTATCTCCAGCATTTTGTGTGTTACTCTGACCATAGACACTGTCTGACCTACTGAGTACCTCCAGCATTTTTTGTGTGTTACTCTGACCACAGACACTGTCTGTCCTGCTGAGTTCCTCCAGCATTTTGTGTGTGTTACTCTGACCATAGACACTGTCTGACCTGCTGAGATCCTCCAGCATTTTTTGTGTGTTACTCTGACCTCAGACACTGTCTCTCCTGCTGAGTTCCTCCAGCATTTTCTGTGTGTTACTCTGACCAGAGACAATGTCTGACCTGTTGAGATCCTCCAGCATTTTGTGTGTTACTCTGTCCGTAGACACTATCTGACCTGCTGAGTTATTCCAGCATTTTTTGTGTGTTACTCTGTCCATGGACACGGTCTGACCTGCTGAGTTATTCCAGCATTTTGTGTGTGTTACTCTATCCATAGACATTGTCTGACCTGATGAGTTCCTCCAGCATTTTGTGTGTGTTACTCTGACCATAGACACTGCCTGACCTGCTGAGTTCCTCCAGCATTTTGTGTGTGTTACTCTGGCCACAGACACTGTCTGTCCTGCTGAGTTCCTGCATCATTTTGTGTGTGTTACTCTGACCATAGACACTGTCTGACCTTTTGAGATCCTCCAGCATTTTGTGTGTTACTCGGTCCATAGACACTGTCTGACCTGTTGAGATTCTCCAGCATTTTGTGTGTGTTACTCTGACCATAGACACTGTCTGACCTGTTGAGTTTCTCCAGCATTTTGTGTGTGTTACTCTGTCCATAGACACTGTCTGACCTGCTGAGTTCCTCCAGCATTTTGTGTGTTACTCTGACCATAGACACTGTCTAACCTGTTGAGTATCTCCAGCATTTTGTGTGTTACTCTGACCATAGACACTGTCTGACCTACTGAGTACCTCCAGCATTTTTTGTGTGTTACTCTGACCACAGACACTGTCTGTCCTGCTGAGTTCCTCCAGCATTTTGTGTGTGTTACTCTGACCATAGACACTGTCTGACCTGCTGAGATCCTCCAGCATTTTTTGTGTGTTACTCTGACCTCAGACACTGTCTGTCCTGCTGAGTTCCTCCAGCATTTTCTGTGTGTTACTCTGACCAGAGACAATGTCTGACCTGTTGAGATCCTCCAGCATTTTGTGTGTTACTCTGTCCGTAGACACTGTCTGACCTGCTGAGTTATTCCAGCATTTTTTGTGTGTTACTCTGTCCATGGACACGGTCTGACCTGCTGAGTTCCTCCAGCATTTTGTGTGTGTTACTCTGACCATAGACACTGTCTGACCTGCTGAGTTCCTCCAGCATTTTGTGTGTGTTACTCCGTCCATAGACAGTATCTGACCTGCTGATTTCCTCCAGAATTTTGTGTGTGTTACTCCGTCCATAGACACTGTCTGACCTGCTGAGTTCCTCCAGCATTTTGCATGTGTTACTCTGACCATAGACACTGTCTGACCTGCTGAGATCCTTCAGCATTTTTTGTGTGTTACTCTGACCACAGACACTGTCTGTCCTGCTGAGTTCCTCCAGCATTTTCTGTGTGTTACTCTGACCATAGACACTGTCTGACCTGCTGAGATCCTCCAGCATTTTTTGTGTGTTACTCTGACCACAGACACTGTCTGTCCTGCTGAGTTCCTCCAGCATTTTGTGTGTGTTACTCTGACCATAGACAATGTCTGACCTGTTGAGATCCTCCAGCATTTTGTGTGTTACTCTGACCACAGACACTGTCTGACCTGCTGAGTTCCTCCAGCATTTTGTGTGTGTTACTTGACCATAGACAATGTCTGACCTGTTGAGATCCTCCAGCATTTTGTGTGTTACTCTGTCCGTAGACACTGTCTGACCTGCGGAGTTATTCCAGCATTTTTTGTGTGTTACTCTGTCCATGGACACTGTCTGACCTGCTGAGTTATTCCAGCATTTTTTGTGTGTTACTCTGTCCGTTGACACTGTCTGACCTGCTGAGTTATTCCAGCATTTTGTGTGTGTTACTCTATCCATAGACATTGTCTGACCTGATGAGTTCCTCCAGCATTTTGTGTGTGTTACTCTGACCATAGACACTGCCTGACCTGCTGAGTTCCTCCAGCATTTTCTGTGTGTTACTCTGTCCGTAAACACTGTCTGACCTGCTGAGTTCCTACAGCATTTTGTGAGTGTTACTCAGTCTGTAGACAGTGTCTGAACTGCTGAGTTCCTCCAGCAGTTTGTGTGTGTTACTCAGTCTGTAGACAATGTCTGAACTGCTGAGTTCCTCCAGCATTTTGTGGCTGTTACTCTGACCATAGACACTGCCTGACCTGCTGAGTTCCTCCAGCATTTTCTGTGTGTTACTCTGTCCGTAAACACTGTCTGACCTGCTGAGTTCCTACATCATTTTGTGTGTGTTACTCTGACCATAGACACTGTCTGACCTGCTGAGTTCCTCCAGCATTTTGTGTGTGTTACTCCGTCCATAGACACTGTCTGACCTGCTGAGTTCCTCCAGCATTTTCTGTGTGTTACTCTGACCATAGACACTGTCTGACCTGCTGAGTTCCTCCAGCATTTTCTGTGTGTTACTCTGTGCATAGACACTGTCTGACCTGCTGAGTTCCTCCAGCATTTTGTGTGTGTTACTCTGACCATAAACACTGTCTGACCTGCTGAGTTCCTCCAGCATTTTGTGTGTGTTACTCCTTCCATAGACAGTATCTGACCTGCTGATTTCCTCCAGAATTTTGTGTGTGTTACTCCGTCCATAGACACTGTCTGACCTGCTGAGTTCCTCCAGCATTTTGTATGTGTTACTCTGACCATAGACACTGTCTGACCTGCTGAGATCCTTCAGCATTTTTTGTGTGTTACTCTGACCACAGACACTGTCTGTCCTGCTGAGTTCCTCCAGCATTTTGTGTGTGTTACTCTGACCATAGACAATGTCTGACCTGTTGAGATCCTCCAGCATTTTGTGTGTTACTCTGTCCGTTGACACTGTCTGACCTGCTGAGTTATTCCAGCATTTTGTGTGTGTTACTCTATCCATAGACATTGTCTGACCTGATGAGTTCCTCCAGCATTTTGTGTGTGTTACTCTGACCATAGACACTGCCTGACCTGCTGAGTTCCTCCAGCATTTTCTGTGTGTTACTCTGTCCGTAAACACTGTCTGACCTGCTGAGTTCCTACAGCATTTTGTGAGTGTTACTCAGTCTGTAGACAGTGTCTGAACTGCTGAGTTCCTCCAGCAGTTTGTGTGTGTTACTCAGTCTGTAGACAATGTCTGAACTGCTGAGTTCCTCCAGCATTTTGTGGGTGTTACTCTGACCATAGACACTGCCTGACCTGCTGAGTTCCTCCAGCATTTTCTGTGTGTTACTCTGTCCGTAAACACTGTCTGACCTGCTGAGTTCCTACAGCATTTTGTGTGTGTTACTCTGACCATAGACACTGTCTGACCTGCTGAGTTCCTCCAGCATTTTGTGTGTGTTACTCCGTCCATAGACACTGTCTGACCTGCTGAGTTCCTCCAGCATTTTCTGTGTGTTACTCTGACCATAGACACTGTCTGACCTGCTGAGTTCCTCCAGCATTTTCTGTGTGTTACTCTGTGCATAGACACTGTCTGACCTGCTGACTTCCTCCAGCATTTTGTGTGTGTTACTCTGACCATAAACACTGTCTGACCTGCTGAGTTCCTCCAGCATTTTGTGTGTGTTACTCCGTCCATAGACAGTATCTGACCTGCTGATTTCCTCCAGAATTTTGTGTGTGTTACTCCGTCCATAGACACTGTCTGACCTGCTGAGTTCCTCCAGCATTTTGTATGTGTTACTCTGACCATAGACACTGTCTGACCTGCTGAGATCCTTCAGCATTTTTTGTGTGTTACTCTGACCACAGACACTGTCTGTCCTGCTGAGTTCCTCCAGCATTTTGTGTGTGTTACTCTGACCATAGACAATGTCTGACCTGTTGAGATCCTCCAGCATTTTGTGTGTTACTCTGTCCGTAGACACTGTCTGACCTGCGGAGTTATTCCAGCATTTTTTGTGTGTTACTCTGTCCATGGACACTGTCTGACCTGCTGAGTTTTTCCAGCATTTTTTGCGTGTTACTCTGTCCGTTGACACTGTCTGACCTGCTGAGTTATTCCAGCATTTTGTGTGTGTTACTCTATCCATAGACATTGTCTGACCTGATGAGTTCCTCCAGCATTTTGTGTGTGTTATTCTGACCATAGACACTGCCTGACCTGCTGAGTTCCTCCAGCATTTTGTGTGTGTTACTCTGGCCACAGACACTGTCTGTCCTGCTGAGTTCCTGCATCATTTTGTGTGTGTTACTCTGACCATAGACACTGTCTGACCTTTTGAGATCCTCCAGCATTTTGTGTGTTACTCGGTCCATAGACACTGTCTGACCTGTTGAGATTCTCCAGCATTTTGTGTGTGTTACTCTGACCATAGACACTGTCTGACCTGTTGAGTTTCTCCAGCATTTTGTGTGTGTTACTCTGTCCATAGACACTGTCTGACCTGCTGAGTTCCTCCAGCATTTTGTGTGTTACTCTGACCATAGACACTGTCTAACCTGTTGAGTATCTCCAGCATTTTGTGTGTTACTCTGACCATAGACACTGTCTGACTTACTGAGTACCTCCAGCATTTTTTGTGTGTTACTCTGACCACAGATACTGTCTGTCCTGCTGAGTTCCTCCAGCATTTTGTGTGTGTTACTCTGACCATAGACACTGTCTGACCTGCTGAGATCCTCCAGCATTTTTTGTGTGTTACTCTGACCTCAGACACTGTCTGTCCTGCTGAGTTCCTCCAGCATTTTCTGTGTGTTACTCTGACCAGAGACAATGTCTGACCTGTTGAGATCCTCCAGCATTTTGTGTGTTACTCTGTCCGTAGACACTGTCTGACCTGCTGAGTTATTCCAGCATTTTTTGTGTGTTACTCTGTCCATGGACACGGTCTGACCTGCTGAGTTCCTCCAGCATTTTGTGTGTGTTACTCTGACCATAGACACTGTCTGACCTGCTGAGTTCCTCCAGCATTTTGTGTGTGTTACTCCGTCCATAGACAGTATCTGACCTGCTGATTTCCTCCAGAATTTTGTGTGTGTTACTCCGTCCATAGACACTGTCTGACCTGCTGAGTTCCTCCAGCATTTTGCATGTGTTACTCTGACCATAGACACTGTCTGACCTGCTGAGATCCTTCAGCATTTTTTGTGTGTTACTCTGACCACAGACACTGTCTGTCCTGCTGAGTTCCTCCAGCATTTTCTGTGTGTTACTCTGACCATAGACACTGTCTGACCTGCTGAGATCCTCCAGCATTTTTTGTGTGTTACTCTGACCACAGACACTGTCTGTCCTGCTGAGTTCCTCCAGCATTTTGTGTGTGTTACTCTGACCATAGACAATGTCTGACCTGTTGAGATCCTCCAGCATTTTGTGTGTTACTCTGACCACAGACACTGTCTGACCTGCTGAGTTCCTCCAGCATTTTGTGTGTTACTCTGTCCGTAGACACTGTCTGACCTGCGGAGTTATTCCAGCATTTTTTGTGTGTTACTCTGTCCATGGACACTGTCTGACCTGCTGAGTTATTCCAGCATTTTTTGTGTGTTACTCTGTCCGTTGACACTGTCTGACCTGCTGAGTTATTCCAGCATTTTGTGTGTGTTACTCTATCCATAGACATTGTCTGACCTGATGAGTTCCTCCAGCATTTTGTGTGTGTTACTCTGACCATAGACACTGCCTGACCTGCTGAGTTCCTCCAGCATTTTCTGTGTGTTACTCTGTCCGTAAACACTGTCTGACCTGCTGAGTTCCTACAGCATTTTGTGAGTGTTACTCAGTCTGTAGACAGTGTCTGAACTGCTGAGTTCCTCCAGCATTTTGTGGGTGTTACTCTGACCATAGACACTTCCTGACCTGCTGAGTTCCTCCAGCCTTTTCTGTGTGTTACTCTGTCCGTAAACACTGTCTGACCTGCTGAGTTCCTACAGCATTTTGTGTGTGTTACTCTGACCATAGACACTGTCTGACCTGCTGAGTTCCTCCAGCATTTTTTGTGTGTTACTCCGTCCATAGACACTGTCTGACCTGCTGAGTTCCTCCAGCATTTTCTGTGTGTTACTCTGACCATAGACACTGTCTGACCTGCTGAGTTCCTCCAGCATTTTCTGTGTGTTACTCTGACCATAAACACTGTCTGACCTGCTGAGTTCCTCCAGCATTTTGTGTGTGTTACTCCGTCCATAGACAGTATCTGACCTGCTGATTTCCTCCAGAATTCTGTCTGTGTTACTCTGACCATAGACACTGTCTGACCTGCTGAGATCCTTCAGCATTTTTTGTGTGTTACTCTGACCACAGACACTGTCTGTCCTGCTGAGTTCCTCCAGCATTTTGTGTGTGTTACTCTGACCATAGACAATGTCTGACCTGTTGAGATCCTCCAGCATTTTGTGTGTTACTCTGTCCGTAGACACTGTCTGACCTGCGGAGTTATTCCAGCATTTTTTGTGTGTTACTCTGTCCATGGACACTGTCTGACCTGCTGAGTTATTCCAGCATTTTTTGTGTGTTACTCTGTCCGTTGACACTGTCTGACCTGCTGAGTTATTCCAGCATTTTGTGTGTGTTACTCTATCCATAGACATTGTCTGACCTGATGAGTTCCTCCAGTATTTTGTGTGTGTTACTCTGACCATAGACACTGCCTGACCTGCTGAGTTCCTACAGCATTTTCTGTGTGTTACTCTGACCATAGACACTGTCTGACCTGCTGAGTTCCTCCAGCATTTTCTGTGTGTTACTCTGTGCATAGACACTGTCTGACCTGCTGAGTTCCTCCAGCATTTTGTGTGTGTTACTCCGTCCATAGACAGTATCTGACCTGCTGATTTCCTCCAGAATTTTGTGTGTGTTACTCCGTCCATAGACACTGTCTGACCTGCTGAGTTCCTCCAGCATTTTGTATGTGTTACTCTGACCATAGACACTGTCTGACCTGCTGAGATCCTACAGCATTTTTTGTGTGTTACTCTGACCACAGACACTGTCTGTCCTGCTGAGTTCCTCCAGCATTTTCTGTGTGTTACTCTGACCATAGACACTGTCTGACCTGCTGAGATCCTCCAGCATTTTTTGTGTGTTACTCTGACCACAGACACTGTCTGTCCTGCTGAGTTCCTCCAGCATTTTGTGTGTGTTACTCTGACCATAGACAATGTCTGACCTGTTGAGATCCTCCAGCATTTTGTGTGTTACTCTGTCCGTAGACACTGTCTGACCTGCGGAGTTATTCCAGCATTTTTTGTGTGTTACTCTGTCCATGGACACTGTCTGACCTGCTCAGTTATTCCAGCATTTTTTGTGTGTTACTCTGTCCGTTGACACTGTCTGACCTGCTGAGTTATTCCAGCATTTTGTGTGTGTTACTCTATCCATAGACATTGTCTGACCAGATGAGTTCCTCCAGCATTTTGTGTGTGTTACTCTGACCATAGACACTGCCTGACCTGCTGAGTTCCTCCAGCATTTTGTGTGTGTTACTCTGGCCACAGACACTGTCTGTCCTGCTGAGTTCCTGCATCATTTTGTGTGTGTTACTCTGACCATAGACACTGTCTGACCTTTTGAGATCCTCCAGCATTTTGTGTGTTACTCGGTCCATAGACACTGTCTGACCTGTTGAGATTCTCCAGCATTTTGTGTGTGTTACTCTGACCATAGACACTGTCTGACCTGTTGAGTTTCTCCAGCATTTTGTGTGTGTTACTCTGTCCATAGACACTGTCTGACCTGCTGAGTTCCTCCAGCATTTTGTGTGTTACTCTGACCATAGACACTGTCTAACCTGTTGAGTATCTCCAGCATTTTGTGTGTTACTCTGACCATAGACACTGTCTGACCTACTGAGTACCTCCAGCATTTTTTGTGTGTTACTCTGACCACAGACACTGTCTGTCCTGCTGAGTTCCTCCAGCATTTTGTGTGTGTTACTCTGACCATAGACACTGTCTGACCTGCTGAGATCCTCCAGCATTTTTTGTGTGTTACTCAGACCACAGACACTGTCTGTCCTGCTGAGTTCCTCCAGCATTTTCTTTGTGTTACTCTGACCAGAGACAATGTCTGACCTGTTGAGATCCTCCAGCATTTTGTGTGTTACTCTGTCCGTAGACACTGTCTGACCTGCTGAGTTATTCCAGCATTTTTTGTGTGTTACTCTGTCCATGGACACTGTCTGACCTGCTGAGATATTCCAGCATTTTTTGTCTGTTACTCTATCCAACGGCACTGTCTGACCTGATGAGTTCCTCCAGCATTTTGTGTGTGTTGCTCTGACCATAGACACTGTCTGACCTGCTGAGTTTCTCCAGCATTTTCTGTGTGTTACTCTGCGCATAGACACTGTCTGACCTGCTGAGTTCCTCCAGCATTTTGTGTGTGTTACTCTGACCATAGACACTGTCTGACCTGCTGAGTTCCTCCAGCATTTTGTGTGTGTTACGCCGTCCATAGACAGTATCTGACCTGCTGATTTCCTCCAGAATTCTGTGTGTGTTACTCTGTCCATAGACACTGTCTGACCTGCTGAGTTCCTCCAGCATTTTGTATGTGTTACTCTGACCATAGACACTGTCTGACCTGCTGAGATCCTCCAGCATTTTTTGTGTGTTACTCTGACCACAGGCACTGTCTGTCCTGCTGAGTTCCTCCAGCATTTTGTGTGTGTGTTACTCTGACCATAGACACTGTCTGACCTGCTGAGATCCTCCAGCATTTTTTGTGTGTTACTCTGACCACAGACACTGTCTGTCCTGCTGAGTTCCTCCAGCATTTTGTGTGTGTTACTCTGACCATAGACAATGTCTGACCTGTTGAGATCCTCCAGCATTTTGTGTGTTACTCTGTCCGTAGACACTGTCTGACCTGCGGAGTTATTCCATCATTTTTTGTGTGTTACTCTGTCCATGGACACTGTCTGACCTGCTGAGTTTTTCCAGCATTTTTTGCGTGTTACTCTGTCCGTTGACACTGTCTGACCTGCTGAGTTATTCCAGCATTTTGTGTGTGTTACTCTATCCATAGACATTGTCTGACCTGATGAGTTCCTCCAGCATTTTGTGTGTGTTTCTCTGACCATAGACACTGCCTGACCTGCTGAGTTCCTCCAGCATTTTGTGTGTGTTCCTCTGGCCACAGACACTGTCTGTCCTGCTGAGTTCCTGCAGCATTTTGTGTGTGTTACTCTGACCATAGTCACTGTCTGACCTTTTGAGATTCTCCAGCATTTTGTGTGTTACTCGGTCCATAGACACTGTCTGACCTGTTGAGATTCTCCAGCATTTTGTGTGTTACTCTGACCATAGACACTGTCTGACCTGTTGAGTTTCTCCAGCATTTTGTGTGTGTTACTCTGTCCATAGACACTGTCTGACCTGCTGAGTTCCTCCAGCATTTAGTGTGTTACTCTGACCATAGACACTGTCTGACCTGTTGAGTTTCTCCAGCATTTTGTGTGTGTTACTCTGACCATAGACACTGTCTGACCTACTGAGTACCTCCAGCATTTTTTGTGTGTTACTCTGACCACAGACACTGTCTGTCCTGCTGAGTTCCTCCAGCATTTTGTGTGTGTTACTCTGACCATAGACACTGTCTGACCTGCTGAGATCCTCCAGCATTTTTTGTGTGTTACTCTGACCACAGACACTGTCTGTCCTGCTGAGTTCCTCCAGCATTTTGTGTGTGTTACTCTGACCATAGACAATGTCTGTCCTGTTGAGATGCTCCAGCATTTTGTGTGTTACTCTGTCCGTAGACACTGTCTGACCTGCTGAGTTCCTCCAGCATTTCGTGTGTGTTACTCAGTCTAGAGACACTGTCTGACCTGCTGAGTTGCTCCAGCATTTTGTGTGTTACTCTGTCCATAGACACTGTCTGACCTGCTGAGTTCCTCCAGCATTTTGTGTGTGTTACTCTGACCATAGACACTGCCTGACCTGCTGAGTTCCTCCAGCATTTTCTGTGTGTTACTCTGTCCGTAGACACTGCCTGACCTGCTGAGTTCCTCCAGCTTTTTCTGTGTGTTACTCTGTCCGTAGACTCTGTCTGACCTGCTGAGTTCCTACAGCATTGTGTGTGTGTTACTCTGTTTATAGACACTGTCTGAACTGCTGAGTTCCTCCAGCATTTTGTGTGTGTTACTCTGACCATAGACACTGTCTGACCTGCTGAGCTCCTGCAGCATTTTGTGTGTGTTACTCCTTGCATAGACACTATCTGACCTGCTGAGTTCATCCAGCATTTTGTGTGTGTTACTCCGTCCATAGACACTGTCTGACCTGCTGAGTTCCTCCAGCATTTTGTATGTGTTACTCTGACCTTAGACACTGTCTGACCTGCTGAGTTATTCCAGCATTTTTTGTGTGTTACTCTGTCCATGGACTCTGGCTGACCTGCTGAGTTATTCCAGCATTTTTTGTGTGTTACTCTGTCCGTAGACACTGTCTGACCTGCTGAGTTATTCCAGCATTTTGTGTGTGTTACTCTGTCCATAGACACTGGCTGACCTGTTCAGATCCTCCAGCATTTTGTGTGTGTTACTCTGACCATAGACACTGTCTGACCTGCTGAGTTCCTCCAGCATTTTGTGTGTGTTACTCAGTCTGTAGACAGTGTCTGAACTGCTGAGTTCCTCCAGCATTTTGTGTGTGTTACTCAGTCTGTAGACAGTGTCTGACCTGCTGAGTTCCTCCAGCATTTTGTGTGTGTTACTCTGACCATAGACACTGCCTGACCTGCTGAGTTCCTCCAGCATTTTCTATGTGTTACTCTGTCCGTAGACACTGCCTGACCTGCTGAGTTCCTCCAGCATTTTCTGTGTTTTACTCTGTCCGTAGACACTGTCTGACCTGCTGAGTTCCTAAAGCATTGTGTGTGTGTTACTCTGTTTATAGACACTGTCTGAACTGCTGAGTTCCTCCAGCATTTTCTGTGTGTTACTCTTACCATAGACACTGTCTGACCTGCTGAGTTCCTCCAGCATTTTGTGTGTGTTACTCCGTCCATAGACACTGTCTGACCTGCTGAGTTCCTCCAGCATTTTGTGTGTGTTACTCCGTCCATAGACACTGTCTGACCTGCTGAGTTCCTCCAGCATTTTGTGTGTGTTACTCCGTCCATAGACACTGTCTGACCTGCTGAGTTCCTCCAGCATTTTGTGTGTGTTCCTGTGACCATAGACACTGTCTGACCTGCTGAGTTCCTCCAGCATTTTCTGTGTGTTACTCTGACCTTAGACACTGTCTAACCTGCTGAGTTCCTCCAGCATTTTGTGTGTGTTACTCTGACCATAGACACTGTCTGACCTGCTCAGTTCCTCCAGCATTTTGTGTGTGTAACTCTGGCCACAGACACTGACTGTCCTGCTGAGTTCTTCCAGCATTTTGTGCGTGTTACTGTGACCATAGACACTGTCTGACCTGCTGAGTTCCTCCAGCATTTTGTGTGTGTTACTCAGTCTGTAGACAGTGTCTGAACTGCTGAGTTCCTCCAGCATTTTGTGTGTGTTACTCAGTCTGTAGACAGTGTCTGACCTGCTGAGTTCCTCCAGCATTTTGTGTGTGTTACTCTGACCATAGACACTGCCTGACCTGCTGAGTTCCTCCAGCATTTTCTATGTGTTACTCTGTCCGTAGACACTCCCTGACCTGCTGAGTTCCTCCAGCATTTTCTGTGTTTTACTCTGTCCGTAGACACTGTCTGACCTGCTGAGTTCCTAAAGCATTGTGTGTGTGTTACTCTGTTTATAGACACTGTCTGAACTGCTGAGTTCCTCCAGCATTTTCTGTGTGTTACTCTGACCATAGACACTGTCTGACCTGCTGAGTTCCTCCAGCATTTTGTGTGTGTTACTCCGTCCATAGACACTGTCTGACCTGCTGAGTTCCTCCAGCATTTTGTGTGTGTTACTCCGTCCATAGACACTGTCTGACCTGCTGAGTTCCTCCAGCATTTTGTGTGTGTTACTCCGTCCATAGACACTGTCTGACCTGCTGAGTTCCTCCAGCATTTTGTGTGTGTTCCTGTGACCATAGACACTGTCTGACCTGCTGAGTTCCTCCAGCATTTTCTGTGTGTTACTCTGACCTTAGACACTGTCTAACCTGCTGAGTTCCTCCAGCATTTTGTGTGTGTTACTCTGACCATAGACACTGTCTGACCTGCTCAGTTCCTCCAGCATTTTGTGTGTGTAACTCTGGCCACAGACACTGACTGTCCTGCTGAGTTCTTCCAGCATTTTGTGCGTGTTACTGTGACCATAGACACTGTCTGACCTGCTGAGTTCCTCCAGCATTTTGTGTGTGTTACTCTGACCATAGATACTGTCTGTCCTGCTGAGTTCCTCCAGCATTTTCTGTGTGTTTCTCTGACCATAGACACTGTCTGACCTGTTGAGATCCTCCAGCATTTTGTGTGTTACTCTGTCCATAGACACTGTCTGACCTGTTGAGATTCTCCAGCATTTTGTGTGGGTTACTCTGACCATAGACACTGTCTGACCTGTTGAGTTTCTCCAGCATTTTGTGTGTGTTACTCTGTCCATAGTCACTCTCTGACCTGCTGAGTTCCTCCAGCATTTTGTGTGTTACTCTGACCAAAGTCACTGTCTGACCTGTTGAGTTTCTCCAGCATTTTGTGTGTGTTACTCTGACCATAGACACTGTCTGACCTGTTGAGTTTCTCCAGCATTATGTGTGTGTTACTCTGTCCATAGACACTGTCTGTCCTGCTGAGTTCCTCCAGCATTTTGTGTGTCTTACTCTGACCATAGACACTGTCTGACCTGCTGAGTTACTCCAGCATTTTCTGTGTGTTACTCTGTCCATAGACACTGTCTGACCTGCTGAGTTCCTGCAGAATTTTGTGTGTGTTACTCTGACCACAGACACTGTCTGACCTGCTGAGTTCCACCAGCATTTTGAGTGTGTTACTCTGACCATAGACACTGTTTGACCTGCTGAGTTCATCCAGCATATTGTGTGTGTTACTCTGTCCGTAGACACTGTCTGACCTGCTGAGTTCCTCCAGCATTTTCTGTGTGTTACTCTGTCCGTAGACACTCTCTGAGCTGCTGAGTTCCTGCAGCATTTTGTGTGTGTTGCTCTGACCATAGACACTGTCTGACCTACTGAGTACCTCCAGCATTTTGACTGTGTTACTCTGTCCATAGACACTGTCTGACCTGTTGAGATTCTCCAGCATTTTGTGTGAGTTACTCTGACCATAGACACTGTCTGACCTGTTGAGTTTCTCCAGCATTTTGTGTGTGTTACTCTGTCCATAGTCACTGTCTGACCTGCTGAGTTCCTCCAGCATTTTGTGTGTTACTCTGACCAATGACACTGTCTGACCTGTTGAGTTTCTCCAGCATTTTGTGTGTGTTACTCTGACCATAGACACTGTCTGACCTGTTGAGTTTCTCCAGCATTTTGTGTGTGTTACTCTGACCATAGACACTGTCTGACCTGCTGAGTTCCTCCAGCATTTCGTGTGTGTTACTCAGTCTAGAGACACTGTCTGACCTGCTGAGTTGCTCCAGCATTTTGTGTGTTACTCTGTCCATAGACACTGTCTGATCTGCTGAGTTCCTCCACCATTTTGTATGTGTTACTCTGACCATAGACACTGCCTGACCTGCTGAGTTCCTCCAGCATTTTCTGTGTGTTACTCTGTCCGTAGACACTGCCTGACCTGCTGAGTTCCTCCAGCATTTTCTGTGTGTTACTCTGTCCGTAGACACTGTCTGATCTGCTGAGTTCCTACCGCATTGTGTGTGTGTTACTCTGTTTATAGACACTGTCTGAACTGCTGAGTTCCTCCACCATTTTGTGTGTGTTACTCTGACCATAGACACTGTCTGACCTGCTGAGTTCCTCCAGCATTTTGTGTGTGTTACTCCGTCCATAGACACTGTCTGACCTGCTGAGTTCATCCAGCATTTTGTGTGTGTTACTCCGTCCATAGACACTGTCTGACCTGCTGAGTTCCTCCAGCATTTTGTGTGTGTTACTCCGTCCATAGACACTGTCTGACCTGCTGAGTTCCTCCAGCATTTTGTGTGTGTTCCTGTGACCATAGACACTGTCTGACCTGCTGAGTTCCTCCAGCATTTTCTGTGTGTTACTCTGACCATAGACACTGTCTGACCTGCTGAGTTCCTCCAGCATTTTGTGTGTGTTACTCTGACCATAGACACTGTCTGACCTGCTGAGTTCCTCCAGCATTTTGTGTGTGTTACTCTGGCCACAGAGACTGACTGTCCTGCTGAGTTCCTCCAGCATTTTGTGCGTGTTACTGTGACCATAGACACTGTCTGACCTGCTGAGTTCCTCCAGCATTTTCTGTGTGTTACTCTGACCATAGACACTGTCTGACCTGCTGAGTTCCTCCAGCATTTTGTGTGTGTTACTCAGTCTAGAGACACTGTCTGACCTGCTGAGTTGCTCCAGCATTTCGTGTGTTACTCTGTCCATAGACACTGTCTGACCTGCTGAGTTCCTCCAGCATTTTGTGTGTGTTACTCTGACCATAGTCACTGCCTGACCTGCTGAGTTCCTCCAGCATTTTCTGTGTGTTACTCTGTCCGTAGACACTGCCTGACCTGCTGAGTTCCTCCAGCATTTTCTGTGTGTTACTCTGTCCGTAGACACTGTCTGACCTGCTGAGTTCCTACAGCATTGTGTGTGTGTTACTCTGTTTATAGACACTGTCTGAACTGCTGAGTTCCTCCAGCATTTTGTGTGTGTTACTCTGACCATAGACACTGTCTGACCTGCTGAGTTCCTCCAGCATTTTGTGTGTGTTACTCCGTCCATAGACTCTGTCTGACCTGCTGAGTTCCTCCAGCATTTTGTGTGTGTTACTCCGTCCATAGACACTGTCTGACCTGCTGAGTTCCTCCAGCATTTTGTGTGTGTTACTCCGTCCATAGACACTGTCTGTCCTGCTGAGTTCCTCCAGCATTTTCTGTGTGTTTCTCTGACCATAGACACTGTCTGACCTGTTGAGATCCTCCAGCATTTTGTGTGTTACTCTGTCCATAGACACTGTCTGACCTGTTGAGATTCTCCAGCATTTTGTGTGGGTTACTCTGACCATAGACACTGTCTGACCTGTTGAGTTTCTCCAGCATTTTGTGTGTGTTACTCTGACCATAGACACTGTCTGACCTGCTGAGTTCCTCCAGCATTTTGTGTGTGTTACTCTGGCCACAGACACTAACTGTCCTGCTGAGTTCCTCCAGCATTTTGTGCGTGTTACTGTGACCATAGACACTGTCTGACCTGCTGAGTTCCTACAGCATTTTGTGTGTGTTACTCTGACCATAGACACTGTCTGACCTGCTGAGTTCCTCCAGCATTTTGTGTGTGTTACTCTAACCATAGACACTGTCTGACCTGCTGAGTTACTCCAGCATTTTCTGTGTGTTACTCTGTCCATAGACACTGTCTGACCTGCTGAGTTCCTCCAGCATTTTGTGTGTGTTACTCTGTCCGTAGACACTCTCTGAGCTGCTGAGTTCCTCCAGCATTTTGTGTGTGTTGCTCTGACCATAGACACTGTCTGACCTACTGAGTACCTCCAGCATTTTGACTGTGTTACTCTGTCCATAGACACTGTCTGACCTGCTGAGTTCCACCAGCATTTTGTGTGTGTTACTATGTCCATAGACACACTCTGACGTGCTGAGTTCCTCCAGTATTTTGTGTGTGTTGCTCTGACCATAGACACTGTCTGACCTGCTGAGTACCTCCAGCATTTTGACTGTGTTACTCTGTCCATAGACACTGTCTGACCTGCTGAGTTCCTCCAGCATTTTGTGTGTGTTACTCTGACCATAGACACTGTCTGACCTGTTGAGTTTCTCCAGCATTTTGTGTGAGTTACTCTGTCCATAGACACTGTCTGACCTGCTGAGTTCCTCCAGCATTTTCTGTGTTACTCTGACCATAGACACTGTCTGACCTGTTGAGTTTCTCCAGCATTTTGTGTGTGTTACTCTGACCATAGACACTGTCTGATCTGCTGAGTTCCTCCAGCATTTCGTGTGTGTTGCTCAGTCTAGAGACACTGTCTGACCTGCTGAGTTGCTCCAGCATTTTGTGTGTTACTCTGTCCATAGACACTGTCTGATCTGCTGAGTTCCTCCAGCATTTTGTGTGTGTTACTCTGACCATAGACACTGCCTGACCTGCTGAGTTCCTCCAGCATTTTCTGTGTGTTACTCTGTCCGTAGACACTGCCTGACCTGCTGAGTTCCTCCAGCATTTTCTGTGTGTTACTCTGCCCGTAGACACTGTCTGACCTGCTGAGTTCCTACCGCATTGTGTGTGTGTTACTCTGTTTATAGACACTGTCTGAACTGCTGAGTTCCTCCACCATTTTGTGTGTGTTACTCTGACCATAGACACTGTCTGACCTGCTGAGTTCCTCCAGCATTTTGTGTGTGTTACTCCGTCCATAGACACTGTCTGACCTGCTGAGTTCATCCAGCATTTTGTGTGTGTTACTCCGTCCATAGACACTGTCTGACCTGCTGAGTTCCTCCAGCATTTTGTGTGTGTTACTCCGTGCATAGACACTGTCTGACCTGCTGAGTTCCTCCAGCATTTTGTGTGTGTTCCTGTGACCATAGACACTGTCTGACCTGCTGAGTTCCTCCAGCATTTTGTGTGTGTTACTCTGACCATAGACACTGTCTGACCTGCTGAGTTCCTCCAGCATTTTGTGTGTGTTACTCTGACCATAGACACTGTCTGACCTGCTGAGTTCCTCCAGCATTTTGTGTGTGTTACTCTGGCCACAGAGACTGAATGTCCTGCTGAGTTCCTCCAGCATTTTGTGCGTGTTACTGTGACCATAGACACTGTCTGACCTGCTGAGTTCCTCCAGCATTTTCTGTGTGTTACTCTGACCATAGACACTGTCTGACCTGCTGAGTTCCTCCAGCATTTCGTGTGTGTTACTCAGTCTAGAGACACTGTCTGACCTGCTGAGTTGCTCCAGCATTTTGTGTGTTACTCTGTCCATAGACACTGTCTGACCTGCTGAGTTCCTCCAGCATTTTGTGTGTGTTACTCTGACCATAGTCACTGCCTGACCTGCTGAGTTCCTCCAGCATTTTCTGTGTGTTAC
Source organism: Hypanus sabinus (assembly GCF_030144855.1). Classification (NCBI taxonomy): domain Eukaryota; kingdom Metazoa; phylum Chordata; class Chondrichthyes; order Myliobatiformes; family Dasyatidae; genus Hypanus; species Hypanus sabinus. The sequence continues at coordinate 151,803 of NW_026778925.1, forward strand.
TCTGTCCGTAGACACTGCCTGACCTGCTGAGTTCCTCCAGCATTTTCTGTGTGTTACTCTGTTCGTAGACACTGTCTGACCTGCTGAGTTCCTACAGCATTGTGTGTGTGTTACTCCGTCCATAGACTCTGTCTGACCTACTGAGTTCCTCCAGCATTTTGTGTGTGTTACTCCGTCCATAGACACTGTCTGACCTGCTGAGTTCCTCCAGCATTTTGTGTGTGTTACTCCGTCCATAGACACTGTCTGACCTGCTGAGTTCCTCCAGCATTTTGTGTGTGTTCCTGTGACCATAGTCACTGTCTGACCTGCTGAGTTCCTCCAGCATTTTCTGTGTGTTACTCTGACCATAGACACTGTCTAACCTGCTGAGTTCCTCCAGCATTTTGTGTGTGTTACTCTGACCATAGACACTGTCTGACCTGCTGAGTTCCTCCAGCATTTTGTGTGTGTTACTCTGGCCACAGACACTAACTGTCTGAGCTGCTGAGTTCCTCCAGCATTTTGTGCGTGTTACTGTGACCATAGACACTGTCTGACCTGCTGAGTTCCTACAGCATTTTGTGTGTGTTACTCTGACCATAGACACTGTCTGACCTGCTGAGTTCCTCCAGCATTTTGTGTGTGTTACTCTAACCATAGATACTGTCTGACCTGCTGAGTTCCTCCAGCATTTTGTGTGTGTTACTCTGGCCACAGAGACTGTCTGTCCTGCTGAGTTCCTCCAGCATGTTTTGTGCGTTTCTCTGACCTTAGACACTGTCTGACCTGTTGAGATCCTCCAGCATTTTGTGTGTTACACTGTCCATAGACACTGTCTGACCTGTTGAGATTCTCCAGCATTTTGTGTGTGTTACTCCGTCCATAGACACTGTCTGACCTGTTGAGTTTCTCCAGCATTTTGTGTGTGTTACTCTGACCACTGGCACTGTCTGACCTGCTGAGTTCCTGCAGAATTTTGTGTGTGTTACTCTGACCACAGACACTGTCTGACCTGCTGAGTTCCACCAGCATTTTGTGTGTGTTACTCTGACCATAGACACTGTCTGACCTGCTGAGTTCATCCAGCATATTGTGTGTGTTACTCTGTCCGTAGACACTGTCTGACCTGCTGAGTTCCTCCAGCATTTTGTGTGTGTTACTCTGTCCGTAGACACTCTCTGAGCTGCTGAGTTCCTCCAGCATTTTGTGTGTGTTGCTCTGACCATAGACACTGTCTGACCTAATGAGTACCTCCAGCATTTTGACTGTGTAACTCTGTCCATAGACACTGTCTGACCTGCTGAGTTCCTCCAGCATTTTGTGTGTGTTACTATGTCCATAGACACTCTCTGACGTGCTGAGTTCCTCCAGTATTTTGTGTGTGTTGCTCTGACCATAGACACTGTCTGACCTGCTGAGTTATTCCAGCATTTTGTGTGTGTTACTCTGTCCATAGACACTGTCTGACCTGCTGAGTTCCTCCAGCATTTTGTGTGTGTTACTCTGACCATAGACACTGTCTGACCTGTTGAGTTTCTCCAGCATTTTTTGTGAGTTACTCTGTCCATAGACACTGTCTGACCTGCTGAGTTCCTCCAGCATTTTGTGTGTGTTACTCCGTCCATAGACTCTGTCTGACCTGCTGAGTTCCTCCAGCATTTTGTGTGTGTTACTCCGTCCATAGACACTGTCTGACCTGCTGAGTTCCTCCAGCATTTTGTGTGTGTTACTCCGTCCATAGACACTGTCTGTCCTGCTGAGTTCCTCCAGCATTTTCTGTGTGTTTCTCTGACCATAGACACTGTCTGACCTGTTGAGATCCTCCAGCATTTTGTGTGTTACTCTGTCCATAGACACTGTCTGACCTGTTGAGATTCTCCAGCATTTTGTGTGGGTTACTCTGACCATAGACACTGTCTGACCTGTTGAGTTTCTCCAGCATTTTGTGTGTGTTACTCTGACGATAGACACTGTCTGACCTGCTGAGTTCCTCCAGCATTTTGTGTGTGTTACTCTGGCCACAGACACTAACTGTCCTGCTGAGTTCCTCCAGCATTTTGTGCGTGTTACTGTGACCATAGACACTGTCTGACCTGCTGAGTTCCTACAGCATTTTGTGTGTGTTACTCTGACCATAGACACTGTCTGACCTGCTGAGTTCCTCCAGCATTTTGTGTGTGTTACTCTAACCATAGACACTGTCTGACCTGCTGAGTTACTCCAGCATTTTCTGTGTGTTACTCTGTCCATAGACACTGTCTGACCTGCTGAGTTCCTGCAGAATTTTGTGTGTCTTACTCTGACCACAGACACTGTCTGACCTGCTGAGTTCCACCAGCATTTTGTGTGTGTTACTCTGACCATAGGCACTGTCTGACCTGCTGAGTTCATCCAGCATATTGTGTGTGTTACTCTGTCCGTAGACACTGTCTGACCTGCTGAGTTCCTCCAGCATTTTGTGTGTGTTACTCTGTCCGTAGACACTCTCTGAGCTGCTGAGTTCCTCCAGCATTTTGTGTGTGTTGCTCTGACCATAGACACTGTCTGACCTACTGAGTACCTCCAGCATTTTGACTGTGTTACTCTGTCCATAGACACTGTCTGACCTGCTGAGTTCCTCCAGCATTTTGTGTGTGTTACTATGTCCATAGACACACTCTGACGTGCTGAGTTCCTCCAGTATTTTGTGTGTGTTGCTCTGACCATAGACACTGTCTGACCTGCTGAGTACCTCCAGCATTTTGACTGTGTTACTCTGTCCATAGACACTGTCTGACCTGCTGAGTTCCTCCAGCATTTTGTGTGTGTTACTCTGACCATAGACACTGTCTGACCTGTTGAGTTTCTCCAGCATTTTGTGTGAGTTACTCTGTCCATAGACACTGTCTGAACTGCTGAGTTCCTCCAGCATTTTCTGTGTTACTCTGACCATAGACACTGTCTGACCTGTTGAGTTTCTCCAGCATTTTGTGTGTGTTACTCTGACCATAGACACTGTCTGACCTGCTGAGTTCCTCCAGCATTTCGTGTGTGTTGCTCAGTCTAGAGACACTGTCTGACCTGCTGAGTTGCTCCAGCATTTTGTGTGTTACTCTGTCCATAGACACTGTCTGATCTGCTGAGTTCCTCCAGCATTTTGTGTGTGTTACTCTGACCATAGACACTGCCTGACCTGCTGAGTTCCTCCAGCATTTTCTGTGTGTTACTCTGTCCGTAGACACTGCCTGACCTGCTGAGTTCCTCCAGCATTTTCTGTGTGTTACTCTGTCCGTAGACACTGTCTGACCTGCTGAGTTCCTACCGCATTGTGTGTGTGTTACTCTGTTTATAGACACTGTCTGAACTGCTGAGTTCCTCCACCATTTTGTGTGTGTTACTCTGACCATAGACACTGTCTGACCTGCTGAGTTCCTCCAGCATTTTGTGTGTGTTACTCCGTCCATAGACACTGTCTGACCTGCTGAGTTCATCCAGCATTTTGTGTGTGTTACTCCGTCCATAGACACTGTCTGACCTGCTGAGTTCCTCCAGCATTTTGTGTGTGTTCCTGTGACCATAGACACTGTCTGACCTGCTGAGTTCCTCCAGCATTTTGTGTGTGTTACTCTGACCATAGACACTGTCTGACCTGCTGAGTTCCTCCAGCATTTTGTGTGTGTTACTCTGACCATAGACACTGTCTGACCTGCTGAGTTCCTCCAGCATTTTGTGTGTGTTACTCTGGCCACAGAGACTGAATGTCCTGCTGAGTTCCTCCAGTATTTTGTGCGTGTTACTGTGACCATAGACACTGTCTGACCTGCTGAGTTCCTCCAGCATTTTCTGTGTGTTACTCTGACCATAGACACTGTCTGACCTGCTGAGTTCCTCCAGCATTTCGTGTGTGTTACTCAGTCTAGAGACACTGTCTGACCTGCTGAGTTGCTCCAGCATTTTGTGTGTTACTCTGTCCATAGACACTGTCTGACCTGCTGAGTTCCTCCAGCATTTTGTGTGTGTTACTCTGACCATAGTCACTGCCTGACCTGCTGAGTTCCTCCAGCATTTTCTGTGTGTTACTCTGTCCGTAGACACTGCCTGACCTGCTGAGTTCCTTCAGCATTTTCTGTGTGTTACTCTGTCCGTAGACACTGTCTGACCTGCTGAGTTCCTACAGCATTGTGTGTGTGTTACTCTGTTTATAGACACTGTCTGAACTGCTGAGTTCCTCCAGCATTTTCTGTGTGTTACTCTGACCATAGACACTGTCTGACCTGCTGAGTTCCTCCAGCATTTTGTGTGTGTTACTCCGTCCATAGACTCTGTCTGACCTGCTGAGTTCCTCCAGCATTTTGTGTGTGTTACTCCGTCCATAGACACTGTCTGACCTGCTGAGTTCCTCCAGCATTTTGTGTGTGTTACTCCGTCCATAGACACTGTCTGACCTGCTGAGTTCCTCCAGCATTTTGTGTGTGTTCCTGTGAACATAGTCACTGTCTGACCTGCTGAGTTCCTCCAGCATTTTCTGTGTGTTACTCTGACCATAGACACTGTCTAACCTGCTGAGTTCCTCCAGCATTTTGTGTGTGTTACTCTGACCATAGACACTGTCTGACCTGCTGAGTTCCTCCAGCATTTTGTGTGTGTTACTCTGGCCACAGACACTAACTGTCCTGCTGAGTTCCTCCAGCATTTTGTGCGTGTTACTGTGACCATAGACACTGTCTGACCTGCTGAGTTCCTACAGCATTTTGTGTGTGTTACTCTGACCATAGACACTGTCTGACCTGCTGAGTTCCTCCAGCATTTTGTGTGTGTTACTCTAACCATAGATACTGTCTGACCTGCTGAGTTCCTCCAGCATTTTGTGTGTGTTACTCTGGCCACAGAGACTGTCTGTCCTGCTGAGTTCCTCCAGCATTTTCTGTGTGTTTCTCTGACCTTAGACACTGTCTGACCTGTTGAGATCCTCCAGCATTTTGTGTGTTACTCTGTCCATAGACACTGTCTGACCTGTTGAGATTCTCCAGCATTTTGTGTGTGTTACTCCGTCCATAGACACTGTCTGACCTGTTGAGTTTCTCCAGCATTTTGTGTGTGTTACTCTGACCACTGGCACTGTCTGACCTGCTGAGTTCCTGCAGAATTTTGTGTGTGTTACTCTGACCACAGACACTGTCTGACCTGCTGAGTTCCACCAGCATTTTGTGTGTGTTACTCTGACCATAGACACTGTCTGACCTGCTGAGTTCATCCAGCATATTGTGTGTGTTACTCTGTCCGTAGACACTGTCTGACCTGCTGAGTTCCTCCAGAATTTTGTGTGTGTTACTCTGTCCGTAGACACTCTCTGAGCTGCTGAGTTCCTCCAGCATTTTGTGTGTGTTGCTCTGACCATAGACACTGTCTGACCTACTGAGTACCTCCAGCATTTTGACTGTGTAACTCTGTCCATAGACACTGTCTGACCTGCTGAGTTCCTCCAGCATTTTGTGTGTGTTACTATGTCCATAGACACTCTCTGACGTGCTGAGTTCCTCCAGTATTTTGTGTGTGTTGCTCTGACCATAGACACTGTCTGACCTGCTGAGTTTCTCCAGCATTTTGTGTGTGTTACTCTGTCCATAGACACTGTCTGACCTGTTGAGATCCTCCAGCATTTTGTGTGTTTCTCTGACCATAGACACTGTCTGACCTGTTGAGATCCTCCAGCATTTTGTGTGTGTTCCTGTGACCATAGACACTGTCTGACCTGCTGAGTTCCTCCAGCATTTTCTGTGTGTTACTCTGACCATAGACACTGTCTGACCTGCTGAGTTCCTCCAGCATTTTGTGTGTGTTACTCTGACCATAGACACTGTCTGACCTGCTGAGTTCCTCCAGCATTTTGTGTGTGTTACTCTGGCCACAGACACTGACTGTCCTGCTGAGTTCCTCCAGCATTTTGTGCGTGTTACTGTGACCATAGACACTGTCTGACCTGCTGAGTTCCTCCAGCATTTTTAGTGTGTTACTCTGACCATAGACACTGTCTGACCTGCTGAGTTCCTCCAGCATTTTGTGTGTGTTACTCTGACCATAGATACTGTCTGACCTGCTGAGTTCCTCCAGCATTTTGTGTGTGTTACTCTGGCCACAGAGACTGTCTGTGCTGCTGAGTTCCTCCAGCATTTTTTGTGTGTTTCTCTGACCATAGACACTGTCTGACCTGTTGAGATCCTCCAGCATTTTGTGTGTTACTCTGTCCATAGACACTGTCTGACCTGTTGAGATTCTCCAGCATTTTGTGTGTGTTACTCTGACCATAGACACTGTCTGACCTGCTGAGTTCCTCCAGCATTTCGTGTGTGTTACTCAGTCTAGAGACACTGTCTGACCTGCTGAGTTGCTCCAGCATTTTGTGTGTTACTCTGTCCATAGACACTGTCTGACCTGCTGAGTTCCTCCAGCATTTTGTGTGTGTTACTCTGACCATAGACACTGCCTGACCTGCTGTGTTCCTCCAGCATTTTCTGTGTGTTACTCTGTCCGTAGACACTGCCTGACCTGCTGAGTTCCTCCAGCATTTTCTGTGCGTTACTCTGTCCGTAGACACTGTCTGACCTGCTGAGTTCCTACAGCATTGTGTGTGTGTTACTCTGTTTATAGACACTGTCTGAACTGCTGAGTTCCTCCAGCATTTTGTGTGTGTTACTCTGACCATAGTCACTGTCTGACTTGCTGAGTTCCTCCAGCATTTTGTGTGTGTTACTCCGTCCATAGACACTGTCTGACCTGCTGAGTTCCTCCAGCATTTTGTGTGTGTTACTCCGTCCATAGACACTGTCTGACCTGCTGAGTTCCTCCAGCATTTTGTGTGTGTTACTCCGTCCATAGACACTGTCTTACCTGCTGAGTTCCTCCAGCATTTTGTGTGTGTTCCTGTGACCATAGACACTGTCTGACCTGCTGAGTTCCTCCAGCATTTTCTGTGTGTTACTCTGATCATAGACACTGTCTGACCTGCTGAGTTTTTCCAGCATTTTGTGTGTGTTACTCTGACCATAGACACTGTCTGACCTGCTGAGTTCCTCCAGCATTTTGTGTGTGTTACTCTGGCCACAGACACTGACTGTCCTGCTGAGTTCCTCCAGCATTTTGTGCGTGTTACTGTGACCATAGACACTGTCTGACCTGCTGAGTTCCTCCAGCATTTTTAGTGTGTTACTCTGACCATAGATACTGTCTGACCTGCTGAGTTCCTCCAGCATTTTGTGTGTGTTACTCTGGCCACAGAGACTGTCTGTGCTGCTGAGTTCCTCCAGCATTTTTTGTGTGTTTCTCTGACCATAGACACTGTCTGACCTGTTGAGATCCTCCAGCATTTTGTGTGTTACTCTGTCCATAGACACTGTCTGACCTGTTGAGATTCTCCAGCATTTTGTGTGGGTTACTCTGACCATAGACACTGTCTGACCTGTTGAGTTTCTCCAGCATTTTGTGTGTGTTACTCTGTCCATAGTCACTGTCTGACCTGCTGAATTCCTCCAGCATTTTGTGTGTTACTCTGACCAAAGACACTTTCTGACCTGTAGAGTTTCTCCAGCATTTTGTGTGTGTTACTCTGACCATAGACACTGTCTGACCTGTTGAGTTTCTCCAGCATGTTGTGTGTGTTACTCTGACCACTGGCACTGTCTGTCCTGCTGAGTTCCTCCAGCATTTTGTGTGTCTTACTCTGACCATAGACACTGTCTGTCCTGCTGAGTTACTCCAGCATTTTCTGTGTGTTACTCTGTCCATAGACACTGTCTGACCTGCTGAGTTCCACCAGCATTTTGTGTGTGTTACTCTGACCATAGACACTTTCTGACCTGCTGAGTTCATCCAGCATATTGTGTGTGTTACTCTGTCCGTAGACACTGTCTGACCTGCTGAGTTCCTCCAGCATTTTGTGTGTGTTACTCTGTCCGTAGACATTCTCTGAGCTGCTGAGTTCCTCCAGCATTTTGTGTGTGTTGCTCTGACCATAGACACTGTCTGACCTACTGAGTACCTCCAGCATTTTGACTGTGTTACTCTGTCCATAGACACTGTCTGACCTGCTGAGTTCCTCCAGCATTTTGTGTGTGTTAGTCTGACCATAGACACTGTCTGACCTGTTGAGTTCCTCCAGCATTTTGTGTGAGTTACTCTATCCATAGACACTGTCTGACCTGCTGAGTTCCTCCAGCATTTTGTGTGTTACTCTGACCATAGACACTGTCTGACCTGCTGAGTTCCTCCAGCATTTAGTGTGTGTTACTCAGTCTAGAGACACTGTCTGACCTGCTGAGTTGCTCCAGCATTTTGTGTGTTACTCTGTCCATAGACACTGTCTGACCTGCTGAGTTCCTCCAGCATTTTGTGTGTGTTACTCTGACCATAGACACTGCCTGACCTGCTGAGTTCCTCCAGCATTTTCTGTGTGTTACTCTGTCCGTAGACACTGCCTGACCTGCTGAGTTCCTCCAGCATTTTCTGTGTGTTACTCTGTCCGTAGACACTGTCTGACCTGCTGAGTTCCTACAGCATTGTGTGTGTGTTACTCTGTTTATAGACACTGTCTGAACTGCTGAGTTCCTCCAGCATTTTGTGTGTGTTACTCTGACCATAGACACTGTCTGACCTGCTGAGTTCCTCCAGCATTTTCTGTGTGTTACTCTGACCATAGACACTGTCTGACCTGCTGAGTTCCTCCAGCATTTTGTGTGTGTTACTCTGACTATATACACTGTCTGACCTGCTGAGTTCCTCCAGCATTTTGTGTGTGTCACTCTGGCCACAGAGACTGACTGTCCTGCTGAGTTCCTCCAGCATTTTGTGCGTGTTACTGTGACCATAGACACTGTCTGACCTGCTGAGTTCCTCCAGCATTTCGTGTGTGTTACTCAGTCTAGAGACACTGTTTGACCTGCTGAGTTGCTCCAGCATTTTGTGTGTTACTCTGTCCATAGACACTGTATGACCTGCTGAGTTCCTCCAGCATTTTGTGTGTGTTACTCTGACCATAGTCACTGCCTGACCTGCTGAGTTCCTCCAGCATTTTCTGTGTGTTACTCTGTCCGTAGACACTGCCTGACCTGCTGAGTTCCTCCAGCATTTTCTGTGTGTTACTCTGTCCGTAGACACTGTCTGACCTGCTGAGTTGCTACAGCATTGTGTGTGTGTTACTCTGTTTATAGACACTGTCTGAACTGCTGAGTTCCTCCAGCATTTTGTGTGTGTTACTCCGTCCATAGACACTGTCTGACCTGCTGAGTTCCTCCACATTTTGTGTGTGTTACTCCGTCCATAGACACTGTCTGACCTGCTGAGTTCCTCCAGCATTTTGTGTGTGTTACTCCGTCCATAGACACAGTCTGACCTGCTGAGTTCCTCCAGCATTTTGTGTGTGTTCCTGTGACCATAGACACTGTCTGACCTGCTGAGTTCCTCCAGCATTTTCTGTGTGTTACTCTGACCATAGACACTGTCTAACCTGCTGAGTTCCTCCAGCATTTTGTGTGTGTTACTCTGACCATAGACACTGTCTGACCTGGTGAGTTCCTCCAGCATTTTGTGTGTGTTACTCTGGCCACAGACACTGACTGTCCTGCTGAGTTCCTCCAGCATTTTGTGCGTGTTACTGTGACCATAGACACTGTATGACCTGCTGAGTTCCTCCAGCATTTTGTGTGTGTTACTCTGACCATAGACACTGTCTGACCTGCTGAGTTCCTCCAGCATTTTGTGTGTGTTACTTTGACCATAGATACTGTCTGACCTGCTGAGTTCCTCCAGCATTTTGTGTGTGTTACTCTGGCCTCAGAGACTGTCTGTCCTGCTGAGTTCCTCCAGCAATTTTTGTGTGTTTCTCTGACCATAGACACTGTCTGACCTGTTGAGATCCTCCAGCATTTTGTGTGTTACTCTGTCCATAGACACTGTCTGACCTGTTGAGATTCTCCAGCATTTTGTGTGGGTTACTCTGACCATAGACAATGTCTGACCTGTTGAGTTTCTCCAGCATTTTGTGTGTGTTACTCTGTCCATAGTCACTGTCTGACCTGCTGAGTTCCTCCAGCATTTTGTGTGTTACTCTGACCAAAGACACTGTCTGACCTGTTGAGTTTCTCCAGCATTTTGTGTGTGTTACTCTGACCATAGACACTGTCTGACCTGTTGAATTTCTCCAGCATTTTGTGTGTGTTACTCTGACCACTGGCACTGTCTGACATGCTGAGTTCCTGCAGAATTTTGTGTGTGTTACTCTGACCACAGACACTGTCTGACCTGCTGAGTTCCACCAGCATTTTGTGTGTGTTACTCTGACCATAGACACTGTCTGAACTGCTGAGTTCCTCCAGCATTTTGTGTGTGTTACTCTGACCATAGAAACTGTCTGACCTGCTGAGTTCCTCCAGCATTTTGTGTGTGTTACTCTGACCATAGACACTGTCTGACCTGCTGAGTTCCTCCAGCATTTTGTGTGTGTTACTTTGACCATAGATACTGTCTGACCTGCTGAGTTCCTCCAGCATTTTGTGTGTGCTACTCTGGCCTCAGAGACTGTCTGTCCTGCTGAGTTCCTCCAGCAATTTTTGTGTGTTTCTCTGACCATAGACACTGTCTGACCTGTTGAGATCCTCCAGCATTTTGTGTGTTACTCTGTCCATAGACACTGTCTGACCTGTTGAGATTCTCCAGCATTTTGTGTGGGTTACTCTGACCATAGACAATGTCTGACCTGTTGAGTTTCTCCAGCATTTTGTGTGTGTTACTCTGACCATAGTCACTGTCTGACCTGCTGAGTTCCTCCAGCATTTTGTGTGTTACTCTGACCAAAGACACTGTCTGACCTGTTGAGTTTCTCCAGCATTTTGTGTGTGTTACTCTGACCATAGACACTGTCTGACCTGTTGAGTTTCTCCAGCATTTTGTGTGTGTTACTCAGACCACTGGCACTGTCTGACATGCTGAGTTCCTGCAGAATTTTGTGTGTGTTACTCTGACCACAGACACTGTCTGACCTGCTGAGTTCCACCAGCATTTTGTGTGTGTTACTCTGACCATAGACACTGTCTGAACTGCTGAGTTCCTCCAGCATTTTGTGTGTGTTACTCTGACCATAGAAACTGTCTGACCTGCTGAGTTCCTCCAGCATTTTGTGTGTGTTACTCCGTCCATAGACACTGTCTGACCTGCTGAGTTCCTCCAGCATTTTGTGTGTGTTACTCCGTCCATAGACACTGTCTGACCTGCTGAGATCCTGCAGCATTTTGTGTGTGTTACTCCGTCCATAGACACTGTCTGACCTGCTGAGTTCCTCCAGCATTTTGTGTGTGTTCCTGTGACCATAGACACTGTCTGACCTGCTGAGTTGCTCCAGCATTTTCTGTGTGTTACTCTGACCATAGCCACTGTCTAACCTGCTGAGTTCCTCCAGCATTTTGTGTGTGTTACTCTGACCATAGACACTGTCTGACCTGCTGAGTTCCTCCAGCATTTTGTGTGAGTTACTCTGGCCACAGACACTGACTGTCCTGCTGAGTTCCTCCAGCATTTTGTGCGTGTTACTGTGACCATAGACACTGTCTGACCTGCTGAGTTCCTCCAGCATTTTGTGTGTGTTACTCTGACCATAGACACTGTCTGACCTGCTGAGTTCCTCCAGCATTTTGTGTGTGTTACTTTGACCATAGATACTGTCTGACCTGCTGAGTTCCTCCAGCATTTTGTGTGTGTTACTCTGGCCAGAGAGACTGTCTGTCCTGCTGAGTTCCTCCAGCAATTTTTGTGTGTTTCTCTGACCATAGACACTGTCTGACCTGTTGAGATCCTCCAGCATTTTGTGTGTTACTCTGTCCATAGACACTGTCTGACCTGTTGAGATTCTCCAGCATTTTGTGTGGGTTACTCTGACCATAGACAATGTCTGACCTGTTGAGTTTCTCCAGCATTTTGTGTGTGTTACTCTGTCCATAGTCACTGTCTGACCTGCTGAGTTCCTCCAGCATTTTGTGTGTTACTCTGACCAAAGACACTGTCTGACCTGTTGAGTTTCTCCAGCATTTTGTGTGTGTTACTCTGACCATAGACACTGTCTGACCTGTTGAGTTTCTCCAGCATTTTGTGTGTGTTACTCTGACCACTGGCACTGTCTGACCTGCTGAGTTCCTGCAGAATTTTGTGTGTGTTACTCTGACCACAGACACTGTCTGACCTGCTGAGTTCCACCAGCATTTTGTGTGTGTTACTCTGACCATAGACACTGTCTGACCTGCTGAGTTCATCCAGCATTTTGTGTGTGTTACTCTGTCCGTAGACACTCTCTCAGCTGCTGAGTTCCTCCAGCATTTTGTGTGTGTTGCTCTGACCATAGACACTGTCTGACCTACTGAGTACCTCCAGCATTTTGACTGTGTTACTCTGTCTATAGACACTGTCTGACATGCTGAGTTCCTCCAGCATTTTCTGTGTGTTACTATGTGCATAGACACTCTCTGACGTGCTGAGTTCCTCCAGTATTTTGTGTGTGTTGCTCTGACCATAGACACTGTCTGACCTGCTGAGTTTCTCCAGCATTTTGTGTGTGTTACTCTGTCCATAGACACTGTCTGACCTGCTGAGTTCCTCCAGCATTTTGTGTGTTACTCTGACCAAAGACACTGTCTGACCTGTTGAGTTTCTCCAGCATTTTGTGTGTGTTACTCTGACCATAGACACTCTCTGACCTGCTGAGTTCCTCCAGCATTTTTTGTGTGTTACTCTGTCCATAGACACTGTCTGAGCTGTTGAGTTCCTCCAGCATTTTGTGTGTGTTACTCTGTCCATAGACACTGCCTGACCTGCTGAGTTCCTCCAGAAGTTTCTGTGTGTTACTCTGTCCGTAGACACTGTCTGACCTGCTGAGTTCCTACAGCATTTTGTGTGTGTTACTATGACCATAGACACTGTCTGCCCTGATGAGTTCCTCCAGCATTTTGTGTGTGTTACTCTGACCATATACACTGCCTGACCTGCTGAGTTCCTCCAGCATTTTGTATGTGTTACTCTGTCCGTAGACACTGTCTATCCTGCTGAGTTCCTCCAACATTTTGTGTGTGTTACTCCGTCCATAGACACTGTCTGACCTACTGAGTACCTCCAGCATTTTGACTGTGTTACTCTGACCATAGACACTGTCTGACCTGCTGAGATCCTCCAGCATTTTTTGTGTGTTACTCTGACCACAGACATTGTCTGTCCTGCTGAGTTCCTCCAGCATTTTGTGTGTGTTACTCTGACCATAGACAATGTCTGACCTGTTGAGATCCTCCAGCATTTTGTGTGTTTCTCTGTCCGTAGACACTGTCTGACCTGCTGAGTTATTCCAGCATTTTTTGTGTGTTACTCTTTCCGTAGACACTGTCTGACCTGCTGAGTTCCTCCAGCATTTTGTGTGTGTTACTCTGTCCATTGACACTCTCTGACGTGCTGAGTTCCTCCAGCATTTTGTGTGTGTTGCTCTGACCATAGACACTGTCTGACCTGCTGAGTACCTCCAGCATTTTGACTGTGTTACTCTGTCCATAGACACTGTCTGACCTGCTGAGTTCCTCCAGCATTTTGTGTGTGTTACTCTGACCATAGACACTGTCTGACCTGTTGAGTTTCTCCAGTATTTTGTGTGTGTTACTCTGTCCATAGACACTGTCTGACCTGCTGAGTTCCTCCAGCATTTTGTGTGTGTTACTTTGACCATAGATACTGTCTGACCTGCTGAGTTCCTCCAGCATTTTGTGTGTGTTACTCTGGCCAGAGAGACTGTCTGTCCTGCTGAGTTCCTCCAGCAATTTTTGTGTGTTTCTCTGACCATAGACACTGTCTGACCTGTTGAGATCCTCCAGCATTTTGTGTGTTACTCTGTCCATAGACACTGTCTGACCTGTTGAGATTCTCCAGCATTTTGTGTGGGTTACTCTGACCATAGACAATGTCTGACCTGTTGAGTTTCTCCAGCATTTTGTGTGTGTTACTCTGTCCATAGTCACTGTCTGACCTGCTGAGTTCCTCCAGCATTTTGTGTGTTACTCTGACCAAAGACACTGTCTGACCTGTTGAGTTTCTCCAGCATTTTGTGTGTGTTACTCTGACCATAGACACTGTCTGACCTGTTGAGTTTCTCCAGCATTTTGTGTGTGTTACTCTGACCACTGGCACTGTCTGACCTGCTGAGTTCCTGCAGAATTTTGTGTGTGTTACTCTGACCACAGACACTGTCTGACCTGCTGAGTTCCACCAGCATTTTGTGTGTGTTACTCTGACCATAGACACTGTCTGACCTGCTGAGTTCATCCAGCATTTTGTGTGTGTTACTCTGTCCGTAGACACTCTCTCAGCTGCTGAGTTCCTCCAGCATTTTGTGTGTGTTGCTCTGACCATAGACACTGTCTGACCTACTGAGTACCTCCAGCATTTTGACTGTGTTACTCTGTCTATAGACACTGTCTGACATGCTGAGTTCCTCCAGCATTTTCTGTGTGTTACTATGTGCATAGACACTCTCTGACGTGCTGAGTTCCTCCAGTATTTTGTGTGTGTTGCTCTGACCATAGACACTGTCTGACCTGCTGAGTTTCTCCAGCATTTTGTGTGTGTTACTCTGTCCATAGACACTGTCTGACCTGCTGAGTTCCTCCAGCATTTTGTGTGTTACTCTGACCAAAGACACTGTCTGACCTGTTGAGTTTCTCCAGCATTTTGTGTGTGTTACTCTGACCATAGACACTCTCTGACCTGCTGAGTTCCTCCAGCATTTTTTGTGTGTTACTCTGTCCATAGACACTGTCTGAGCTGTTGAGTTCCTCCAGCATTTTGTGTGTGTTACTCTGTCCATAGACACTGCCTGACCTGCTGAGTTCCTCCAGAAGTTTCTGTGTGTTACTCTGTCCGTAGACACTGTCTGACCTGCTGAGTTCCTACAGCATTTTGTGTGTGTTACTATGACCATAGACACTGTCTGCCCTGATGAGTTCCTCCAGCATTTTGTGTGTGTTACTCTGACCATATACACTGCCTGACCTGCTGAGTTCCTCCAGCATTTTGTATGTGTTACTCTGTCCGTAGACACTGTCTATCCTGCTGAGTTCCTCCAACATTTTGTGTGTGTTACTCCGTCCATAGACACTGTCTGACCTACTGAGTACCTCCAGCATTTTGACTGTGTTACTCTGACCATAGACACTGTCTGACCTGCTGAGATCCTCCAGCATTTTTTGTGTGTTACTCTGACCACAGACATTGTCTGTCCTGCTGAGTTCCTCCAGCATTTTGTGTGTGTTACTCTGACCATAGACAATGTCTGACCTGTTGAGATCCTCCAGCATTTTGTGTGTTTCTCTGTCCGTAGACACTGTCTGACCTGCTGAGTTATTCCAGCATTTTTTGTGTGTTACTCTTTCCGTAGACACTGTCTGACCTGCTGAGTTCCTCCAGCATTTTGTGTGTGTTACTCTGTCCATTGACACTCTCTGACGTGCTGAGTTCCTCCAGCATTTTGTGTGTGTTGCTCTGACCATAGACACTGTCTGACCTGCTGAGTACCTCCAGCATTTTGACTGTGTTACTCTGTCCATAGACACTGTCTGACCTGCTGAGTTCCTCCAGCATTTTGTGTGTGTTACTCTGACCATAGACACTGTCTGACCTGTTGAGTTTCTCCAGTATTTTGTGTGTGTTACTCTGTCCATAGACACTGTCTGACCTGCTGAGTTCCTCCAGCATTTTGTGTGTTACTCTGACCATAGACACTGTCTGACCTGTTGAGTTTCTCCAGCATTTTGTGTGTGTTACTTTGACCATAGACACTGTCTGACCTGCTGAGTTCCTCCAGCATTTTGTGTGTGTTACTCAGTCTGTAGACTGTGACTGAACTGCTGACTTCCTCCAGCATTTTGTGTGTTACTCTGACCATAGACACTGTCTGACCTGCTGAGTTCCTCCGGCATTTTGTGTGTGTTACTCTGACCATAGACACTGCCTGACCTGCTGAGTTCCTCCAGCATTTTCTGTGTGTTACTCTGTCCGTAGACACTGTCTGACCTGCTGAGATCCTACAGCATTTTGTGTGTGTTACTATGACCATAGACACTGTCTGTCCTGCTGAGTTCCTCCAGCATTTTGTGTGTGTTACTCTGACCTTAGACAATGTCTGACCTGTTGAGATCCTCCAGCATTTTGTGTGTTACTCTGTCCGTAGACACTGTCTGACCTGCTGAGTTATTCCAGCATTTTTTGTGTGTTACTCTGTCCATGGACACTGTCTGACCTGCTGAGTTATTCCAGCATTTTTTGTGTGTTACTCTGTCCGTAGACACTGTCTGACCTGCTGAGTTCTTCCAGCATTTTTTGTATGTTACTCTGTCCATGGACACTGGCTGACCTGCTGAGTTATTCCAGCATTTTTTGTGTGTTACTCTGTCCGTAGACACTGTCTGACCTGCTGAGTTATTCCAGCATTTTGTGTGTGTTACTCTGTCCATAGACATTGTCTGACCTGTTGAGATCCTCCAGCAATTTGTGTGTTACTCTGTCCATAGACACTGTCTGACCTGTTGAGATTCTCCAGCATTTTGTGTGTGTTACTCTGACCATAGACACTGTCTGACCTGTTGAGTTTCTCCAGCATTTTGTGTGTGTTACTCTGTCCATAGACACTGTCTGACCTGCTGAGTTCCTCCAGCATTTTGTGTGTTACTCTGACCATAGACACTGTATGACCTGTTGAGTTTCTCCAGCATTTTGTGTGTGTTACTCTGTCCGTAGACACTGTCTGACCTGCTGAGTTCCTACAGCATTTTGTGTGTGTTACTCTGACCATAGACACTGTCTGACGTGCTGAGTTTCTCCAGCATTTTGTGTGTGTTACTCAGTCTGTAGACAGTGTCTGAACTGCTGTGTTCCTCCAGCATTTTGTGTGTGTTACTCAGTCTGTAGACAGTGTCTGAACTGCTGAGTTCCTCCAGCATTTTGTGTGCGTTACTCTGACCATAGACACTGCCTGACCTGCTGAGTTCCTCCAGCATTTTCTGTGTGTTACTCTGTCCGTAGACACTGTCTGAACTGCTGAGTTCCTACAGCATTTTGTGTGTGTTACTCTGTCCATAGACATTGTCTGACCTGTTGTGATCCTCCAGCAACTTGTGTGTTACTCTGTCAATAGACACTGTCTGACCTGTTGAGATTCTCCAGCATTTTGTGTGTGTTACTCTGACCATAGACACTGTCTGACCTGTTGAGTTTCTCCAGCATTTTGTGTGTGTTACTCTGTCCATAGACACTGTCTGACCTGCTGAGTTCCTCCAGCATTTTGTGTGTTACTCTGACCATAGACACTGTCTGACCTGTTGAGTTTCTCCAGCATTTTGTGTGTGTTACTCTGTCCGTAGACACTGTCTGACCTGCTGAGTTCCTACAGCATTTTGTGTGTGTTACTCTGACCATAGACACTGTCTGACCTGCTGAGTTTCTCCCGCATTTTGTGTGTGTTACTCAGTCTGTAGACAGTGTCTGAACTGCTGTGTTCCTCCAGCATTTTGTGTGTGTTACTCAGTCTGTAGACAGTGTCTGAACTGCTGAGTTCCTCCAGCATTTTGTGTGCGTTACTCTGACCATAGACACTGCCTGACCTGCTGAGTTCCTCCAGCATTTTCTGTGTGTTACTCTGTCCGTAGACACTGTCTGACCTGCTGAGTTCCTACAGCATTTTGTGTGTGTTACTATGACCATAGACACTGTCTGCCCTGATGAGTTCCTCCAGCATTTTGTGTGTGTTACTCTGACCATATACACTGCCTGACCTGCTGAGTTCCTCCAGCATTTTGTGTGTGTTACTCTGTCCGTAGACACTGTCTATCCTGCTGAGTTCCTCCAACATTTTGTGTGTGTTACTCCGTCCATAGACACTCTCTGACCTGCTGAGTTCCTCCAGCATTTTGTGTGTGTTGCTCTGACCATAGACACTGTCTGACCTACTGAGTACCTCCAGCATTTTGACTGTGTTACTCTGACCATAGACACCGTCTGACCTGCTGAGATCCTCCAGCATTTTTTGTGTGTTACTCTGACCACAGACATTGTCTGTCCTGCTGAGTTCCTCCAGCATTTTGTGTGTGTTACTCTGACCATAGACAATGTCTGACCTGTTGAGATCCTCCAGCATTTTGTGTGTTTCTCCGTCCGTAGACACTGTCTGACCTGCTGAGTTATTCCAGCATTTTTTGTGTGTTACTCTTTCCGTAGACACTGTCTAACCTGCTCAGTTCCTCCAGCATTTTGTGTGTGTTGCTCTGACCATAGACACTGTCTGACCTGCTGAGTACCTCCAGCATTTTGACTGTGTTACTCTGTCCATAGACACTGTCTGACCAGCTGAGTTCCTCCAGCATTTTGTGTGTGTTACTCTGACCATAGACACTGTCTGACCTGTTGAGTTTCTCCAGTATTTTGTGTGTGTTACTCTGTCCATAGACACTGTCTGACCTGCTGAGTTCCTCCAGCATTTTGTGTGTTACTCTGACCATAGACACTGTCTGACCTGTTGAGTTTCTCCAGCATTTTGTGTGTGTTACTTTGACCATAGACACTGTCTGACCTGCTGAGTTCCTCCAGCATTTTGTGTGTGTTACTCAGTCTGTAGACAGTGACTGAACTGCTGAGTTCCTCCAGCATTTTGTGTGTTACTCTGACCATAGACACTGTCTGACCTGCTGAGTTCCTCCGGCATTTTGTGTGTGTTACTCTGACCATAGACACTGCCTGACCTGCTGAGTTCCTCCAGCATTTTCTGTGTGTTACTCTGTCCGTAGACACTGTCTGACCTGCTGAGTTCCTACAGCATTTTGTGTGTGTTACTATGACCATAGACACTGTCTGTCCTGCTGAGTTCCTCCAGCATTTTGTGTGTATTACTCTGTCCATAGACACTGTCTGACCTGTTGAGATCCTCCAGCATTTTGTGTGGGTTACTCTGACCATAGACAATGTCTGACCTGTTGAGTTTCTCCAGCATTTTGTGTGTGTTACTCTGTCCATAGTCACTGTCTGACCTGCTGAGTTCCTCCAGCATTTTGTGTGTTACTCTGACCAAAGACACTGTCTGACCTGTTGAGTTTCTCCAGCATTTTGTGTGTGTTACTCTGACCATAGACACTGTCTGACCTGTTGAGTTTCTCCAGCATTTTGTGTGTGTTACTCAGACCACTGGCACTGTCTGACATGCTGAGTTCCTGCAGAATTTTGTGTGTGTTACTCTGACCACAGACACTGTCTGACCTGCTGAGTTCCACCAGCATTTTGTGTGTGTTACTCTGACCATAGACACTGTCTGAACTGCTGAGTTCCTCCAGCATTTTGTGTGTGTTACTCTGACCATAGAAACTGTCTGACCTGCTGAGTTCCTCCAGCATTTTGTGTGTGTTACTCCGTCCATAGACACTGTCTGACCTGCTGAGTTCCTCCAGCATTTTGTGTGTGTTACTCCGTCCATAGACACTGTCTGACCTGCTGAGATCCTGCAGCATTTTGTGTGTGTTACTCCGTCCATAGACACTGTCTGACCTGCTGAGTTCCTCCAGCATTTTGTGTGTGTTCCTGTGACCATAGACACTGTCTGACCTGCTGAGTTCCTCCAGCATTTTGTGTGTGTTACTCTGACCATAGACACTGTCTGACCTGCTGAGTTCCTCCAGCATTTTGTGTGAGTTACTCTGGCCACAGACACTGACTGTCCTGCTGAGTTCCTCCAGCATTTTCTGTGTGTTACTCTGACCATAGCCACTGTCTAACCTGCTGAGTTCCTCCAGCATTTTCTGTGTGTTACTCTGACCATAGCCACTGTCTAACCTGCTGAGTTCCTCCAGCATTTTGTGTGTGTTACTCTGACCATAGACACTGTCTGACCTGCTGAGTTCCTCCAGCATTTTGTGTGAGTTACTCTGGCCACAGACACTGACTGTCCTGCTGAGTTCCTCCAGCATTTTGTGCGTGTTACTGTGACCATAGACACTGTCTGACCTGCTGAGTTCCTCCAGCATTTTGTGTGTGTTACTCTGACCATAGACACTGTCTGACCTGCTGAGTTCCTCCAGCATTTTGTGTGTGTTACTTTGACCATAGATACTGTCTGACCTGCTGAGTTCCTCCAGCATTTTGTGTGTGTTACTCTGGCCAGAGAGACTGTCTGTCCTGCTGAGTTCCTCCAGCAATTTTTGTGTGTTTCTCTGACCATAGACACTGTCTGACCTGTTGAGATCCTCCAGCATTTTGTGTGTTACTCTGTCCATAGACACTGTCTGACCTGTTGAGATTCTCCAGCATTTTGTGTGGGTTACTCTGACCATAGACAATGTCTGACCTGTTGAGTTTCTCCAGCATTTTGTGTGTGTTACTCTGTCCATAGTCACTGTCTGACCTGCTGAGTTCCTCCAGCATTTTGTGTGTTACTCTGACCAAAGACACTGTCTGACCTGTTGAGTTTCTCCAGCATTTTGTGTGTGTTACTCTGACCATAGACACTGTCTGACCTGTTGAGTTTCTCCAGCATTTTGTGTGTGTTACTCTGACCACTGGCACTGTCTGACCTGCTGAGTTCCTGCAGAATTTTGTGTGTGTTACTCTGACCACAGACACTGTCTGACCTGCTGAGTTCCACCAGCATTTTGTGTGTGTTACTCTGACCATAGACACTGTCTGACCTGCTGAGTTCATCCAGCATTTTGTGTGTGTTACTCTGTCCGTAGACACTCTCTCAGCTGCTGAGTTCCTCCAGCATTTTGTGTGTGTTGCTCTGACCATAGACACTGTCTGACCTACTGAGTACCTCCAGCATTTTGACTGTGTTACTCTGTCTATAGACACTGTCTGACATGCTGAGTTCCTCCAGCATTTTCTGTGTGTTACTATGTCCATAGACACTCTCTGACGTGCTGAGTTCCTCCAGTATTTTGTGTGTGTTGCTCTGACCATAGACACTGTCTGACCTGCTGAGTTTCTCCAGCATTTTGTGTGTGTTACTCTGTCCATAGACACTGTCTGACCTGCTGAGTTCCTCCAGCATTTTGTGTGTTACTCTGACCAAAGACACTGTCTGACCTGTTGAGTTTCTCCAGCATTTTGTGTGTGTTACTCTGACCATAGACACTCTCTGACCTGCTGAGTTCCTCCAGCATTTTTTGTGTGTTACTCTGTCCATAGACACTGTCTGAGCTGTTGAGTTCCTCCAGCATTTTGTGTGTGTTACTCTGTCCATAGACACTGCCTGACCTGCTGAGTTCCTCCAGAAGTTTCTGTGTGTTACTCTGTCCGTAGACACTGTCTGACCTGCTGAGTTCCTACAGCATTTTGTGTGTGTTACTATGACCATAGACACTGTCTGCCCTGATGAGTTCCTCCAGCATTTTGTGTGTGTTACTCTGACCATATACACTGCCTGACCTGCTGAGTTCCTCCAGCATTTTGTATGTGTTACTCTGTCCGTAGACACTGTCTATCCTGCTGAGTTCCTCCAACATTTTGTGTGTGTTACTCCGTCCATAGACACTGTCTGACCTACTGAGTACCTCCAGCATTTTGACTGTGTTACTCTGACCATAGACACTGTCTGACCTGCTGAGATCCTCCAGCATTTTTTGTGTGTTACTCTGACCACAGACATTGTCTGTCCTGCTGAGTTCCTCCAGCATTTTGTGTGTGTTACTCTGACCATAGACAATGTCTGACCTGTTGAGATCCTCCAGCATTTTGTGTGTTTCTCTGTCCGTAGACACTGTCTGACCTGCTGAGTTATTCCAGCATTTTTTGTGTGTTACTCTTTCCGTAGACACTGTCTGACCTGCTGAGTTCCTCCAGCATTTTGTGTGTGTTACTCTGTCCATTGACACTCTCTGACGTGCTGAGTTCCTCCAGCATTTTGTGTGTGTTGCTCTGACCATAGACACTGTCTGACCTGCTGAGATCCTCCAGCATTTTTTGTGTGTTACTCTGACCACAGACATTGTCTGTCCTGCTGAGTTCCTCCAGCATTTTGTGTGTGTTACTCTGACCATAGACAATGTCTGACCTGTTGAGATCCTCCAGCATTTTGTGTGTTTCTCTGTCCGTAGACACTGTCTGACCTGCTGAGTTATTCCAGCATTTTTTGTGTGTTACTCTTTCCGTAGACACTGTCTGACCTGCTGAGTTCCTCCAGCATTTTGTGTGTGTTACTCTGTCCATTGACACTCTCTGACGTGCTGAGTTCCTCCAGCATTTTGTGTGTGTTGCTCTGACCATAGACACTGTCTGACCTGCTGAGTACCTCCAGCATTTTGACTGTGTTACTCTGTCCATAGACACTGTCTGACCTGCTGAGTTCCTCCAGCATTTTGTGTGTGTTACTCTGACCATAGACACTGTCTGACCTGTTGAGTTTCTCCAGTATTTTGTGTGTGTTACTCTGTCCATAGACACTGTCTGACCTGCTGAGTTCCTCCAGCATTTTGTGTGTTACTCTGACCATAGACACTGTCTGACCTGTTGAGTTTCTCCAGCATTTTGTGTGTGTTACTTTGACCATAGACACTGTCTGACCTGCTGAGTTCCTCCAGCATTTTGTGTGTTACTCTGACCATAGACACTGTCTGACCTGCTGAGTTCCTCCGGCATTTTGTGTGTGTTACTCTGACCATAGACACTGCCTGACCTGCTGAGTTCCTCCAGCATTTTCTGTGTGTTACTCTGTCCGTAGACACTGTCTGACCTGCTGAGATCCTACAGCATTTTGTGTGTGTTACTATGACCATAGACACTGTCTGTCCTGCTGAGTTCCTCCAGCATTTTGTGTGTGTTACTCTGACCTTAGACAATGTCTGACCTGTTGAGATCCTCCAGCATTTTGTGTGTTACTCTGTCCGTAGACACTGTCTGACCTGCTGAGTTATTCCAGCATTTTTTGTGTGTTACTCTGTCCATGGACACTGTCTGACCTGCTGAGTTATTCCAGCATTTTTTGTGTGTTACTCTGTCCGTAGACACTGTCTGACCTGCTGAGTTCTTCCAGCATTTTTTGTATGTTACTCTGTCCATGGACACTGGCTGACCTGCTGAGTTATTCCAGCATTTTTTGTGTGTTACTCTGTCCGTAGACACTGTCTGACCTGCTGAGTTATTCCAGCATTTTGTGTGTGTTACTCTGTCCATAGACATTGTCTGACCTGTTGAGATCCTCCAGCAATTTGTGTGTTACTCTGTCCATAGACACTGTCTGACCTGTTGAGATTCTCCAGCATTTTGTGTGTGTTACTCTGACCATAGACACTGTCTGACCTGTTGAGTTTCTCCAGCATTTTGTGTGTGTTACTCTGTCCATAGACACTGTCTGACCTGCTGAGTTCCTCCAGCATTTTGTGTGTTACTCTGACCATAGACACTGTCTGACCTGTTGAGTTTCTCCAGCATTTTGTGTGTGTTACTCTGTCCGTAGACACTGTCTGACCTGCTGAGTTCCTACAGCATTTTGTGTGTGTTACTCTGACCATAG
This sequence comes from Hypanus sabinus, assembly GCF_030144855.1. Lineage (NCBI taxonomy): Eukaryota > Metazoa > Chordata > Chondrichthyes > Myliobatiformes > Dasyatidae > Hypanus > Hypanus sabinus. The sequence continues at coordinate 175,321 of NW_026778925.1, forward strand.
ACACTGTCTGACCTGCTGAGTTTCTCCAGCATTTTGTGTGTGTTACTCAGTCTGTAGACAGTGTCTGAACTGCTGTGTTCCTCCAGCATTTTGTGTGTGTTACTCAGTCTGTAGACAGTGTCTGAACTGCTGAGTTCCTCCAGCATTTTGTGTGCGTTACTCTGACCATAGACACTGCCTGACCTGCTGAGTTCCTCCAGCATTTTCTGTGTGTTACTCTGTCCGTAGACACTGTCTGAACTGCTGAGTTCCTACAGCATTTTGTGTGTGTTACTCTGTCCATAGACATTGTCTGACCTGTTGTGATCCTCCAGCAACTTGTGTGTTACTCTGTCAATAGACACTGTCTGACCTGTTGAGATTCTCCAGCATTTTGTGTGTGTTACTCTGACCATAGACACTGTCTGACCTGTTGAGTTTCTCCAGCATTTTGTGTGTGTTACTCTGTCCATAGACACTGTCTGACCTGCTGAGTTCCTCCAGCATTTTGTGTGTTACTCTGACCATAGACACTGTCTGACCTGTTGAGTTTCTCCAGCATTTTGTGTGTGTTACTCTGTCCGTAGACACTGTCTGACCTGCTGAGTTCCTACAGCATTTTGTGTGTGTTACTCTGACCATAGACACTGTCTGACCTGCTGAGTTTCTCCCGCATTTTGTGTGTGTTACTCAGTCTGTAGACAGTGTCTGAACTGCTGTGTTCCTCCAGCATTTTGTGTGTGTTACTCAGTCTGTAGACAGTGTCTGAACTGCTGAGTTCCTCCAGCATTTTGTGTGCGTTACTCTGACCATAGACACTGCCTGACCTGCTGAGTTCCTCCAGCATTTTCTGTGTGTTACTCTGTCCGTAGACACTGTCTGACCTGCTGAGTTCCTACAGCATTTTGTGTGTGTTACTATGACCATAGACACTGTCTGCCCTGATGAGTTCCTCCAGCATTTTGTGTGTGTTACTCTGACCATATACACTGCCTGACCTGCTGAGTTCCTCCAGCATTTTGTGTGTGTTACTCTGTCCGTAGACACTGTCTATCCTGCTGAGTTCCTCCAACATTTTGTGTGTGTTACTCCGTCCATAGACACTCTCTGACCTGCTGAGTTCCTCCAGCATTTTGTGTGTGTTGCTCTGACCATAGACACTGTCTGACCTGCTGAGATCCTCCAGCATTTTTTGTGTGTTACTCTGACCACAGACATTGTCTGTCCTGCTGAGTTCCTCCAGCATTTTGTGTGTGTTACTCTGACCATAGACAATGTCTGACCTGTTGAGATCCTCCAGCATTTTGTGTGTTTCTCTGTCCGTAGACACTGTCTGACCTGCTGAGTTATTCCAGCATTTTTTGTGTGTTACTCTTTCCGTAGACACTGTCTAACCTGCTCAGTTCCTCCAGCATTTTGTGTGTGTTGCTCTGACCATAGACACTGTCTGACCTGCTGAGTACCTCCAGCATTTTGACTGTGTTACTCTGTCCATAGACACTGTCTGACCTGCTGAGTTCCTCCAGCATTTTGTGTGTGTTACTCTGACCATAGACACTGTCTGACCTGTTGAGTTTCTCCAGTATTTTGTGTGTGTTACTCTGTCCATAGACACTGTCTGACCTGCTGAGTTCCTCCAGCATTTTGTGTGTTACTCTGACCATAGACACTGTCTGACCTGTTGAGTTTCTCCAGCATTTTGTGTGTGTTACTTTGACCATAGACACTGTCTGACCTGCTGAGTTCCTCCAGCATTTTGTGTGTGTTACTCAGTCTGTAGACAGTGACTGAACTGCTGAGTTCCTCCAGCATTTTGTGTGTTACTCTGACCATAGACACTGTCTGACCTGCTGAGTTCCTCCGGCATTTTGTGTGTGTTACTCTGACCATAGACACTGCCTGACCTGCTGAGTTCCTCCAGCATTTTCTGTGTGTTACTCTGTCCGTAGACACTGTCTGACCTGCTGAGTTCCTACAGCATTTTGTGTGTGTTACTATGACCATAGACACTGTCTGTCCTGCTGAGTTCCTCCAGCATTTTGTGTGTGTTACTCTGACCATAGACAATGTCTGACCTGTTGAGATCCTCCAGCATTTTGTGTGTTACTCTGTCCGTAGACACTGTCTGACCTGCTGAGTTATTCCAGCATTTTTTGTGTGTTACTCTGTCCATGGACACTGTCTGACCTGCTGAGTTAATCCAGCATTTTTTGTGTGTTACTCTGTCCGTAGACACTGTCTGACCTGCTGAGTTCTTCCAGCATTTTTTGTATGTTACTCTGTCCATGGACACTGGCTGACCTGCTGAGTTATTCCAGCATTTTTTGTGTGTTACTCTGTCCGTAGACACTGTCTGACCTGCTGAGTTATTCCAGCATTTTGTGTGTGTTACTCTGTCCATAGACATTGTCTGACCTGTTGAGATCCTCCAGCAATTTGTGTGTTACTCTGTCCATAGACACTGTCTGACCTGTTGAGATTCTCCAGCATTTTGTGTGTGTTACTCTGACCATAGACACTGTCTGACCTGTTGAGTTTCTCCAGCATTTTGTGTGTGTTACTCTGTCCATAGACACTGTCTGACCTGCTGAGTTCCTCCAGCATTTTGTGTGTTACTCTGACCATAGACACTGTCTGACCTGTTGAGTTTCTCCAGCATTTTGTGTGTGTTACTCTGTCCGTAGACACTGTCTGACCTGCTGAGTTCCTACAGCATTTTGTGTGTGTTACTCTGACCATAGACACTGTCTGACCTGCTGAGTTTCTCCAGCATTTTGTGTGTGTTACTCAGTCTGTAGACAGTGTCTGAACTGCTGTGTTCCTCCAGCATTTTGTGTGTGTTACTCAGTCTGTAGACAGTGTCTGAACTGCTGAGTTCCTCCAGCATTTTGTGTGCGTTACTCTGACCATAGACACTGCCTGACCTGCTGAGTTCCTCCAGCATTTTCTGTGTGTTACTCTGTCCGTAGACACTGTCTGACCTGCTGAGTTCCTACAGCATTTTGTGTGTGTTACTCTGACCATAGACACTGGCTGACCTGCTGAGTTATTCCAGCATTTTTTGTGTGTTACTCTGTCCGTAGACACTGTCTGACCTGCTGAGTTATTCCAGCATTTTGTGTGTGTTACTCTGTCCATAGACACTGTCTGACCTGCTGAGTTCCTCCAGCATTTTGTGTGTTACTCTGACCATAGACACTGTCTGACCTGTTGAGTTTCTCCAGCATTTTGTGTGTGTTACTCTGTCCGTAGACACTGTCTGACCTGCTGAGTTCCTACAGCATTTTGTGTGTGTTACTCTGACCATAGACACTGTCTGACCTGCTGAGTTCCTCCAGCATTTTGTGTGTGTTACTCAGTCTGTAGACAGTGTCTGAACTGCTGTGTTCCTCCAGCATTTTGTGTGTGTTACTCTGACCATAGACACTGCCTGACCTGCTGAGTTCCTCCAGCATTTTCTGTGTGTTACTCTGTCCGTAGACACTGTCTGACCTGCTGAGTTCCTACAGCATTTTGTGTGTGTTACTCTGACCATAGACACTGTCTGACCTGCTGAGTTCCTCCAGCATTTTGTGTGTGTTACTCCGTCCATAGACACTGTCTGACCTGCTGAGTTCCTACAGCATTTTGTGTGTGTTACTCTGACCTTAGACACTGTCTGACCTGCTGAGTTCCTCCAGCATTTTCTGTGTGTTACTCTGACCATAGACCCTGTCTGACCTGCTGAGTTCCTCCAGCATTTTGTGTGTGTTACTCTGACCATAGACACTGTCTGACCTGCTGATATCCTCCAGCATTTTGTGTGTGTTACTCTGGCCATAGACACTGACTGTCCTGCTGAGTTCCTCCAGCATTTTGTACGTGTTACTGTGACCATAGACACTGTCTGACCTGCTGAGTTCCTCCAGCATTTTGTGTGTGTTACTCTGACCATAGACACTGTCTGACCTGCTGAGTTCCTCCAGAATTTTGTGTGTTACTCTGACCATAGACACTGTCTGACCTGCTGAGCTCCTCCTGCATTTTGTGTGTGTTACTCTGACCATAGACACTGTCTGACCTGCTGAGTTCCTCCAGCATTTTGTGTGTGTTACTCTGGCCACAGACACTGACTGTCCTGCTGAGTTCCTCCAGCATTTTGTGCGTGTTACTGTGACCATAGGCACTGTCTGACCTGCTGAGTTCCTCCAGCATTTTGTGTGTTACTCTGACCATAGACACTGTCTGACCTGTTGAGTTTCTCCAGCATTTTGTGTGTGTTACTCTGACCATAGACACTGTCTGACCTGTTGAGTTTCTCCAGCATTTTGTGTGTATTACTCTGACCACTGGCACTGTCTGTCCTGCTGAGTTCCTCCAGCATTTTGTGTGTCTTACTCTGACCATAGTCACTGTCTGACCTGCTGAGTTACTCCAGCATTTTCTGTGTGTTACTCTGTCCATAGACACTGTCTGACCTGCTGAGTTCCTGCAGTGTTTTGTGTGTGTTACTCTGACCACAGACACTGTCTGACCTACTGAGTACCTCCAGCATTTTGACTGTGTTACTCTGTCCATAGAAACTGTCTGACGTGCTGAGTTCCTCCAGCATTTTGTGTGTGTTGCTCTGACCATAGACACTGTCTGACCTGCTGAGTAATACCAGCATTTTGACTGTGTTACTCTGTCCATAGACACTGTCTGACCTGCTGAGTTTCTCCAGCATTTTGTGTGTGTTACTCTGACCATAGACACTGTCTGACCTGTTGAGTTTCTCCAGCATTTTGTGTGTGTTACTCTGTCCATGGACACTGTCTGACCTGCTGAGTTCCTCCAGCATTTTGTGTGTTACTCTGACCATAGACACTGTCTGACCTGTTGAGTTCCTCCAGCATTTTGTGTGTGTTACTCTGGCCACAGACACTGACTGTCCTGCTGAGTTCGTCCAGCATTTTGTGCGTGTTACTGTGACCATAGACACTGTCTGACCTGCTGAGTTCCTCCAGCATTTTGTGTGTTACTCTGACCATAGACACTGTCTGTTCTGTTGAGTTTCTCCAGCATTTTGTGTGTGTTACTCTGACCATAGACACTGTCTGACCTGTTGAGTTTCTCCAGCATTTTGTGTGTATTACTCTGACCACTGGCACTGTCTGTCCTGCTGAGTTCCTCCAGCATTTTGTGTGTCTTACTCTGACCATAGTCACTGTCTGACCTGCTGAGTTACTCCAGCATTTTCTGTGTGTTACTCTGTCCATAGACACTGTCTGACCTGCTGAGTTCCTGCAGAGTTTTGTGTGTGTTACTCTGACCACAGACACTGTCTGACCTACTGAGTACCTCCAGCATTTTGACTGTGTTACTCTGTCCATAGAAACTGTCTGACGTGCTGAGTTCCTCCAGCATTTTGTGTGTGTTGCTCTGACCATAGACACTGTCTGACCTGCTGAGTAATACCAGCATTTTGACTGTGTTACTCTGTCCATAGACACTGTCTGACCTGCTGAGTTTCTCCAGCATTTTGTGTGTGTTACTCTTTCCGCAGACACTGTCTAACCTGCTGAGTTCCTCCAGCATTTTGTGTGTGTTACTCTGTCCAATGACACTCTCTGACCTGCTGAGTTATTCCAGCATTTTGTGTGTGTTGCTCTGACCATAGACACTGTCTGACCTACTGAGTACCTCCAGCATTTTGACTGTGTTACTCTGTCCATAGACACTGTCTGATCTGCTGAGTTCCTCCAGCATTTTGTGTGTGTTACTCTGTCCATAGACACTCTCTGACGTGCTGAGTTCCTCCAGCATTTTGTGTGTGTTACTCTGACCATAGACACTGTCTGACCTGCTGAGTACCTCCAGCATTTTGACTGTGTTACTCTGTCCATAGACACTGTCTGACCTGCTGAGTTCCTCCAGCATTTTGTGTGTTACTCTGACCATAGACACTGTCTGACCTGCTGAGTTCCTCCAGCATTTTGTGTGTGTTACTCTGGCCACAGACACTGACTGTCCTGCTGAGTTCGTCCAGCATTTTGTGCGTGTTACTGTGACCATAGACACTGTCTGACCTGCTGAGTTCCTCCAGCATTTTGTGTGTTACTCTGACCATAGACACTGTCTGTTCTGTTGAGTTTCTCCAGCATTTTGTGTGTTACTCTGACCATAGACACTGTCTGTTCTGTTGAGTTTCTCCAGCATTTTGTGTGTATTACTCTGACCACTGGCACTGTCTGTCCTGCTGAGTTCCTACAGCATTTTGTGTGTCTTACTCTGACCATAGTCACTGTCTGACCTGCTGAGTTACTCCAGCATTTTCTGTGTGTTACTCTGTCCATAGACACTGTCTGACCTGCTGAGTTCCTGCAGAGTTTTGTGTGTGTTACTCTGACCACAGACACTGTCTGACCTACTGAGTACCTCCAGCATTTTGACTGTGTTACTCTGTCCATAGAAACTATCTGACGTGCTGAGTTCCTCCAGCATTTTGTGTGTGTTGCTCTGACCATAGACACTGTCTGACCTGCTGAGTAATACCAGCATTTTGACTGTGTTACTCTGTCCATAGACACTGTCTGACCTGCTGAGTTTCTCCAGCATTTTGTGTGTGTTACTCTTTCCGCAGACACTGTCTAACCTGCTGAGTTCCTCCAGCATTTTGTGTGTGTTACTCTGTCCAATGACACTCTCTGACCTGCTGAGTTCCTCCCACATTTTGTGTGTGTTGCTCTGACCATAGACACTGTCTGACCTACTGAGTACCTCCAGCATTTTGACTGTGTTACTCTGTCCATAGACACTGTCTGACCTGCTGAGTTCCTCCAGCATTTTGTGTGTGTTACTCTGTCCATAGACACTCTCTGACGTGCTGAGTTCCTCCAGCATTTTGTGTGTGTTGCTCTGACCATAGACACTGTCTGACCTGCTGAGTACCTCCAGCATTTTGACTGTGTTACTCTGTCCATAGACACTGTCTGACCTGCTGAGTTCCTCCAGCATTTTGTGTGTGTTACTCTGACCTTAGACACTGTCTGACCTGTTGAGTTTCTCCAGTATTTTGTGTGTGTTACTCTGTCCATAGACACTGTCTGACCTGCTGAGTTCCTCCAGCATTTTGTGTGTTACTCTGACCATAGACACTGTCTGACCTGTTGAGTTTCTCCAGCATTTTGTGTGTGTTACTTTGACCATAGACACTGTCTGACCTGCTGAGTTCCTCCAGCATTTTGTGTGTGTTACTCAGTCTGTAGACAGTGACTGAACTGCTGAGTTCCTCCAGCATTTTGTGTGTTACTCTGACCATAGACACCGTCTGACCTGCTGAGTTCCTCCGGCATTTTGTGTGTGTTACTCTGACCATAGACACTGCCTGACCTGCTGAGTTCCTCCAGCATTTTCTGTGTGTTACTCTGTCCGTAGACACTGTCTGACCTGCTGAGTTCCTACAGCATTTTGTGTGTGTTACTATGACCATAGACACTGTCTGTCCTGCTGAGTTCCTCCAGCATTTTGTGTGTGTTACTCTGACCATAGACAATGTCTGTCCTGTTGAGATCCTCCAGCATTTTGTGTGTTACTCTGTCCGTAGACACTGTCTGACCTGCTGAGTTATTCCAGCATTTTTTGTGTGTTACTCTGTCCATGGACACTGTCTGACCTGCTGAGTTATTCCAGCATTTTTTGTGTGTTACTCTGTCCGTAGACACTGTCTGACCTGCTGAGTTCTTCCAGCATTTTTTGTATGTTACTCTGTCCATGGACACTGGCTGACCTGCTGAGTTATTCCAGCATTTTTTGTGTGTTACTCTGTCCGTAGACACTGTCTGACCTGCTGAGTTATTCCAGCATTTTGTGTGTGTTACTCTGTCCATAGACATTGTCTGACCTGTTGAGATCCTCCAGCAATTTGTGTGTTACTCTGTCCATAGACACTGTCAGACCTGTTGAGATTCTCCAGCATTTTGTGTGTGTTACTCTGACCATAGACACTGTCTGACCTGTTGAGTTTCTCCAGCATTTTGTGTGTGTTACTCTGTCCATAGACACTGTCTGACCTGCTGAGTTCCTCCAGCATTTTGTGTGTTACTCTGACCATAGACACTGTCTGACCTGTTGAGTTTCTCCAGCATTTTGTGTGTGTTACTCTGTCCGTAGACACTGTCTGACCTGCTGAGTTCCTACAGCATTTTGTGTGTGTTACTCAGTCTGTAGACAGTGTCTGAACTGCTGAGTTCCTCCAGCATTTTGTGTGCGTTACTCTGACCATAGACACTGCCTGACCTGCTGAGTTCCTCCAGCATTTTCTGTGTGTTACTCTGTCCGTAGACACTGTCTGACCTGCTGAGTTCCTACAGCATTTTGTGTGTGTTACTCTGACCATAGACACTGGCTGACCTGCTGAGTTATTCCAGCATTTTTTGTGTGTTACTCTGTCCGTAGACACTGTCTGACCTGCTGAGTTATTCCAGCATTTTGTGTGTGTTACTCTGTCCATAGACACTGTCTGACCTGCTGAGTTCCTCCAGCATTTTGTGTGTTACTCTGACCACAGACACTGTCTGACCTACTGAGTACCTCCAGCATTTTGACTGTGTTACTCTGTCCATAGAAACTGTCTGACGTGCTGAGTTCCTCCAGCATTTTGTGTGTGTTGCTCTGACCATAGACACTGTCTGACCTGCTGAGTAATACCAGCATTTTGACTGTGTTACTCTGTCCATAGACACTGTCTGACCTGCTGAGTTTCTCCAGCATTTTGTGTGTGTTACTCTGACCATAGACACTGTCTGACCTGTTGAGTTTCTCCAGCATTTTGTGTGTGTTACTCTGTCCATAGACACTGTCTGACCTGCTGAGTTTCTCCAGCATTTTGTGTGTGTTACTCTGTCCATAGACACTGTCTGACCTGCTGAGTTCCTCCAGCATTTTGTGCGTGTTACTGTGACCATAGACACTGTCTGACCTGCTGAGTTCCTCCAGCATTTTGTGTGTTACTCTGACCATAGACACTGTCTGACCTGTTGAGTTTCTCCAGCATTTTGTGTGTGTTACTCTGACCATAGACACTGTCTGACCTGTTGAGTTTCTCCAGCATTTTGTGTGTATTACTCTGACCACTGGCACTGTCTGTCCTGCTGAGTTCCTCCAGCATTTTGTGTGTCTTACTCTGACCATAGTCACTGTCTGACCTGCTGAGTTACTCCAGCATTTTCTGTGTGTTACTCTGTCCATAGACACTGTCTGACCTGCTGAGTTCCTGCAGAGTTTTGTGTGTGTTACTCTGACCACAGACACTGTCTGACCTACTGAGTACCTCCAGCATTTTGACTGTGTTACTCTGTCCATAGAAACTGTCTGACGTGCTGAGTTCCTCCAGCATTTTGTGTGTGTTGCTCTGACCATAGACACTGTCTGACCTGCTGAGTAATACCAGCATTTTGACTGTGTTACTCTGTCCATATACACTGTCTGACCTGCTGAGTTTCTCCAGCATTTTGTGTGTGTTACTCTTTCCGTAGACACTGTCTAACCTGCTGAGTTCCTCCAGCATTTTGTGTGTGTAACTCTGTCCAATGACACTCTCTGACCTGCTGAGTTCCTCCAGCATTTTGTGTGTGTTGCTCTGACCATAGACACTGTCTGACCTACTGAGTACCTCCAGCATTTTGACTGTGTTACTCTGTCCATAGACACTGTCTGACCTGCTGAGTTCCTCCAGCATTTTGTGTGTGTTACTCTGTCCATAGACACTCTCTGACGTGCTGAGATCCTCCAGCATTTTGTGTGTGTTACTCTGTCCGTAGACACTGTCTGACCTGCTGAGTTATTCCAGCATTTTTTGTGTGTTACTCTGTCCATGGACACTGTCTGACCTGCTGAGTTATTCCAGCATTTTTTGTGTGTTACTCTGTCCGTAGACACTGTCTGACCTGCTGAGTTCTTCCAGCATTTTTTGTATGTTACTCTGTCCATGGACACTGGCTGACCTGCTGAGTTATTCCAGCATTTTTTGTGTGTTACTCTGTCCGTAGACACTGTCTGACCTGCTGAGTTATTCCAGCATTTTGTGTGTGTTACTCTGTCCATAGACATTGTCTGACCTGTTGAGATCCTCCAGCAATTTGTGTGTTACTCTGTCCATAGACACTGTCTGACCTGTTGAGATTCTCCAGCATTTTGTGTGTGTTACTCTGACCATAGACACTGTCTGACCTGCTGAGTTCCTCCAGCATTTTGTGTGTTACTCTGACCATAGACACTGTCTGACCTGTTGAGTTTCTCCAGCATTTTGTGTGTGTTACTCTGTCCGTAGACACTGTCTGACCTGCTGAGTTCCTCCAGCATTTTGTGTGTTACTCTGACCATAGACACTGTCTGACCTGTTGAGTTTCTCCAGCATTTTGTGTGTGTTACTCTGTCCGTAGACACTGTCTGACCTGCTGAGTTCCTACAGCATTTTGTGTGTGTTACTCTGACCATAGACACTGTCTGACCTGCTGAGTTTCTCCAGCATTTTGTGTGTGTTACTCAGTCTGTAGACAGTGTCTGAACTGCTGTGTTCCTCCAGCATTTTGTGTGCGTTACTCTGACCATAGACACTGCCTGACCTGCTGAGTTCCTCCAGCATTTTCTGTGTGTTACTCTGTCCGTAGACACTGTCTGACCTGCTGAGTTCCTACAGCATTTTGTGTGTGTTACTCTGACCATAGACACTGGCTGACCTGCTGAGTTATTCCAGCATTTTTTGTGTGTTACTCTGTCCGTAGACACTGTCTGACCTGCTGAGTTATTCCAGCATTTTGTGTGTGTTACTCTGTCCATAGACACTGTCTGACCTGCTGAGTTCCTCCAGCATTTTGTGTGTTACTCTGACCACAGACACTGTCTGACCTACTGAGTACCTCCAGCATTTTGACTGTGTTACTCTGTCCATAGAAACTGTCTGACGTGCTGAGTTCCTCCAGCATTTTGTGTGTGTTGCTCTGACCATAGACACTGTCTGACCTGCTGAGTAATACCAGCATTTTGACTGTGTTACTCTGTCCATAGACACTGTCTGACCTGCTGAGTTTCTCCAGCATTTTGTGTGTGTTACTCTGACCATAGACACTGTCTGACCTGTTGAGTTTCTCCAGCATTTTGTGTGTGTTACTCTGTCCATAGATACTGTCTGACCTGCTGAGTTCCTCCAGCATTTTGTGCGTGTTACTGTGACCATAGACACTGTCTGACCTGCTGAGTTCCTCCAGCATTTTGTGTGTTACTCTGACCATAGACACTGTCTGACCTGTAGAGTTTCTCCAGCATTTTGTGTGTGTTACTCTGACCATAGACACTGTCTGACCTGCTGATGTCCTCCAGCATTTTGTGTGTGTTACTCTGGCCATAGACACTGACTGTCCTGCTGAGTTTCTCCAGCATTTTGTGTGTGTTACTCTTTCCGTAGACACTGTCTAACCTGCTGAGTTCCTCCAGCATTTTGTGTGTGTTACTCTGTCCAATGACACTCTCTGACCTGCTGAGTTCCTCCAGCATTTTGTGTGTGTTGCTCTGACCATAGACACTGTCTGACCTACTGAGTACCTCCAGCATTTTGACTGTGTTACTCTGTCCATAGACACTGTCTGACCTGCTGAGTTCCTCCAGCATTTTGTGTGTGTTACTCTGTCCATAGACACTCTCTGACGTGCTGAGATCCTCCAGCATTTTGTGTGTGTTACTCTGTCCGTAGACACTGTCTGACCTGCTGAGTTATTCCAGCATTTTTTGTGTGTTACTCTGTCCATGGACACTGTCTGACCTGCTGAGTTCCTCCAGCATTTTGTGTGTGTTACTCTGACCTTAGACACTGTCTGACCTGCTGAGTTCCTCCAGCATATTCTGTGTGTTACTCTGACCATAGACACTGTCTGACCTGCTGAGTTCCTCCAGCATTTTGTGTGTGTTACTCTGACCATAGACACTGTCTGACCTGCTGATATCCTCCAGCATTTTGTGTGTGTTACTCTGGCCATAGACACTGACTGTCCTGCTGAGTTCCTCCAGCATTTTGTACGTGTTACTGTGACCATAGACACTGTCTGACCTGCTGAGTTCCTCCAGCATTTTGTGTGTGTTACTCTGACCATAGACACTGTCTGACCTGCTGAGTTCCTCCAGAATTTTGTGTGTGTTACTCTGGCCACAGAGACTGTCTGTCCTGCTGAGGTCCTCCAGCATTTTGTGTGTGTTTCTCTGACCATAGACACTGTCTGACCTGTTGAGATCCTCCAGCATTTTGTGTGTTACTCTGACCATAGACACTGTCTGACCTGCTGAGTTCCTACAGCATTTTGTGTGTGTTACTCTGGCCACAGACACTGACTGTCCTGCTGAGTTCCTCCAGCATTTTGTGCGTGTTACTGTGACCATAGGCACTGTCTGACCTGCTGAGTTCATCCAGCATTTTGTGTGTTACTCTGACCATAGACACTGTCTGACCTGTTGAGTTTCTCCAGCATTTTGTGTGTGTTACTCTGACCATAGACACTGTCTGACCTGTTGAGTTTCTCCAGCATTTTGTGTGTATTACTCTGACCACTGGCACTGTCTGTCCTGCTGAGTTCCTCCAGCATTTTGTGTGTCTTACTCTGACCATAGTCACTGTCTGACCTGCTGAGTTACTCCAGCATTTTCTGTGTGTTACTCTGTCCATAGACACTGTCTGACCTGCTGAGTTCCTGCAGTGTTTTGTGTGTGTTACTCTGACCACAGACACTGTCTGACCTACTGAGTACCTCCAGCATTTTGACTGTGTTACTCTGTCCATAGAAACTGTCTGACGTGCTGAGTTCCTCCAGCATTTTGTGTGTGTTGCTCTGACCATAGACACTGTCTGACCTGCTGAGTAATACCAGCATTTTGACTGTGTTACTCTGTCCATAGACACTGTCTGACCTGCTGAGTTTCTCCAGCATTTTGTGTGTGTTACTCTGACCATAGACACTGTCTGACCTGTTGAGTTTCTCCAGCATTTTGTGTGTGTTACTCTGTCCATAGACACTGTATGACCTGCTGAGTTCCTCCAGCATTTTGTGTGTTACTCTGACCATAGACACTGTCTGACCTGTTGAGTTCCTCCAGCATTTTGTGTGTGTTACTCTGGCCACAGACACTGACTGTCCTGCTGAGTTCGTCCAGCATTTTGTGCGTGTTACTGTGACCATAGACACTGTCTGACCTGCTGAGTTCCTCCAGCATTTTGTGTGTTACTCTGACCATAGACACTGTCTGTTCTGTTGAGTTTCTCCAGCATTTTGTGTGTGTTACTCTGTCCATAGACACTGTCTGACCTGCTGAGTTCCTCCAGCATTTTGTGTGTTACTCTGACCACAGACACTGTCTGACCTACTGAGTACCTCCAGCATTTTGACTGTGTTACTCTGTCCATAGAAACTGTCTGACGTGCTGAGTTCCTCCAGCATTTTGTGTGTGTTGCTCTGACCATAGACACTGTCTGACCTGCTGAGTAATACCAGCATTTTGACTGTGTTACTCTGTCCATAGACACTGTCTGACCTGCTGAGTTTCTCCAGCATTTTGTGTGTGTTACTCTGACCATGGACACTGTCTGACCTGTTGAGTTTCTCCAGCATTTTGTGTGTGTTACTCTGTCCATAGATACTGTCTGACCTGCTGAGTTCCTCCAGCATTTTGTGCGTGTTACTGTGACCATAGACACTGTCTGACCTGCTGAGTTCCTCCAGCATTTTGTGTGTTACTCTGACCATAGACACTGTCTGACCTGTAGAGTTTCTCCAGCATTTTGTGTGTGTTACTCTGACCATAGACACTGTCTGACCTGCTGATGTCCTCCAGCATTTTGTGTGTGTTACTCTGGCCATAGACACTGACTGTCCTGCTGAGTTTCTCCAGCATTTTGTGTGTGTTACTCTTTCCGTAGACACTGTCTAACCTGCTGAGTTCCTCCAGCATTTTGTGTGTGTTACTCTGTCCAATGACACTCTCTGACCTGCTGAGTTCCTCCAGCATTTTGTGTGTGTTGCTCTGACCATAGACACTGTCTGACCTACTGAGTACCTCCAGCATTTTGACTGTGTTACTCTGTCCATAGACACTGTCTGACCTGCTGAGTTCCTCCAGCATTTTGTGTGTGTTACTCTGTCCATAGACACTCTCTGACGTGCTGAGAACCTCCAGCATTTTGTGTGTGTTACTCTGTCCGTAGACACTGTCTGACCTGCTGAGTTATTCCAGCATTTTTTGTGTGTTACTCTGTCCATGGACACTGTCTGACCTGCTGAGTTCCTCCAGCATTTTGTGTGTGTTACTCTGACCTTAGACACTGTCTGACCTGCTGAGTTCCTCCAGCATATTCTGTGTGTTACTCTGACCATAGACACTGTCTGACCTGCTGAGTTCCTCCAGCATTTTGTGTGTGTTACTCTGACCATAGACACTGTCTGACCTGCTGATATCCTCCAGCATTTTGTGTGTGTTACTCTGGCCATAGACACTGACTGTCCTGCTGAGTTCCTCCAGCATTTTGTACGTGTTACTGTGACCATAGACACTGTCTGACCTGCTGAGTTCCTCCAGCATTTTGTGTGTGTTACTCTGACCATAGACACTGTCTGACCTGCTGAGTTCCTCCAGAATTTTGTGTGTGTTACTCTGGCCACAGAGACTGTCTGTCCTGCTGAGGTCCTCCAGCATTTTGTGTGTGTTTCTCTGACCATAGACACTGTCTGACCTGTTGAGATCCTCCAGCATTTTGTGTGTTACTCTGACCATAGACACTGTCTGACCTGCTGAGTTCCTACAGCATTTTGTGTGTGTTACTCTGGCCACAGACACTGACTGTCCTGCTGAGTTCCTCCAGCATTTTGTGCGTGTTACTGTGACCATAGGCACTGTCTGACCTGCTGAGTTCATCCAGCATTTTGTGTGTTACTCTGACCATAGACACTGTCTGACCTGTTGAGTTTCTCCAGCATTTTGTGTGTGTTACTCTGACCATAGACACTGTCTGACCTGTTGAGTTTCTCCAGCATTTTGTGTGTATTACTCTGACCACTGGCACTGTCTGTCCTGCTGAGTTCCTCCAGCATTTTGTGTGTCTTACTCTGACCATAGTCACTGTCTGACCTGCTGAGTTACTCCAGCATTTTCTGTGTGTTACTCTGTCCATAGACACTGTCTGACCTGCTGAGTTCCTGCAGTGTTTTGTGTGTGTTACTCTGACCACAGACACTGTCTGACCTACTGAGTACCTCCAGCATTTTGACTGTGTTACTCTGTCCATAGAAACTGTCTGACGTGCTGAGTTCCTCCAGCATTTTGTGTGTGTTGCTCTGACCATAGACACTGTCTGACCTGCTGAGTAATACCAGCATTTTGACTGTGTTACTCTGTCCATAGACACTGTCTGACCTGCTGAGTTTCTCCAGCATTTTGTGTGTGTTACTCTGACCATAGACACTGTCTGACCTGTTGAGTTTCTCCAGCATTTTGTGTGTGTTACTCTGTCCATAGACACTGTCTGACCTGCTGAGTTCCTCCAGCATTTTGTGTGTTACTCTGACCATAGACACTGTCTGACCTGTTGAGTTCCTCCAGCATTTTGTGTGTGTTACTCTGGCCACAGACACTGACTGTCCTGCTGAGTTCGTCCAGCATTTTGTGCGTGTTACTGTGACCATAGACACTGTCTGACCTGCTGAGTTCCTCCAGCATTTTGTGTGTTACTCTGACCATAGACACTGTCTGTTCTGTTGAGTTTCTCCAGCATTTTGTGTGTGTTACTCTGACCATAGACACTGTCTGACCTGTTGAGTTTCTCCAGCATTTTGTGTGTATTACTCTGACCACTGGCACTGTCTGTCCTGCTGAGTTCCTCCAGCATTTTGTGTGTCTTACTCTGACCATAGTCACTGTCTGACCTGCTGAGTTACTCCAGCATTTTCTGTGTGTTACTCTGTCCATAGACACTGTCTGACCTGCTGAGTTCCTGCAGAGTTTTGTGTGTGTTACTCTGACCACAGACACTGTCTGACCTACTGAGTACCTCCAGCATTTTGACTGTGTTACTCTGTCCATAGAAACTGTCTGACGTGCTGAGTTCCTCCAGCATTTTGTGTGTGTTGCTCTGACCATAGACACTGTCTGACCTGCTGAGTAATACCAGCATTTTGACTGTGTTACTCTGTCCATAGACACTGTCTGACCTGCTGAGTTTCTCCAGCATTTTGTGTGTGTTACTCTTTCCGTAGACACTGTCTAACCTGCTGAGTTCCTCCAGCATTTTGTGTGTGTTACTCTGTCCAATGACACTCTCTGACCTGCTGAGTTCCTCCAGCATTTTATGTGTGTTGCTCTGACCATAGACACTGTCTGACCTACTGAGTACCTCCAGCATTTTGACTGTGTTACTCTGTCCATAGACACTGTCTGACCTGCTGAGTTCCTCCAGCATTTTGTGTGTGTTACTCTGTCCATAGACACTCTCTGACGTGCTGAGTTCCTCCAGCATTTTGTGTGTGTTGCTCTGACCATAGACACTGTCTGACCTGCTGAGTACCTCCAGCATTTTGACTGTGTTACTCTGTCCATAGACACTGTCTGACCTGCTGAGTTCCTCCAGCATTTTGTGTGTGTTACTCTGACCATAGACACTGTCTGACCTGTTGAGTTTCTCCAGTATTTTGTGTGTGTTACTCTGTCCATAGACACTGTCTGACCTGCTGAGTTCCTCCAGCATTTTGTGTGTTACTCTGACCATAGACACTGTCTGACCTGTTGAGTTTCTCCAGCATTTTGTGTGTGTTCCTTTGACCATAGACACTGTCTGACCTGCTGAGTTCCTCCAGCATTTTGTGTGTGTTACTCAGTCTGTAGACAGTGACTGAACTGCTGAGTTCCTCCAGCATTTTGTGTGTTACTCTGACCATAGACACTGTCTGACCTGCTGAGTTCCTCCGGCATTTTGTGTGTGTTACTCTGACCATAGACACTGCCTGACCTGCTGAGTTCCTACAGCATTTTGTGTGTGTTACTCTGACCATAGACACTGTCTGACCTGCTGAGTTCCTACAGCATTTTGTGTGTGTTACTCTGGCCACAGACACTGACTGTCCTGCTGAGTTCCTCCAGCATTTTGTGCGTGTTACTGTGACCATAGGCACTGTCTGACCTGCTGAGTTCCTCCAGCATTTTGTGTGTTACTCTGACCATAGACACTGTCGGACCTGTTGAGTTTCTCCAGCATTTTGTGTGTGTTACTCTGACCATAGACACTGTCTGACCTGTTGAGTTTCTCCAGCATTTTGTGTGTATTACTCTGACCACTGGCACTGTCTGTCCTGCTGAGTTCCTCCAGCATTTTGTGTGTCTTACTCTGACCATAGTCACTGTCTGACCTGCTGAGTTACTCCAGCATTTTCTGTGTGTTACTCTGTCCATAGACACTGTCTGACCTGCTGAGTTCCTGCAGTGTTTTGTGTGTGTTACTCTGACCACAGACACTGTCTGACCTACTGAGTACCTCCAGCATTTTGACTGTGTTACTCTGTCCATAGAAACTGTCTGACGTGCTGAGTTCCTCCAGCATTTTGTGTGTGTTGCTCTGACCATAGACACTGTCTGACCTGCTGAGTAATACCAGCATTTTGACTGTGTTACTCTGTCCATAGACACTGTCTGACCTGCTGAGTTTCTCCAGCATTTTGTGTGTGTTACTCTTTCCGTAGACACTGTCTAACCTGCTGAGTTCCTCCGGCATTTTGTGTGTGTTACTCTGTCCAATGACACTCTCTGACCTGCTGAGTTCCTCCAGCATTTTGTGTGTGTTGCTCTGACCATAGACACTGTCTGACCTACTGAGTACCTCCAGCATTTTGACTGTGTTACTCTATCCATAGACACTGTCTGACCTGCTGAGTTCCTCCAGCATTTTGTGTGTGTTACTCTGTCCATAGACACTCTCTGACGTGCTGAGTTCCTCCAGCATTTTGTGTGTGTTGCTCTGACCATAGACACTGTCTGACCTGCTGAGTACCTCCAGCATTTTGACTGTGTTACTCTGTCCATAGACACTGTCTGACCTGCTGAGTTCCTCCAGCATTTTGTGTGTGTTACTCTGACCATAGACACTGTCTGACCTGTTGAGTTTCTCCAGTATTTTGTGTGTGTTACTCTGTCCATAGACACTGTCTGACCTGCTGAGTTCCTCCAGCATTTTGTGTGTTACTCTGACCATAGACACTGTCTGACCTGTTGAGTTTCTCCAGCATTTTGTGTGTGTTACTTTGACCATAGACACTGTCTGACCTGCTGAGTTCCTCCAGCATTTTGTGTGTGTTACTCAGTCTGTAGACAGTGACTGAACTGCTGAGTTCCTCCAGCATTTTGTGTGTTACTCTGACCATAGACACTGTCTGACCTGCTGAGTTCCTCCGGCATTTTGTGTGTGTTACTCTGACCATAGACACTGCCTGACCTGCTGAGTTCCTACAGCATTTTGTGTGTGTTACTCTGACCATAGACACTGTCTGACCTGCTGAGTTCCTACAGCATTTTGTGTGTGTTACTCTGGCCACAGACACTGACTGTCCTGCTGAGTTCCTCCAGCATTTTGTGCGTGTTACTGTGACCATAGGCACTGTCTGACCTGCTGAGTTCCTCCAGCATTTTGTGTGTTACTCTGACCATAGACACTGTCTGACCTGTTGAGTTTCTCCAGCATTTTGTGTGTGTTACTCTGACCATAGACACTGTCTGACCTGTTGAGTTTCTCCAGCATTTTGTGTGTATTACTCTGACCACTGGCACTGTCTGTCCTGCTGAGTTCCTCCAGCATTTTGTGTGTCTTACTCTGACCATAGTCACTGTCTGACCTGCTGAGTTACTCCAGCATTTTCTGTGTGTTACTCTGTCCATAGACACTGTCTGACCTGCTGAGTTCCTGCAGTGTTTTGTGTGTGTTACTCTGACCACAGACACTGTCTGACCTACTGAGTACCTCCAGCATTTTGACTGTGTTACTCTGTCCATAGAAACTGTCTGACGTGCTGAGTTCCTCCAGCATTTTGTGTGTGTTGCTCTGACCATAGACACTGTCTGACCTGCTGAGTAATACCAGCATTTTGACTGTGTTACTCTGTCCATAGACACTGTCTGACCTGCTGAGTTTCTCCAGCATTTTGTGTGTGTTACTCTGACCATAGACACTGTCTGACCTGTTGAGTTTCTCCAGCATTTTGTGTGTGTTACTCTGTCCATAGACACTGTCTGACCTGCTGAGTTCCTCCAGCATTTTGTGTGTTACTCTGACCATAGACACTGTCTGACCTGTTGAGTTCCTCCAGCATTTTGTGTGTGTTACTCTGGCCACAGACACTGACTGTCCTGCTGAGTTCGTCCAGCATTTTGTGCGTGTTACTGTGACCATAGACACTGTCTGACCTGCTGAGTTCCTCCAGCATTTTGTGTGTTACTCTGACCATAGACACTGTCTGTTCTGCTGAGTTTCTCCAGCATTTTGTGTGTGTTACTCTGACCATAGACACTGTCTGACCTGTTGAGTTTCTCCAGCATTTTGTGTGTATTACTCTGACCACTGGCACTGTCTGTCCTGCTGAGTTCCTCCAGCATTTTGTGTGTCTTACTCTGACCATAGTCACTGTCTGACCTGCTGAGTTACTCCAGCATTTTCTGTGTGTTACTCTGTCCATAGACACTGTCTGACCTGCTGAGTTCCTGCAGAGTTTTGTGTGTGTTACTCTGACCACAGACACTGTCTGACCTACTGAGTACCTCCAGCATTTTGACTGTTTTACTCTGTCCATAGAAACTGTCTGACGTGCTGAGTTCCTCCAGCATTTTGTGTGTGTTGCTCTGACCATAGACACTGTCTGACCTGCTGAGTAATACCAGCATTTTGACTGTGTTACTCTGTCCATAGACACTGTCTGACCTGCTGAGTTTCTCCAGCATTTTGTGTGTGTTACTCTTTCCGTAGACACTGTCTAACCTGCTGAGTTCCTCCAGCATTTTGTGTGTGTTACTCTGTCCAATGACACTCTCTGACCTGCTGAGTTCCTCCAGCATTTTGTGTGTGTTGCTCTGACCATAGACACTGTCTGACCTACTGAGTACCTCCAGCATTTTGACTGTGTTACTCTGTCCATAGACACTGTCTGACCTGCTGAGTTCCTCCAGCATTTTGTGTGTGTTACTCTGTCCATAGACACTCTCTGACGTGCTGAGATCCTCCAGCATTTTGTGTGTGTTGCTCTGACCATAGACACTGTCTGACCTGCTGAGTACCTCCAGCATTTTGACTGTGTTACTCTGTCCATAGACACTGTCTGACCTGCTGAGTTCCTCCAGCATTTTGTGTGTGTTACTCTGGCCACAGACACTGACTGTCCTGCTGAGTTCCTCCAGCATTTTGTGCGTGTTACTGTGACCATAGGCACTGTCTGACCTGCTGAGTTCCTCCAGCATTTTGTGTGTTACTCTGACCATAGACACTGTCTGACCTGTTGAGTTTCTCCAGCATTTTGTGTGTGTTACTCTGACCATAGACACTGTCTGACCTGTTGAGTTTCTCCAGCATTTTGTGTGTATTACTCTGACCACTGGCACTGTCTGTCCTGCTGAGTTCCTCCAGCATTTTGTGTGTCTTACTCTGACCATAGTCACTGTCTGACCTGCTGAGTTACTCCAGCATTTTCTGTGTGTTACTCTGTCCATAGACACTGTCTGACCTGCTGAGTTCCTGCAGTGTTTTGTGTGTGTTACTCTGACCACAGACACTGTCTGACCTACTGAGTACCTCCAGCATTTTGACTGTGTTACTCTGTCCATAGAAACTGTCTGACGTGCTGAGTTCCTCCAGCATTTTGTGTGTGTTGCTCTGACCATAGACACTGTCTGACCTGCTGAGTAATACCAGCATTTTGACTGTGTTACTCTGTCCATAGACACTGTCTGACCTGCTGAGTTTCTCCAGCATTTTGTGTGTGTTACTCTGACCATAGACACTGTCTGACCTGTTGAGTTTCTCCAGCATTTTGTGTGTGTTACTCTGTCCATAGACACTGTCTGACCTGCTGAGTTCCTCCAGCATTTTGTGTGTTACTCTGACCATAGACACTGTCTGACCTGTTGAGTTCCTCCAGCATTTTGTGTGTGTTACTCTGGCCACAGACACTGACTGTCCTGCTGAGTTCGTCCAGCATTTTGTGCGTGTTACTGTGACCATAGACACTGTCTGACCTGCTGAGTTCCTCCAGCATTTTGTGTGTTACTCTGACCATAGACACTGTCTGACCTACTGAGTACCTCCAGCATTTTGACTGTGTTACTCTGTCCATAGAAACTGTCTGACGTGCTGAGTTCCTCCAGCATTTTGTGTGTGTTGCTCTGACCATAGACACTGTCTGACCTGCTGAGTAATACCAGCATTTTGACTGTGTTACTCTGTCCATAGACACTGTCTGACCTGCTGAGTTTCTCCAGCATTTTGTGTGTGTTACTCTTTCCGTAGACACTGTCTAACCTGCTGAGTTCCTCCGGCATTTTGTGTGTGTTACTCTGTCCAATGACACTCTCTGACCTGCTGAGTTCCTCCAGCATTTTGTGTGTGTTGCTCTGACCATAGACACTGTCTGACCTACTGAGTACCTCCAGCATTTTGACTGTGTTACTCTGTCCATAGACACTGTCTGACCTGCTGAGTTCCTCCAGCATTTTGTGTGTGTTACTCTGTCCATAGACACTCTCTGACGTGCTGAGTTCCTCCAGCATTTTGTGTGTGTTGCTCTGACCATAGACACTGTCTGACCTGCTGAGTACCTCCAGCATTTTGACTGTGTTACTCTGTCCATAGACACTGTCTGACCTGCTGAGTTCCTCCAGCATTTTGTGTGTGTTACTCTGACCATAGACACTGTCTGACCTGTTGAGTTTCTCCAGTATTTTGTGTGTGTTACTCTGTCCATAGACACTGTCTGACCTGCTGAGTTCCTCCAGCATTTTGTGTGTTACTCTGACCATAGACACTGTCTGACCTGTTGAGTTTCTCCAGCATTTTGTGTGTGTTACTTTGACCATAGACACTGTCTGACCTGCTGAGTTCCTCCAGCATTTTGTGTGTGTTACTCAGTCTGTAGACAGTGACTGAACTGCTGAGTTCCTCCAGCATTTTGTGTGTTACTCTGACCATAGACACTGTCTGACCTGCTGAGTTCCTCCGGCATTTTGTGTGTGTTACTCTGACCATAGACACTGCCTGACCTGCTGAGTTCCTACAGCATTTTGTGTGTGTTACTCTGACCATAGACACTGTCTGACCTGCTGAGTTCCTACAGCATTTTGTGTGTGTTACTCTGGCCACAGACACTGACTGTCCTGCTGAGTTCCTCCAGCATTTTGTGCGTGTTACTGTGACCATAGGCACTGTCTGACCTGCTGAGTTCCTCCAGCATTTTGTGTGTTACTCTGACCATAGACACTGTCTGACCTGTTGAGTTTCTCCAGCATTTTGTGTGTGTTACTCTGACCATAGACACTGTCTGACCTGTTGAGTTACTCCAGCATTTTGTGTGTATTACTCTGACCACTGGCACTGTCTGTCCTGCTGAGTTCCTCCAGCATTTTGTGTGTCTTACTCTGACCATAGTCACTGTCTGACCTGCTGAGTTACTCCAGCATTTTCTGTGTGTTACTCTGTCCATAGACACTGTCTGACCTGCTGAGTTCCTGCAGTGTTTTGTGTGTGTTACTCTGACCACAGACACTGTCTGACCTACTGAGTACCTCCAGCATTTTGACTGTGTTACTCTGTCCATAGAAACTGTCTGACGTGCTGAGTTCCTCCAGCATTTTGTGTGTGTTGCTCTGACCATAGACACTGTCTGACCTGCTGAGTAATACCAGCATTTTGACTGTGTTACTCTGTCCATAGACACTGTCTGACCTGCTGAGTTCCTCCAGCATTTTGTGTGTTACTCTGACCATAGACACTGTCTGACCTGTTGAGTTCCTCCAGCATTTTGTGTGTGTTACTCTGGCCACAGACACTGACTGTCCTGCTGAGTTCGTCCAGCATTTTGTGCGTGTTACTGTGACCATAGACACTGTCTGACCTGCTGAGTTCCTCCAGCATTTTGTGTGTTACTCTGACCATAGACACTGTCTGTTCTGCTGAGTTTCTCCAGCATTTTGTGTGTGTTACTCTGACCATAGACACTGTCTGACCTGTTGAGTTTCTCCAGCATTTTGTGTGTATTACTCTGACCACTGGCACTGTCTGTCCTGCTGAGTTCCTCCAGCATTTTGTGTGTCTTACTCTGACCATAGTCACTGTCTGACCTGCTGAGTTACTCCAGCATTTTCTGTGTGTTACTCTGTCCATAGACACTGTCTGACCTGCTGAGTTCCTGCAGAGTTTTGTGTGTGTTACTCTGACCACAGACACTGTCTGACCTACTGAGTACCTCCAGCATTTTGACTGTTTTACTCTGTCCATAGAAACTGTCTGACGTGCTGAGTTCCTCCAGCATTTTGTGTGTGTTGCTCTGACCATAGACACTGTCTGACCTGCTGAGTAATACCAGCATTTTGACTGTGTTACTCTGTCCATAGACACTGTCTGACCTGCTGAGTTTCTCCAGCATTTTGTGTGTGTTACTCTTTCCGTAGACACTGTCTAACCTGCTGAGTTCCTCCAGCATTTTGTGTGTGTTACTCTGTCCAATGACACTCTCTGACCTGCTGAGTTCCTCCAGCATTTTGTGTGTGTTGCTCTGACCATAGACACTGTCTGACCTACTGAGTACCTCCAGCATTTTGACTGTGTTACTCTGTCCATAGACACTGTCTGACCTGCTGAGTTCCTCCAGCATTTTGTGTGTGTTACTCTGTCCATAGACACTCTCTGACGTGCTGAGATCCTCCAGCATTTTCTGTGTGTTGCTCTGACCATAGACACTGTCTGACCTGCTGAGTACCTCCAGCATTTTGACTGTGTTACTCTGTCCATAGACACTGTCTGACCTGCTGAGTTCCTCCAGCATTTTGTGTGTGTTACTCTGGCCACAGACACTGACTGTCCTGCTGAGTTCCTCCAGCATTTTGTGCGTGTTACTGTGACCATAGGCACTGTCTGACCTGCTGAGTTCCTCCAGCATTTTGTGTGTTACTCTGACCATAGACACTGTCTGACCTGTTGAGTTTCTCCAGCATTTTGTGTGTGTTACTCTGACCATAGACACTGTCTGACCTGTTGAGTTTCTCCAGCATTTTGTGTGTATTACTCTGACCACTGGCACTGTCTGTCCTGCTGAGTTCCTCCAGCATTTTGTGTGTCTTACTCTGACCATAGTCACTGTCTGACCTGCTGAGTTACTCCAGCATTTTCTGTGTGTTACTCTGTCCATAGACACTGTCTGACCTGCTGAGTTCCTGCAGTGTTTTGTGTGTGTTACTCTGACCACAGACACTGTCTGACCTACTGAGTACCTCCAGCATTTTGACTGTGTTACTCTGTCCATAGAAACTGTCTGACGTGCTGAGTTCCTCCAGCATTTTGTGTGTGTTGCTCTGACCATAGACACTGTCTGACCTGCTGAGTAATAACAGCATTTTGACTGTGTTACTCTGTCCATAGACACTGTCTGACCTGCTGAGTTTCTCCAGCATTTTGTGTGTGTTACTCTGACCATAGACACTGTCTGACCTGTTGAGTTTCTCCAGCATTTTGTGTGTGTTACTCTGTCCATAGACACTGTCTGACCTGCTGAGTTCCTCCAGCATTTTGTGTGTTACTCTGACCATAGACACTGTCTGACCTGTTGAGTTCCTCCAGCATTTTGTGTGTGTTACTCTGGCCACAGACACTGACTGTCCTGCTGAGTTCGTCCAGCATTTTGTGCGTGTTACTGTGACCATAGACACTGTCTGACCTGCTGAGTTCCTCCAGCATTTTGTGTGTTACTCTGACCATAGACACTGTCTGTTCTGTTGAGTTTCTCCAGCATTTTGTGTGTGTTACTCTGACCATAGACACTGTCTGACCTGTTGAGTTTCTCCAGCATTTTGTGTGTATTACTCTGACCACTGGCACTGTCTGTCCTGCTGAGTTCCTCCAGCATTTTGTGTGTCTTACTCTGACCATAGTCACTGTCTGACCTGCTGAGTTACTCCAGCATTTTCTGTGTGTTACTCTGTCCATAGACACTGTCTGACCTGCTGAGTTCCTGCAGAGTTTTGTGTGTGTTACTCTGACCACAGACACTGTCTGACCTACTGAGTACCTCCAGCATTTTGACTGTGTTACTCTGTCCATAGAAACTGTCTGACGTGCTGAGTTCCTCCAGCATTTTGTGTGTGTTGCTCTGACCATAGACACTGTCT
Organism: Hypanus sabinus; assembly: GCF_030144855.1. NCBI lineage: Eukaryota > Metazoa > Chordata > Chondrichthyes > Myliobatiformes > Dasyatidae > Hypanus > Hypanus sabinus. Next base: position 200,695 of record NW_026778925.1, read on the forward strand.
GACCTGCTGATTAATACCAGCATTTTGACTGTGTTACTCTGTCCATAGACACTGTCTGACCTGCTGAGTTTCTCCAGCATTTTGTGTGTGTTACTCTTTCCGTAGACACTGTCTAACCTGCTGAGTTCCTCCAGCATTTTGTGTGTGTTACTCTGTCCAATGACACTCTCTGACCTGCTGAGTTCCTCCAGCATTTTGTGTGTGTTGCTCTGACCATAGACACTGTCTGACCTACTGAGTACCTCCAGCATTTTGACTGTGTTACTCTGTCCATAGACACTGTCTGACCTGCTGAGTTCCTCCAGCATTTTGTGTGTGTTACTCTGTCCATAGACACTCTCTGACGTGCTGAGATCCTCCAGCATTTTGTGTGTGTTGCTCTGACCATAGACACTGTCTGACCTGCTGAGTACCTCCAGCATTTTGACTGTGTTACTCTGTCCATAGACACTGTCTGACCTGCTGAGTTCCTCCAGCATTTTGTGTGTGTTACTCTGACCATAGACACTGTCTGACCTGTTGAGTTTCTCCAGTATTTTGTGTGTGTTACTCTGTCCATAGACACTGTCTGACCTGCTGAGTTCCTCCAGCATTTTGTGTGTTACTCTGACCATAGACACTGTCTGACCTGTTGAGTTTCTCCAGCATTTTGTGTGTGTTACTTTGACCATAGACACTGTCTGACCTGCTGAGTTCCTCCAGCATTTTGTGTGTGTTACTCAGTCTGTAGACAGTGACTGAAATGCTGAGTTCCTCCAGCATTTTGTGTGTTACTCTGACCATAGACACTGTCTGACCTGCTGAGTTCCTCCGGCATTTTGTGTGTGTTACTCTGACCATAGACACTGCCTGACCTGCTGAGTTCCTCCAGCATTTTCTGTGTGTTACTCTGTCCGTAGACACTGTCTGACCTGCTGAGTTCCTACAGCATTTTGTGTGTGTTACTATGACCATAGACACTGTCTGTCCTGCTGAGTTCCTCCAGCATTTTGTGTGTGTTACTCTGACCATAGACAATGTATGTCCTGTTGAGATCCTCCAGCATTTTGTGTGTTACTCTGTCCGTAGACACTGTCTGACCTGCTGAGTTATTCCAGCATTTTTTGTGTGTTACTCTGTCCATGGACACTGTCTGACCTGCTGAGTTATTCCAGCATTTTTTGTGTGTTACTCTGTCCGTAGACACTGTCTGACCTGCTGAGTTCTTCCAGCATTTTTTGTATGTTACTCTGTCCATGTACACTGGCTGACCTGCTGAGTTATTCCAGCATTTTTTGTGTGTTACTCTGTCCGTAGACACTGTCTGACCTGCTGAGTTATTCCAGCATTTTGTGTGTGTTACTCTGTCCATAGACATTGTCTGACCTGTTGAGATCCTCCAGCAATTTGTGTGTTACTCTGTCCATAGACACTGTCTGACCTGTTGAGATTCTCCAGCATTTTGTGTGTGTTACTCTGACCATAGACACTGGCTGACCTGCTGAGTTATTCCAGCATTTTTTGTGTGTTACTCTGTCCGTAGACACTGTCTGACCTGCTGAGTTATTCCATCATTTTGTGTGTGTTACTCTGTCCATAGACACTGTCTGACCTGCTGAGTTCCTCCAGCATTTTGTGTGTTACTCTGACCACAGACACTGTCTGACCTACTGAGTACCTCCAGCATTTTGACTGTGTTACTCCGTCCATAGAAACTGTCTGACGTGCTGAGTTCCTCCAGCATTTTGTGTGTGTTGCTCTGACCATAGACACTGTCTGACCTGCTGAGATCCTCCAGCATTTTGTGTGTGTTACTCTGTCCGTAGACACTGTCTGACCTGCTGAGTTATTCCAGCATTTTTTGTGTGTTACTCTGTCCATGGACACTGTCTGACCTGCTGAGTTCCTCCAGCATTTTGTGTGTGTTACTCTGACCTTAGACACTGTCTGACCTGCTGAGTTCCTCCAGCATTTTCTGTGTGTTACTCTGACCATAGACACTGTCTGACCTGCTGAGTTCCTCCAGCATTTTGTGTGTGTTACTCTGACCATAGACACTGTCTGACCTGCTGATATCCTCCAGCATTTTGTGTGTGTTACTCTGGCCATAGACACTGTCTGACCTGCTGAGCTCCTCCTGCATTTTGTGTGTGTTACTCTGACCATAGACACTGTCTGACCTGCTGAGTTCCTCCAGCATTTTGTGTGTGTTACTCTGGCCACAGACACTGTCTGACCTACTGAGTACCTCCAGCATTTTTACTGTGTTACTCTGTCCATAGAAACTGTCTGACGTGCTGAGTTCCTCCAGCATTTTGTGTGTGTTGCTCTGACCATAGACACTGTCTGACCTGCTGAGTAATACCAGCATTTTGACTGTGTTACTCTGTCCATAGACACTGACTGACCTGCTGAGTTCCTCCAGCATTTTGTGTGTGTTACTCTGTCCATAGACACTCTCTGACGTGCTGAGATCCTCCAGCATTTTGTGTGTGTTACTCTGTCCGTAGACACTGTCTGACCTGCTGAGTTATTCCAGCATTTTTTGTGTGTTACTCTGTCCATGGACACTGTCTGACCTGCTGAGTTATTCCAGCATTTTTTGTGTGTTACTCTGTCCGTAGACACTGTCTGACCTGCTGAGTTCTTCCAGCATTTTTTGTATGTTACTCTGTCCATGGACACTGGCTGACCTGCTGAGTTATTCCAGCATTTTTTGTGTGTTACTCTGTCCGTAGACACTGTCTGACCTGCTGAGTTATTCCAGCATTTTGTGTGTGTTACTCTGTCCATAGACATTGTCTGACCTGTTGAGATCCTCCAGCAATTTGTGTGTTACTCTGTCCATAGACACTGTCTGACCTGTTGAGATTCTCCAGCATTTTGTGTGTGTTACTCTGACCATAGACACTGTCTGACCTGTTGAGTTTCTCCAGCATTTTGTGTGTGTTACTCTGTCCATAGACACTGTCTGACCTGCTGAGTTCCTCCAGCATTTTGTGTGTTACTCTGACCATAGACACTGTCTGACCTGTTGAGTTTCTCCAGCATTTTGTGTGTGTTACTCTGTCCGTAGACACTGTCTGACCTGCTGAGTTCCTACAGCATTTTGTGTGTGTTACTCTGACCATAGACACTGTCTGACCTGCTGAGTTTCTCCAGCATTTTGTGTGTGTTACTCAGTCTGTAGACAATGTCTGAACTGCTGTGTTCCTCCAGCATTTTGTGTGTGTTACTCAGTCTGTAGACAGTGTCTGAACTGCTGAGTTCCTCCAGCATTTTGTGTGCGTTACTCTGACCATAGACACTGCCTGACCTGCTGAGTTCCTCCAGCATTTTCTGTGTGTTACTCTGTCCGTAGACACTGTCTGACCTGCTGAGTTCCTACAGCATTTTGTGTGTGTTACTCTGACCATAGACACTGGCTGACCTGCTGAGTTATTCCAGCATTTTTTGTGTGTTACTCTGTCCGTAGACACTGTCTGACCTACTGAGTACCTCCAGCATTTTGACTGTGTTACTCTGTCCATAGAAACTGTCTGACGTGCTGAGTTCCTCCAGCATTTTGTGTGTGTTGCTCTGACCATAGACACTGTCTGACCTGCTGAGTAATACCAGCATTTTGACTGTGTTACTCTGTCCATAGACACTGTCTGACCTGCTGAGTTTCTCCAGCATTTTGTGTGTGTTACTCTTTCCGTAGACACTGTCTAACCTGCTGAGTTCCTCCAGCATTTTGTGTGTGTTACTCTGTCCAATGACACTCTCTGACCTGCTGAGTTCCTCCAGCATTTTGTGTGTGTTGCTCTGACCATAGACACTGTCTGACCTACTGAGTACCTCCAGCATTTTGACTGTGTTACTCTGTCCATAGACACTGTCTGACCTGCTGAGTTCCTCCAGCATTTTGTGTGTGTTACTCTGTCCATAGACACTCTCTGACGTGCTGAGATCCTCCAGCATTTTGTGTGTGTTACTCTGTCCGTAGACACTGTCTGACCTGCTGAGTTATTCCAGCATTTTTTGTGTGTTACTCTGTCCATGGACACTGTCTGACCTGCTGAGTTCCTCCAGCATTTTGTGTGTGTTACTCTGACCTTAGACACTGTCTGACCTGCTGAGTTCCTCCAGCATTTTCTGTGTGTTACTCTGACCGTAGACACTGTCTGACCTGCTGAGTTACTCCAGCATTTTGTGTGTGTTACTCTGACCATAGACACTGTCTGACCTGCTGATATCCTCCAGCATTTTGTGTGTGTTACTCTGGCCATAGACACTGACTGTCCTGCTGAGTTCCTCCAGCATTTTGTACGTGTTACTGTGACCATAGACACTGTCTGACCTGCTGAGTTCCTCCAGCATTTTGTGTGTGTTACTCTGTCCATAGACACTGTCTGACCTGCTGAGTTCCTCCAGCATTTTGTGTGTTACTCTGACCATAGACACTGTCTGACCTGTTGAGTTTCTCCAGCATTTTGTGTGTGTTACTCTGTCCGTAGACACTGTCTGACCTGCTGAGTTCCTACAGCATTTTGTGTGTGTTACTCTGACCATAGACACTGTCTGACCTGCTGAGTTTCTCCAGCATTTTGTGTGTGTTACTCAGTCTGTAGACAATGTCTGAACTGCTGTGTTCCTCCAGCATTTTGTGTGTGTTACTCAGTCTGTAGACAGTGTCTGAACTGCTGAGTTCCTCCAGCATTTTGTGTGCGTTACTCTGACCATAGACACTGCCTGACCTGCTGAGTTCCTCCAGCATTTTCTGTGTGTTACTCTGTCCGTAGACACTGTCTGACCTGCTGAGTTCCTACAGCATTTTGTGTGTGTTACTCTGACCATAGACACTGGCTGACCTGCTGAGTTATTCCAGCATTTTTTGTGTGTTACTCTGTCCGTAGACACTGTCTGACCTACTGAGTACCTCCAGCATTTTGACTGTGTTACTCTGTCCATAGAAACTGTCTGACGTGCTGAGTTCCTCCAGCATTTTGTGTGTGTTGCTCTGACCATAGACACTGTCTGACCTGCTGAGTAATACCAGCATTTTGACTGTGTTACTCTGTCCATAGACACTGTCTGACCTGCTGAGTTTCTCCAGCATTTTGTGTGTGTTACTCTTTCCGTAGACACTGTCTAACCTGCTGAGTTCCTCCAGCATTTTGTGTGTGTTACTCTGTCCAATGACACTCTCTGACCTGCTGAGTTCCTCCAGCATTTTGTGTGTGTTGCTCTGACCATAGACACTGTCTGACCTACTGAGTACCTCCAGCATTTTGACTGTGTTACTCTGTCCATAGACACTGTCTGACCTGCTGAGTTCCTCCAGCATTTTGTGTGTGTTACTCTGTCCATAGACACTCTCTGACGTGCTGAGATCCTCCAGCATTTTGTGTGTGTTACTCTGTCCGTAGACACTGTCTGACCTGCTGAGTTATTCCAGCATTTTTTGTGTGTTACTCTGTCCATGGACACTGTCTGACCTGCTGAGTTCCTCCAGCATTTTGTGTGTGTTACTCTGACCTTAGACACTGTCTGACCTGCTGAGTTCCTCCAGCATTTTCTGTGTGTTACTCTGACCGTAGACACTGTCTGACCTGCTGAGTTACTCCAGCATTTTGTGTGTGTTACTCTGACCATAGACACTGTCTGACCTGCTGATATCCTCCAGCATTTTGTGTGTGTTACTCTGGCCATAGACACTGACTGTCCTGCTGAGTTCCTCCAGCATTTTGTACGTGTTACTGTGACCATAGACACTGTCTGACCTGCTGAGTTCCTCCAGCATTTTGTGTGTGTTACTCTGACCATAGACACTGTCTGACCTGCTGAGTTCCTCCAGAATTTTGTGTGTGTTACTCTGGCCACAGAGACTGTCTGTCCTGCTGAGGTCCTCCAGCATTTTGTGTGTGTTTCTCTGACCATAGACACTGTCTGACCTGTTGAGATCCTCCAGCATTTTGTGTGTTACTCTGACCATAGACACTGTCTGACCTGCTGAGCTCCTCCTGCATTTTGTGTGTGTTACTCTGACCATAGACACTGTCTGACCTGCTGAGTTCCTCCAGCATTTTGTGTGTGTTACTCTGGCCACAGACACTGACTGTCCTGCTGAGTTCCTCCAGCATTTTGTGCGTGTTACTGTGACCATAGGCACTGTCTGACCTGCTGAGTTCCTCCAGCATTTTGTGTGTTACTCTGACCATAGACACTGTCTGACCTGTTGAGTTTCTCCAGCATTTTGTGTGTATTACTCTGACCACTGGCACTGTCTGTCCTGCTGAGTTCCTCCAGCATTTTGTGTGTCTTACTCTGACCATAGTCACTGTCTGACCTGCTGAGTTACTCCAGCATTTTCTGTGTGTTACTCTGTCCATAGACACTGTCTGACCTGCTGAGTTCCTGCAGTGTTTTGTGTGTGTTACTCTGACCACAGACACTGTCTGACCTACTGAGTACCTCCAGCATTTTGACTGTGTTACTCTGTCCATAGAAACTGTCTGACGTGCTGAGTTCCTCCAGCATTTTGTGTGTTACTCTGACCATAGACACTGTCTGACCTGTTGAGTTCCTCCAGCATTTTGTGTGTGTTACTCTGGCCACAGACACTGACTGTCCTGCTGAGTTCGTCCAGCATTTTGTGCGTGTTACTGTGACCATAGACACTGTCTGACCTGCTGAGTTTCTCCAGCATTTTGTGTGTGTTACTCTTTCCGTAGACACTGTCTAACCTGCTGAGTTCCTCCAGCATTTTGTGTGTGTTACTCTGTCCAATGACACTCTCTGACCTGCTGAGTTCCTCCAGCATTTTGTGTGTGTTGCTCTGACCATAGACACTGTCTGACCTACTGAGTACCTCCAGCATTTTGACTGTGTTACTCTGTCCATAGACACTGTCTGACCTGCTGAGTTCCTCCAGCATTTTGTGTGTGTTACTCTGTCCATAGACACTCTCTGACGTGCTGAGATCCTCCAGCATTTTGTGTGTGTTACTCTGTCCCTAGACACTGTCTGACCTGCTGAGTTATTCCAGCATTTTTTGTGTGTTACTCTGTCCATGGACACTGTCTGACCTGCTGAGTTATTCCAGCATTTTTTGTGTGTTACTCTGTCCGTAGACACTGTCTGACCTGCTGAGTTCCTCCAGCATTTTGTGTGTTACTCTGACCATAGACACTGTCTGACCTGTTGAGTTTCTCCAGCATTTTGTGTGTGTTACTCTGTCCGTAGACACTGTCTGACCTGCTGAGTTCCTACAGCATTTTGTGTGTGTTACTCTGACCATAGACACTGTCTGACCTGCTGAGTTTCTCCAGAATTTTGTGTGTGTTACTCAGTCTGTAGACAGTGTCTGAACTGCTGTGTTCCTCCAGCATTTTGTGTGTGTTACTCAGTCTGTAGACAGTGTCTGAACTGCTGAGTTCCTCCAGCATTTTGTGTGCGTTACTCTGACCATAGACACTGCCTGACCTGCTGAGTTCCTCCAGCATTTTCTGTGTGTTACTCTGTCCGTAGACACTGTCTGACCTGCTGAGTTCCTACAGCATTTTGTGTGTGTTACTCTGACCATAGACACTGGCTGACCTGCTGAGTTATTCCAGCATTTTTTGTGTGTTACTCTGTCCGTAGACACTGTCTGACCTGCTGAGTTATTCCAGCATTTTGTGTGTGTTACTCTGTCCATAGACACTGTCTGACCTACTGAGTACCTCCAGCATTTTGACTGTGTTACTCTGTCCATAGAAACTGTCTGACGTGCTGAGTTTCTCCAGCATTTTGTGTGTGTTACTCTGACCATAGACACTGTCTGACCTGTTGAGTTTCTCCAGCATTTTGTGTGTGTTACTCTGTCCATAGGCACTGTCTGACCTGCTGAGTTCCTCCAGCATTTTGTGCGTGTTACTGTGACCATAGACACTGTCTGACCTGCTGAGTTCCTCCAGCATTTTGTGTGTTACGCTGACCATAGACACTGTCTGACCTGTTGAGTTTCTCCAGCATTTTGTGTGTGTTACTCTGACCATAGACTCTGTCTGACCTGTTGAGTTTCTCCAGCATTTTGTGTGTATTACTCTGACCACTGGCACTGTCTGTCCTGCTGAGTTCCTCCAGCATTTTGTGTGTCTTACTCTGACCATAGACACTGTCTGACCTGCTGAGTTACTCCAGCATTTTCTGTGTGTTACTCTGTCCATAGACACTGTCTGACCTGCTGAGTTCCTGCAGAGTTTTGTGTGTGTTACTCTGACCACAGACACTGTCTGACCTACTGAGTACCTCCAGCATTTTGACTGTGTTACTCTGTCCATAGAAACTGTCTGACGTGCTGAGTTCCTCCAGCATTTTGTGTGTGTTGCTCTGACCATAGACACTGTCTGACCTGCTGAGTAATACCAGCATTTTGACTGTGTTACTCTGTCCATAGACACTGTCTGACCTGCTGAGTTTCTCCAGCATTTTGTGTGTGTTACTCTTTCCGTAGACACTGTCTAACCTGCTGAGTTCCTCCAGCATTTTGTGTGTGTTACTCTGTCCAATGACACTCTCTGACCTGCTGAGTTCCTCCAGCATTTTGTGTGTGTTGCTCTGACCATAGACACTGTCTGACCTACTGAGTACCTCCAGCATTTTGACTGTGTTACTCTGTCCATAGACATTGTCTGACCTGCTGAGTTCCTCCAGCATTTTGTGTGTGTTACTCTGTCCATAGACACTCTCTGACGTGCTGAGTTCCTCCAGCATTTTGTGTGTGTTGCTCTGACCATAGACACTGTCTGACCTGCTGAGTACCTCCAGCATTTTGACTGTGTTACTCTGTCCATAGACACTGTCTGACCTGCTGAGTTCCTCCAGCATTTTGTGTGTGTTACTCTGACCATAGACACTGTCTGACCTGTTGAGTTTCTCCAGTATTTTGTGTGTGTTACTCTGTCCATAGACACTGTCTGACCTGCTGAGTTCCTCCAGCATTTTGTGTGTTACTCTGACCATAGACACTGTCTGACCTGTTGAGTTTCTCCAGCATTTTGTGTGTGTTACTTTGACCATAGACACTGTCTGACCTGCTGAGTTCCTCCAGCATTTTGTGTGTGTTACTCAGTCTGTAGACAGTGACTGAACTGCTGAGTTCCTCCAGCATTTTGTGTGTTACTCTGAGCATAGACACTGTCTGACCTGCTGAGTTCCTCCGGCATTTTGTGTGTGTTACTCTGACCATAGACACTGCCTGACCTGCTGAGTTGCTCCAGCATTTTCTGTGTGTTACTCTGTCCGTAGACACTGTCTGACCTGCTGAGTTCCTACAGCATTTTGTGTGTGTTACTATGACCATAGACACTGTCTGTCCTGCTGAGTTCCTCCAGCATTTTGTGTGTGTTACTCTGACCATAGACAATGTCTGACCTGTTGAGATCCTCCAGCATTTTGTGTGTTACTCTGTCCGTAGACACTGTCTGACCTGCTGAGTTATTCCAGCATTTTTTGTGTGTTACTCTGTCCATGGACACTGGCTGACCTGCTGAGTTATTCCAGCATTTTTTGTGTGTTACTCTGTCCGTAGACACTGTCTGACCTGCTGAGTTATTCCAGCATTTTGTGTGTGTTACTCTGTCCATAGACATTGTCTGACCTGTTGAGATCCTCCAGCAATTTGTGTGTTACTCTGTCCATAGACACTGTCTGACCTGTTGAGATTCTCCAGCATTTTGTGTGTGTTACTCTGACCATAGACACTGTCTGACCTGTTGAGTTTCTCCAGCATTTTGTGTGTGTTACTCTGTCCATAGACACTGTCTGACCTGCTGAGTTCCTCCAGCATTTTGTGTGTTACTCTGACCATAGACACTGTCTGACCTGTTGAGTTTCTCCAGCATTTTGTGTGTGTTACTCTGTCTGTAGACACTGTCTGACCTGCTGAGTTCCTACAGCATTTTGTGTGTGTTACTCTGACCATAGACACTGTCTGACCTGCTGAGTTTCTCCAGCATTTTGTGTGTGTTACTCAGTCTGTAGACAGTGTCTGAACTGCTGTGTTCCTCCAGCATTTTGTGTGTGTTACTCAGTCTGTAGACAGTGTCTGAACTGCTGAGTTCCTCCAGCATTTTGTGTGCGTTACTCTGACCATAGACACTGCCTGACCTGCTGAGTTCCTCCAGCATTTTCTGTGTGTTACACTGTCCGTAGACACTGTCTGACCTGCTGAGTTCCTACAGCATTTTGTGTGTGTTACTCTGACCATAGACACTGGCTGACCTGTTGAGATCCTCCAGCATTTTGTGTGTTACTCTGACCATAGACACTGTCTGACCTGCTGAGCTCCTCCTGCATTTTGTGTGTGTTACTCTGACCATAGACACTGTCTGACCTGCTGAGTTCCTCCAGCATTTTGTGTGTGTTACTCTGGCCACAGACACTGACTGTCCTGCTGAGTTCCTCCAGCATTTTGTGCGTGTTACTGTGACCATAGGCACTGTCTGACCTGCTGAGTTCCTCCAGCATTTTGTGTGTTACTCTGACCATAGACACTGTCTGACCTGTTGAGTTTCTCCAGCATTTTGTGTGTATTACTCTGACCACTGGCACTGTCTGTCCTGCTGAGTTCCTCCAGCATTTTGTGTGTCTTACTCTGACCATAGTCACTGTCTGACCTGCTGAGTTACTCCAGCATTTTCTGTGTGTTACTCTGTCCATAGACACTGTCTGACCTGCTGAGTTCCTGCAGTGTTTTGTGTGTGTTACTCTGACCACAGACACTGTCTGACCTACTGAGTACCTCCAGCATTTTGACTGTGTTACTCTGTCCATAGAAACTGTCTGACGTGCTGAGTTCCTCCAGCATTTTGTGTGTTACTCTGACCATAGACACTGTCTGACCTGTTGAGTTCCTCCAGCATTTTGTGTGTGTTACTCTGGCCACAGACACTGACTGTCCTGCTGAGTTCGTCCAGCATTTTGTGCGTGTTACTGTGACCATAGACACTGTCTGACCTGCTGAGTTTCTCCAGCATTTTGTGTGTGTTACTCTTTCCGTAGACACTGTCTAACCTGCTGAGTTCCTCCAGCATTTTGTGTGTGTTACTCTGTCCAATGACACTCTCTGACCTGCTGAGTTCCTCCAGCATTTTGTGTGTGTTGCTCTGACCATAGACACTGTCTGACCTACTGAGTACCTCCAGCATTTTGACTGTGTTACTCTGTCCATAGACACTGTCTGACCTGCTGAGTTCCTCCAGCATTTTGTGTGTGTTACTCTGTCCATAGACACTCTCTGACGTGCTGAGATCCTCCAGCATTTTGTGTGTGTTACTCTGTCCCTAGACACTGTCTGACCTGCTGAGTTATTCCAGCATTTTTTGTGTGTTACTCTGTCCATGGACACTGTCTGACCTGCTGAGTTATTCCAGCATTTTTTGTGTGTTACTCTGTCCGTAGACACTGTCTGACCTGCTGAGTTCCTCCAGCATTTTGTGTGTTACTCTGACCATAGACACTGTCTGACCTGTTGAGTTTCTCCAGCATTTTGTGTGTGTTACTCTGTCCGTAGACACTGTCTGACCTGCTGAGTTCCTACAGCATTTTGTGTGTGTTACTCTGACCATAGACACTGTCTGACCTGCTGAGTTTCTCCAGAATTTTGTGTGTGTTACTCAGTCTGTAGACAGTGTCTGAACTGCTGTGTTCCTCCAGCATTTTGTGTGTGTTACTCAGTCTGTAGACAGTGTCTGAACTGCTGAGTTCCTCCAGCATTTTGTGTGCGTTACTCTGACCATAGACACTGCCTGACCTGCTGAGTTCCTCCAGCATTTTCTGTGTGTTACTCTGTCCGTAGACACTGTCTGACCTGCTGAGTTCCTACAGCATTTTGTGTGTGTTACTCTGACCATAGACACTGGCTGACCTGCTGAGTTATTCCAGCATTTTTTGTGTGTTACTCTGTCCGTAGACACTGTCTGACCTGCTGAGTTATTCCAGCATTTTGTGTGTGTTACTCTGTCCATAGACACTGTCTGACCTACTGAGTACCTCCAGCATTTTGACTGTGTTACTCTGTCCATAGAAACTGTCTGACGTGCTGAGTTTCTCCAGCATTTTGTGTGTGTTACTCTGACCATAGACACTGTCTGACCTGTTGAGTTTCTCCAGCATTTTGTGTGTGTTACTCTGTCCATAGGCACTGTCTGACCTGCTGAGTTCCTCCAGCATTTTGTGCGTGTTACTGTGACCATAGACACTGTCTGACCTGCTGAGTTCCTCCAGCATTTTGTGTGTTACGCTGACCATAGACACTGTCTGACCTGTTGAGTTTCTCCAGCATTTTGTGTGTGTTACTCTGACCATAGACTCTGTCTGACCTGTTGAGTTTCTCCAGCATTTTGTGTGTATTACTCTGACCACTGGCACTGTCTGTCCTGCTGAGTTCCTCCAGCATTTTGTGTGTCTTACTCTGACCATAGTCACTGTCTGACCTGCTGAGTTACTCCAGCATTTTCTGTGTGTTACTCTGTCCATAGACACTGTCTGACCTGCTGAGTTCCTGCAGAGTTTTGTGTGTGTTACTCTGACCACAGACACTGTCTGACCTACTGAGTACCTCCAGCATTTTGACTGTGTTACTCTGTCCATAGAAACTGTCTGACGTGCTGAGTTCCTCCAGCATTTTGTGTGTGTTGCTCTGACCATAGACACTGTCTGACCTGCTGAGTAATACCAGCATTTTGACTGTGTTACTCTGTCCATAGACACTGTCTGACCTGCTGAGTTTCTCCAGCATTTTGTGTGTGTTACTCTTTCCGTAGACACTGTCTAACCTGCTGAGTTCCTCCAGCATTTTGTGTGTGTTACTCTGTCCAATGACACTCTCTGACCTGCTGAGTTCCTCCAGCATTTTGTGTGTGTTGCTCTGACCATAGACACTGTCTGACCTACTGAGTACCTCCAGCATTTTGACTGTGTTACTCTGTCCATAGACATTGTCTGACCTGCTGAGTTCCTCCAGCATTTTGTGTGTGTTACTCTGTCCATAGACACTCTCTGACGTGCTGAGTTCCTCCAGCATTTTGTGTGTGTTGCTCTGACCATAGACACTGTCTGACCTGCTGAGTACCTCCAGCATTTTGACTGTGTTACTCTGTCCATAGACACTGTCTGACCTGCTGAGTTCCTCCAGCATTTTGTGTGTGTTACTCTGACCATAGACACTGTCTGACCTGTTGAGTTTCTCCAGTATTTTGTGTGTGTTACTCTGTCCATAGACACTGTCTGACCTGCTGAGTTCCTCCAGCATTTTGTGTGTTACTCTGACCATAGACACTGTCTGACCTGTTGAGTTTCTCCAGCATTTTGTGTGTGTTACTTTGACCATAGACACTGTCTGACCTGCTGAGTTCCTCCAGCATTTTGTGTGTGTTACTCAGTCTGTAGACAGTGACTGAACTGCTGAGTTCCTCCAGCATTTTGTGTGTTACTCTGAGCATAGACACTGTCTGACCTGCTGAGTTCCTCCGGCATTTTGTGTGTGTTACTCTGACCATAGACACTGCCTGACCTGCTGAGTTGCTCCAGCATTTTCTGTGTGTTACTCTGTCCGTAGACACTGTCTGACCTGCTGAGTTCCTACAGCATTTTGTGTGTGTTACTATGACCATAGACACTGTCTGTCCTGCTGAGTTCCTCCAGCATTTTGTGTGTGTTACTCTGACCATAGACAATGTCTGACCTGTTGAGATCCTCCAGCATTTTGTGTGTTACTCTGTCCGTAGACACTGTCTGACCTGCTGAGTTATTCCAGCATTTTTTGTGTGTTACTCTGTCCATGGACACTGGCTGACCTGCTGAGTTATTCCAGCATTTTTTGTGTGTTACTCTGTCCGTAGACACTGTCTGACCTGCTGAGTTATTCCAGCATTTTGTGTGTGTTACTCTGTCCATAGACATTGTCTGACCTGTTGAGATCCTCCAGCAATTTGTGTGTTACTCTGTCCATAGACACTGTCTGACCTGTTGAGATTCTCCAGCATTTTGTGTGTGTTACTCTGACCATAGACACTGTCTGACCTGTTGAGTTTCTCCAGCATTTTGTGTGTGTTACTCTGTCCATAGACACTGTCTGACCTGCTGAGTTCCTCCAGCATTTTGTGTGTTACTCTGACCATAGACACTGTCTGACCTGTTGAGTTTCTCCAGCATTTTGTGTGTGTTACTCTGTCTGTAGACACTGTCTGACCTGCTGAGTTCCTACAGCATTTTGTGTGTGTTACTCTGACCATAGACACTGTCTGACCTGCTGAGTTTCTCCAGCATTTTGTGTGTGTTACTCAGTCTGTAGACAGTGTCTGAACTGCTGTGTTCCTCCAGCATTTTGTGTGTGTTACTCAGTCTGTAGACAGTGTCTGAACTGCTGAGTTCCTCCAGCATTTTGTGTGCGTTACTCTGACCATAGACACTGCCTGACCTGCTGAGTTCCTCCAGCATTTTCTGTGTGTTACACTGTCCGTAGACACTGTCTGACCTGCTGAGTTCCTACAGCATTTTGTGTGTGTTACTCTGACCATAGACACTGGCTGACCTGCTGAGTTATTCCAGCATTTTTTGTGTGTTACTCTGTCCGTAGACACTGTCTGACCTGCTGAGTTATTCCAGCATTTTGTGTGTGTTACTCTGTCCATAGACATTGTCTGACCTGTTGAGATCCTCCCGCAATTTGTGTGTTACTCTGTCAATAGACACTGTCTGACCTGTTGAGATTCTCCAGCATTTTGTGTGTGTTACTCTGACCATAGACACTGTCTGACCTGTTGAGTTTCTCCAGCATTTTGTGTGTGTTACTCTGTCCATAGACACTGTCTGACCTGCTGAGTTCCTCCAGCATTTTGTGTGTTACTCTGACCATAGACACTGTCTGACCTGTTGAGTTTCTCCAGCATTTTGTGTGTGTTACTCTGTCCGTAGACACTGTCTGACCTGCTGAGTTCCTACAGCATTTTGTGTGTGTTACTCTGACCATAGACACTGCCTGACCTGCTGAGTTCCTCCAGCATTTTCTGTGTGTTACTCTGTCCGTAGACACTGTCTGACCTGCTGAGTTCCTACAGCATTTTGTGTGTGTTACTCTGACCATAGACACTGTCTGACCTGCTGAGTTCCTCCAGCATTTTGTGTGTGTTACTCCGTCCATAGACACTGTCTGACCTGCTGAGTTCCTCCAGCATTTTGTGTGTGTTACTCTGACCTTAGACACTGTCTGACCTGCTGAGTTCCTCCAGCATTTTCTGTGTGTTACTCTGACCATAGACACTGTCTGACCTGCTGAGTTCCTCCAGCATTTTGTGTGTGTTACTCTGACCATAGACACTGTCTGACCTGCTGAGATCCTCCAGCATTTTGTGTGTGTTACTCTGGCCATAGACACTGACTGTCCTGCTGAGTTCCTCCAGCATTTTGTACGTGTTACTGTGACCATAGACACTGTCTGACCTGCTGAGTTCCTCCAGCATTTTGTGTGTGTTACTCTGACCATAGACACTGTCTGACCTGCTGAGTTCCTCCAGAATTTTGTGTGTGTTACTCTGGCCACAGAGACTGTCTGTCCTGCTGAGGTCCTCCAGCATTTTGTGTGTGTTTCTCTGACCATAGACACTGTCTGACCTGTTGAGATCCTCCAGCATTTTGTGTGTTACTCTGACCATAGACACTGTCTGACCTGCTGAGTTCCTCCTGCATTTTGTGTGTGTTACTCTGACCATAGACACTGTCTGACCTGCTGAGTTCCTCCAGCATTTTGTGTGTGTTACTCTGGCCACAGACACTGACTGTCCTGCTGAGATCCTCCAGCATTTTGTGCGTGTTACTGTGACCATAGACACTGTCTGACCTGCTGAGTTCCTCCAGCATTTTGTGTGTTACTCTGACCATAGACACTGTCTGACCTGTTGAGTTTCTCCAGCATTTTGTGTGTGTTACTCTGACCATAGACACTGTCTGACCTGTTGAGTTTCTCCAGCATTTTGTGTGTATTACTCTGACCACTGGCACTGTCTGTCCTGCTGAGTTCCTCCAGCATTTTCTGTGTGTTACTCTGTCCATAGACACTGTCTGACCTGCTGAGTTCCTGCAGAGTTTTGTGTGTGTTACTCTGACCACAGACACTGTCTGACCTACTGAGTACCTCCAGCATTTTGACTGTGTTACTCTGTCCATAGAAACTGTCTCATGTGCTGAGTTCCTCCAGCATTTTGTGTGTGTTGCTCTGACCATAGACACTGTCTGATCTGCTGAGTAATACCAGCATTTTGACTGTGTTACTCTGTCCATAGACACTGTCTGACCTGCTGAGTTCCTCCAGCATTTTGTCTGTGTTACTCTGACCATAGACACTGCCTGACCTGCTGAGTTCCTCCAGCATTTTCTGTGTGTTACTCTTTCCGTAGACACTGTCTGACCTGCTGAGATCCTCCAGCATTTTTTGTGTGTTACTCTGACCACAGACACTGTCTGTCCTGCTGAGTTCCTCCAGCATTTTGTGTGTGTTACTCTGACCATAGACAATGACTGACCTGTTGAGATCCTCCAGCATTTTGTGTGTTACTCTGTCCGTAGACACTGTCTGACCTGCTGAGTTATTCCAGCATTTTTTGTGTGTTACTCTGTCCATGGGCACTGTCTGACCTGCTGAGTTATTCCAGCATTTTTTGTGTGTTACTCAGTCTGTAGACACTGTCTGACCTGCTGAGTTCCTCCAGCATTTTGTGTGTTACTCTGACCATAGACACTGTCTGACCTGTTGAGTTTCTCCAGCATTTTGTGTGTGTTGCTCTGACCTTAGACACTGTCTGACCTGTTGAGTTTCTCCAGCATTTTGTGTGTGTTACTCTGACCACTGGCACTGTCTGTCCTGCTGAGTTCCTCCAGCATTTTGTGTGTCTTTCTCTGACCATAGACACTGTCTGACCTGCTGAGTTACTCCAGCATTTTCTGTGTGTTACTCTGTCCATAGACACTGTCTGACCTGCTGAGTTCCTGCAGAATTTTGTGTGTGTTACTCTGACCACAGACACTGTCTGACCTACTGAGTACCTCCAGCATTTTGACTGTGTTACTCTGTCCATAGAAACTGTCTGACGTGCTGAGTTCCTCCAGCATTTAGTGTGTGTTGCTCTGACCATAGACACTGTCTGACCTGTTGAGTTTCTCCAGCATTTTGTGTGTGTTACTCTGTCCATAGACACTGTCTGACCTGCTGAGTTCCTCCAGCATTTTGTGTGTTACTCTGACCATAGACACTGTCTGACCTGTTGAGTTTCTCCAGCATTTTGTGTGTGTTACTCTGACCATAGACATTGTCTGACCTGCTGAGTTCCTCCAAAATTTGTGTGTGTTACTCTGTCCATAGACACTCTCTGACCTGCTGATTTCCTCCAGCATTTTGTGTGTGTTGCTCTGACCATAGACACAGTCTGACCTACTGAGTACCTCCAGCATTTTGACTGTGTTACTCTGTCCATAGACACTGTCTGACCTGCTGAGTTCCTCCAGCATTCTGTGTGTGTTACTCTGACCATAGACACTGTCTGACCTGTTGAGTTTCTCCAGCATTTTCTGTGTGTTACTCTGTCCATAGACACTGTCTGACCTGCTGAGTTCCTCCAGCATTTTGTGTGTTACTCTGACCATAGACACTGTCTGACCTGTTGAGTTTCTCCAGCATTTTGTGTGTGTTACTCTGACCATAGACACTGTCTGACCTGCTGAGTTCCTCCAGCATTTTGTGTGTGTTACTCAGTCTGTAGACAGTGACTGAACTGCTGAGTTCCTCCAGCATTTTGTGTGTTACTCTGACCATAGACACTGTCTGACCTGCTGAGTTCCTCCAGCATTTTGTCTGTGTTACTCTGACCATAGACACTGCCTGACCTGCTGAGTTCCTCCAGCATTTTCTGTGTGTTACTCTTTCCGTAGACACTGTCTGACCTGCTGAGATCCTCCAGCATTTTTTGTGTGTTACTCTGACCACAGACACTGTCTGTCCTGCTGAGTTCCTCCAGCATTTTGTGTGTGTTACTCTGACCATAGACAATGACTGACCTGTTGAGATCCTCCAGCATTTTGTGTGTTACTCTGTCCGTAGACACTTTCTGACCTGCTGAGTTATTCCAGCATTTTTTGTGTGTTACTCTGTCCATGGGCACTGTCTGACCTGCTGAGTTATTCCAGCATTTTTTGTGTGTTACTCAGTCTGTAGACACTGTCTGACCTGCTGAGTTCCTCCAGCATTTTGTGTGTTACTCTGACCATAGACACTGTCTGACCTGTTGAGTTTCTCCAGCATTTTGTGTGTGTTGCTCTGACCTTAGACACTGTCTGACCTGTTGAGTTTCTCCAGCATTTTGTGTGTGTTACTCTGACCACTGGCACTGTCTGTCCTGCTGAGTTCCTCCAGCATTTTCAGTGTGTTACTCTGTCCATAGACACTGTCTGACCTGCTGAGTTCCTGCAGAATTTTGTGTGTGTTACTCTGACCACAGACACTGTCTGACCTGCTGAGTTCCACCAGCATTTTGTGTGTGTTACTCTGACCATAGACACTGTCTGACCTGCTGAGTTCCTCCAGCATATTGTGTGGTTTACTCTGTCCGTAGACACTCTCTGACCTGCTGAGTTCCTCCAGCATTTTGTGTGTGTTACTCTGTCCGTAGACACAGTCTTACCTGCTGAGTTCCTCCAGCATTTTGTGTGTGTTACTCTGTCCATAGACACTCTCTGACCTGCTGAGTTCCTCCAGCATTTTGTGTGTGTTGCTCTGACCATAGACACTGTCTGACCTACTGAGTACCTCCAGCATTTTGACTGTGTTACTCTGTCCATAGACACTGTCTGACCTGCTGAGTTCCTACAGCATTTTGTGTGTGTTACTCTGTCCATAGACACTCTCTAACGTGCTGAGTTCCTCCAGCATTTTGTGTGTGTTGCTCTGACTATAGACACTGTCTGACCTGCTGAGTTATTCCAGCATTTTGTGTGTGTTACTCTGTCCATAGACACTGTCTGACCTACTGAGTACCTCCAGCATTTTGACTGTGTTACTCTGTCCATAGAAACTGTCTGACGTGCTGAGTTTCTCCAGCATTTTGTGTGTGTTACTCTGACCATAGACACTGTCTGACCTGTTGAGTTTCTCCAGCATTTTGTGTGTGTTACTCTGTCCATAGGCACTGTCTGACCTGCTGAGTTCCTCCAGCATTTTGTGTGTTACTCTGACCATAGACACTGTCTGACCTGTTGAGTTCCTCCAGCATTTTGTGTGTGTTACTCTGGCCACAGACACTGACTGTCCTGCTGAGTTCCTCCAGCATTTTGTGCGTGTTACTGTGACCATAGACACTGTCTGACCTGCTGAGTTCCTCCAGCATTTTGTGTGTTACGCTGACCATAGACACTGTCTGACCTGTTGAGTTTCTCCAGCATTTTGTGTGTGTTACTCTGACCATAGACTCTGTCTGACCTGTTGAGTTTCTCCAGCATTTTGTGTGTATTACTCTGACCACTGGCACTGTCTGTCCTGCTGAGTTCCTCCAGCATTTTGTGTGTCTTACTCTGACCATAGTCACTGTCTGACCTGCTGAGTTACTCCAGCATTTTCTGTGTGTTACTCTGTCCATAGACACTGTCTGACCTGCTGAGTTCCTGCAGAGTTTTGTGTGTGTTACTCTGACCACAGACACTGTCTGACCTACTGAGTACCTCCAGCATTTTGACTGTGTTACTCTGTCCATAGAAACTGTCTGACGTGCTGAGTTCCTCCAGCATTTTGTGTGTGTTGCTCTGACCATAGACACTGTCTGACCTGCTGAGTAATACCAGCATTTTGACTGTGTTACTCTGTCCATAGACACTGTCTGACCTGCTGAGTTTCTCCAGCATTTTGTGTGTGTTACTCTTTCCGTAGACACTGTCTAACCTGCTGAGTTCCTCCAGCATTTTGTGTGTGTTACTCTGTCCAATGACACTCTCTGACCTGCTGAGTTCCTCCAGCATTTTGTGTGTGTTGCTCTGACCATAGACACTGTCTGACCTACTGAGTACCTCCAGCATTTTGACTGTGTTACTCTGTCCATAGACATTGTCTGACCTGCTGAGTTCCTCCAGCATTTTGTGTGTGTTACTCTGTCCATAGACACTCTCTGACGTGCTGAGTTCCTCCAGCATTTTGTGTGTGTTGCTCTGACCATAGACACTGTCTGACCTGCTGAGTACCTCCAGCATTTTGACTGTGTTACTCTGTCCATAGACACTGTCTGACCTGCTGAGTTCCTCCAGCATTTTGTGTGTGTTACTCTGACCATAGACACTGTCTGACCTGTTGAGTTTCTCCAGTATTTTGTGTGTGTTACTCTGTCCATAGACACTGTCTGACCTGCTGAGTTCCTCCAGCATTTTGTGTGTTACTCTGACCATAGACACTGTCTGACCTGTTGAGTTTCTCCAGCATTTTGTGTGTGTTACTTTGACCATAGACACTGTCTGACCTGCTGAGTTCCTCCAGCATTTTGTGTGTGTTACTCAGTCTGTAGACAGTGACTGAACTGCTGAGTTCCTCCAGCATTTTGTGTGTTACTCTGAGCATAGACACTGTCTGACCTGCTGAGTTCCTCCGGCATTTTGTGTGTGTTACTCTGACCATAGACACTGCCTGACCTGCTGAGTTGCTCCAGCATTTTCTGTGTGTTACTCTGTCCGTAGACACTGTCTGACCTGCTGAGTTCCTACAGCATTTTGTGTGTGTTACTATGACCATAGACACTGTCTGTCCTGCTGAGTTCCTCCAGCATTTTGTGTGTGTTACTCTGACCATAGACAATGTCTGACCTGTTGAGATCCTCCAGCATTTTGTGTGTTACTCTGTCCGTAGACACTGTCTGACCTGCTGAGTTATTCCAGCATTTTTTGTGTGTTACTCTGTCCATGGACACTGGCTGACCTGCTGAGTTATTCCAGCATTTTTTGTGTGTTACTCTGTCCGTAGACACTGTCTGACCTGCTGAGTTATTCCAGCATTTTGTGTGTGTTACTCTGTCCATAGACATTGTCTGACCTGTTGAGATCCTCCAGCAATTTGTGTGTTACTCTGTCCATAGACACTGTCTGACCTGTTGAGATTCTCCAGCATTTTGTGTGTGTTACTCTGACCATAGACACTGTCTGACCTGTTGAGTTTCTCCAGCATTTTGTGTGTGTTACTCTGTCCATAGACACTGTCTGACCTGCTGAGTTCCTCCAGCATTTTGTGTGTTACTCTGACCATAGACACTGTCTGACCTGTTGAGTTTCTCCAGCATTTTGTGTGTGTTACTCTGTCTGTAGACACTGTCTGACCTGCTGAGTTCCTACAGCATTTTGTGTGTGTTACTCTGACCATAGACACTGTCTGACCTGCTGAGTTTCTCCAGCATTTTGTGTGTGTTACTCAGTCTGTAGACAGTGTCTGAACTGCTGTGTTCCTCCAGCATTTTGTGTGTGTTACTCAGTCTGTAGACAGTGTCTGAACTGCTGAGTTCCTCCAGCATTTTGTGTGCGTTACTCTGACCATAGACACTGCCTGACCTGCTGAGTTCCTCCAGCATTTTCTGTGTGTTACACTGTCCGTAGACACTGTCTGACCTGCTGAGTTCCTACAGCATTTTGTGTGTGTTACTCTGACCATAGACACTGGCTGACCTGCTGAGTTATTCCAGCATTTTTTGTGTGTTACTCTGTCCGTAGACACTGTCTGACCTGCTGAGTTATTCCAGCATTTTGTGTGTGTTACTCTGTCCATAGACATTGTCTGACCTGTTGAGATCCTCCCGCAATTTGTGTGTTACTCTGTCAATAGACACTGTCTGACCTGTTGAGATTCTCCAGCATTTTGTGTGTGTTACTCTGACCATAGACACTGTCTGACCTGTTGAGTTTCTCCAGCATTTTGTGTGTGTTACTCTGTCCATAGACACTGTCTGACCTGCTGAGTTCCTCCAGCATTTTGTGTGTTACTCTGACCATAGACACTGTCTGACCTGTTGAGTTTCTCCAGCATTTTGTGTGTGTTACTCTGTCCGTAGACACTGTCTGACCTGCTGAGTTCCTACAGCATTTTGTGTGTGTTACTCTGACCATAGACACTGCCTGACCTGCTGAGTTCCTCCAGCATTTTCTGTGTGTTACTCTGTCCGTAGACACTGTCTGACCTGCTGAGTTCCTACAGCATTTTGTGTGTGTTACTCTGACCATAGACACTGTCTGACCTGCTGAGTTCCTCCAGCATTTTGTGTGTGTTACTCCGTCCATAGACACTGTCTGACCTGCTGAGTTCCTCCAGCATTTTGTGTGTGTTACTCTGACCTTAGACACTGTCTGACCTGCTGAGTTCCTCCAGCATTTTCTGTGTGTTACTCTGACCATAGACACTGTCTGACCTGCTGAGTTCCTCCAGCATTTTGTGTGTGTTACTCTGACCATAGACACTGTCTGACCTGCTGAGATCCTCCAGCATTTTGTGTGTGTTACTCTGGCCATAGACACTGACTGTCCTGCTGAGTTCCTCCAGCATTTTGTACGTGTTACTGTGACCATAGACACTGTCTGACCTGCTGAGTTCCTCCAGCATTTTGTGTGTGTTACTCTGACCATAGACACTGTCTGACCTGCTGAGTTCCTCCAGAATTTTGTGTGTGTTACTCTGGCCACAGAGACTGTCTGTCCTGCTGAGGTCCTCCAGCATTTTGTGTGTGTTTCTCTGACCATAGACACTGTCTGACCTGTTGAGATCCTCCAGCATTTTGTGTGTTACTCTGACCATAGACACTGTCTGACCTGCTGAGTTCCTCCTGCATTTTGTGTGTGTTACTCTGACCATAGACACTGTCTGACCTGCTGAGTTCCTCCAGCATTTTGTGTGTGTTACTCTGGCCACAGACACTGACTGTCCTGCTGAGATCCTCCAGCATTTTGTGCGTGTTACTGTGACCATAGACACTGTCTGACCTGCTGAGTTCCTCCAGCATTTTGTGTGTTACTCTGACCATAGACACTGTCTGACCTGTTGAGTTTCTCCAGCATTTTGTGTGTGTTACTCTGACCATAGACACTGTCTGACCTGTTGAGTTTCTCCAGCATTTTGTGTGTATTACTCTGACCACTGGCACTGTCTGTCCTGCTGAGTTCCTCCAGCATTTTCTGTGTGTTACTCTGTCCATAGACACTGTCTGACCTGCTGAGTTCCTGCAGAGTTTTGTGTGTGTTACTCTGACCACAGACACTGTCTGACCTACTGAGTACCTCCAGCATTTTGACTGTGTTACTCTGTCCATAGAAACTGTCTCATGTGCTGAGTTCCTCCAGCATTTTGTGTGTGTTGCTCTGACCATAGACACTGTCTGATCTGCTGAGTAATACCAGCATTTTGACTGTGTTACTCTGTCCATAGACACTGTCTGACCTGCTGAGTTCCTCCAGCATTTTGTCTGTGTTACTCTGACCATAGACACTGCCTGACCTGCTGAGTTCCTCCAGCATTTTCTGTGTGTTACTCTTTCCGTAGACACTGTCTGACCTGCTGAGATCCTCCAGCATTTTTTGTGTGTTACTCTGACCACAGACACTGTCTGTCCTGCTGAGTTCCTCCAGCATTTTGTGTGTGTTACTCTGACCATAGACAATGACTGACCTGTTGAGATCCTCCAGCATTTTGTGTGTTACTCTGTCCTTAGACACTGTCTGACCTGCTGAGTTATTCCAGCATTTTTTGTGTGTTACTCTGTCCATGGGCACTGTCTGACCTGCTGAGTTATTCCAGCATTTTTTGTGTGTTACTCAGTCTGTAGACACTGTCTGACCTGCTGAGTTCCTCCAGCATTTTGTGTGTTACTCTGACCATAGACACTGTCTGACCTGTTGAGTTTCTCCAGCATTTTGTGTGTGTTGCTCTGACCTTAGACACTGTCTGACCTGTTGAGTTTCTCCAGCATTTTGTGTGTGTTACTCTGACCACTGGCACTGTCTGTCCTGCTGAGTTCCTCCAGCATTTTGTGTGTCTTTCTCTGACCATAGACACTGTCTGACCTGCTGAGTTACTCCAGCATTTTCTGTGTGTTACTCTGTCCATAGACACTGTCTGACCTACTGAGTACCTCCAGCATTTTGACTGTGTTACTCTGTCCATAGAAACTGTCTGACGTGCTGAGTTCCTCCAGCATTTAGTGTGTGTTGCTCTGACCATAGACACTGTCTGACCTGTTGAGTTTCTCCAGCATTTTGTGTGTGTTACTCTGTCCATAGACACTGTCTGACCTGCTGAGTTCCTCCAGCATTTTGTGTGTTACTCTGACCATAGACACTGTCTGACCTGTTGAGTTTCTCCAGCATTTTGTGTGTGTTACTCTGACCATAGACACTGTCTGACCTGCTGAGTTCCTCCAAAATTTGTGTGTGTTACTCTGTCCATAGACACTCTCTGACCTGCTGATTTCCTCCAGCATTTTGTGTGTGTTGCTCTGACCATAGACACAGTCTGACCTACTGAGTACCTCCAGCATTTTGACTGTGTTACTCTGTCCATAGACACTGTCTGACCTGCTGAGTTCCTCCAGCATTCTGTGTGTGTTACTCTGACCATAGACACTGTCTGACCTGTTGAGTTTCTCCAGCATTTTCTGTGTGTTACTCTGTCCATAGACACTGTCTGACCTGCTGAGTTCCTCCAGCATTTTGTGTGTTACTCTGACCATAGACACTGTCTGACCTGTTGAGTTTCTCCAGCATTTTGTGTGTGTTACTCTGACCATAGACACTGTCTGACCTGCTGAGTTCCTCCAGCATTTTGTGTGTGTTACTCAGTCTGTAGACAGTGACTGAACTGCTGAGTTCCTCCAGCATTTTGTGTGTTACTCTGACCATAGACACTGTCTGACCTGCTGAGTTCCTCCAGCATTTTGTCTGTGTTACTCTGACCATAGACACTGCCTGACCTGCTGAGTTCCTCCAGCATTTTCTGTGTGTTACTCTTTCCGTAGACACTGTCTGACCTGCTGAGATCCTCCAGCATTTTTTGTGTGTTACTCTGACCACAGACACTGTCTGTCCTGCTGAGTTCCTCCAGCATTTTGTGTGTGTTACTCTGACCATAGACAATGACTGACCTGTTGAGATCCTCCAGCATTTTGTGTGTTACTCTGTCCGTAGACACTTTCTGACCTGCTGAGTTATTCCAGCATTTTTTGTGTGTTACTCTGTCCATGGGCACTGTCTGACCTGCTGAGTTATTCCAGCATTTTTTGTGTGTTACTCAGTCTGTAGACACTGTCTGACCTGCTGAGTTCCTCCAGCATTTTGTGTGTTACTCTGACCATAGACACTGTCTGACCTGTTGAGTTTCTCCAGCATTTTGTGTGTGTTGCTCTGACCTTAGACACTGTCTGACCTGTTGAGTTTCTCCAGCATTTTGTGTGTGTTACTCTGACCACTGGCACTGTCTGTCCTGCTGAGTTCCTCCAGCATTTTCAGTGTGTTACTCTGTCCATAGACACTGTCTGACCTGCTGAGTTCCTGCAGAATTTTGTGTGTGTTACTCTGACCACAGACACTGTCTGACCTGCTGAGTTCCACCAGCATTTTGTGTGTGTTACTCTGACCATAGACACTGTCTGACCTGCTGAGTTCCTCCAGCATATTGTGTGGTTTACTCTGTCCGTAGACACTCTCTGACCTGCTGAGTTCCTCCAGCATTTTGTGTGTGTTACTCTGTCCGTAGACACAGTCTTACCTGCTGAGTTCCTCCAGCATTTTGTGTGTGTTACTCTGTCCATAGACACTCTCTGACCTGCTGAGTTCCTCCAGCATTTTGTGTGTGTTGCTCTGACCATAGACACTGTCTGACCTACTGAGTACCTCCAGCATTTTGACTGTGTTACTCTGTCCATAGACACTGTCTGACCTGCTGAGTTCCTACAGCATTTTGTGTGTGTTACTCTGTCCATAGACACTCTCTAACGTGCTGAGTTCCTCCAGCATTTTGTGTGTGTTGCTCTGACTATAGACACTGTCTGACCTGCTGAGTACCTCCAGCATTTTGACTGTGTTACTCTGTCCATAGACACTGTCTGACCTGCTGAGTTCCTCCAGCATTTTGTGTGTGTTACTCTGATCATAGACACTGTCTGACCTGTTGAGTTTCTCCAGCATTTTGTGTGTGTTACTCTGACCATAGACACTGTCTGACCTGTTGAGTTTCTCCAGCATTTTGTGTGTGTTACTCTGCCCATAGACACTGTCTGACCTGCTGAGTTCCTCCAGCATTTTGTGTGTGTTACTCACTCTGTAGACAGTGACTGAACTGCTGAGTTCCTCCAGCATTTTGTGTGTTACTCTGACCATAGACACTGTCTGACCTGCTGAGTTCCTCCAGCATTTTGTGTGTGTTACTCTGACCATAGACACTGCCTGACCTGCTGAGTTCCTCCAGCATTTTCTGTGTGTTACTCTGTCCGTAGACACTGTCTGACCTGTTGAGATCCTCCAGCATTTTTTGTGTGTTACTCTGACCACAGACACTGTCTGTCCTGCTGAGTTCCTCCAGCATTTTGTGTGTGTTTCTCTGACCATAGGCACTGTCTGACCTGTTGAGATTCTCCAGCATTTTGTGTGTGTTACTCTGACCATAGACACTGTCTGTCCTGTTTAGTTTCTCCAGCATTTTGTGTGTGTTACTCTGTCCATAGACACTGTCTGACCTGCTGAGTTCCTCCAGCATTTTGCGTGTTACTCTGTCCATAGACACTGTCTGACCTGCTGAGTTCCTGCAGCATTTTGTGTGTGTTACTCGGAACATAGACACTGCCTGACCTGCTGAGTTCCTCCAGCATTTACTGTGTGTTACTCTGTCCGTAGACACTGTCTGACCTGCTGAGTTCCTCCAGCATTTTGTGTGTTACTCTGACCATAGACACTGTCTGACCTGTTGAGTTTCTCCAGCATTTTGTGTGTGTTACTCTGACCATAGACACTGTCTGACCTGCTGAGTTCCTCCAGCATTTTGTGTGTGTTACTCAGTCTGTAGACAGTGACTGAACTGCTGAGTTCCTCCAGCATTTTGTGTGTTACTCTGACCATAGACACTGTCTGACCTGCTGAGTTCCTCCAGCATTTTGTCTGTGTTACTCTGACCATAGACACTGCCTGACCTGCTGAGTTCCTCCAGCATTTTCTGTGTGTTACTCTTTCCGTAGACACTGTCTGACCTGCTGAGATCCTCCAGCATTTTTTGTGTGTTACTCTGACCACAGACACTGTCTGTCCTGCTGAGTTCCTCCAGCATTTTGTGTGTGTTACTCTGACCATAGACAATGACTGACCTGTTGAGATCCTCCAGCATTTTGTGTGTTACTCTGTCCGTAGACACTTTCTGACCTGCTGAGTTATTCCAGCATTTTTTGTGTGTTACTCTGTCCATGGGCACTGTCTGACCTGCTGAGTTATTCCAGCATTTTTTGTGTGTTACTCAGTCTGTAGACACTGTCTGACCTGCTGAGTTCCTCCAGCATTTTGTGTGTTACTCTGACCATAGACACTGTCTGACCTGTTGAGTTTCTCCAGCATTTTGTGTGTGTTGCTCTGACCTTAGACACTGTCTGACCTGTTGAGTTTCTCCAGCATTTTGTGTGTGTTACTCTGACCACTGGCACTGTCTGTCCTGCTGAGTTCCTCCAGCATTTTCAGTGTGTTACTCTGTCCATAGACACTGTCTGACCTGCTGAGTTCCTGCAGAATTTTGTGTGTGTTACTCTGACCACAGACACTGTCTGACCTGCTGAGTTCCACCAGCATTTTGTGTGTGTTACTCTGACCATAGACACTGTCTGACCTGCTGAGTTCCTCCAGCATATTGTGTGGTTTACTCTGTCCGTAGACACTCTCTGACCTGCTGAGTTCCTCCAGCATTTTGTGTGTGTTACTCTGTCCGTAGACACAGTCTTACCTGCTGAGTTCCTCCAGCATTTTGTGTGTGTTACTCTGTCCATAGACACTCTCTGACCTGCTGAGTTCCTCCAGCATTTTGTGTGTGTTGCTCTGACCATAGACACTGTCTGACCTACTGAGTACCTCCAGCATTTTGACTGTGTTACTCTGTCCATAGACACTGTCTGACCTGCTGAGTTCCTACAGCATTTTGTGTGTGTTACTCTGTCCATAGACACTCTCTAACGTGCTGAGTTCCTCCAGCATTTTGTGTGTGTTGCTCTGACTATAGACACTGTCTGACCTGCTGAGTACCTCCAGCATTTTGACTGTGTTACTCTGTCCATAGACACTGTCTGACCTGCTGAGTTCCTCCAGCATTTTGTGTGTGTTACTCTGATCATAGACACTGTCTGACCTGTTGAGTTTCTCCAGCATTTTGTGTGTGTTACTCTGACCATAGACACTGTCTGACCTGTTGAGTTTCTCCAGCATTTTGTGTGTGTTACTCTGCCCATAGACACTGTCTGACCTGCTGAGTTCCTCCAGCATTTTGTGTGTGTTACTCACTCTGTAGACAGTGACTGAACTGCTGAGTTCCTCCAGCATTTTGTGTGTTACTCTGACCATAGACACTGTCTGACCTGCTGAGTTCCTCCAGCATTTTGTGTGTGTTACTCTGACCATAGACACTGCCTGACCTGCTGAGTTCCTCCAGCATTTTCTGTGTGTTACTCTGTCCGTAGACACTGTCTGACCTGTTGAGATCCTCCAGCATTTTTTGTGTGTTACTCTGACCACAGACACTGTCTGTCCTGCTGAGTTCCTCCAGCATTTTGTGTGTGTTTCTCTGACCATAGGCACTGTCTGACCTGTTGAGATTCTCCAGCATTTTGTGTGTGTTACTCTGACCATAGACACTGTCTGTCCTGTTTAGTTTCTCCAGCATTTTGTGTGTGTTACTCTGTCCATAGACACTGTCTGACCTGCTGAGTTCCTCCAGCATTTTGCGTGTTACTCTGTCCATAGACACTGTCTGACCTGCTGAGTTCCTGCAGCATTTTGTGTGTGTTACTCGGAACATAGACACTGCCTGACCTGCTGAGTTCCTCCAGCATTTACTGTGTGTTACTCTGTCCGTAGACACTGTCTGACCTGCTGAGTTCCTCCAACATTTTGTATGTGTTACTCTGACCATAGACACTGTCTGACCTGCTGAGTTATTCCAGAATTTTTTGTGTGTTACTCTGTCCATGGACACTCTCTGACCTGCTGAGCTATTCCAGCATTTTGTGTGTGTTACTCTGTCCATAGACACTCTCTGACGTGCTGAGTTCCTCCAGCATTTTGTGTGTGTTGCTCTGACCATAGACACTGTCTGACCTGCTGATTACCTGCAGCATTTTGACTGTGTTACTCTGTCCATAGACACTGTCTGTCCTGCTGAGTTCCTCCAGCATTTTGTGTGTGTTACTCTGACCATAGACACTGTCTGACCTTTTGAGATCCTCCAGCATTTTGTGTGTTACTCTGTCCATAGACACTGTCTGACCTGTTGAGATTCTCCAGCATTTTGTGTGTGTTACTCTGACCATAGAAACTGTCTGACCTGTTGAGTTTCTCCAGCATTTTGTGTGTGCTACTCTATCCATAGACACTGTCTGACCTGCTGAGTTCCTCCAGCATTTTGTGTGTTACTCTGACCATAGACACTGTCTGACCTGTTGAGTTTCTCCAGCATTTTGTGTGTGTTACTCTGATCATAGACACTGTCTGACCTGCTGAGTTCCTCCAGCATTTTGTGTGTGTTACTCAGTCTAGAGACACTGTCTGACCTGCTGAGTTCCTCCAGCATTTTGTGTGTTACTCTGTCCATAGACACTGTCTGACCTGCTGAGTTCCTCCAGCATTTTGTGTGTGTTACTCTGACCATAGACACTGCCTGACCTGCTGAGTTCCTCCAGCATTTTCTGTGTGTTACTCTGTCCGTAGACACTGCCTGACCTGCTGAGTTCCACCAGCATTTTCTGTGTGTTACTCTGTCCGTAGACACTGTCTGACCTGCTGAGTTCCTACAGCATTGTGTGTGTGTTACTCTGTCCATAGACACTGTCTGACCTGCTGAGTTCCTCCAGCATTTTGTGTGTGTTACTCTGACCATAGACACTGTCTGACCTGCTGAGTTATTCCAGCATTTTGTGTGTGTTACTCTGTCCATAGACACTGTCTGACCTGATGAGTTCCTCCAGCATTTTGTGTGTGTTACTCTGACCATAGACACTGCCTGACCTGTGAGTTCCTCCAGCATTTTGTGTGTGTTACTCTGGCCACAGACACTGTCTGTCCTGCTGAGTTCCTCCAGCATTTTGTGTGTGTTACTCTGACCATAGACACTGTCTGACCTGTTGAGATTCTCCAGCATTTTGTGTGTGTTACTCTGACCATAGACACTGTCTGTCCTGCTGAATTCCTCCAGCATTTTGTGTGTGTTACTCAGTCTGTAGACACTGTCTGACCTGCTGAGTTCCTCCAGCATTTTGTGTGTGTTACTCTGGCCACAGACATTGTCTGTCCTGCTGAGTTCCTCCAGGATTTTGTGTGTGTTACTCTGACCATAGACACTGTCTGACTTGCTGAGTTCCTCCAGCATTTTGTGTGTGTTACTCTGACCATAGACACTGTCTGACCTGCTGAGTTATTCCAGAATTTTTTGTGTGTTACTCTGTCCATGGACACTCTCTGACCTGCTGAGCTATTCCAGCATTTTGTGTGTGTTACTCTGTCCATAGACACTCTCTGACGTGCTGAGTTCCTCCAGCATTTTGTGTGTGTTGCCCTGACCATAGACACTGTCTGACCTTTTGAGATCCTCCAGCATTTTGTGTGTTACTCTGTCCATAGACACTGTCTGACCTGTTGAGATTCTCCAGCATTTTGTGTGTGTTACTCTGACCATAGAAACTGTCTGACCTGTTGAGTTTCTCCAGCATTTTGTGTGTGCTACTCTATCCATAGACACTGTCTGACCTGCTGAGTTCCTCCAGCATTTTGTGTGTTACTCTGACCATAGACAGTGTCTGACCTGTTGAGTTTCTCCAGCATTTTGTGTGTGTTACTCTGATCATAGACACTGTCTGACCTGCTGAGTTCCTCCAGCATTTTGTGTGTGTTACTCAGTCTAGAGACACTGTCTGACCTGCTGAGTTCCTCCAGCATTTTGTGTGTTACTCTGTCCATAGACACTGTCTGACCTGCTGAGTTCCTCCAGCATTTTGTGTGTGTTACTCTGACCATAGACACTGCCTGACCTGCTGAGTTCCTCCAGCATTTTCTGTGTGTTACTCTGTCCGTAGACACTGCCTGACCTGCTGAGTTCCACCAGCATTTTCTGTGTGTTACTCTGTCCGTAGGCACTGTCTGACCTGCTGAGTTCCTCCAGCATTTTGTGTGTGTTACTCTGACCATAGACACTGTCTGACCTGCTGAGTTATTCCAGCATTTTATGTGTGTTACTCTGTCCATAGACACAGTCTGACCTGATGAGTTCCTCCAGCATTTTGTGTGTGTTACTCTGACCATAGACACTCTCTAACGTGCTGAGTTCCTCCAGCATTTTGTGTGTGTTGCTCTGACTATAGACACTGTCTGACCTGCTGAGTACCTCCAGCATTTTGACTGTGTTACTCTGTCCATAGACACTGTCTGACCTGCTGAGTTCCTCCAGCATTTTGTGTGTGTTACTCTGATCATAGACACTGTCTGACCTGTTGAGTTTCTCCAGCATTTTGTGTGTGTTACTCTGACCATAGACACTGTCTGACCTGTTGAGTTTCTCCAGCATTTTGTGTGTGTTACTCTGCCCATAGACACTGTCTGACCTGCTGAGTTCCTCCAGCATTTTGTGTGTGTTACACACTCTGTAGACAGTGACTGAACTGCTGAGTTCCTCCAGGATTTTCTGTGTGTTACTCTGTCCGTAGACACTGTCTGACCTGTTGAGATCCTCCAGCATTTTTTGTGTGTTACTCTGACCACAGACACTGTCTGTCCTGCTAAGTTCCTCCAGCATTTTGTGTGTGTTTCTCTGACCATAGGCACTGTCTGACCTGTTGAGATTCTCCAGCATTTTGTGTGTGTTACTCTGACCATAGACACTGTCTGTCCTGTTTAGTTTCTCCAGCATTTTGTGTGTGTTACTCTGTCCATAGACACTGTCTGACCTGCTGAGTTCCTCCAGCATTTTGCGTGTTACTCTGTCCATAGACACT
Organism: Hypanus sabinus; assembly: GCF_030144855.1. NCBI lineage: Eukaryota > Metazoa > Chordata > Chondrichthyes > Myliobatiformes > Dasyatidae > Hypanus > Hypanus sabinus. The sequence continues at coordinate 232,920 of NW_026778925.1, forward strand.
ATCTGACCTGCTGAGTTCCTGCAGCATTTTGTGTGTGTTACTCGGAACATAGACACTGCCTGACCTGCTGAGTTCCTCCAGCATTTACTGTGTGTTACTCTGTCCGTAGACACTGTCTGACCTGCTGAGTTCCTCCAGCATTTTGTATGTGTTACTCTGACCATAGACACTGTCTGACCTGCTGAGTTATTCCAGAATTTTTTGTGTGTTACTCTGTCCATGGACACTCTCTGACCTGCTGAGCTATTCCAGCATTTTGTGTCTGTTACTCTGTCCATAGACACTCTCTGACGTGCTGAGTTCCTCCAGCATTTTGTGTGTGTTGCTCTGACCATAGACACTGTCTGACCTGCTGATTACCTGCAGCATTTTGACTGTGTTACTCTGTCCATAGACACTGTCTGTCCTGCTGAGTTCCTCCAGCATTTTGTGTGTGTTACTCTGACCATAGACACTGTCTGACCTTTTGAGATCCTCCAGCATTTTGTGTGTTACTCTGTCCATAGACACTGTCTGACCTGTTGAGATTCTCCAGCATTTTGTGTGTGTTACTCTGACCATAGAAACTGTCTGACCTGTTGAGTTTCTCCAGCATTTTGTGTGTGCTACTCTATCCATAGACACTGTCTGACCTGCTGAGTTCCTCCAGCATTTTGTGTGTTACTCTGACCATAGACACTGTCTGACCTGTTGAGTTTCTCCAGCATTTTGTGTGTGTTACTCTGATCATAGACACTGTCTGACCTGCTGAGATCCTGCAGCATTTTGTGTGTGTTACTCAGTCTAGAGACACTGTCTGACCTGCTGAGTTCCTCCAGCATTTTGTGTGTTACTCTGTCCATAGACACTGTCTGACCTGCTGAGTTCCTCCAGCATTTTGTGTGTGTTACTCTGACCATAGACACTGCCTGACCTGCTGAGTTCCTCCAGCATTTTCTGTGTGTTACTCTGTCCGTAGACACTGCCTGACCTGCTGAGTTCCACCAGCATTTTCTGTGTGTTACTCTGTCCGTAGACACTGTCTGACCTGCTGAGTTCCTACAGCATTGTGTGTGTGTTACTCTGTCCATAGACACTGTCTGACCTGCTGAGTTCCTCCAGCATTTTGTGTGTGTTACTCTGACCATAGACACTGTCTGACCTGCTGAGTTATTCCAGCATTTTGTGTGAGTTACTCTGTCCATAGACACTGTCTGACCTGATGAGTTCCTCCAGCATTTTGTGTGTGTTACTCTGACCATAGACTCTGTCTGAGCTGCAGAGTTCTTCCAGCATTTTGTGTGTGTTACTCTGTCCATAGACACTGTCTGACCTGCTGAGTTCCTCCAGCATTTTGTGTGTGTTACTCTGACCATAGACACTGTCTGAGCTGCAGAGTTCTTCCAGCATTTTGTGTGTGTTACTCTGACCATAGACACTGTCTGTCCTGCTGAATTCCTCCAGAATTTTGTGTGTGTTACTCAGTCTGTAGACACTGTCTGACCTGCTGAGTTCCTCCAGCATTTTGTGTGTGTTACTCTGGCCACAGACATTGTCTGTCCTGCTGAGTTCCTCCAGGATTTTGTGTGTGTTACTCTGACCATAGACACTGTCTGACCTGCTGAGTTATTCCAGAATTTTTTATGTGTTACTCTGTCCATGGACACTCTCTGACCTGCTGAGCTATTCCAGCATTTTGTGTGTGTTACTCTGTCCATAGACACTCTCTGACGTGCTGAGTTCCTCCAGCATTTTGTGTGTGTTGCCCTGACCATAGACACTGTCTGACCTTTTGAGATCCTCCAGCATTTTGTGTGTTACTCTGTCCATAGACACTGTCTGACCTGTTGAGATTCTCCAGCATTTTGTGTGTGTTACTCTGACCATAGAAACTGTCTGACCTGTTGAGTTTCTCCAGCATTTTGTGTGTGCTACTCTATCCATAGACACTGTCTGACCTGCTGAGTTCCTCCAGCATTTTGTGTGTTACTCTGACCATAGACACTGTCTGACCTGTTGAGTTTCTCCAGCATTTTGTGTGTGTTACTCTGATCATAGACACTGTCTGACCTGCTGAGTTCCTCCAGCATTTTCTGTGTGTTACTCAGTCTAGAGACACTGTCTGACCTGCTGAGTTCCTCCAGCATTTTGTGTGTTACTCTGTCCATAGACACTGTCTGACCTGCTGAGTTCCTCCAGCATTTTGTGTGTGTTACTCTGACCATAGACACTGCCTGACCTGCTGAGTTCCTCCAGCATTTTCTGTGTGTTACTCTGTCCGTAGACACTGCCTGACCTGCTGAGTTCCACCAGCATTTTCTGTGTGTTACTCTGTCCGTAGACACTGTCTGACCTGCTGAGTTCCTACAGCATTGTGTGTGTGTTACTCTGTCCATAGACACTGTCTGACCTGCTGAGTTCCTCCAGCATTTTGTGTGTGTTACTCTGACCATAGACACTGTCTGACCTGCTGAGTTATTCCAGCATTTTGTGTGTGTTACTCTGTCCATAGACACTGTCTGACCTGATGAGTTCCTCCAGCATTTTGTGTGTGTTACTCTGACCATAGACACTGCCTGACCTGTGAGTTCCTCCAGCATTTTGTGTGTGTTACTCTGGCCACAGACACTGTCTGTCCTGCTGAGTTCCTCCAGCATTTTGTGTGTGTTACTCTGACCATAGACACTGTCTGACCTGTTGAGATTCTCCAGCATTTTGTGTGTGTTACTCTGACCATAGACACTGTCTGTCCTGCTGAATTCCTCCAGCATTTTGTGTGTGTTACTCAGTCTGTAGACACTGTCTGACCTGCTGAGTTCCTACAGCATTGTGTGTGTGTTACACTGTCCATAGACACTGTCTGACCTGCTGAGTTCCTCCAGCATTTTGTGTGTGTTACACTGACCATAGACACTGTCTGACCTGCTGAGTTATTCCAGCATTTTGTGTGTGTTACTCTGTCCATAGACACTGTCTGACCTGATGAGTTCCTCCAGCATTTTGTGTGTGTTACTCTGACCATAGACACTGCCTGACCTGTGAGTTCCTCCAGCATTTTGTGTGTGTTACTCTGGCCACAGACACTGTCTGTCCTGCTGAGTTCCTCCAGCATTTTGTGTGTGTTACTCTGACCATAGACACTGTCTGACCTGTTGAGATTCTCCAGCATTTTGTGTGTGTTACTCTGACCATAGACACTGTCTGTCCTGCTGAATTCCTCCAGCATTTTGTGTGTGTTACTCAGTCTGTAGACACTGTCTGACCTGCTGAGTTCCTCCAGCATTTTGTGTGTGTTACTCTGGCCACAGACATTGTCTGTCCTGCTGAGTTCCTCCAGGATTTTGTGTGTGTTACTCTGACCATAGACACTGTCTGACTTGCTGAGTTCCTCCAGCATTTTGTGTGTGTTACTCTGACCATAGACACTGTCTGACATGCTGAGTTATTCCAGAATTTTTTGTGTGTTACTCTGTCCATGGACACTCTCTGACCTGCTGAGCTATTCCAGCATTTTGTGTGTGTTACTCTGTCCATAGACACTCTCTGACGTGCTGAGTTCCTCCAGCATTTTGTGTGTGTTGCCCTGACCATAGACACTGTCTGACCTTTTGAGATCCTCCAGCATTTTGTGTGTTACTCTGTCCATAGACACTGTCTGACCTGTTGAGATTCTCCAGCATTTTGTGTGTGTTACTCTGACCATAGAAACTGTCTGACCTGTTGAGTTTCTCCAGCATTTTGTGTGTGCTACTCTATCCATAGACACTGTCTGACCTGCTGAGTTCCTCCAGCATTTTGTGTGTTACTCTGACCATAGACACTGTCTGACCTGTTGAGTTTCTCCAGCATTTTGTGTGTGTTACTCTGATCATAGACACTGTCTGACCTGCTGAGTTCCTCCAGCATTTTGTGTGTGTTACTCAGTCTAGAGACACTGTCTGACCTGCTGAGTTCCTCCAGCATTTTGTGTGTTACTCTATCCATAGACACTGTCTGACCTGCTGAGTTCCTCCAGCATTTTCTGTGTGTTACTCAGTCTAGAGACACTGTCTGACCTACTGAGTTCCTCCAGCATTTTGTGTGTTACTCTGTCCATAGACACTGTCTGACCTGCTGAGTTCCTCCAGCATTTTGTGTGTGTTACTCTGACCATAGACACTGCCTGACCTGCTGAGTTCCTCCAGCATTTTCTGTGTGTTACTCTGTCCGTAGACACTGCCTGACCTGCTGAGTTCCACCAGCATTTTCTGTGTGTTACTCTGTCCGTAGACACTGTCTGACCTGCTGAGTTCCTACAGCATTGTGTGTGTGTTACTCTGTCCATAGACACTGTCTGACCTGCTGAGTTCCTCCAGCATTTTGTGTGTGTTACTCTGACCATAGACACTGTCTGACCTGCTGAGTTATTCCAGCATTTTGTGTGTGTTACTCTGGCCACAGACACTGTCTGTCCTGCTGAGTTCCTCCAGCATTTTGTGTGTGTTACTCTGACCATAGACACTGTCTGACCTGTTGAGATTCTCCAGCATTTTGTGTGTGTTACTCTGACCATAGACACTGTCTGTCCTGCTGAATTCCTCCAGCATTTTGTGTGTGTTACTCAGTCTGTAGACACTGTCTGACCTGCTGAGTTCCTACAGCATTGTGTGTGTGTTACACTGTCCATAGACACTGTCTGACCTGCTGAGTTCCTCCAGCATTTTGTGTGTGTTACTCTGACCATAGACACTGTCTGACCTGCTGAGTTATTCCAGCATTTTGTGTGTGTTACTCTGTCCATAGACACTGTCTGACCTGATGAGTTCCTCCAGCATTTTGTGTGTGTTACTCTGACCATAGACACTGCCTGACCTGTGAGTTCCTCCAGCATTTTGTGTGTGTTACTCTGGCCACAGACACTGTCTGTCCTGCTGAGTTCCTCCAGCATTTTGTGTGTGTTACTCTGACCATAGACACTGTCTGACCTGTTGAGATTCTCCAGCATTTTGTGTGTGTTACTCTGACCATAGACACTGTCTGTCCTGCTGAATTCCTCCAGCATTTTGTGTGTGTTACTCAGTCTGTAGACACTGTCTGACCTGCTGAGTTCCTCCAGCATTTTGTGTGTGTTACTCTGGCCACAGACATTGTCTGTCCTGCTGAGTTCCTCCAGGATTTTGTGTGTGTTACTCTGACCATAGACACTGTCTGACTTGCTGAGTTCCTCCAGCATTTTGTGTGTTACTCTGTCCATAGACACTGTCTGACCTGCTGAGTTCCTCCAGCATTTTGTGTGTGTTACTCTGACCATAGACACTGCCTGACCTGCTGAGTTCCTCCAGCATTTTCTGTGTGTTACTCTGTCCGTAGACACTGCCTGACCTGCTGAGTTCCACCAGCATTTTCTGTGTGTTACTCTGTCCGTAGACACTGTCTGACCTGCTGAGTTCCTACAGCATTGTGTGTGTGTTACTCTGTCCATAGACACTGTCTGACCTGCTGAGTTCCTCCAGCATTTTGTGTGTGTTACTCTGACCATAGACACTGTCTGACCTGCTGAGTTATTCCAGCATTTTGTGTGTGTTACTCTGGCCACAGACACTGTCTGTCCTGCTGAGTTCCTCCAGCATTTTGTGTGTGTTACTCTGACCATAGACACTGTCTGACCTGTTGAGATTCTCCAGCATTTTGTGTGTGTTACTCTGACCATAGACACTGTCTGTCCTGCTGAATTCCTCCAGCATTTTGTGTGTGTTACTCAGTCTGTAGACACTGTCTGACCTGCTGAGTTCCTACAGCATTGTGTGTGTGTTACACTGTCCATAGACACTGTCTGACCTGCTGAGTTCCTCCAGCATTTTGTGTGTGTTACTCTGACCATAGACACTGTCTGACCTGCTGAGTTATTCCAGCATTTTGTGTGTGTTACTCTGTCCATAGACACTGTCTGACCTGATGAGTTCCTCCAGCATTTTGTGTGTGTTACTCTGACCATAGACACTGCCTGACCTGTGAGTTCCTCCAGCATTTTGTGTGTGTTACTCTGGCCACAGACACTGTCTGTCCTGCTGAGTTCCTCCAGCATTTTGTGTGTGTTACTCTGACCATAGACACTGTCTGACCTGTTGAGATTCTCCAGCATTTTGTGTGTGTTACTCTGACCATAGACACTGTCTGTCCTGCTGAATTCCTCCAGCATTTTGTGTGTGTTACTCAGTCTGTAGACACTGTCTGACCTGCTGAGTTCCTCCAGCATTTTGTGTGTGTTACTCTGGCCACAGACATTGTCTGTCCTGCTGAGTTCCTCCAGGATTTTGTGTGTGTTACTCTGACCATAGACACTGTCTGACTTGCTGAGTTCCTCCAGCATTTTGTGTGTGTTACTCTGACCATAGACACTGTCTGACCTGCTGAGTTATTCCAGAATTTTTTGTGTGTTACTCTGTCCATAGACACTCTCTGACCTGCTGAGTTCCTCCAGCATTTTGTGTGTGTTGCCCTGACCATAGACACTGTCTGACCTTTTGAGATCCTCCAGCATTTTGTGTGTTACTCTGTCCATAGACACTGTCTGACCTGTTGAGATTCTCCAGCATTTTGTGTGTGTTACTCTGACCATAGAAACTGTCTGACCTGTTGAGTTTCTCCAGCATTTTGTGTGTGTTACTCTATCCATAGACACTGTCTGACCTGCTGAGTTCCTCCAGCATTTTGTGTGTTACTCTGACCATAGACACTGTCTGACCTGTTGAGTTTCTCCAGCATTTTGTGTGTGTTACTCTGATCATAGACACTGTCTGACCTGCTGAGTTCCTCCAGCATTTTGTGTGTGTTACTCAGTCTAGAGACACTGTCTGACCTGCTGAGTTCCTCCAGCATTTTGTGTGTTACTCTATCCATAGACACTGTCTGACCTGCTGAGTTCCTCCAGCATTTTGTGTGTGTTACTCTGACCATAGACACTGTCTGACTTGCTGAGTTCCTCCAGCATTTTGTGTGTGTTACTCTGACCATAGACACTGTCTGACCTGCTGAGTTATTCCAGAATTTTTTGTGTGTTACTCTGTCCATGGACAATCTCTGACCTGCTGAGCTATTCCAGCATTTTGTGTGTGTTACTCTGTCCATAGACACTCTCTGACGTGCTGAGTTCCTCCAGCATTTTGTGTGTGTTACTCTGACCATAGACACTGTCTGTCCTGCTGAATTCCTCCAGCATTTTGTGTGTGTTACTCAGTCTGTAGACACTGTCTGACCTGCTGAGTTTCTACAGCATTGTGTGTGTGTTACACTGTCCATAGACACTGTCTGACCTGCTGAGTTCCTCCAGCATTTTGTGTGTGTTACTCTGACCATAGACACTGTCTGACCTGCTGAGTTATTCCAGCATTTTGTGTGTGTTACTCTGTCCATAGACACTGTCTGACCTGATGAGTTCCTCCAGCATTTTGTGTGTGTTACTCTGACCATAGACACTGCCTGACCTGTGAGTTCCTCCAGCATTTTGTGTGTGTTACTCTGGCCACAGACACTGTCTGTCCTGCTGAGTTCCTCCAGCATTTTGTGTGTGTTACTCTGACCATAGACACTGTCTGACCTGTTGAGATTCTCCAGCATTTTGTGTGTGTTACTCTGACCATAGACACTGTCTGTCCTGCTGAATTCCTCCAGCATTTTGTGTGTGTTACTCAGTCTGTAGACACTGTCTGACCTGCTGAGTTCCTCCAGCATTTTGTGTGTGTTACTCTGGCCACAGACATTGTCTGTCCTGCTGAGTTCCTCCAGGATTTTGTGTGTGTTACTCTGACCATAGACACTGTCTGACTTGCTGAGTTCCTCCAGCATTTTGTGTGTGTTACTCTGACCATAGACACTGTCTGACCTGCTGAGTTATTCCAGAATTTTTTGTGTGTTACTCTGTCCATAGACACTCTCTGACGTGCTGAGTTCCTCCAGCATTTTGTGTGTGTTGCCCTGACCATAGACACTGTCTGACCTTTTGAGATCCTCCAGCATTTTGTGTGTTACTCTGTCCATAGACACTGTCTGACCTGTTGAGATTCTCCAGCATTTTGTGTGTGTTACTCTGACCATAGAAACTGTCTGACCTGTTGAGTTTCTCCAGCATTTTGTGTGTGTTACTCTATCCATAGACACTGTCTGACCTGCTGAGTTCCTCCAGCATTTTGTGTGTTACTCTGACCATAGACACTGTCTGACCTGTTGAGTTTCTCCAGCATTTTGTGTGTGTTACTCTGATCATAGACACTGTCTGACCTGCTGAGTTCCTCCAGCATTTTGTGTGTGTTACTCAGTCTAGAGACACTGTCTGACCTGCTGAGTTCCTCCAGCATTTTGTGTGTTACTCTATCCATAGACACTGTCTGACCTGCTGAGTTCCTCCAGCATTTTGTGTGTGTTACTCTGACCATAGACACTGTCTGACTTGCTGAGTTCCTCCAGCATTTTGTGTGTGTTACTCTGACCATAGACACTGTCTGACCTGCTGAGTTATTCCAGAATTTTTTGTGTGTTACTCTCTCCATGGACAATCTCTGACCTGCTGAGCTATTCCAGCATTTTGTGTGTGTTACTCTGTCCATAGACACTCTCTGACGTGCTGAGTTCCTCCAGCATTTTGTGTGTGTTGCCCTGACCATAGACACTGTCTGACCTTTTGAGATCCTCCAGCATTTTGTGCGTTACTCTGTCCATAGACACTGTCTGACCTGTTGAGATTCTCCAGCATTTTGTGTGTGTTACTCTGACCATAGAAACTGTCTGACCTGTTGAGTTTCTCCAGCATTTTGTGTGTGCTACTCTATCCATAGACACTGTCTGACCTGCTGAGTTCCTCCAGCATTTTGTGTGTTACTCTGACCATAGACACTGTCTGACCTGTTGAGTTTCTCCAGCATTTTGTGTGTGTTACTCTGATCATAGACACTGTCTGACCTGCTGAGTTCCTCCAGCATTTTGTGTGTGTTACTCAGTCTAGAGACACTGTCTGACCTGCTGAGTTCCTCCAGCATTTTGTGTGTTACTCTGTCCATAGACACTGTCTGACCTGCTGAGTTCCTTCAGCATTTTGTGTGTGTTACTCTGACCATAGACACTGCCTGACCTGCTGAGTTCCTCCAGCATTTTCTGTGTGTTACTCTGTCCGTAGACACTGCCTGACCTGCTGAGTTCCACCAGCATTTTCTGTGTGTTACTCTGTCCGTAGACACTGTCTGACCTGCTGAGTTCCTACAGCATTGTGTGTGTGTTACTCTGTCCATAGACACTGTCTGACCTGCTGAGTTCCTCCAGCATTTTGTGTGTGTTACTCTGACCATAGACACTGTCTGACCTGCTGAGTTATTCCAGCATTTTGTGTGTGTTACTCTGTCCATAGACACTGTCTGACCTGATGAGTTCCTCCAGCATTTTGTGTGTGTTACTCTGACCATAGACACTGCCTGACCTGTGAGTTCCTCCAGCATTTTGTGTGTGTTACTCTGGCCACAGACACTGTCTGTCCTGCTGAGTTCCTCCAGCATTTTGTGTGTGTTACTCTGACCATAGACACTGTCTGACCTGTTGAGATTCTCCAGCATTTTGTGTGTGTTACTCTGACCATAGACACTGTCTGTCCTGCTGAATTCCTCCAGCATTTTGTGTGTGTTACTCAGTCTGTAGACACTGTCTGACCTGCTGAGTTCCTCCAGCATTTTGTGTGTGTTACTCTGGCCACAGACATTGTCTGTCCTGCTGAGTTCCTCCAGGATTTTGTGTGTGTTACTCTGACCATAGACACTGTCTGACTTGCTGAGTTCCTCCGGCATTTTGTGTGTGTTACTCTGACCATAGACACTGTCTGACCTGCTGAGTTATTCCAGAATTTTTTGTGTGTTACTCTGTCCATGGACACTCTCTGACCTGCTGAGCTATTCCAGCATTTTGTGTGTGTTACTCTGTCCATAGACACTCTCTGACGTGCTGAGTTCCTCCAGCATTTTGTGTGTGTTGCTCTGACCATAGACACTGTCTGACCTGCTGAGTACCTGCAGCATTTTGACTGTGTTACTCTGTCCATAGACACTGTCTGTCCTGCTGAGTTCCTCCAGCATTTTGTGTGTGTTACTCTGACCATAGACACTGTCTGACCTTTTGAGATCCTCCAGCATTTTGTGTGTTACTCTGTCCATAGACACTGTCTGACCTGTTGAGATTCTCCAGCATTTTGTGCGTGTTACTCTGACCATAGAAACTGTCTGACCTGTTGAGTTTCTCCAGCATTTTGTGTGTCTTACTCTGATCATAGACACTGTCTGACCTGCTGAGTTCCTCCAGCATTTTGTGTGTGTTACTCAGTCTAGAGACACTGTCTGACCTGCTGAGTTCCTCCAGCATTTTGTGTGTTACTCTGTCCATAGACACTGTCTGACCTGCTGAGTTCCTCCAGCGTTTTGTGTGTGTTACTCTGACCATAGACACTGCCTGACCTGCTGAGTTCCTCCAGCATTTTCTCTGTGTTACTCTGTCCGTAGACACTGCCTGACCTGCTGAGTTCCACCAGCATTTTCTGTGTGTTACTCTGTCCGTAGACACTGTCTGACCTGCTGAGTTCCTACAGCATTGTGTGTGTGTTACTCTGTCCATAGACACTGTCTGACCTGCTGAGTTCCTCCAGCATTTTGTGTGTGTTACTCTGACCATAGACACTGTCTGACCTGCTGAGTTATTCCAGCATTTTGTGTGTGTTACTCTGTCCATAGACACTGTCTGACCTGATGAGTTCCTCCAGCATTTTGTGTGTGTTACTCTGACCATAGACACTGCCTGACCTGTGAGTTCCTCCAGCATTTTGTGTGTGTTACTCTGGCCACAGACACTGTCTGTCCTGCTGAGTTCCTCCAGCATTTTGTGTGTGTTACTCTGACCATAGACACTGTCTGACCTGTTGAGATTCTCCAGCATTTTGTGTGTGTTACTCTGACCATAGACACTGTCTGACCTTTTGAGATCCTCCAGCATTTTGTGTGTTACTCTGTCCATAGACACTGTCTGACCTGTTGAGATTCTCCAGCATTTTGTGCGTGTTACTCTGACCATAGAAACTGTCTGACCTGTTGAGTTTCTCCAGCATTTTGTGTGTGCTACTCTATCCATAGACACTGTCTGACCTGCTGAGTTCCTCCAGCATTTTGTGTGTTACTCTGACCATAGACACTGTCTGACCTGTTGAGTTTCTCCAGCATTTTGTGTGTCTTACTCTGATCATAGACACTGTCTGACCTGCTGAGTTCCTCCAGCATTTTGTGTGTGTTACTCAGTCTAGAGACACTGTCTGACCTGCTGAGTTCCTCCAGCATTTTGTGTGTTACTCTGTCCATAGACACTGTCTGACCTGCTGAGTTCCTCCAGCGTTTTGTGTGTGTTACTCTGACCATAGACACTGCCTGACCTGCTGAGTTCCTCCAGCATTTTCTGTGTGTTACTCTGTCCGTAGACACTGCCTGACCTGCTGAGTTCCACCAGCATTTTCTGTGTGTTACTCTGTCCGTAGACACTGTCTGACCTGCTGAGTTCCTACAGCATTGTGTGGGTGTTACTCTGTCCATAGACACTGTCTGACCTGCTGAGTTCCTCCAGCATTTTGTGTGTGTTACTCTGACCATAGACACTGTCTGACCTGCTGAGTTATTCCAGCATTTTGTGTGTGTTACTCTGTCCATAGACACTGTCTGACCTGATGAGTTCCTCCAGCATTTTGTGTGTGTTACTCTGACCATAGACACTGCCTGACCTGTGAGTTCCTCCAGCATTTTGTGTGTGTTACTCTGGCCACAGACACTGTCTGTCCTGCTGAGTTCCTCCAGCATTTTGTGTGTGTTACTCTGACCATAGACACTGTCTGACCTGTTGAGATTCTCCAGCATTTTGTGTGTGTTACTCAGTCTGTAGACACTGTCTGACCTGCTGAGTTCCTCCAGCATTTTGTGTGTGTTACTCTGGCCACAGACACTGTCTGTCCTGCTGAGTTCCTCCAGGATTTTGTGTGTGTTACTCTGACCATAGACACTGTCTGACTTGCTGAGTTCCTCCAGCATTTTGTGTGTGTTACTCTGACCATAGACACTGTCTGACCTGCTGAGTTATTCCAGAATTTTTTGTGTGTTACTCTGTCCATGGACACTCTCTGACCTGCTGAGCTATTCCAGCATTTTGTGTGTGTTACTCTGTCCATAGACACTCTCTGACGTGCTGAGTTCCTCCAGCATTTTGTGTGTGTTGCTCTGACCAGAGACACTGTCTGACCTGCTGAGTACCTGCAGCATTTTGACTGTGTTACTCTGTCCATAGACACTGTCTGTCCTGCTGAGTTCCTCCAGCATTTTGTGTGTGTTACTCTGACCATAGACACTGTCTGACCTTTTGAGATCCTCCAGCATTTTGTGTGTTACTCTGTCCATAGACACTGTCTAACCTGTTGAGATTCTCCAGCATTTTGTGTGTGTTACTCTGACCAGAGAAACTGTCTGACCTGTTGAGTTTCTCCAGCATTTTGTGTGTGCTACTCTATCCATAGACACTGTCTGACCTGCTGAGTTCCTCCAGCATTTTGGGTGTTACTCTGACCATAGACACTGTCTGACCTGTTGAGTTTCTCCAGCATTTTGTGTGTGTTACTCTGATCATAGACACTGTCTGACCTGCTGAGTTCCTCCAGCATTTTGTGTGTGTTACTCAGTCTAGAGACACTGTCTGACCTGCTGAGTTCCTCCAGCATTTTGTGTGTTACTCTGTCCATAGACACTGTCTGACCTGCTGAGTTCCTCCAGCATTTTGTGTGTGTTACTCTGACCATAGACACTGCCTGACCTGCTGAGTTCCTCCAGCATTTTCTGTGTGTTACTCTGTCCGTAGACACTGCCTGACCTGCTGAGTTCCACCAGCATTTTCTGTGTGTTACTCTGTCCGTAGACACTGTCTGACCTGCTGAGTTCCTACAGCATTGTCTGTGTGTTACTCTGTCCATAGACACTGTCTGACCTGCTGAGTTCCTCCAGCATTTTGTGTGTGTTACTCTGACCATAGACACTGTCTGACCTGCTGAGTTATTCCAGCATTTTGTGTGTGTTACTCTGTCCATAGACTCTGTCTGACCTGATGAGTTCCTCCAGCATTTTGTGTGTGTTACTCTGACCATAGACACTGCCTGACCTGTGAGTTCCTCCAGCATTTTGTGTGTGTTACTCTGGCCACAGACACTGTCTGTCCTGCTGAGTTCCTCCAGCATTTTGTGTGTGTTACTCTGACCATAGACACTGTCTGACCTGTTGAGATTCTCCAGCATTTTGTGTGTGTTACTCTGACCATAGACACTGTCTGTCCTGCTGAATTCCTCCAGCATTTTGTGTGTGTTACTCAGTCTGTAGACACTGTCTGACCTGCTGAGTTCCTCCAGCATTTTGTGTGTGTTACTCTGGCCACAGACATTGTCTGTCCTGCTGAGTTCCTCCAGGATTTTGTGTGTGTTACTCTGACCATAGACACTGTCTGACTTGCTGAGTTCCTCCAGCATTTTGTGTGTGTTACTCTGACCATAGACACTGTCTGACCTGCTGAGTTATTCCAGAATTTTTTGTGTGTTACTCTGTCCATGGACACTCTCTGACCTGCTGAGCTATTCCAGCATTTTGTGTGTGTTACTCTGTCCATAGACACTCTCTGACGTGCTGAGTTCCTCCAGCATTTTGTGTGTGTTGCCCTGACCATAGACACTGTCTGACCTTTTGAGATCCTCCAGCATTTTGTGTGTTACTCTGTCCATAGACACTGTCTGACCTGTTGAGATTCTCCAGCATTTTGTGTGTGTTACTCTGACCATAGAAACTGTCTGACCTGTTGAGTTTCTCCAGCATTTTGTGTGTGCTACTCTATCCATAGACACTGTCTGACCTGCTGAGTTCCTCCAGCATTTTGTGTGTTACTCTGACCATAGACACTGTCTGACCTGTTGAGTTTCTCCAGCATTTTGTGTGTGTTACTCTGATCATAGACACTGTCTGACCTGCTGATTTCCTCCAGCATTTTGTGTGTGTTACTCAGTCTAGAGACACTGTCTGACCTGCTGAGTTCCTCCAGCATTTTGTGTGTTACTCTGTCCATAGACACTGTCTGACCTGCTGAGTTCCTCCAGCATTTTGTGTGTGTTACTCTGACCATAGACACTGCCTGACCTGCTGAGTTCCTCCAGCATTTTCTGTGTGTTACTCTGTCCGTAGACACTGCCTGACCTGCTGAGTTCCACCAGCATTTTCTGTGTGTTACTCTGTCCGTAGACACTGTCTGACCTGCTGAGTTCCTACAGCATTGTGTGTGTGTTACTCTGTCCATAGACACTGTCTGACCTGCTGAGTTCCTCCAGCATTTTGTGTGTGTTACTCTGACCATAGACACTGTCTGACCTGCTGAGTTATTCCAGCATTTTGTGTGTGTTACTCTGTCCATAGACACTGTCTGACCTGATGAGTTCCTCCAGCATTTTGTGTGTGTTACTCTGACCATAGACACTGCCTGACCTGTGAGTTCCTCCAGCATTTTGTGTGTGTTACTCTGGCCACAGACACTGTCTGTCCTGCTGAGTTCCTCCAGCATTTTGTGTGTGTTACTCTGACCATAGACACTGTCTGACCTGTTGAGATTCTCCAGCATTTTGTGTGTGTTACTCTGACCATAGACACTGTCTGTCCTGCTGAATTCCTCCAGCATTTTGTGTGTGTTACTCAGTCTGTAGACACAGTCTGACCTGCTGAGTTCCTCCAGCATTTTGTGTGTGTTACTCTGGCCACAGACATTGTCTGTCCTGCTGAGTTCCTCCAGGATTTTGTGTGTGTTACTCTGACCATAGACACTGTCTGACTTGCTGAGTTCCTCCAGCATTTTGTGTGTGTTACTCTGACCATAGACACTGTCTGACCTGCTGAGTTATTCCAGAATTTTTTGTGTGTTACTCTGTCCATGGACACTCTCTGACCTGCTGAGCTATTCCAGAATTTTGTGTGTGTTGCCCTGACCATAGACACTGTCTGACCTTTTGAGATCCTCCAGCATTTTGTGTGTTACTCTGTCCATAGACACTGTCTGACCTGTTGAGATTCTCCAGCATTTTGTGTGTGTTACTCTGACCATAGAAACTGTCTGACCTGTTGAGTTTCTCCAGCATTTTGTGTGTGCTACTCTATCCATAGACACTGTCTGACCTGCTGAGTTCCTCCAGCATTTTGTGTGTTAC
The DNA here is from genome assembly GCF_030144855.1 of Hypanus sabinus. Taxonomy (NCBI): domain Eukaryota; kingdom Metazoa; phylum Chordata; class Chondrichthyes; order Myliobatiformes; family Dasyatidae; genus Hypanus; species Hypanus sabinus. The sequence goes on from NW_026778925.1 coordinate 248,161, forward strand.
TCTGACCATAGACACTGTCTGACCTGTTGAGTTTCTCCAGCATTTTGTGTGTGTTACTCTGATCGTAGACACTGTCTGACCTGCTGAGTTCCTCCAGCATTTTCTGTGTGTTACTCAGTCTAGAGACACTGTCTGACCTGCTGAGTTCCTCCAGCATTTTGTGTGTTACTCTGTCCATAGACACTGTCTGACCTGCTGAGTTCCTCCAGCTTTTTGTGTGTGTTACTCTGACCATAGACACTGCCTGACCTGCTGAGTTCCTCCAGCATTTTCTGTGTGTTACTCTGTCCGTAGACACTGCCTGACCTGCTGAGTTCCACCAGCATTTTCTGTGTGTTACTCTGTCCGTAGACACTGTCTGACCTGCTGAGTTCCTACAGCATTGTGTGTGTGTTACTCTGTCCATAGACACTGTCTGACCTGCTGAGTTCCTCCAGCATTTTGTGTGTGTTACTCTGACCATAGACACTGTCTGACCTGCTGAGTTATTCCAGCATTTTGTGTGTGTTACTCTGTCCAAAGACACTGTCTGACCTGATGAGTTCCTCCAGCATTTTGTGTGTGTTACTCTGACCATAGACACTGCCTGACCTGTGAGTTCCTCCAGCATTTTGTGTGTGTTACTCTGGCCACAGACACTGTCTGTCCTGCTGAGTTCCTCCAGCATTTTGTGTGTGTTACTCTGACCATAGACACTGTCTGACCTGTTGAGATTCTCCAGCATTTTGTGTGTGTTACTCTGACCATAGACACTGTCTGTCCTGCTGAATTCCTCCAGCATTTTGTGTGTGTTACTCAGTCTGTAGACACTGTCTGACCTGCTGAGTTCCTACAGCATTGTGTGTGTGTTACACTGTCCATAGACACTGTCTGACCTGCTGAGTTCCTCCAGCATTTTGTGTGTGTTACTCTGACCATAGACACTGTCTGACCTGCTGAGTTATTCCAGCATTTTGTGTGTGTTACTCTGTCCATAGACACTGTCTGACCTGATGAGTTCCTCCAGCATTTTGTGTGTGTTACTCTGACCATAGACACTGCCTGACCTGTGAGTTCGTCCAGCATTTTGTGTGTGTTACTCTGGCCACAGACACTGTCTGTCCTGCTGAGTTCCTCCAGCATTTTGTGTGTGTTACTCTGACCATAGACACTGTCTGACCTGTTGAGATTCTCCAGCATTTTGTGTGTGTTACTCTGACCATAGACACTGTCTGTCCTGCTGAATTCCTCCAGCATTTTGTGTGTGTTACTCAGTCTGTAGACACTGTCTGACCTGCTGAGTTCCTCCAGCATTTTGTGTGTGTTACTCTGGCCACAGACATTGTCTGTCCTGCTGAGTTCCTCCAGGATTTTGTGTGTGTTACTCTGACCATAGACACTGTCTGACTTGCTGAGTTCCTCCAGCATTTTGTGTGTGTTACTCTGACCATAGACACTGTCTGACCTGCTGAGTTATTCCAGAATTTTTTGTGTGTTACTCTGTCCATGGACACTCTCTGACCTGCTGAGCTATTCCAGCATTTTGTGTGTGTTACTCTGTCCATAGACACTCTCTGACGTGCTGAGTTCCTCCAGCATTTTGTGTGTGTTGCCCTGACCATAGACACTGTCTGACCTTTTGAGATCCTCCAGCATTTTGTGTGTTACTCTGTCCATAGACACTGTCTGACCTGTTGAGATTCTCCAGCATTTTGTGTGTGTTACTCTGACCATAGAAACTGTCTGACCTGTTGAGTTTCTCCAGCATTTTGTGTGTGCTACTCTATCCATAGACACTGTCTGACCTGCTGAGTTTCTCCAGCATTTTGTGTGTGTTACTCTGTCCATAGACACTGTCTGACCTGTTGAGATTCTCCAGCATTTTGTGTGTGTTACTCTGACCATAGAAACTGTCTGACCTGTTGAGTTTCTCCAGCATTTTGTGTGTGCTACTCTATCCATAGACACTGTCTGACCTGCTGAGTTCCTCCAGCATTTTGTGTGTTACTCTGACCATAGACACTGTCTGACCTGTTGAGTTCCTCCAGCATTTTGTGTGTTACTCTATCCATAGACACTGTCTGACCTGCTGAGTTCCTCCAGCATTTTGTGTGTGTTACTCAGTCTAGAGACACTGTCTGACCTGCTGAGTTCCTCCAGCATTTTGTGTGTTACTCTGTCCATAGACACTGTCTGACCTGCTGAGTTCCTCCAGCATTTTGTGTGTGTTACTCTGACCATAGACACTGCCTGACCTGCTGAGTTCCTCCAGCATTTTCTGTGTGTTACTCTGTCCGTAGACACTGCCTGACCTGCTGAGTTCCACCAGCATTTTCTGTGTGTTACTCTGTCCGTAGACACTGTCTGACCTGCTGAGTTCCTACAGCATTGTGTGTGTGTTACTCTGTCCATAGACACTGTCTGACCTGCTGAGTTCCTCCAGCATTTTGTGTGTGTTACTCTGACCATAGACACTGTCTGACCTGCTGAGTTATTCCAGCATTTTGTGTGTGTTACTCTGGCCACAGACACTGTCTGTCCTGCTGAGTTCCTCCAGCATTTTGTATGTGTTACTCTGACCATAGACACTGTCTGACCTGTTGAGATTCTCCAGCATTTTGTGTGTGTTACTCTGACCATAGACACTGTCTGTCCTGCTGAATTCCTCCAGCATTTTGTGTGTGTTACTCAGTCTGTAGACACTGTCTGACCTGCTGAGTTCCTACAGCATTGTGTGTGTGTTACACTGTCCATAGACACTGTCTGACCTGCTGAGTTCCTCCAGCATTTTGTGTGTGTTACTCTGACCATAGACACTGTCTGACCTGCTGAGTTATTCCAGCATTTTGTGTGTGTTACTCTGTCCATAGACACTGTCTGACCTGATGAGTTCCTCCAGCATTTTGTGTGTGTTACTCTGACCATAGACACTGCCTGACCTGTGAGTTCCTCCAGCATTTTGTGTGTGTTACTCTGGCCACAGACACTGTCTGTCCTGCTGAGTTCCTCCAGCATTTTGTGTGTGTTACTCTGACCATAGACACTGTCTGACCTGTTGAGATTCTCCAGCATTTTGTGTGTGTTACTCTGACCATAGACACTGTCTGTCCTGCTGAATTCCTCCAGCATTTTGTGTGTGTTACTCAGTCTGTAGACACTGTCTGACCTGCTGAGTTCCTCCAGCATTTTGTGTGTGTTACTCTGGCCACAGACATTGTCTGTCCTGTGAGTTCCTCCAGGATTTTGTGTGTGTTACTCTGACCATAGACACTGTCTGACTTGCTGAGTTCCTCCAGCATTTTGTGTGTTACTCTGTCCATAGACACTGTCTGACCTGCTGAGTTCCTCCAGCATTTTGTGTGTGTTACTCTGACCATAGACACTGCCTGACCTGCTGAGTTCCTCCAGCATTTTCTGTGTGTTACTCTGTCCGTAGACACTGCCTGACCTGCTGAGTTCCACCAGCATTTTCTGTGTGTTACTCTGTCCGTAGACACTGTCTGACCTGCTGAGTTCCTACAGCATTGTGTGTGTGTTACTCTGTCCATAGACACTGTCTGACCTGCTGAGTTCCTCCAGCATTTTGTGTGTGTTACTCTGACCATAGACACTGTCTGACCTGCTGAGTTATTCCAGCATTTTGTGTGTGTTACTCTGGCCACAGACACTGTCTGTCCTGCTGAGTTCCTCCAGCATTTTGTGTGTGTTACTCTGACCATAGACACTGTCTGACCTGTTGAGATTCTCCAGCATTTTGTGTGTGTTACTCTGACCATAGACACTGTCTGTCCTGCTGAATTCCTCCAGCATTTTGTGTGTGTTACTCAGTCTGTAGACACTGTCTGACCTGCTGAGTTCCTACAGCATTGTGTGTGTGTTACACTGTCCATAGACACTGTCTGACCTGCTGAGTTCCTCCAGCATTTTGTGTGTGTTACTCTGACCATAGACACTGTCTGACCTGCTGAGTTATTCCAGCATTTTGTGTGTGTTACTCTGTCCATAGACACTGTCTGACCTGATGAGTTCCTCCAGCATTTTGTGTGTGTTACTCTGACCATAGACACTGCCTGACCTGTGAGTTCCTCCAGCATTTTGTGTGTGTTACTCTGGCCACAGACACTGTCTGTCCTGCTGAGTTCCTCCAGCATTTTGTGTGTGTTACTCTGACCATAGACACTGTCTGACCTGTTGAGATTCTCCAGCATTTTGTGTGTGTTACTCTGACCATAGACACTGTCTGTCCTGCTGAATTCCTCCAGCATTTTGTGTGTGTTACTCAGTCTGTAGACACTGTCTGACCTGCTGAGTTCCTCCAGCATTTTGTGTGTGTTACTCTGGCCACAGACATTGTCTGTCCTGCTGAGTTCCTCCAGGATTTTGTGTGTGTTACTCTGGCCATAGACACTGTCTGACTTGCTGAGTTCCTCCAGCATTTTGTGTGTGTTACTCTGACCATAGACACTGTCTGACCTGCTGAGTTATTCCAGAATTTTTTGTGTGTTACTCTGTCCATAGACACTCTCTGACGTGCTGAGTTCCTCCAGCATTTTGTGTGTGTTGCCCTGACCATAGACACTGTCTGACCTTTTGAGATCCTCCAGCATTTTGTGTGTTACTCTGTCCATAGACACTGTCTGACCTGTTGAGATTCTCCAGCATTTTGTGTGTGTTACTCTGACCATAGAAACTGTCTGACCTGTTGAGTTTCTCCAGCATTTTGTGTGTGTTACTCTATCCATAGACACTGTCTGATCTGCTGAGTTCCTCCAGCATTTTGTGTGTTACTCTGACCATAGACACTGTCTGACCTGTTGAGTTTCTCCAGCATTTTGTGTGTGTTACTCTGATCATAGACACTGTCTGACCTGCTGAGTTCCTCCAGCATTTTGTGTGTGTTACTCAGTCTAGAGACACTGTCTGACCTGCTGAGTTCCTCCAGCATTTTGTGTGTTACTCTATCCATAGACACTGTCTGACCTGCTGAGTTCCTCCAGCATTTTGTGTGTGTTACTCTGACCATAGACACTGTCTGACTTGCTGAGTTCCTCCAGCATTTTGTGTGTGTTACTCTGACCATAGACAGTGTCTGACCTGCTGAGTTATTCCAGAATTTTTTGTGTGTTACTCTGTCCATGGACAATCTCTGACCTGCTGAGCTATTCCAGCATTTTGTGTGTGTTACTCTGTCCATAGACACTCTCTGACGTGCTGAGTTCCTCCAGCATTTTGTGTGTGTTGCCCTGACCATAGACACTGTCTGACCTTTTGAGATCCTCCAGCATTTTGTGTGTTACTCTGTCCATAGACACTGTCTGACCTGTTGAGATTCTCCAGCATTTTGTGTGTGTTACTCTGACCATAGAAACTGTCTGACCTGTTGAGTTTCTCCAGCATATTGTGTGTGCTACTCTATCCATAGACACTGTCTGACCTGCTGAGTTCCTCCAGCATTTTGTGTGTTACTCTGACCATAGACACTGTCTGACCTGTTGAGTTTCTCCAGCATTTTGTGTGTGTTACTCTGATCATAGACACTGTCTGACCTGCTGAGTTCCTCCAGCATTTTGTGTGTGTTACTCAGTCTGTAGACACTGTCTGACCTGCTGAGTTCCTCCAGCATTTTGTGTGTGTTACTCTGGCCACAGACATTGTCTGTCCTGCTGAGTTCCTCCAGGATTTTGTGTGTGTTACTCTGACCATAGACACTGTCTGACTTGCTGAGTTCCTCCAGCATTTTGTGTGTGTTACTCTGACCATAGACACTGTCTGACCTGCTGAGTTATTCCAGAATTTTTTGTGTGTTACTCTGTCCATGGACACTCTCTGACCTGCTGAGCTATTCCAGCATTTTGTGTGTGTTACTCTGTCCATAGACACTCTCTGACGTGCTGAGTTCCTCCAGCATTTTGTGTGTGTTGCCCTGACCATAGACACTGTCTGACCTTTTGAGATCCTCCAGCATTTTGTGTGTTACTCTGTCCATAGACACTGTCTGACCTGTTGAGATTCTCCAGCATTTTGTGTGTGTTACTCTGACCATAGAAACTGTCTGACCTGTTGAGTTTCTCCAGCATTTTGTGTGTGCTACTCTATCCATAGACACTGTCTGACCTGCTGAGTTTCTCCAGCATTTTGTGTGTGTTACTCTGTCCATAGACACTGTCTGACCTGTTGAGATTCTCCAGCATTTTGTGTGTGTTACTCTGACCATAGAAACTGTCTGACCTGTTGAGTTTCTCCAGCATTTTGTGTGTGCTACTCTATCCATAGACACTGTCTGACCTGCTGAGTTCCTCCAGCATTTTGTGTGTTACTCTGACCATAGACACTGTCTGACCTGTTGAGTTCCTCCAGCATTTTGTGTGTTACTCTATCCATAGACACTGTCTGACCTGCTGAGTTCCTCCAGCATTTTGTGTGTGTTACTCAGTCTAGAGACACTGTCTGACCTGCTGAGTTCCTCCAGCATTTTGTGTGTTACTCTGTCCATAGACACTGTCTGACCTGCTGAGTTCCTCCAGCATTTTGTGTGTGTTACTCTGACCATAGACACTGCCTGACCTGCTGAGTTCCTCCAGCATTTTCTGTGTGTTACTCTGTCCGTAGACACTGCCTGACCTGCTGAGTTCCACCAGCATTTTCTGTGTGTTACTCTGTCCGTAGACACTGTCTGACCTGCTGAGTTCCTACAGCATTGTGTGTGTGTTACTCTGTCCATAGACACTGTCTGACCTGCTGAGTTCCTCCAGCATTTTGTGTGTGTTACTCTGACCATAGACACTGTCTGACCTGCTGAGTTATTCCAGCATTTTGTGTGTGTTACTCTGGCCACAGACACTGTCTGTCCTGCTGAGTTCCTCCAGCATTTTGTATGTGTTACTCTGACCATAGACACTGTCTGACCTGTTGAGATTCTCCAGCATTTTGTGTGTGTTACTCTGACCATAGACACTGTCTGTCCTGCTGAATTCCTCCAGCATTTTGTGTGTGTTACTCAGTCTGTAGACACTGTCTGACCTGCTGAGTTCCTACAGCATTGTGTGTGTGTTACACTGTCCATAGACACTGTCTGACCTGCTGAGTTCCTCCAGCATTTTGTGTGTGTTACTCTGACCATAGACACTGTCTGACCTGCTGAGTTATTCCAGCATTTTGTGTGTGTTACTCTGTCCATAGACACTGTCTGACCTGATGAGTTCCTCCAGCATTTTGTGTGTGTTACTCTGACCATAGACACTGCCTGACCTGTGAGTTCCTCCAGCATTTTGTGTGTGTTACTCTGGCCACAGACACTGTCTGTCCTGCTGAGTTCCTCCAGCATTTTGTGTGTGTTACTCTGACCATAGACACTGTCTGACCTGTTGAGATTCTCCAGCATTTTGTGTGTGTTACTCTGACCATAGACACTGTCTGTCCTGCTGAATTCCTCCAGCATTTTGTGTGTGTTACTCAGTCTGTAGACACTGTCTGACCTGCTGAGTTCCTCCAGCATTTTGTGTGTGTTACTCTGGCCACAGACATTGTCTGTCCTGTGAGTTCCTCCAGGATTTTGTGTGTGTTACTCTGACCATAGACACTGTCTGACTTGCTGAGTTCCTCCAGCATTTTGTGTGTTACTCTGTCCATAGACACTGTCTGACCTGCTGAGTTCCTCCAGCATTTTGTGTGTGTTACTCTGACCATAGACACTGCCTGACCTGCTGAGTTCCTCCAGCATTTTCTGTGTGTTACTCTGTCCGTAGACACTGCCTGACCTGCTGAGTTCCACCAGCATTTTCTGTGTGTTACTCTGTCCGTAGACACTGTCTGACCTGCTGAGTTCCTACAGCATTGTGTGTGTGTTACTCTGTCCATAGACACTGTCTGACCTGCTGAGTTCCTCCAGCATTTTGTGTGTGTTACTCTGACCATAGACACTGTCTGACCTGCTGAGTTATTCCAGCATTTTGTGTGTGTTACTCTGGCCACAGACACTGTCTGTCCTGCTGAGTTCCTCCAGCATTTTGTGTGTGTTACTCTGACCATAGACACTGTCTGACCTGTTGAGATTCTCCAGCATTTTGTGTGTGTTACTCTGACCATAGACACTGTCTGTCCTGCTGAATTCCTCCAGCATTTTGTGTGTGTTACTCAGTCTGTAGACACTGTCTGACCTGCTGAGTTCCTACAGCATTGTGTGTGTGTTACACTGTCCATAGACACTGTCTGACCTGCTGAGTTCCTCCAGCATTTTGTGTGTGTTACTCTGACCATAGACACTGTCTGACCTGCTGAGTTATTCCAGCATTTTGTGTGTGTTACTCTGTCCATAGACACTGTCTGACCTGATGAGTTCCTCCAGCATTTTGTGTGTGTTACTCTGACCATAGACACTGCCTGACCTGTGAGTTCCTCCAGCATTTTGTGTGTGTTACTCTGGCCACAGACACTGTCTGTCCTGCTGAGTTCCTCCAGCATTTTGTGTGTGTTACTCTGACCATAGACACTGTCTGACCTGTTGAGATTCTCCAGCATTTTGTGTGTGTTACTCTGACCATAGACACTGTCTGTCCTGCTGAATTCCTCCAGCATTTTGTGTGTGTTACTCAGTCTGTAGACACTGTCTGACCTGCTGAGTTCCTCCAGCATTTTGTGTGTGTTACTCTGGCCACAGACATTGTCTGTCCTGCTGAGTTCCTCCAGGATTTTGTGTGTGTTACTCTGGCCATAGACACTGTCTGACTTGCTGAGTTCCTCCAGCATTTTGTGTGTGTTACTCTGACCATAGACACTGTCTGACCTGCTGAGTTATTCCAGAATTTTTTGTGTGTTACTCTGTCCATAGACACTCTCTGACGTGCTGAGTTCCTCCAGCATTTTGTGTGTGTTGCCCTGACCATAGACACTGTCTGACCTTTTGAGATCCTCCAGCATTTTGTGTGTTACTCTGTCCATAGACACTGTCTGACCTGTTGAGATTCTCCAGCATTTTGTGTGTGTTACTCTGACCATAGAAACTGTCTGACCTGTTGAGTTTCTCCAGCATTTTGTGTGTGTTACTCTATCCATAGACACTGTCTGATCTGCTGAGTTCCTCCAGCATTTTGTGTGTTACTCTGACCATAGACACTGTCTGACCTGTTGAGTTTCTCCAGCATTTTGTGTGTGTTACTCTGATCATAGACACTGTCTGACCTGCTGAGTTCCTCCAGCATTTTGTGTGTGTTACTCAGTCTAGAGACACTGTCTGACCTGCTGAGTTCCTCCAGCATTTTGTGTGTTACTCTATCCATAGACACTGTCTGACCTGCTGAGTTCCTCCAGCATTTTGTGTGTGTTACTCTGACCATAGACACTGTCTGACTTGCTGAGTTCCTCCAGCATTTTGTGTGTGTTACTCTGACCATAGACACTGTCTGACCTGCTGAGTTATTCCAGAATTTTTTGTGTGTTACTCTGTCCATGGACAATCTCTGACCTGCTGAGCTATTCCAGCATTTTGTGTGTGTTACTCTGTCCATAGACACTCTCTGACGTGCTGAGTTCCTCCAGCATTTTGTGTGTGTTGCCCTGACCATAGACACTGTCTGACCTTTTGAGATCCTCCAGCATTTTGTGTGTTACTCTGTCCATAGACACTGTCTGACCTGTTGAGATTCTCCAGCATTTTGTGTGTGTTACTCTGACCATAGAAACTGTCTGACCTGTTGAGTTTCTCCAGCATATTGTGTGTGCTACTCTATCCATAGACACTGTCTGACCTGCTGAGTTCCTCCAGCATTTTGTGTGTTACTCTGACCATAGACACTGTCTGACCTGTTGAGTTTCTCCAGCATTTTGTGTGTGTTACTCTGATCATAGACACTGTCTGACCTGCTGAGTTCCTCCAGCATTTTGTGTGTGTTACTCAGTCTAGAGACACTGTCTGACCTGCTGAGTTCCTCCAGCATTTTGTGTGTTACTCTGTCCATAGACACTGTCTGACCTGCTGAGTTCCTTCAGCATTTTGTGTGTGTTACTCTGACCATAGACACTGCCTGACCTGCTGAGTTCCTCCAGCATTTTCTGTGTGTTACTCTGTCCGTAGACACTGCCTGACCTGCTGAGTTCCACCAGCATTTTCTGTGTGTTACTCTGTCCGTAGACACTGTCTGACCTGCTGAGTTCCTACAGCATTGTGTGTGTGTTACTCTGTCCATAGACACTGTCTGACCTGCTGAGTTCCTCCAGCATTTTGTGTGTGTTACTCTGACCATAGACACTGTCTGACCTGCTGAGTTATTCCAGCATTTTGTGTGTGTTACTCTGTCCATAGACACTGTCTGACCTGATGAGTTCCTCCAGCATTTTGTGTGTGTTACTCTGACCATAGACACTGCCTGACCTATGAGTTCCTCCAGCATTTTGTGTGTGTTACTCTGGCCACAGACACTGTCTGTCCTGCTGAGTTCCTCCAGCATTTTGTGTGTGTTACTCTGACCATAGACACTGTCTGACCTGTTGAGATTCTCCAGCATTTTGTGTGTGTTACTCTGACCATAGACACTGTCTGTCCTGCTGAATTCCTCCAGCATTTTGTGTGTGTTACTCAGTCTGTAGACACTGTCTGACCTGCTGAGTTCCTCCAGCATTTTGTGTGTGTTACTCTGGCCACAGACATTGTCTGTCCTGCTGAGTTCCTCCAGGATTTTGTGTGTGTTACTCTGACCATAGACACTGTCTGACTTGCTGAGTTCCTCCAGCATTTTGTGTGTGTTACTCTGACCATAGACACTGTCTGACCTGCTGAGTTATTCCAGAATTTTTTGTGTGTTACTCTGTCCATGGACACTCTCTGACCTGCTGAGCTATTCCAGCATTTTGTGTGTGTTACTCTGTCCATAGACACTCTCTGACGTGCTGAGTTCCTCCAGCATTTTGTGTGTGTTGCTCTGACCATAGACACTGTCTGACCTGCTGAGTACCTGCAGCATTTTGACTGTGTTACTCTGTCCATAGACACTGTCTGTCCTGCTGAGTTCCTCCAGCGTTTTGTGTGTGTTACTCTGACCATAGACACTGTCTGACCTTTTGAGATCCTCCAGCATTTTGTGTGTTACTCTGTCCATAGACACTGTCTGACCTGTTGAGATTCTCCAGCATTTTGTGCGTGTTACTCTGACCATAGAAACTGTCTGACCTGTTGAGTTTCTCCAGCATTTTGTGTGTGCTACTCTATCCATAGACACTGTCTGACCTGCTGAGTTCCTCCAGCATTTTGTGTGTTACTCTGACCATAGACACTGTCTGACCTGTTGAGTTTCTCCAGCATTTTGTGTGTCTTACTCTGATCATAGACACTGTCTGACCTGCTGAGTTCCTCCAGCATTTTGTGTGTGTTACTCAGTCTAGAGACACTGTCTGACCTGCTGAGTTCCTCCAGCATTTTGTGTGTTACTCTGTCCATAGACACTGTCTGACCTGCTGAGTTCCTCCAGCGTTTTGTGTGTGTTACTCTGACCATAGACACTGCCTGACCTGCTGAGTTCCTCCAGCATTTTCTGTGTGTTACTCTGTCCGTGGACACTGCCTGACCTGCTGAGTTCCACCAGCATTTTCTGTGTGTTACTCTGTCCGTAGACACTGTCTGACCTGCTGAGTTCCTACAGCATTGTGTGTGTGTTACTCTGTCCATAGACACTGTCTGACCTGCTGAGTTCCTCCAGCATTTTGTGTGTGTTACTCTGACCATAGACACTGTCTGACCTGCTGAGTTATTCCAGCATTTTGTGTGTGTTACTCTGTCCATAGACACTGTCTGACCTGATGAGATCCTCCAGCATTTTGTGTGTGTTACTCTGACCATAGACACTGCCTGACCTGTGAGTTCCTCCAGCATTTTGTGTGTGTTACTCTGGCCACAGACACTGTCTGTCCTGCTGAGTTCCTCCAGCATTTTGTGTGTGTTACTCTGACCATAGACACTGTCTGACCTGTTGAGATTCTCCAGCATTTTGTGTGTGTTACTCTGACCATAGACACTGTCTGTCCTGCTGAATTCCTCCAGCATTTTGTGTGTGTTACTCAGTCTGTAGACACTGTCTGACCTGCTGAGTTCCTCCAGCATTTTGTGTGTGTTACTCTGGCCACAGACACTGTCTGTCCTGCTGAGTTCCTCCAGGATTTTGTGTGTGTTACTCTGACCATAGACACTGTCTGACTTGCTGAGTTCCTCCAGCATTTTGTGTGTGTTACTCTGACCATAGACACTGTCTGACCTGCTGAGTTATTCCAGAATTTTTTGTGTGTTACTCTGTCCATGGACACTCTCTGACCTGCTGAGCTATTCCAGCATTTTGTGTGTGTTACTCTGTCCATAGACACTCTCTGACGTGCTGAGTTCCTCCAGCATTTTGTGTGTGTTGCTCTGACCAGAGACACTGTCTGACCTGCTGAGTACCTGCAGCATTTTGACTGTGTTACTCTGTCCATAGACACTGTCTGTCCTGCTGAGTTCCTCCAGCATTTTGTGTGTGTTACTCTGACCATAGACACTGTCTGACCTTTTGAGATCCTCCAGCATTTTGTGTGTTACTCTGTCCATAGACACTGTCTAACCTGTTGAGATTCTCCAGCATTTTGTGTGTGTTACTCTGACCAGAGAAACTGTCTGACCTGTTGAGTTTCTCCAGCATTTTGTGTGTGCTACTCTATCCATAGACACAGTCTGACCTGCTGAGTTCCTCCAGCATTTTGGGTGTTACTCTGACCATAGACACTGTCTGACCTGTTGAGTTTCTCCAGCATTTTGTGTGTGTTACTCTGATCATAGACACTGTCTGACCTGCTGAGTTCCTCCAGCATTTTGTGTGGGTTACTCAGTCTAGAGACACTGTCTGACCTGCTGAGTTCCTCAAGCATTTTGTGTGTTACTCTGTCCATAGACACTGTCTGACCTGCTGAGTTCCTCCAGCATTTTGTGTGTGTTACTCTGACCATAGACACTGCCTGACCTGCTGAGTTCCTCCAGCATTTTCTGTGTGTTACTCTGTCCGTAGACACTGCCTGACCTGCTGAGTTCCACCAGCATTTTCTGTGTGTTACTCTGTCCGTAGACACTGTCTGACCGGCTGAGTTCCTACAGCATTGTGTGTGTGTTACTCTGTCCATAGACACTGTCTGACCTGCTGAGTTCCTCCAGCATTTTGTGTGTGTTACTCTGACCATAGACACTGTCTGACCTGCTGAGTTATTCCAGCATTTTGAGAGTGTTACTCTGTCCATAGACTCTGTCTGACCTGATGAGTTCCTCCAGCATTTTGTGTGTGTTACTCTGACCATAGACACTGCCTGACCTGTGAGTTCCTCCAGCATTTTGTGTGTGTTACTCTGGCCACAGACACTGTCTGTCCTGCTGAGTTCCTCCAGCATTTTGTGTGTGTTACTCTGACCATAGACACTGTCTGACCTGTTGAGATTCTCCAGCATTTTGTGTGTGTTACTCTGACCATAGACACTGTCTGTCCTGCTGAATTCCTCCAGCATTTTGTGTGTGTTACTCAGTCTGTAGACACTGTCTGACCTGCTGAGTTCCTCCAGCATTTTGTGTGTGTTACTCTGGCCACAGACATTGTCTGTCCTGCTGAGTTCCTCCAGGATTTTGTGTGTGTTACTCTGACCATAGACACTGTCTGACTTGCTGAGTTCCTCCAGCATTTTGTGTGTGTTACTCTGACCATAGACACTGTCTGACCTGCTGAGTTATTCCAGAATTTATTGTGCGTTACTCTGTCCATGGACACGCTCTGACCTGCTGAGCTATTCCAGCATTTTGTGTGTGTTACTCTGTCCATAGACACTCTCTGACGTGCTGAGTTCCTCCAGCATTTTGTGTGTGTTGCCCTGACCATAGCCACTGTCTGACCTTTTGAGATCCTCCAGCATTTTGTGTGTTACTCTGTCCATAGACACTGTCTGACCTGTTGAGATTCTCCAGCATTTTGTGTGTGTTACTCTGACCATAGAAACTGTCTGACCTGTTGAGTTTCTCCAGCATTTTGTGTGTGCTACTCTATCCATAGACACTGTCTGACCTGCTGAGTTCCTCCAGCATTTTGTGTGTTACTCTGACCATAGACACTGTCTGACCTGTTGAGTTTCTCCAGCATTTTGTGTGTGTTACTCTGATCATAGACACTGTCTGACCTGCTGATTTCCTCCAGCATTTTGTGTGTGTTACTCAGTCTAGAGACACTGTCTGACCTGCTGAGTTCCTCCAGCATTTTGTGTGTTACTCTGTCCATAGACACTGTCTGACCTGCTGAGTTCCTCCAGCATTTTGTGTGTGTTACTCTGACCATAGACACTGCCTGACCTGCTGAGTTCCTCCAGCATTTTCTGTGTGTTACTCTGTCCGTAGACACTGCCTGACCTGCTGAGTTCCACCAGCATTTTCTGTGTGTTACTCTGTCCGTAGACACTGTCTGACCTGTTGAGTTCCTACAGCATTGTGTGTGTGTTACTCTGTCCATAGACACTGTCTGACCTGCTGAGTTCCTCCAGCATTTTGTGTGTGTTACTCTGACCATAGACACTGTCTGACCTGCTGAGTTATTCCAGCATTTTGTGTGTGTTACTCTGTCCATAGACACTGTCTGACCTGATGAGTTCCTCCAGCATTTTGTGTGTGTTACTCTGACCATAGACACTGCCTGACCTGTGAGTTCCTCCAGCATTTTGTGTGTGTTACTCTGGCCACAGACACTGTCTGTCCTGCTGAGTTCCTCCAGCATTTTGTGTGTGTTACTCTGACCATAGACACTGTCTGACCTGTTGAGATTCTCCAGCATTTTGTGTGTATTACTCTGACCATAGACACTGTCTGTCCTGCTGAATTCCTCCAGCATTTTGTGTGTGTTACTCAGTCTGTAGACACAGTCTGACCTGCTGAGTTCCTCCAGCATTTTGTGTGTGTTACTCTGGCCACAGACATTGTCTGTCCTGCTGAGTTCCTCCAGGATTTTGTGTGTGTTACTCTGACCATAGACACTGTCTGACTTGCTGAGTTCCTCCAGCATTTTGTGTGTGTTACTCTGACCATAGACACTGTCTGACCTGCTGAGTTATTCCAGAATTTTTTGTGTGTTACTCTGTCCATGGACACTCTCTGACCTGCTGAGCTATTCCAGCATTTTGTGTGTGTTACTCTGTCCATAGACACTCTCTGACGTGCTGAGTTCCTCCAGCATTTTGTGTGTGTTGCCCTGACCATAGACACTGTCTGACCTTTTGAGATCCTCCAGCATTTTGTGTGTTACTCTGTCCATAGACACTGTCTGACCTGTTGAGATTCTCCAGCATTTTGTGAGTGTTACTCTGACCATAGAAACTGTCTGACCTGTTGAGTTTCTCCAGCATTTTGTGTGTGCTACTCTATCCATAGACACTGTCTGACCTGCTGAGTTCCTCCAGCATTTTGTGTGTTACTCTGACCATAGACACTGTCTGACCTGTTGAGTTTCTCCAGCATTTTGTGTGTGTTACTCTGATCATAGACACTGTCTGACCTGCTGAGTTCCTCCAGCATTTTCTGTGTGTTACTCAGTCTAGAGACACTGTCTGACCTGCTGAGTTCCTCCAGCATTTTGTGTGTTACTCTGTCCATAGACACTGTCTGACCTGCTGAGTTCCTCCAGCATTTTGTGTGTGTTACTCTGACCATAGACACTGCCTGACCTGCTGAGTTCCTCCAGCATTTTCTGTGTGTTACTCTGTCCGTAGACACTGCCTGACCTGCTGAGTTCCACCAGCATTTTCTGTGTGTTACTCTGTCCGTAGACACTGTCTGACCTGCTGAGTTCCTACAGCATTGTGTGTGTGTTACTCTGTCCATAGACACTGTCTGACCTGCTGAGTTCCTCCAGCATTTTGTGTGTGTTACTCTGACCATAGACACTGTCTGACCTGCTGAGTTATTCCAGCATTTTGTGTGTGTTACTCTGTCCATAGACACTGTCTGACCTGATGAGTTCCTCCAGCATTTTGTGTGTGTTACTCTGACCATAGACACTGCCTGACCTGTGAGTTCCTCCAGCATTTTGTGTGTGTTACTCTGGCCACAGACACTGTCTGTCCTGCTGAGTTCCTCCAGCATTTTGTGTGTGTTACTCTGACCATAGACACTGTCTGACCTGTTGAGATTCTCCAGCATTTTGTGTGTGTTACTCTGACCATAGACACTGTCTGTCCTGCTGAATTCCTCCAGCATTTTGTGTGTGTTACTCAGTCTGTAGACACTGTCTGACCTGCTGAGTTCCTCCAGCATTTTGTGTGTGTTACTCTGGCCACAGACATTGTCTGTCCTGCTGAGTTCGTCCATGATTTTGTGTGTGTTACTCTGACCATAGACACTGTCTGACCTGCTGAGTTATTCCAGCATTTTGTGTGTGTTACTCTGTCCATAGACACTGTCTGTCCTGCTGAGTTCCTCCAGCATTTTGTGTGTGTTACTCTGACCATAGACACTGTCTGACCTGTTGAGATTCTCCAGCATTTTGTGTGTGTTACTCTGACCATAGACACTGTCTGTCCTGCTGAATTCCTCCAGCATTTTGTGTGTGTTACTCTGTCCGTAGACACTGTCTGACCTGCTGAGTTCCTACAGCATTGTGTGTGTGTTACTCTGTCCATAGACACTGTCTGACCTGCTGAGTTCCTCCAGCATTTTGAGTGTGTTACTCTGACCATAGACACTGTCTGACCTGCTGAGTTATTCCAGCATTTTGTGTGTGTTACTCTGTCCATAGACACTGTCTGACCTGATGAGATCCTCCAGCATTTTGTGTGTGTTACTCTGACCATAGACACTGCCTGACCTGTGAATTCCTCCAGCATTTTGTGTGTGTTACTCTGGCCACAGACACTGTCTGTCCTGCTGAGTTCCTCCAGCATTTTGTGTGTGTTACTCTGACCATAGACACTGTCTGACCTGTTGAGATTCTCCAGCATTTTGTGTGTGTTACTCTGACCATAGACACTGTCTGTCCTGCTGAATTCCTCCAGCATTTTGTGTGTGTTACTCAGTCTGTAGACACTGTCTGACCTGCTGAGTTCCTCCAGCATTTTGTGTGTGTTACTCTGGCCACAGACACTGTCTGTCCTGCTGAGTTCCTCCAGGATTTTGTGTGTGTTACTCTGACCATAGACACTGTCTGACTTGCTGAGTTCCTCCAGCATTTTGTGTGTGTTACTCTGACCATAGACACTGTCTGACCTGCTGAGTTATTCCAGAATTTTTTGTGTGTTACTCTGTCCATGGACACTCTCTGACCTGCTGAGCTATTCCAGCATTTTGTGTGTGTTACTCTGATCATAGACACTGTCTGACCTGCTGATTTCCTCCAGCATTTTGTGTGTGTTACTCAGTCTAGAGACACTGTCTGACCTGCTGAGTTCCTCCAGCATTTTGTGTGTTACTCTGTCCATAGACACTGTCTGACCTGCTGAGTTCCTCCAGCATTTTGTGTGTGTTACTCTGACCATAGACACTGCCTGACCTGCTGAGTTCCTCCAGCATTTTCTGTGTGTTACTCTGTCCGTAGACACTGCCTGACCTGCTGAGTTCCACCAGCATTTTCTGTGTGTTACTCTGTCCGTAGACACTGTCTGACCTGTTGAGTTCCTACAGCATTGTGTGTGTGTTACTCTGTCCATAGACACTGTCTGACCTGCTGAGTTCCTCCAGCATTTTGTGTGTGTTACTCTGACCATAGACACTGTCTGACCTGCTGAGTTATTCCAGCATTTTGTGTGTGTTACTCTGTCCATAGACACTGTCTGACCTGATGAGTTCCTCCAGCATTTTGTGTGTGTTACTCTGACCATAGACACTGCCTGACCTGTGAGTTCCTCCAGCATTTTGTGTGTGTTACTCTGGCCACAGACACTGTCTGTCCTGCTGAGTTCCTCCAGCATTTTGTGTGTGTTACTCTGACCATAGACACTGTCTGACCTGTTGAGATTCTCCAGCATTTTGTGTGTGTTACTCTGACCATAGACACTGTCTGTCCTGCTGAATTCCTCCAGCATTTTGTGTGTGTTACTCAGTCTGTAGACACAGTCTGACCTGCTGAGTTCCTGCAGCATTTTGTGTGTGTTACTCTGGCCACAGACATTGTCTGTCCTGCTGAGTTCCTCCAGGATTTTGTGTGTGTTACTCTGACCATAGACACTGTCTGACTTGCTGAGTTCCTCCAGCATTTTGTGTGTGTTACTCTGACCATAGACACTGTCTGACCTGCTGAGTTATTCCAGAATTTTTTGTGTGTTACTCTGTCCATGGACACTCTCTGACCTGCTGAGCTATTCCAGCATTTTGTGTGTGTTACTCTGTCCATAGACACTCTCTGACGTGCTGAGTTCCTCCAGCATTTTGTGTGTGTTGCCCTGACCATAGACACTGTCTGACCTTTTGAGATCCTCCAGCATTTTGTGTGTTACTCTGTCCATAGACACTGTCTGACCTGTTGAGATTCTCCAGCATTTTGTGAGTGTTACTCTGACCATAGAAACTGTCTGACCTGTTGAGTTTCTCCAGCATTTTGTGTGTGCTACTCTATCCATAGACACTGTCTGACCTGCTGAGTTCCTCCAGCATTTTGTGTGTTACTCTGACCATAGACACTGTCTGACCTGTTGAGTTTCTCCAGCATTTTGTGTGTGTTACTCTGATCATAGACACTGTCTGACCTGCTGAGTTCCTCCAGCATTTTCTGTGTGTTACTCAGTCTAGAGACACTGTCTGACCTGCTGAGTTCCTCCAGCATTTTGTGTGTTACTCTGTCCATAGACACTGTCTGACCTGCTGAGTTCCTCCAGCATTTTGTGTGTGTTACTCTGACCATAGACACTGCCTGACCTGCTGAGTTCCTCCAGCATTTTCTGTGTGTTACTCTGTCCGTAGACACTGCCTGACCTGCTGAGTTCCACCAGCATTTTCTGTGTGTTACTCTGTCCGTAGACACTGTCTGACCTGCTGAGTTCCTACAGCATTGTGTGTGTGTTACTCTGTCCATAGACTCTGTCTGACCTGCTGAGTTCCTCCAGCATTTTGTGTGTGTTACTCTGACCATAGACACTGTCTGACCTGCTGAGTTATTCCAGCATTTTGTGTGTGTTACTCTGTCCATAGACACTGTCTGACCTGATGAGTTCCTCCAGCATTTTGTGTGTGTTACTCTGACCATAGACACTGCCTGACCTGTGAGTTCCTCCAGCATTTTGTGTGTGTTACTCTGGCCACAGACACTGTCTGTCCTGCTGAGTTCCTCCAGCATTTTGTGTGTGTTACTCTGACCATAGACACTGTCTGACCTGTTGAGATTCTCCAGCATTTTGTGTGTGTTACTCTGACCATAGACACTGTCTGTCCTGCTGAATTCCTCCAGCATTTTGTGTGTGTTACTCAGTCTGTAGACACTGTCTGACCTGCTGAGTTCCTCCAGCATTTTGTGTGTGTTACTCTGGCCACAGACATTGTCTGTCCTGCTGAGTTCCTCCAGGATTTTGTGTGTGTTACTCTGACCATAGACACTGTCTGACTTGCTGAGTTCCTCCAGCATTTTGTGTGTGTTACTCTGACCATAGACACTGTCTGACCTGCTGAGTTATTCCAGAATTTTTTGTGTGTTACTCTGTCCATAGACACTCTCTGACGTGCTGAGTTCCTCCAGCATTTTGTGTGTGTTGCTCTGACCATAGACACTGTCTGACCTGCTGAGTACCTGCAGCATTTTGACTGTGTTACTCTGTCCATAGACACTGTCTGTCCTGCTGAGTTCCTCCAGCATTTTGTGTGTGTTACTCTGACCATAGACACTGTCTGACCTTTTGAGATCCTCCAGCATTTTGTGTGTTACTCTGTCCATAGACACTGTCTGACCTGTTGAGATTCTCCAGCATTTTGTGTGTGTTACTCTGACCATAGAAACTGTCTGACCTGTTGAGTTTCTCCAGCATTTTGTGTGTGCTACTCTATCCATAGACACTGTCTGACCTGCTGAGTTCCTCCAGCATTTTGTGTGTTACTCTGACCATAGACACTGTCTGACCTGTTGAGTTTCTCCAGCATTTTGTGTGTGTTACTCTGATCATAGACACTGTCTGACCTGCTGAGTTCCTCCAGCATTTTGTGTGTGTTACTCAGTCTAGAGACACTGTCTGACCTGCTGAGTTCCTCCAGCATTTTGTGTGTTACTCTGTCCATAGACACTGTCTGACCTGCTGAGTTCCTCCAGCATTTTGTGTGTGTTACTCTGACCATAGACACTGCCTGACCTGCTGAGTTCCTCCAGCATTTTCTGTGTGTTACTCTGTCCGTAGACACTGCCTGACCTGCTGAGTTCCACCAGCATTTTCTGTGTGTTACTCTGTCCGTAGACACTGTCTGACCTGCTGAGTTCCTACAGCATTGTGTGTGTGTTACTCTGTCCATAGACACTGTCTGACCTGCTGAGTTCCTCCAGCATTTTGTGTGTGTTACTCTGACCATAGACACTGTCTGACCTGCTGAGTTATTCCAGCATTTTGTGTGTGTTACTCTGACCATAGA
Source organism: Hypanus sabinus (assembly GCF_030144855.1). Taxonomy (NCBI): domain Eukaryota; kingdom Metazoa; phylum Chordata; class Chondrichthyes; order Myliobatiformes; family Dasyatidae; genus Hypanus; species Hypanus sabinus. Next base: position 268,709 of record NW_026778925.1, read on the forward strand.
CAGTGCCTGACCTGTGAGTTCCTCCAGCATTTTGTGTGTGTTACTCTGGCCACAGACACTGTCTGTCCTGCTGAGTTCCTCCAGCATTTTGTCTGTGTTACTCTGACCATAGACACTGTCTGACCTGTTGAGATTCTCCAGCATTTTGTGTGTGTTACTCTGACCATAGACACTGTCTGTCCTGCTGAATTCCTCCAGCATTTTGTGTGTGTTACTCAGTCTGTAGACACTGTCTGACCTGCTGAGTTCCTCCAGCATTTTGTGTGTGTTACTCTGGCCACAGACACTGTCTGTCCTGCTGAGTTCCTCCAGGATTTTGTGTGTGTTACTCTGACCATAGACACTGTCTGACTTGCTGAGTTCCTCCAGCATTTTGTGTGTGTTACTCTGACCATAGACACTGTCTGACCTGCTGAGTTATTCCAGAATTTTTTGTGTGTTACTCTGTCCATGGACACTCTCTGACCTGCTGAGCTATTCCAGCATTTTGTGTGTGTTACTCTGTCCATAGACACTCTCTGACGTGCTGAGTTCCTCCAGCATTTTGTGTGTGTTGCTCTGACCATAGACACTGTCTGACCTGCTGAGTACCTGCAGCATTTTGACTGTGTTACTCTGTACATAGACACTGTCTGTCCTGCTGAGTTCCTCCAGCATTTTGTGTGTGTTACTCTGACCATAGACACTGTCTGACCTTTTGAGATCCTCCAGCATTTTGTGTGTTACTCTGTCCATAGACACTGTCTGACCTGTTGAGTTTCTCCAGCATTTTGTGTGTGCTACTCTATCCATAGACACTGTCTGACCTGCTGAGTTCCTCCAGCATTTTGTGTGTTACTCTGACCATAGACACTGTCTGACCTGTTGAGTTTCTCCAGCATTTTGTGTGTGTTACTCTGATCATAGACACTGTCTGACCTGCTGAGTTCCTCCAGCATTTTGTGTGTGTTTCTCAGTCTAGAGACACTGTCTGACCTGCTGAGTTCCTCCAGCATTTTGTGTGTTACTCTGTCCATAGACACTGTCTGACCTGCTGAGTTCCTCCAGCATTTTGTGTGTGTTACTCTGACCATAGACACTGCCTGACCTGTTGAGATTCTCCAGCATTTTGTGTGTGTTACTCTGACCATAGACACTGTCTGTCCTGCTGAATTCCTCCAGCATTTTGTGTGTGTTACTCAGTCTGTAGACACTGTCTGACCTGCTGAGTTCCTCCAGCATTTTGTGTGTGTTACTCTGGCCACAGACATTGTCTGTCCTGCTGAGTTCGTCCAGGATTTTGTGTGTGTTACTCTGACCATAGACACTGTCTGACTTGCTGAGTTCCTCCAGCATTTTGTGTGTGTTACTCTGACCATAGACACTGTCTGACCTGCTGAGTTATTCCAGAATTTTTTGTGTGTTACTCTGTCCATAGACACTCTCTGACGTGCTGAGTTCCTCCAGCATTTTGTGTGTGTTGCTCTGACCATAGACACTGTCTGACCTGCTGAGTACCTGCAGCATTTTGACTGTGTTACTCTGTCCATAGACACTGTCTGTCCTGCTGAGTTCCTCCAGCATTTTGTGTGTGTTACTCTGACCATAGACACTGTCTGACCTTTTGAGATCCTCCAGCATTTTGTTTGTTACTCTGTCCATAGACACTGTCTGACCTGTTGAGATTCTCCAGCATTTTGTGTGTGTTACTCTGACCATAGAAACTGTCTGACCTGTTGAGTTTCTCCAGCATTTTGTGTGTGCTACTCTATCCATAGACACTGTCTGACCTGCTGAGTTACTCCAGCATTTTGTGTGTTACTCTGACCATAGACACTGTCTGACCTGTTGAGTTTCTCCAGCATTTTGTGTGTGTTACTCTGATCATAGACACTGTCTGACCTGCTGAGTTCCTCCAGCATTTTGTGTGTGTTACTCAGTCTAGAGACACTGTCTGACCTGCTGAGTTCCTCCAGCATTTTGTGTGTTACTCTGTCCATAGACACTGTCTGACCTGCTGAGTTCCTCCAGCATTTTGTGTGTGTTACTCTGACCATAGACACTGCCTGACCTGCTGAGTTCCTCCAGCATTTTCTGTGTGTTACTCTGTCCGTAGACACTGCCTGACCTGCTGAGTTCCACCAGCATTTTCTGTGTGTTACTCTGTCCGTAGACACTGTCTGACCTGCTGAGTTCCTACAGCATTGTGTGTGTGTTACTCTGTCCATAGACACTGTCTGACCTGCTGAGTTCCTCCAGCATTTTGTGTGTGTTACTCTGACCATAGACACTGTCTGACCTGCTGAGTTATTCCAGCATTTTGTGTGTGTTACTCTGACCATAGACAGTGCCTGACCTGTGAGTTCCTCCAGCATTTTGTGTGTGTTACTCTGGCCACAGACACTGTCTGTCCTGCTGAGTTCCTCCAGCATTTTGTCTGTGTTACTCTGACCATAGACACTGTCTGACCTGTTGAGATTCTCCAGCATTTTGTGTGTGTTACTCTGACCATAGACACTGTCTGTCCTGCTGAATTCCTCCAGCATTTTGTGTGTGTTACTCAGTCTGTAGACACTGTCTGACCTGCTGAGTTCCTCCAGCATTTTGTGTGTGTTACTCTGGCCACAGACACTGTCTGTCCTGCTGAGTTCCTCCAGGATTTTGTGTGTGTTACTCTGACCATAGACACTGTCTGACTTGCTGAGTTCCTCCAGCATTTTGTGTGTGTTACTCTGACCATAGACACTGTCTGACCTGCTGAGTTATTCCAGAATTTTTTGTGTGTTACTCTGTCCATGGACACTCTCTGACCTGCTGAGCTATTCCAGCATTTTGTGTGTGTTACTCTGTCCATAGACACTCTCTGACGTGCTGAGTTCCTCCCGCATTTTGTGTGTGTTGCTCTGACCATAGACACTGTCTGACCTGCTGAGTACCTGCAGCATTTTGACTGTGTTACTCTGTACATAGACACTGTCTGTCCTGCTGAGTTCCTCCAGCATTTTGTGTGTGTTACTCTGACCATAGACACTGTCTGACCTTTTGAGATCCTCCAGCATTTTGTGTGTTACTCTGTCCATAGACACTGTCTGACCTGTTGAGTTTCTCCAGCATTTTGTGTGTGCTACTCTATCCATAGACACTGTCTGACCTGCTGAGTTCCTCCAGCATTTTGTGTGTTACTCTGACCATAGACACTGTCTGACCTGTTGAGTTTCTCCAGCATTTTGTGTGTGTTACTCTGATCATAGACACTGTCTGACCTGCTGAGTTCCTCCAGCATTTTGTGTGTGTTTCTCAGTCTAGAGACACTGTCTGACCTGCTGAGTTCCTCCAGCATTTTGTGTGTTACTCTGTCCATAGACACTGTCTGACCTGCTGAGTTCCTCCAGCATTTTGTGTGTGTTACTCTGACCATAGACACTGCCTGACCTGCTGAGTTCCTCCAGCATTTTCTGTGTGTTACTCTGTCCGTAGACACTGCCTGACCTGCTGAGTTCCACCAGCATTTTCTGTGTGTTACTCTGTCCGTAGACACTGTCTGACCTGCTGAGTTCCTACAGCATTGTGTGTGTGTTACTCTGTCCATAGACACTGTCTGACCTGCTGAGTTCCTCCAGCATTTTGTGTGTGTTACTCTGACCATAGACACTGTCTGACCTGCTGAGTTATTCCAGCATTTTGTGTGTGTTACTCTGTCCATAGACACTGTCTGACCTGATGAGTTCCTCCAGCATTTTGTGTGTGTTACTCTGACCATAGACACTGCCTGACCTGTGAGTTCCTCCAGCATTTTGTGTGTATTACTCTGGCCACAGACACTGTCTGTCCTGCTGAGTTCCTCCAGCATTTTGTGTGTGTTACTCTGACCATAGACACTGTCTGACCTGTTGAGATTCTCCAGCATTTTGTGTGTGTTACTCTGACCATAGACGCTGTCTGTCCTGCTGAATTCCTCCAGCATTTTGTGTGTGTTACTCAGTCTGTAGACACTGTCTGACCTGCTGAGTTCCTCCAGCATTTTGTGTGTGTTACTCTGGCCACAGACACTGTCTGTCCTGCTGAGTTCCTCCAGGATTTTGTGTGTGTTACTCTGACCATAGACACTGTCTGACTTGCTGAGTTCCTCCAGCATTTTGTGTGTGTTACTCTGACCTTAGACTGTTTCTGACCTGCTGAATTCCTCCAGCATTTTGTGTGTGTTACTCAGTCTGTAGACACTGTCTGACCTGCTGAGTTCCTCCAGCATTTTGCGTGTTACTCTGTCCATAGACACTCTCTGACCTGCTGAGTTCCTCCAGCATTTTGTGTGTGTTACTCTGACCATAGACACTGCCTGACCTGCTGAGTTCCTCCAGCATTTTCTGTGTGTTACTCTGTCCGTAGACACTGTCTGTCCTGCTGAATTCCTCCAGCATTTTGTGTGTGTTACTCAGTCTGTAGACACTGTCTGACCTGCTGAGTTCCTCCAGCATTTTGTGTGTTACTCTGACCATAGACACTGTCTGACCTGTTGAGTTTCTCCAGCATTTTGTGTGTGTTACTCTGATCATAGACACTGTCTGACCTGCTGAGTTCCTCCAGCATTTTGTGTGTGTTTCTCAGTCTAGAGACACTGTCTGACCTGCTGAGTTCCTCCAGCATTTTGTGTGTTACTCTGTCCATAGACACTGTCTGACCTGCTGAGTTCCTCCAGCATTTTGTGTGTGTTACTCTGACCATAGACACTGCCTGACCTGCTGAGTTCCTCCAGCATTTTCTGTGTGTTACTCTGTCCGTAGACACTGCCTGACCTGCTGAGTTCCACCAGCATTTTCTGTGTGTTACTCTGTCCGTAGACACTGTCTGACCTGCTGAGTTCCTACAGCATTGTGTGTGTGTTACTCTGTCCATAGACACTGTCTGACCTGCTGAGTTCCTCCAGCATTTTGTGTGTGTTACTCTGACCATAGACACTGTCTGACCTGCTGAGTTATTCCAGCATTTTGTGTGTGTTACTCTGTCCATAGACACTGTCTGACCTGATGAGTTCCTCCAGCATTTTGTGTGTGTTACTCTGACCATAGACACTGCCTGACCTGTGAGTTCCTCCAGCATTTTGTGTGTATTACTCTGGCCACAGACACTGTCTGTCCTGCTGAGTTCCTCCAGCATTTTGTGTGTGTTACTCTGACCATAGACACTGTCTGACCTGTTGAGATTCTCCAGCATTTTGTGTGTGTTACTCTGACCATAGACACTGTCTGTCCTGCTGAATTCCTCCAGCATTTTGTGTGTGTTACTCAGTCTGTAGACACTGTCTGACCTGCTGAGTTCCTCCAGCATTTTGTGTGTGTTACTCTGGCCACAGACACTGTCTGTCCTGCTGAGTTCCTCCAGGATTTTGTGTGTGTTACTCTGACCATAGACACTGTCTGACTTGCTGAGTTCCTCCAGCATTTTGTGTGTGTTACTCTGACCTTAGACTGTTTCTGACCTGCTGAATTCCTCCAGCATTTTGTGTGTGTTACTCAGTCTGTAGACACTGTCTGACCTGCTGAGTTCCTCCAGCATTTTGCGTGTTACTCTGTCCATAGACACTCTCTGACCTGCTGAGTTCCTCCAGCATTTTGTGTGTGTTACTCTGACCATAGACACTGCCTGACCTGCTGAGTTCCTCCAGCATTTTCTGTGTGTTACTCTGTCCGTAGACACTGTCTGTCCTGCTGAATTCCTCCAGCATTTTGTGTGTGTTACTCAGTCTGTAGACACTGTCTGACCTGCTGAGTTCCTCCAGCATTTTGCGTGTTACTCTGTCCATAGACACTCTCTGACCTGTTGAGTTCCTCCAGCATTTTGTGTGTGTTACTCTGGCCACAGACACTGTCTGTCCTGCTGAGTTCCTCCAGGATTTTGTGTGTGTTACTCTGACCATAGACACTGTCTGACCTGCTGAGTTCCTCCAGCATTTTGTGTGTGTTACTCCGTCCATAGACACTATCTGACCTGCTGAGTTCCTCCAGCATTTTGTGTGTGTTACTCCGTCCATAGACACTGTCTGTCCTGCTGAGTTTCTCCAGCATTTTGTGTGTGTTACTCTGCCCATAGACACTGTCTGACCTGTTGAGATCCTCCAGCATTTTGTGTGTTACTCTGTCCGTAGACACTGTCTGACCTGCTGAGTTATTCCAGCATTTTTTGTGTGTTACTCTGTCCATAGACACTGTCTGACCTGCTGAGTTATTCCAGCATTTTGTGTGTGTTACTCTGTCCGTAGACACAGTCTGACCTGCAGAGTTATTCCAGCATTTTCTGTGTGTTACTCTGACCATAGACACTGTCTGACCTGCTGAGTTCCTCCAGCTTTTTGTGTGTGTTACTCAGTCCATAGACACTGTCTGACCTGCTGAGTTCCTCCAGCATTTTGTGTGTGTTACTCTGTCCATAGACACTGTCTGACCTGCTGAGATCCTCCAGCATTTTGTGTGTGTTACTCCGTCCATAGACACTGTCTGACCTGCTGAGTTCCTCCAGCATTTTGTGTGTGTTACTGTGACCATAGACACTCTCTGACCTGCTGAGTTCCTCCAGCATTTTGTGTGTGTTACTCTGACCATAGACACTGTCTGACCTGCTGAGTTCCTCCAGCATTTTGTGTGTGTTACTCCGTCCATAGACACTGTCTGACCTGCTGAGTTCCTTCAGCATTTTGTCTGTGTTACTCTGACCACAGCCACTGTCTGACCAGCACAGTTCCTCCATCATTTTGTGTGTGTTCCTCTGACCATACACACTGTCTGACCTGCTGAGTTCCTCCAGCATTTTGTGTGTGTTACTCTGACCATAGACACTGTCTGACCTGCTGAGTTCTTCCAGCATTTTGTGTGTGTTATTGTGACAACAGGCACTGTGTGACCTGCTGAGTTCCTCCAGCATTTTGTATGTGTTACTCTGTCCATAGACACTGTCTGCCCTGCTGAGATTCTCCAGCATTTTGAGTGTGTTACTCTGACTATAGACACTGCCTGACCTGCTGAGTTCCTTCAGCATTTTCTGTGTGTTACTCTGTCCGTAGACACTGTCTGACCTGCTGAGTTCATACAGCATTGTGTGTGTGTTACTCTGACCATAGACACTCTCTGTCCTGCTGAGTTCCTCCAGCATTTTGTGTGTGTTACTCCGTCCTTAGACACTATCTGACCTGCTGAGTTCCTCCAGCATTTTGTGTGTGTTACTCCGTCCATAGACACTGTCTGACCTGTTGAGATCCTCCAGGTTTTTGTGTGTTACTCTGTCCGTAGACACTGTCTGACCTGCTGAGTTATTCCAGCATTTTTTGTGTGTTACTCTGTCCGTAGACACTGTCTGACCTGCTGAGTTATTCCAGCATTTTGTGTGTGTTACTCTGTCCGTAGACACAGTCTGACCTGCTGAGTTATTCCAGCATTTTGTGTGTGTTACTCTGTCCATAGACACTGTCTGACCTGCTGAGTTCCTCCAGCATTTTGTGTGTGTTACTCTGACCATAGACACTGTCTGACCTTTTGAGATCCTCCAGCATTTTGTGTGTTACTCTGTCCATAGACACTGTCTGACCTGTTGAGATTCTCCAGCATTTTGTGTGTGTTACTCTGACCATAGAAACTGTCTGACCTGTTGAGTTTCTCCAGCATTTTGTGTGTGCTACTCTATCCATAGACACTGTCTGACCTGCTGAGTTCCTCCAGCATTTTGTGTGTTACTCTGACCATAGACACTGTCTGACCTGTTGAGTTTCTCCAGCATTTTGTGTGTGTTACTCTGATCATAGACACTGTCTGACCTGCTGAGTTCCTCCAGCATTTTGTGTGTGTTACTCAGTCTAGAGACACTGTCTGACCTGCTGAGTTCCTCCAGCATTTTGTGTGTGTTACTCTGACCATAGACACTGCCTGACCTGCTGAGTTCCTCCAGCATTTTCTGTGTGTTACTCTGTCCGTAGACACTGCCTGACCTGCTGAGTTCCACCAGCATTTTCTGTGTGTTACTCTGTCCGTAGACACTGTCTGACCTGCTGAGTTCCTACAGCATTGTGTGTGTGTTACTCTGTCCATAGACACTGTCTGACCTGCTGAGTTCCTCCAGCATTTTGTGTGTGTTACTCTGACCATAGACACTGTCTGACCTGCTGAGTTATTCCAGCATTTTGTGTGTGTTACTCTGTCCATAGACACTGTCTGACCTGATGAGTTCCTCCAGCATTTTGTGTGTGTTACTCTGACCATAGACACTGCCTGACCTGTGAGTTCCTCCAGCATTTTGTGTGTGTTACTCTGGCCACAGACACTGTCTGTCCTGCTGAGTTCCTCCAGCATTTTGTGTGTGTTACTCTGACCATAGACACTGTCTGACCTGTTGAGATTCTCCAGCATTTTGTGTGTGTTACTCTGACCATAGACACTGTCTGTCCTGCTGAATTCCTCCAGCATTTTGTGTGTGTTACTCAGTCTGTAGACACTGTCTGACCTGCTGAGTTCCTCCAGCATTTTGTGTGTGTTACTCTGGCCACAGACACTGTCTGTCCTGCTGAGTTCCTCCAGGATTTTGTGTGTGTTACTCTGACCATAGACACTGTCTGACTTGCTGAGTTCCTCCAGCATTTTGTGTGTGTTACTCTGACCATAGACACTGTCTGACCTGCTGAGTTATTCCAGAATTTTTTGTGTGTTACTCTGTCCATGGACACTCTCTGACCTGCTGAGCTATTCCAGCATTTTGTGTGTGTTACTCTGTCCATAGACACTCTCTGACGTGCTGAGTTCCTCCAGCATTTTGTGTGTGTTGCTCTGACCATAGACACTGTCTGACCTGCTGAGTACCTGCAGCATTTTGACTGTGTTACTCTGTCCATAGACACTGTCTGTCCTGCTGAGTTCCTCCAGCATTTTGTGTGTGTTACTCTGACCATAGACACTGTCTGACCTTTTGAGATCCTCCAGCATTTTGTGTGTTACTCTGTCCATAGACACTGTCTGACCTGTTGAGATTCTCCAGCATTTTGTGTGTGTTACTCTGACCATAGAAACTGTCTGACCTGTTGAGTTTCTCCAGCATTTTGTGTGTGCTACTCTATCCATAGACACTGTCTGACCTGCTGAGTTCCTCCAGCATTTTGTGTGTTACTCTGACCATAGACACTGTCTGACCTGTTGAGTTTCTCCAGCATTTTGTGTGTGTTACTCTGATCATAGACACTGTCTGACCTGCTGAGTTCCTCCAGCATTTTGTGTGTGTTTCTCAGTCTAGAGACACTGTCTGACCTGCTGAGTTCCTCCAGCATTTTGTGTGTTACTCTGTCCATAGACATTGTCTGACCTGCTGAGTTCCTCCAGCATTTTGTGTGTGTTACTCTGACCATAGACACTGCCTGACCTGCTGAGTTCCTCCAGCATTTTCTGTGTGTTACTCTGTCCGTAGACACTGCCTGACCTGCTGAGTTCCACCAGCATTTTCTGTGTGTTACTCTGTCCGTAGACACTGTCTGACCTGCTGAGTTCCTACAGCATTGTGTGTGTGTTACTCTGTCCATAGACACTGTCTGACCTGCTGAGTTCCTCCAGCATTTTGTGTGTGTTACTCTGACCATAGACACTGTCTGACCTGCTGAGATATTCCAGCATTTTGTGTGTGTTACTCTGTCCATAGACACTGTCTGACCTGATGAGTTCCTCCAGCATTTTGTGTGTGTTACTCTGACCATAGACACTGCCTGACCTGTGAGTTCCTCCAGCATTTTGTGTGTATTACTCTGGCCACAGACACTGTCTGTCCTGCTGAGTTCCTCCAGCATTTTGTGTGTGTTACTCTGACCATAGACACTGTCTGACCTGTTGAGATTCTCCAGCATTTTGTGTGTGTTACTCTGACCATAGACACTGTCTGTCCTGCTGAATTCCTCCAGCATTTTGTGTGTGTTACTCAGTCTGTAGACACTGTCTGACCTGCTGAGTTCCTCCAGCATTTTGTGTGTGTTACTCTGGCCACAGACACTGTCTGTCCTGCTGAGTTCCTCCAGGATTTTGTGTGTGTTACTCTGACCATAGACACTGTCTGACTTGCTGAGTTCCTCCAGCATTTTGTGTGTGTTACTCTGACCTTAGACTCTTTCTGACCTGCTGAATTCCTCCAGCATTTTGTGTGTGTTACTCAGTCTGTAGACACTGTCTGACCTGCTGAGTTCCTCCAGCATTTTGCGTGTTACTCTGTCCATAGACACTCTCTGACCTGCTGAGTTCCTCCAGCATTTTGTGTGTGTTACTCTGACCATAGACACTGCCTGACCTGCTGAGTTCCTCCAGCATTTTCTGTGTGTTACTCTGTCCGTAGACACTGTCTGTCCTGCTGAATTCCTCCAGCATTTTGTGTGTGTTACTCAGTCTGTAGACACTGTCTGACCTGCTGAGTTCCTCCAGCATTTTGCGTGTTACTCTGTCCATAGACACTCTCTGACCTGTTGAGTTCCTCCAGCATTTTGTGTGTGTTACTCTGTCCGTAGACACTGTCTGACCTGCTGAGTTATTCCAGCATTTTGTGTGTGTTACTCTGTCCGTAGACACAGTCTGACCTGCTGAGTTATTCCAGCATTTTGTGTGTGTTACTCTGTCCATAGACACTGTCTGACCTGCTGAGTTCCTCCAGCATTTTGTGTGTGTTACTCTGACCATAGACACTGTCTGACCTGCTGAGTTCCTCCAGCATTTTGTGTGTGTTACTCTGACCATAGACACTGTCTGACCTGCTGAGTTCCTCCAGCATTTTCTGTGTGTTAATCTGTCCATAGACACTGTCTGACCTGCTGAGTTCCTCCAGCATTTTGTGTGTGTTACTCTGACCATAGTCACTGTCTGACCTGTTCTGTTCCTCCAGCATTTTGTGTGTGTTACTCCGTCCATAGACACTGTCTGACCTGCTGAGTTCCTTCTGCATTTTGTCTGTGTTACTCTGACCACAGCCACTATCTGACCAGCACAGTTCCTCCATCATTTTGTGTGTGTTCCTCTGACCATACACACTGTCTGACCTGCTGAGTTCCTCCAGCATTTTGTGTGTGTTACTCTGACCATAGACACTGTCTGATCTGCTGAGTTCCTCCATCATTTTGTGTGTGTTACTGTGACAATAGACACTGTGTGACCTGCTCAGTTCCTCCAGCATTTTGTATGTGTTACTCTGTCCATAGACACTGTCTGCCCTGCTGAGATTCTCCAGCATTTTGAGTGTGTTACTCTGACCATAGACACTGTCTGACCTGCTGAGTTCCTCCAGCATTTTGTGTGTGTTACTCTGTCCGTAGACACTGTCTGACCTGCTGAGTTATTCCAGCATTTTGTGTGTGTTACTCTGACAATAGACACTGTCTGACCTGCTGAGTTCCTCCAGTTTGTTGTGTGTGTTTCTCAGTCCATAGACACTGTCTGACCTGCTGAGTTTCTCCAGCATTTTGTGTGTGTTACTCTGTCCATAGACACTGTCTGACCTGCTGAGTTCCTCCAGCATTTTCTGTGTGTTACTCCGTCCATAGACACTGTCTGACCTGCTGAGTTCCTCCAGCATTTTGTGTGTGTTACTGTGACCATAGACACTGTCTGACCTGCTGAGTTCCTCCAGCATTTTCTGTGTGTTACTCAGTCTCTAGACACTGTCTGACCTGCTGAGTTCCTCCAGCATTTTGCGTGTTACTCTGTCCATAGACACTGTCTGACCTGCTGAGTTCCTCCAGCATTTTGTGTGTGTTACTCTGACCATAGACATTGTCTGACCTGCTGAGTACCTCCAGCATTTTGTGTGTGTTAATCTGTCCACAGACACTATTGGACCTGCTGAGTTCATCCAGCATTTTGTGTGTTACTCTGTCCACAGACACTGTCTGAACTGCTGAGATCCTCCAGCATTTTGTGTGTGTTACTCTGTCCTTAGACACTGTCTGACCTGCTGAGTTCCTCCAGCATTTTGTGTGTGTTACTCCGTCCATAGACACTGTCTGACCTGCTGAGTTCCTCCAGCATTTTGTGTGTGTTACTGTGACCATAGACACTGTCTGACCTGCTGAGTTCCTCCAGCATTTTGTGTGTGTTACTCCATCCATAGACGCTGTCTGACCTGCTGAGTTCCTCCAGCATTTTGTCTGTGTTACTCTGACCATAGACACTGTCTGACCTGCTGAGTTATTCCAGCATTTTGTGTGTGTTACTCTGACCATAGACACTGTCTGACCTGCTGAGTTCCTCCAGCATTTTGTGTGTGTTACTCTGCCCATAGACACTGTCTGACCTGCTGAGTTATTCCAGCATTTTGTGTGTTTTACTCTGCCCATAGACACTATCGGACCTGCTGAGTTCCTCCAGCATTTTGTGTGTTGCTCTGTCCACAGACACTGTCTGAACAGCTGAGTTCCTCCAGCATTTTGTGTGTGTTACTCCGTCCATAGACACTGTCTGACCTGCTGAGTTCCTCCAGCATTTTGTCTGTGTTACTCTGACCATAGACACTGTCTGACCTGCTGAGTTCCTCCAGCATTTTGTCTGTGTTACTCTGACCATAGACACTGTCTGACCTGCTGAGTTCCTCCAGAATTTTGTGTGTGTTACTCTGACCATAGACACTGTCTGACCTGTTGAGTTCCTCCAGCATTTCATGTGTGTTACTCTGCCCATAGACACTGTCTGACCTGCTGAGTTATTCCAGCATTTTGTGTGTGTTACTCTGCCCATTGACACTGTCTGACCTGCTGAGTTCCTCCAGCATTTTGTGTGTGTTACTCTGCCCATAGACACTGTCTGACCTGCTGAGTTCCTCCAGCATTTTGTATGTGTTACTCTGTCCATAGACACTGTCTGACCAGCTCAGTTCCTCCAGCATTTTGTGTGAGTTACTCTGACCATAGACACTGTCTGACCTGCTGAGTTCGTCCAGCATTTTGTGTGAGTTACTCTGTCCGTAGACGCTGTCTGACCTGCTGAGTTATTCCAGCATTTTGTGTGTATTACTCTGTCCATAGACACTGTCTGACATGCTGAGTTCCTCCAGCATTTTGTGTGTGTTACTGTGACAATAGACACTGTCAGACCTGCTGAGTTCCTCCATCATTTTGTGTGTGTTACTCTGACCACAGACACTGTCTGACCTGCTGAGTTCGTCCAGCATTTTGTGTGTGTTACTCTGTCCGTAGACACTGTCTGACCTGCTGAGTTCCTCCAGCATTTTGTCTTTGTTACTCTGTCCGTAGACACTGTCTGACCTGCTGAGTTCCTCCAGCATTTTATCTGTGTTACTCTGACCATAGACACTGCCTGACCTGCTGAGTTCCTCCAGCATTTTGTGTGTTACTCTGACCATAGACACTGTCTGACCTGCTGAGTTTCTCCAGCATTTTGTGTGTGTTACTCTGCCCATAGACACTGTCTGACCTGCTGAGTTATTCCAGCATTTTGTGTGTGTTACTCTGCCCATAGACACTATCGGACCTGCTGAGTTCCTCCAGCATTTTGTGTGTGTTAATCTGTCCACAGCCACTATCTGAACTGCTGAGTTCCTCCAGCATTTTGTGTGTGTTACTCTGTCCATAGACACTGTCTGACCTGCTGAGTTCCTCCAGCATTTTGTGTGTGTTACTCTGACCATAGTCACTGTCTGACCTGCTCTGTTCCTCCAGCATTTTGTGTGTGTTACTCCGTCCATAGACACTGTCTGACCTGCTGAGTTCCTTCTGCATTTTGTCTGTGTTACTCTGACCACAGCCACTATCTGACCAGCACAGTTCCTCCATCATTTTGTGTGTGTTCCTCTGACCATACACACTGTCTGACCTGCTGAGTTCCTCCAGCATTTTGTGTGTGTTACTCTGACCATAGACACTGTCTGATCTGCTGAGTTCCTCCATCATTTTGTGTGTGTTACTGTGACAATAGACACTGTGTGACCTGCTGAGTTCCTCCAGCATTTTGTATGTGTTACTCTGTCCATAGACACTGTCTGCCCTGCTGAGATTCTCCAGCATTTTGAGTGTGTTACTCTGACCATAGACACTGTCTGACCTGCTGAGTTCCTCCAGCATTTTGTGTGTGTTCCTCTGTCCGTAGACACTGTCTGACCTGCTGAGTTATTCCAGCATTTTGTGTGTGTTACTCTGACCATAGACACTGTCTGACCTGCTGAGTTCCTCCAGTTTGTTGTGTGTGTTACTCAGTCCATAGACACTGTCTGACCTGCTGAGTTTCTCCAGCATTTTGTGTGTGTTACTCTGTCCATAGACACTGTCTGACCTGCTGAGTTCCTCCAGCATTTTCTGTGTGTTACTCCGTCCATAGACACTGTCTGACCTGCTGAGTTCCTCCAGCATTTTGTGTGTGTTACTGTGACCATAGACACTGTCTGACCTGCTGAGTTCCTCCAGCATTTTCTGTGTGTTACTCAGTCTCTAGACACTGTCTGACCTGCTGAGTTCCTCCAGCATTTTGCGTGTTACTCTGTCCATAGACACTGTCTGACCTGCTGAGTTCCTCCAGCATTTTGTGTGTGTTACTCTGACCATAGACATTGTCTGACCTGCTGAGTTCCTCCAGCATTTTGTGTGTGTTAATCTGTCCACAGACACTATTGGACCTGCTGAGTTCATCCAGCATTTTGTGTGTTACTCTGTCCACAGACACTGTCTGAACTGCTGAGATCCTCCAGCATTTTGTGTGTGTTACTCTGTCCTTAGACACTGTCTGACCTGCTGAGTTCCTCCAGCATTTTGTGTGTGTTACTCCGTCCATAGACACTGTCTGACCTGCTGAGTTCCTCCAGCATTTTGTGTGTGTTACTGTGACCATAGACACTGTCTGACCTGCTGAGTTCCTCCAGCATTTTGTGTGTGTTACTCCATCCATAGACGCTGTCTGACCTGCTGAGTTCCTCCAGCATTTTGTCTGTGTTACTCTGACCATAGACACTGTCTGACCTGCTGAGTTATTCCAGCATTTTGTGTGTGTTACTCTGTCCATAGACACTGTGTGACCTGCTGAGTTCCTCCAGCATTTTGTGTGTGTTATTCTGCCCATAGACACTGTCTGACCTGCTGAGTTATTCCAGCATTTTGTGTGTTTTACTCTGCCCATAGACACTATCGGACCTGCTGAGTTCCTCCAGCATTTTGTGTGTTACTCTGTCCACAGACACTGTCTGAACAGCTGAGTTCCTCCAGCATTTTGTGTGTGTTACTCCGTCCATAGACACTGTCTGACCTGCTGAGTTCCTCCAGCATTTTGTCTGTGTTACTCTGACCATAGACACTGTCTGACCTGCTGAGTTCCTCCAGCATTTTGTCTGTGTTACTCTGACCATAGACACTGTCTGACCTGCTGAGTTCCTCCAGAATTTTGTGTGTGTTACTCTGACCATAGACACTGTCTGACCTGTTGAGTTCCTCCAGCATTTCATGTGTGTTACTCTGCCCATAGACACTGTCTGACCTGCTGAGTTATTCCAGCATTTTGTGTGTGTTACTCTGCCCATTGACACTGTCTGACCTGCTGAGTTCCTCCAGCATTTTGTGTGTGTTACTCTGCCCATAGACACTGTCTGACCTGCTGAGTTCCTCCAGCATTTTGTATGTGTTACTCTGTCCATAGACACTGTCTGACCAGCTCAGTTCCTCCAGCATTTTGTGTGAGTTACTCTGACCATAGACACTGTCTGACCTGCTGAGTTCGTCCAGCATTTTGTGTGAGTTACTCTGTCCGTAGACGCTGTCTGACCTGCTGAGTTATTCCAGCATTTTGTGTGTATTACTCTGTCCATAGACACTGTCTGACATGCTGAGTTCCTCCAGCATTTTGTGTGTGTTACTGTGACAATAGACACTGTCAGACCTGCTGAGTTCCTCCATCATTTTGTGTGTGTTACTCTGACCACAGACACTGTCTGACCTGCTGAGTTCGTCCAGCATTTTGTGTGTGTTACTCTGTCCGTAGACACTGTCTGACCTGCTGAGTTCCTCCAGCATTTTGTCTGTGTTACTCTGTCCGTAGACACTGTCTGACCTGCTGAGTTCCTCCAGCATTTTATCTGTGTTACTCTGACCATAGACACTGCCTGACCTGCTGAGTTCCCCCAGCATTTTGTGTGTTACTCTGACCATAGACACTGTCTGACCTGCTGAGTTTCTCCAGCATTTTGTGTGTGTTACTCTGCCCATAGACACTGTCTGACCTGCTGAGTTATTCCAGCATTTTGTGTGTGTTACTCTGCCCATAGACACTATCGGACCTGCTGAGTTCCTCCAGCATTTTGTGTGTGTTAATCTGTCCACAGCCACTATCTGAACTGCTGAGTTCCTCCAGCATTTTGTGTGTGTTACTCTGTCCACAGACACTGTCTGAACTGCTGAATTCCTCCAGCATTTTGTGTGTGTTACTCTGTCCATAGACACTGTCTGACCTGCTGAGTTCCTCCAGCATTTTGTGTGTGTTACTCCGTCCATAGACACTGTCTGACCTGTTGAGTTCCTCCAGCATTTTGTGTGTGTTACTCTGTCCATAGACACTGTCTGACCTGCTGAGATCCTCCAGTATTTTGTGTGTGTTACTCTGTCCTTAGACACTGTCTGACCTGCTGAGTTCCTCCAGCATATTGTGTGTGTTACTCCATCCATAGACACTGTCTGACCTGCTGTGTTCCACCAGCATTTTGTGTGTGTTACTCTGACCATAGACACTGTCTGACCTGCTGAGTTCCTCCAGCATTTTGTGTGTGTTACTCTGTCCATAGACACTGTCTGACCTGCTGAGAACCTCCAGCATTTTGTGTGTGTTACTCTGTCCTTAGACACTGTCTGACCTGCTGAGTTCCTCCAGCATTTTGTGTGTGTTACTCTGACCAGAGACACTGTCTGACCTGCTGAGTTCCTCCAGCATTTTGTCTGTTACTCTGTCCATAGACACTGTCTGACCTGCGAGTTCCTCCAGCATTTTGTGTGTGTTAATCTGACCATAGACACTGTCTGACCTGTTGAGTTCCTCCAGCATTTTGTGTGTGTTACTCTGTCCATAGACACTGTCTGATCTGTTGAGTTCCTCCAGCATTTTGTGTGTGTTACTCTGTCCGTAGACGCTGTCTGACCTGCTGAGTTATTCCAGCATTTTGTGTGTATTACTCTGTCCATAGACACTGTCTGACATGCTGAGTTCCTCCAGCATTTTGTGTGTGTTACTGTGACAATAGACACTGTCAGACCTGCTGAGTTCCTCCATCATTTTGTGTGTGTTACTCTGACCACAGACACTGTCTGACCTGCTGAGTTCGTCCAGCATTTTGTGTGTGTTACTCTGTCCGTAGACACTGTCTGACCTGCTGAGTTCCTCCAGCATTTTGTCTTTGTTACTCTGTCCGTAGACACTGTCTGACCTGCTGAGTTCCTCCAGCATTTTATCTGTGTTACTCTGACCATAGACACTGCCTGACCTGCTGAGTTCCTCCAGCATTTTGTGTGTTACTCTGACCATAGACACTGTCTGACCTGCTGAGTTTCTCCAGCATTTTGTGTGTGTTACTCTGCCCATAGACACTGTCTGACCTGCTGAGTTATTCCAGCATTTTGTGTGTGTTACTCTGCCCATAGACACTATCGGACCTGCTGAGTTCCTCCAGCATTTTGTGTGTGTTAATCTGTCCACAGCCACTATCTGAACTGCTGAGTTCCTCCAGCATTTTGTGTGTGTTACTCTGTCCACAGACACTGTCTGAACTGCTGAATTCCTCCAGCATTTTGTGTGTGTTACTCTGTCCATAGACACTGTCTGACCTGCTGAGTTCCTCCAGCATTTTGTGTGTGTTACTCTGACCATAGTCACTGTCTGACCAGCTCAGTTCCTCCAGCATTTTGTGTGAGTTACTCTGACCATAGACACTGTCTGACCTGCTGAGTTCGTCCAGCATTTTGTGTGAGTTACTCTGTCCGTAGACGCTGTCTGACCTGCTGAGTTATTCCAGCATTTTGTGTGTATTACTCTGTCCATAGACACTGTCTGACATGCTGAGTTCCTCCAGCATTTTGTGTGTGTTACTGTGACAATAGACACTGTCAGACCTGCTGAGTTCCTCCATCATTTTGTGTGTGTTACTCTGACCACAGACACTGTCTGACCTGCTGAGTTCGTCCAGCATTTTGTGTGTGTTACTCTGTCCGTAGACACTGTCTGACCTGCTGAGTTCCTCCAGCATTTTGTCTGTGTTACTCTGTCCGTAGACACTGTCTGACCTGCTGAGTTCCTCCAGCATTTTATCTGTGTTACTCTGACCATAGACACTGCCTGACCTGCTGAGTTCCCCCAGCATTTTGTGTGTTACTCTGACCATAGACACTGTCTGACCTGCTGAGTTTCTCCAGCATTTTGTGTGTGTTACTCTGCCCATAGACACTGTCTGACCTGCTGAGTTATTCCAGCATTTTGTGTGTGTTACTCTGCCCATAGACACTATCGGACCTGCTGAGTTCCTCCAGCATTTTGTGTGTGTTAATCTGTCCACAGCCACTATCTGAACTGCTGAGTTCCTCCAGCATTTTGTGTGTGTTACTCTGTCCACAGACACTGTCTGAACTGCTGAATTCCTCCAGCATTTTGTGTGTGTTACTCTGTCCATAGACACTGTCTGACCTGCTGAGTTCCTCCAGCATTTTGTGTGTGTTACTCCGTCCATAGACACTGTCTGACCTGTTGAGTTCCTCCAGCATTTTGTGTGTGTTACTCTGTCCATAGACACTGTCTGACCTGCTGAGATCCTCCAGTATTTTGTGTGTGTTACTCTGTCCTTAGACACTGTCTGACCTGCTGAGTTCCTCCAGCATATTGTGTGTGTTACTCCATCCATAGACACTGTCTGACCTGCTGTGTTCCACCAGCATTTTGTGTGTGTTACTCTGACCATAGACACTGTCTGACCTGCTGAGTTCCTCCAGCATTTTGTGTGTGTTACTCTGTCCATAGACACTGTCTGACCTGCTGAGAACCTCCAGCATTTTGTGTGTGTTACTCTGTCCTTAGACACTGTCTGACCTGCTGAGTTCCTCCAGCATTTTGTGTGTGTTACTCTGACCAGAGACACTGTCTGACCTGCTGAGTTCCTCCAGCATTTTGTCTGTTACTCTGTCCATAGACACTGTCTGACCTGCGAGTTCCTCCAGCATTTTGTGTGTGTTAATCTGACCATAGACACTGTCTGACCTGTTGAGTTCCTCCAGCATTTTGTGTGTGTTACTCTGTCCATAGACACTGTCTGATCTGCTGAGTTCCTCCATCATTTTGTGTGTGTTACTGTGACAATAGACACTGTGTGACCTGCTGAGTTCCTCCAGCATTTTGTATGTGTTACTCTGTCCATAGACACTGTCTGCCCTGCTGAGATTCTCCAGCATTTTGAGTGTGTTACTCTGACCATAGACACTGTCTGACCTGCTGAGTTCCTCCATCATTTTGTGTGTGTTACTCTGACCACAGACACTGTCTGACCTGCTGAGTTCGTCCAGCATTTTGTGTGTGTTACTCTGTCCGTAGACACTGTCTGACCTGCTGAGTTCCTCCAGCATTTTGTCTTTGTTACTCTGTCCGTAGACACTGTCTGACCTGCTGAGTTCCTCCAGCATTTTATCTGTGTTACTCTGACCATAGACACTGCCTGACCTGCTGAGTTCCTCCAGCATTTTGTGTGTTACTCTGACCATAGACACTGTCTGACCTGCTGAGTTTCTCCAGCATTTTGTGTGTGTTACTCTGCCCATAGACACTGTCTGACCTGCTGAGTTATTCCAGCATTTTGTGTGTGTTACTCTGCCCATAGACACTATCGGACCTGCTGAGTTCCTCCAGCATTTTGTGTGTGTTAATCTGTCCACAGCCACTATCTGAACTGCTGAGTTCCTCCAGCATTTTGTGTGTGTTACTCTGTCCACAGACACTGTCTGAACTGCTGAATTCCTCCAGCATTTTGTGTGTGTTACTCTGTCCATAGACACTGTCTGACCTGCTGAGTTCCTCCAGCATTTTGTGTGTGTTACTCTGACCATAGTCACTGTCTGACCTGCTCTGTTCCTCCAGCATTTTGTGTGTGTTACTCCGTCCATAGACACTGTCTGACCTGCTGAGTTCCTTCTGCATTTTGTCTGTGTTACTCTGACCACAGCCACTATCTGACCAGCACAGTTCCTCCATCATTTTGTGTGTGTTCCTCTGACCATACACACTGTCTGACCTGCTGAGTTCCTCCAGCATTTTGTGTGTGTTACTCTGACCATAGACACTGTCTGATCTGCTGAGTTCCTCCATCATTTTGTGTGTGTTACTGTGACAATAGACACTGTGTGACCTGCTGAGTTCCTCCAGCATTTTGTATGTGTTACTCTGTCCATAGACACTGTCTGCCCTGCTGAGATTCTCCAGCATTTTGAGTGTGTTACTCTGACCATAGACACTGTCTGACCTGCTGAGTTCCTCCAGCATTTTGTGTGTGTTCCTCTGTCCGTAGACACTGTCTGACCTGCTGAGTTATTCCAGCATTTTGTGTGTGTTACTCTGACCATAGACACTGTCTGACCTGCTGAGTTCCTCCAGTTTGTTGTGTGTGTTACTCAGTCCATAGACACTGTCTGACCTGCTGAGTTTCTCCAGCATTTTGTGTGTGTTACTCTGTCCATAGACACTGTCTGACCTGCTGAGTTCCTCCAGCATTTTGTGTGTGTTATTCTGCCCATAGACACTGTCTGACCTGCTGAGTTATTCCAGCATTTTGTGTGTTTTACTCTGCCCATAGACACTATCGGACCTGCTGAGTTCCTCCAGCATTTTGTGTGTTACTCTGTCCACAGACACTGTCTGAACAGCTGAGTTCCTCCAGCATTTTGTGTGTGTTACTCCGTCCATAGACACTGTCTGACCTGCTGAGTTCCTCCAGCATTTTGTCTGTGTTACTCTGACCATAGACACTGTCTGACCTGCTGAGTTCCTCCAGCATTTTGTCTGTGTTACTCTGACCATAGACACTGTCTGACCTGCTGAGTTCCTCCAGAATTTTGTGTGTGTTACTCTGACCATAGACACTGTCTGACCTGTTGAGTTCCTCCAGCATTTCATGTGTGTTACTCTGCCCATAGACACTGTCTGACCTGCTGAGTTATTCCAGCATTTTGTGTGTGTTACTCTGCCCATTGACACTGTCTGACCTGCTGAGTTCCTCCAGCATTTTGTGTGTGTTACTCTGCCCATAGACACTGTCTGACCTGCTGAGTTCCTCCAGCATTTTGTATGTGTTACTCTGTCCATAGACACTGTCTGACCAGCTCAGTTCCTCCAGCATTTTGTGTGAGTTACTCTGACCATAGACACTGTCTGACCTGCTGAGTTCGTCCAGCATTTTGTGTGAGTTACTCTGTCCGTAGACGCTGTCTGACCTGCTGAGTTATTCCAGCATTTTGTGTGTATTACTCTGTCCATAGACACTGTCTGACATGCTGAGTTCCTCCAGCATTTTGTGTGTGTTACTGTGACAATAGACACTGTCAGACCTGCTGAGTTCCTCCATCATTTTGTGTGTGTTACTCTGACCACAGACTCTGTCTGACCTGCTGAGTTCGTCCAGCATTTTGTGTGTGTTACTCTGTCCGTAGACACTGTCTGACCTGCTGAGTTCCTCCAGCATTTTGTCTGTGTTACTCTGTCCGTAGACACTGTCTGACCTGCTGAGTTCCTCCAGCATTTTATCTGTGTTACTCTGACCATAGACACTGCCTGACCTGCTGAGTTCCCCCAGCATTTTGTGTGTTACTCTGACCATAGACACTGTCTGACCTGCTGAGTTTCTCCAGCATTTTGTGTGTGTTACTCTGCCCATAGACACTGTCTGACCTGCTGAGTTATTCCAGCATTTTGTGTGTGTTACTCTGCCCATAGACACTATCGGACCTGCTGAGTTCCTCCAGCATTTTGTGTGTGTTAATCTGTCCACAGCCACTATCTGAACTGCTGAGTTCCTCCAGCATTTTGTGTGTGTTACTCTGTCCACAGACACTGTCTGAACTGCTGAATTCCTCCAGCATTTTGTGTGTGTTACTCTGTCCATAGACACTGTCTGACCTGCTGAGTTCCTCCAGCATTTTGTGTGTGTTACTCCGTCCATAGACACTGTCTGACCAGTTGAGTTCCTCCAGCATTTTGTGTGTGTTACTCTGTCCATAGACACTGTCTGACCTGCTGAGATCCTCCAGTATTTTGTGTGTGTTACTCTGTCCTTAGACACTGTCTGACCTGCTGAGTTCCTCCAGCATATTGTGTGTGTTACTCCATCCATAGACACTGTCTGACCTGCTGTGTTCCACCAGCATTTTGTGTGTGTTACTCTGACCATAGACACTGTCTGACCTGCTGAGTTCCTCCAGCATTTTGTGTGTGTTACTCTGTCCATAGACACTGTCTGACCTGCTGAGAACCTCCAGCATTTTGTGTGTGTTACTCTGTCCTTAGACATTGTCTGACCTGCTGAGTTCCTCCAGCATTTTGTGTGTGTTACTCTGACCAGAGACACTGTCTGACCTGCTGAGTTCCTCCAGCATTTTGTCTGTTACTCTGTCCATAGACACTGTCTGACCTGCGAGTTCCTCCAGCATTTTGTGTGTGTTAATCTGACCATAGACACTGTCTGACCTGTTGAGTTCCTCCAGCATTTTGTGTGTGTTACTCTGTCCATAGACACTGTCTGATCTGTTGAGTTCCTCCAGCATTTTGTGTGTGTTACTCTGTCCGTAGACGCTGTCTGACCTGCTGAGTTATTCCAGCATTTTGTGTGTATTACTCTGTCCATAGACACTGTCTGACATGCTGAGTTCCTCCAGCATTTTGTGTGTGTTACTGTGACAATAGACACTGTCAGACCTGCTGAGTTCCTCCATCATTTTGTGTGTGTTGCTCTGACCACAGACACTGTCTGACCTGCTGAGTTCGTCCAGCATTTTGTGTGTGTTACTCTGTCCGTAGACACTGTCTGACCTGCTGAGTTCCTCCAGCATTTTGTCTTTGTTACTCTGTCCGTAGACACTGTCTGACCTGCTGAGTTCCTCCAGCATTTTATCTGTGTTACTCTGACCATAGACACTGCCTGACCTGCTGAGTTCCTCCAGCATTTTGTGTGTTACTCTGACCATAGACACTGTCTGACCTGCTGAGTTTCTCCAGCATTTTGTGTGTGTTACTCTGCCCATAGACACTGTCTGACCTGCTGAGTTATTCCAGCATTTTGTGTGTGTTACTCTGCCCATAGACACTATCGGACCTGCTGAGTTCCTCCAGCATTTTGTGTGTGTTAATCTGTCCACAGCCACTATCTGAACTGCTGAGTTCCTCCAGCATTTTGTGTGTGTTACTCTGTCCACAGACACTGTCTGAACTGCTGAATTCCTCCAGCATTTTGTGTGTGTTACTCTGTCCATAGACACTGTCTGACCTGCTGAGTTCCTCCAGCATTTTGTGTGTGTTACTCTGACCATAGTCACTGTCTGACCTGCTCTGTTCCTCCAGCATTTTGTGTGTGTTACTCCGTCCATAGACACTGTCTGACCTGCTGAGTTCCTTCTGCATTTTGTCTGTGTTACTCTGACCACAGCCACTATCTGACCAGCACAGTTCCTCCATCATTTTGTGTGTGTTCCTCTGACCATACACACTGTCTGACCTGCTGAGTTCCTCCAGCATTTTGTGTGTGTTACTCTGACCATAGACACTGTCTGATCTGCTGAGTTCCTCCATCATTTTGTGTGTGTTACTGTGACAATAGACACTGTGTGACCTGCTGAGTTCCTCCAGCATTTTGTATGTGTTACTCTGTCCATAGACACTGTCTGCCCTGCTGAGATTCTCCAGCATTTTGAGTGTGTTACTCTGACCATAGACACTGTCTGACCTGCTGAGTTCCTCCAGCATTTTGTGTGTGTTCCTCTGTCCGTAGACACTGTCTGACCTGCTGAGTTATTCCAGCATTTTGTGTGTGTTACTCTGACCATAGACACTGTCTGACCTGCTGAGTTCCTCCAGTTTGTTGTGTGTGTTACTCAGTCCATAGACACTGTCTGACCTGCTGAGTTTCTCCAGCATTTTGTGTGTGTTACTCTGTCCATAGACACTGTCTGACCTGCTGAGTTCCTCCAGCATTTTCTGTGTGTTACTCCGTCCATAGACACTGTCTGACCTGCTGAGTTCCTCCAGCATTTTGTGTGTGTTACTGTGACCATAGACACTGTCTGACCTGCTGAGTTCCTCCAGCATTTTCTGTGTGTTACTCAGTCTCTAGACACTGTCTGACCTGCTGAGTTCCTCCAGCATTTTGCGTGTTACTCTGTCCATAGACACTGTCTGACCTGCTGAGTTCCTCCAGCATTTTGTGTGTGTTACTCTGACCATAGACATTGTCTGACCTGCTGAGTTCCTCCAGCATTTTGTGTGTGTTAATCTGTCCACAGACACTATTGGACCTGCTGAGTTCATCCAGCATTTTGTGTGTTACTCTGTCCACAGACACTGTCTGAACTGCTGAGATCCTCCAGCATTTTGTGTGTGTTACTCTGTCCTTAGACACTGTCTGACCTGCTGAGTTCCTCCAGCATTTTGTGTGTGTTACTCCGTCCATAGACACTGTCTGACCTGCTGAGTTCCTCCAGCATTTTGTGTGTGTTACTGTGACCATAGACACTGTCTGACCTGCTGAGTTCCTCCAGCATTTTGTGTGTGTTACTCCATCCATAGACGCTGTCTGACCTGCTGAGTTCCTCCAGCATTTTGTCTGTGTTACTCTGACCATAGACACTGTCTGACCTGCTGAGTTATTCCAGCATTTTGTGTGTGTTACTCTGTCCATAGACACTGTGTGACCTGCTGAGTTCCTCCAGCATTTTGTGTGTGTTATTCTGCCCATAGACACTGTCTGACCTGCTGAGTTATTCCAGCATTTTGTGTGTTTTACTCTGCCCATAGACACTATCGGACCTGCTGAGTTCCTCCAGCATTTTGTGTGTTACTCTGTCCACAGACACTGTCTGAACAGCTGAGTTCCTCCAGCATTTTGTGTGTGTTACTCCGTCCATAGACACTGTCTGACCTGCTGAGTTCCTCCAGCATTTTGTCTGTGTTACTCTGACCATAGACACTGTCTGACCTGCTGAGTTCCTCCAGCATTTTGTCTGTGTTACTCTGACCATAGACACTGTCTGACCTGCTGAGTTCCTCCAGAATTTTGTGTGTGTTACTCTGACCATAGACACTGTCTGACCTGTTGAGTTCCTCCAGCATTTCATGTGTGTTACTCTGCCCATAGACACTGTCTGACCTGCTGAGTTATTCCAGCATTTTGTGTGTGTTACTCTGCCCATTGACACTGTCTGACCTGCTGAGTTCCTCCAGCATTTTGTGTGTGTTACTCTGCCCATAGACACTGTCTGACCTGCTGAGTTCCTCCAGCATTTTGTATGTGTTACTCTGTCCATAGACACTGTCTGACCAGCTCAGTTCCTCCAGCATTTTGTGTGAGTTACTCTGACCATAGACACTGTCTGACCTGCTGAGTTCGTCCAGCATTTTGTGTGAGTTACTCTGTCCGTAGACGCTGTCTGACCTGCTGAGTTATTCCAGCATTTTGTGTGTATTACTCTGTCCATAGACACTGTCTGACCTGCTGAGTTCCTCCAGCATTTTGTCTGTGTTACTCTGACCATAGACACTGTCTGACCTGCTGAGTTCCTCCAGCATTTTGTCTGTGTTACTCTGACCATAGACACTGTCTGACCTGCTGAGTTCCTCCAGAATTTTGTGTGTGTTACTCTGACCATAGACACTGTCTGACCTGTTGAGTTCCTCCAGCATTTCATGTGTGTTACTCTGCCCATAGACACTGTCTGACCTGCTGAGTTATTCCAGCATTTTGTGTGTGTTACTCTGCCCATTGACACTGTCTGACCTGCTGAGTTCCTCCAGCATTTTGTGTGTGTTACTCTGCCCATAGACACTGTCTGACCTGCTGAGTTCCTCCAGCATTTTGTATGTGTTACTCTGTCCATAGACACTGTCTGACCAGCTCAGTTCCTCCAGCATTTTGTGTGAGTTACTCTGACCATAGACACTGTCTGACCTGCTGAGTTCGTCCAGCATTTTGTGTGAGTTACTCTGTCCGTAGACGCTGTCTGACCTGCTGAGTTATTCCAGCATTTTGTGTGTATTACTCTGTCCATAGACACTGTCTGACATGCTGAGTTCCTCCAGCATTTTGTGTGTGTTACTGTGACAATAGACACTGTCAGACCTGCTGAGTTCCTCCATCATTTTGTGTGTGTTACTCTGACCACAGACACTGTCTGACCTGCTGAGTTCGTCCAGCATTTTGTGTGTGTTACTCTGTCCGTAGACACTGTCTGACCTGCTGAGTTCCTCCAGCATTTTGTCTGTGTTACTCTGTCCGTAGACACTGTCTGACCTGCTGAGTTCCTCCAGCATTTTATCTGTGTTACTCTGACCATAGACACTGCCTGACCTGCTGAGTTCCCCCAGCATTTTGTGTGTTACTCTGACCATAGACACTGTCTGACCTGCTGAGTTTCTCCAGCATTTTGTGTGTGTTACTCTGCCCATAGACACTGTCTGACCTGCTGAGTTATTCCAGCATTTTGTGTGTGTTACTCTGCCCATAGACACTATCGGACCTGCTGAGTTCCTCCAGCATTTTGTGTGTGTTAATCTGTCCACAGCCACTATCTGAACTGCTGAGTTCCTCCAGCATTTTGTGTGTGTTACTCTGTCCACAGACACTGTCTGAACTGCTGAATTCCTCCAGCATTTTGTGTGTGTTACTCTGTCCATAGACACTGTCTGACCTGCTGAGTTCCTCCAGCATTTTGTGTGTGTTACTCCGTCCATAGACACTGTCTGACCTGTTGAGTTCCTCCAGCATTTTGTGTGTGTTACTCTGTCCATAGACACTGTCTGACCTGCTGAGATCCTCCAGTATTTTGTGTGTGTTACTCTGTCCTTAGACACTGTCTGACCTGCTGAGTTCCTCCAGCATATTGTGTGTGTTACTCCATCCATAGACACTGTCTGACCTGCTGTGTTCCACCAGCATTTTGTGTGTGTTACTCTGACCATAGACACTGTCTGACCTGCTGAGTTCCTCCAGCATTTTGTGTGTGTTACTCTGTCCATAGACACTGTCTGACCTGCTGAGAACCTCCAGCATTTTGTGTGTGTTACTCTGTCCTTAGACACTGTCTGACCTGCTGAGTTCCTCCAGCATTTTGTGTGTGTTACTCTGACCAGAGACACTGTCTGACCTGCTGAGTTCCTCCAGCATTTTGTCTGTTACTCTGTCCATAGACACTGTCTGAACTGCGAGTTCCTCCAGCATTTTGTGTGTGTTAATCTGACCATAGACACTGTCTGACCTGTTGAGTTCCTCCAGCATTTTGTGTGTGTTACTCTGTCCATAGACACTGTCTGATCTGTTGAGTTCCTCCAGCATTTTGTGTGTGTTACTCTGTCCGTAGACACTGTCTGACCTGTTGAGTTTCTCCAGCATTTTGTGTGTGTTACTCGGACCATAGACACTGTCTGACCTGCTGAGTTCCTCGAGCATTTTGTGTATGTTACTCTGTCCGTAGACACTGTCTGACCTGCTGAGTTCCTCCAGCATTTTGAGTGTGTGTTACTCCGTCCATAGACACTGTCTGACCTGCTGATTTCCTCCAGCATTTTGTGTGTGTTACTCTGTCCATAGACACTGTCTGACCTGCTGAGTTATTCCAGCATTTTGTGTGTGTTACTCTGCCCATAGACACTATTGGACCTGCTGAGTTCCTACAGCATTTTGTGTGTTACTCTGTCCACAGACACTGTCTGATCTGCTGAGATCCTCCAGCATTTTGTGTGTGTTACTCCTTCCTTAGACACTGTCTGACCAGCTGAGTTCCTCCAGCATTTTGTGTGTGTTACTGTGACCATAGACACTGTCTGACCTGCTGAGTTCCTCCAGCATTTTGTGTGTGTTACTTCATCCATAGACGCTGTCTGACCTGCTGAGTTCCTCCAGCATTTTGTCTGTGTTACTCTGACCATAGACACTGTCTGACCTGCTGAGTTATTCCAGCATTTTGTGTGTGTTACTCTGACCATTGACACTGTCTGACCTGCTGTGTTCCTCCAGCATTTTGTGTGTGTTACTCTGCCCATAGTCACTGTCTGACCTGCTGAGTTATTCCAGCATTTTGTGTGTGTTACTCTGCCCATAGACACTATCGGACCTGCCGAGTTCCTCCAGCATTTTGTGTGTTACTCTGTCCACAGACACTGTCTGAACAGCTGAGTTCCTCCAGCATTTTGTGTGTGTTACTCCGTCCATAGACACTGTCTGACCTGCTGAGTTCCTCCAGCATTTTGTCTGTGTTACTCTGTCCATAGACACTGTCTGACCTGCTGAGTTCCTCCAGCATTTTGTGTGTGTTACTCTGACCATAGACACTGTCTGACCTGCTGAGTTCCTCCAGCATTTTGTCTGTGTTACTCTGACCATAGACACTGTCTGACCTGCTGAGTTCCTCCAGAATTTTGTGTGTGTTACTCTGACCATAGACACTGTTTGACCTGTTGAGTTCCTCCAGCATTTTGTGTGTGTTACTCTGACCATAGACACTGTCTGACCTGCTGAGTTATTCCAGCATTTTGTGTGTGTTACTCTTACCATAGACACCGTCTGACCTGCTGAGTTCCTCCAGCATTTTCTGTGTGTTACTCTGCCCATAGACACTGTCTGACCTGCTGAGTTATTCCAGCATTTTGTGTGTGTTACTCTGCCCATAGACACTATCGGACCTACTGAGTTCCTCCAGCATTTTGTGTGTTACTTTGTCCACAGACACTGTCTGAACAGCTGAGTTCCTCCAGCATTTTGTGAGTGTTACTCCGTCCATAGACACTGTCTGACCTGCTGAGTTCCTCCAGCATTTTGTCTGTGTTACTCTGTCCATAGACACTGTCTGACCTGCTGAGTTCCTCCAGCATTTTGTGTGTGTTACTCTGACCATAGACACTGTCTGACCTGCTGAGTTCCTCCAGCATTTTGTCTGTGCTACTCTGACCATAGACACTGTCTGACCTGCTGAGTTCCTCTAGAATTTTGTGTGTGTTACTCTGACCATAGACACTGTCTGACCTGTTGAATTCCTCCAGCATTTTGTGTGTGTTACTCTGCCCATAGACACTGTCTGACCTGCTGAGTTATTCCAGCATTTTGTGTGTGTTACTCTGCTCATTGACACTGTCTGACCTGCTGAGTTCCTCCAGCATTTTGTGTGTGTTACTCTGTCCTTAGACACTGTCTGACCTGCTGAGTTCCTCCAGCATTTTGTGTGTGTTACTCTGTCCGTAGACACTGTCTGACCTGCTGAGTTCCTCCAGCATTTTGTATGTGTTACTCTGACCATAGACACTGCCTGACCAGCTGAGTTCCTCCAGCATTTTGTGTGTTACTCTGACCATAGACACTGTCTGACCTGCTGAGTTCCTCCACCATTTTGTGTGTTACTCCGTCCACAGACACTGTCTGATCTGCTGAGATCCTCCAGCATTTTGTGTGTGTTACTCCTTCCTTAGACACTGTCTGACCAGCTGAGTTCCTCCAGCATTTTGTGTGTGTTACTGTGACCATAGACACTGTCTGACCTGCTGAGTTCCTCCAGCATTTTGTGTGTGTTACTTCATCCATAGACGCTGTCTGACCTGCTGAGTTCCTCCAGCATTTTGTCTGTGTTACTCTGACCATAGACACTGTCTGACCTGCTGAGTTATTCCAGCATTTTGTGTGTGTTACTCTGACCATAGACACTGTCTGACCTGCTGAGTTCCTCCAGCATTTTGTGTGCGTTACTCTGCCCATAGTCACTGTCTGACCTGCTGAGTTATTCCAGCATTTTGTGTGTGTTACTCGGCCCATACACACTATCGGACCTGCCGAGTTCCTCCAGCATTTTGTGTGTTACTCAGTCCACAGACACTGTCTGCAAAGCTGAGTTCCTCCAGCATTTTGTGTGTGTTACTCTGCCCATAGACACTGTCTGACCTGCTGAGTTATTCCAGCATTTTGTGTGTGTCACTCTGCTCATTGACACTGTCTGACCTGCTGAGTTCCTCCAGCATTTTGTGTGTGTTACTCTGACCATAGACACTGTCTGACCTGCTGAGTTCCTCCAGCATTTTGTGTGTGTTACTCTGCCCATAGACACTGTCTGACCTGCTGAGTTATTCCAGCATTTTGTGTGTGTTACTCTGCCCATAGACACTATCGGACCTGCCGAGTTCCTCCAGCATTTTGTGTGTTACTCTGTCCACAGACACTGTCTGAACAGCTGAGTTCCTCCAGCATTTCGTGTGTGTTACTCCGTCCATAGACACTGTCTGACCTGCTGAGTTCCTCCAGCATTTTGTCTGTGTTACTCTGTCCATAGACACTGTCTGACCTGCTGAGTTCCTCCAGCATTTTGTGTGTGTTACTCTGACCATAGACACTGTCTGACCTGCTGAGTTCCTCCAGCATTTTGTCTGTGTTACTCTGACCATAGACACTGTCTGACCTGCTGAGTTCCTCCAGAATTTTGTGTGTGTTACTCTGCCCATAGACACTGTCTGACCTGCTGAGTTATTCCAGCATTTTGCGTGTGTTACTCTGCCCATTGACACTGTCTGACCTGCTGAGTTCCTCCAGCATTTTGTGTGTGTTACTCTGTCCGTAGACACTGTCTGACCTGCTGAGTTCCTACAGAATTTTGTGTGTGTTACTCCGTCCATTGACACTGTCTGACCTGCTGAGTTCCTCCAGCATTTTGTCTGTGTTACTCTGTCCATAGACACTGTCTGACCTGCTGAGTTCCTCCAGCATTTTGTGTGTGTTACTCTGACCATAGACACTGTCTGACCTGCTGAGTTCCTCCAGCATTTTGTCTGTGTTACTCTGACCATAGACACTGTCTGACCTGCTGAGTTCCTCCAGCATTTTGTGTGTGTTACTCTGCCCATAGACACTTTCTGACCTGCTGAGTTATTCCAGCATTTTGTGTGTGTTACTCTGCCCATTGACACTGTCTGACCTGCTGAGTTCCTCCAGCATTTTGAGTGTGTGTTACTCTGAGCATAGACACTGTCTGACCTGCTGAGTTCCTCCAGCATTTTGTGTGTGTTACTCCGTCCATAGACACTGTCTGACCTGCTGATTTCCTCCAGCATTTTGTGTGTGTTACTCCGTCCATAGACACTGTCTGACCTGCTGAATTCCTCCTGCATTTTGTGTGTGTTACTCTGCCCATAGACAATGTCTGACCTGCTGAGTTATTCCAGCATTTCGTGTGTGTTACTCTGCCCATAGACACTATTGGACCTGCTGAGTTCCTCCAGCATTTTGTGTGTTACTCTGTCCACAGACACTGTCTGATCTGCTGAGATCCTCCAGCATTTTGTGTGTGTTACTCCTTCCTTAGACACTGTCTGACCAGCTGAGTTCCTCCAGCATTTTGTGTGTGTTACTGTGACCATAGACACTGTCTGACCTGCTGAGTTCCTCCAGCATTTTGTCTGTGTTACTCTGACCATAGACACTGTCTGACCTGCTGAGTTATTCCAGCATTTTGTGTGAGTTACTCTGACCATAGACACTGTCTGACCTGCTGAGTTCCTCCAGCATTTTGTGTGTGTTACTCTGCCCATAGACACTGTCTGACCTGCTGAGTTATTCCAGCATTTTGTGTGTCTTACTCTGCCCATAGACACTATCGGACCTGCCGTGTTCCTCCAGCATTTTGTGTGTTACTCTGTCCACAGACACTGTCTGAACAGCTGAGTTCCTCCAGCATTTTGTGTGTGTTACTCCGTCCATAGACACTGTCTGACCTGCTGAGTTCCTCCAGCATTTTCTGTGTGTTACTCTGTCCACAGACACTGTCTGATCTGCTGAGATCCTCCAGCATTTTGTGTGTGTTACTCCTTCCTTAGACACTGTCTGACCAGCTGAGTTCCTCCAGCATTTTGTGTGTGTTACTGTGACCATAGACACTGTCTGACCTGCTGAGTTCCTCCAGCATTTTGTCTGTGTTACTCTGACCATAGACACTGTCTGACCTGCTGAGTTATTCCAGCATTTTGTGTGAGTTACTCTGACCATAGACACTGTCTGACCTGCTGAGTTCCTCCAGCATTTTGTCTGTGTTACTCTGACCATAGACACTGTCTGACCTGCTGAGTTCCTCCAGCATTTTGTGTGTGTTACTCTGCCCATAGACACTGTCTGACCTGCTGAGTTATTCCAGCATTTTGTGTGTGTTACTCTGCCCATAGACACTATCGGACCTGCCGAGTTCCTCCAGCATTTTGTGTGTTACTCTGTCCACAGACACTGTCTGAACAGCTGAGTTCCTCCAGCATTTTGTGTGTGTTACTCCGTCCATAGACACTGTCTGACCTGCTGAGTTCCTCCAGCATTTTGTCTGTGTTACTCTGTCCATAGACACTGTCTGACCTGCTGAGTTCCTCCAGCATTTTGTGTGTGTTACTCTGACCATAGACACTGTCTGACCTGCTGAGTTCCTCCAGCATTTTGTCTGTGTTACTCTGACCATAGACACTGTCTGATCTGCTGAGTTCCTCCAGAATTTTGTGTGTGTTACTCTGACCATAGACACTGTCTGACCTGTTGAGTTCCTCCAGCATTTTGTGTGTGTTACTCTGCCCATAGACACTGTCTGACCTGCTGAGTTATTCCAGCATTTTGCGTGTGTTACTCTGCCCATTGACACTGTCTGACCTGCTGAGTTCCTCCAGCATTTTGTGTGTGTTACTCTGTCCGTAGACACTGTCTGACCTGCTGAGTTCCTACAGAATTTTGTGTGTGTTACTCTGCCCATAGACACTGTCTGACCTGCTGAGTTATTCCAGCATTTTGTGTGTGTTACTCTGCCCATAGACACTATCGGACCTGCCGAGTTCCTCCAGCATTTTGTGTGTTACTCTGTCCACAGACACTGTCTGAACAGCTGAGTTCCTCCAGCATTTTGTGTGTGTTACTCCGTCCATAGACACTGTCTGACCTGCTGAGTTCCTCCAGCATTTTGTCTGTGTTACTCTGTCCATAGACACTGTCTGACCTGCTGAGTTCCTCCAGCATTTTGTGTGTGTTACTCTGACCATAGACACTGTCTGACCTGCTGAGTTCCTCCAGCATTTTGTCTGTGTTACTCTGACCATAGACACTGTCTGACCTGCTGAGTTCCTCCAGAATTTTGTGTGTGTTACTCTGACCATAGACACTGTCTGACCTGTTGAGTTCCTCCAGCATTTTGTGTGTGTTACTCTGCCCATAGACACTGTCTGACCTGCTGAGTTATTCCAGCATTTTGCGTGTGTTACTCTGCCCATTGACACTGTCTGACCTGCTGAGTTCCTCCAGCATTTTGTGTGTGTTACTCTGTCCGTAGACACTGTCTGACCTGCTGAGTTCCTACAGAATTTTGTGTGTGTTACTCCGTCCATTGACACTGTCTGACCTGCTGAGTTCCTCCAGCATTTTGTCTGTGTTACTCTGTCCATAGACACTGTCTGACCTGCTGAGTTCCTCCAGCATTTTGTGTGTGTTACTCTGACCATAGACACTGTCTGACCTGCTGAGTTCCTCCAGCATTTTGTCTGTGTTACTCTGACCATAGACACTGTCTGACCTGCTGAGTTCCTCCAGCATTTTGTGTGTGTTACTCTGCCCATAGACACTTTCTGACCTGCTGAGTTATTCCAGCATTTTGTGTGTGTTACTCTGCCCATAGACACTGTCTGACCTGCTGAGTTCCTCCAGCATTTTGAGTGTGTGTTACTCTGAGCATAGACACTGTCTGACCTGCTGAGTTCCTCCAGCATTTTGTGTGTGTTACTCCGTCCATAGACACTGTCTGACCTGCTGAATTCCTCCAGCATTTTGTGTGTGTTACTCTGCCCATAGACAATGTCTGACCTGCTGAGTTATTCCAGCATTTCGTGTGTGTTACTCTGCCCATAGACACTATTGGACCTGCTGAGTTCCTCCAGCATTTTGTGTGTTACTCTGTCCACAGACACTGTCTGATCTGCTGAGATCCTCCAGCATTTTGTGTGTGTTACTCCTTCCTTAGACACTGTCTGACCAGCTGAGTTCCTCCAGCATTTTGTGTGTGTTACTGTGACCATAGACACTGTCTGACCTGCTGAGTTCCTCCAGCATTTTGTCTGTGTTACTCTGACCATAGACACTGTCTGACCTGCTGAGTTATTCCAGCATTTTGTGTGAGTTACTCTGACCATAGACACTGTCTGACCTGCTGAGTTCCTCCAGCATTTTGTGTGTGTTACTCTGCCCATAGACACTGTCTGACCTGCTGAGTTATTCCAGCATTTTGTGTGTGTTACTCTGCCCATAGACACTGTCTGAACAGCTGAGTTCCTCCAGCATTTTGTGTGTGTTACTCCGTCCATAGACACTGTCTGACCTGCTGAGTTCCTCCAGCATTTTGTGTGTGTTACTCTGACCATAGACACTGTCTGACCTGCTGAGTTCCTCCAGCATTTTGTCTGTGTTACTCTGACCATAGACACTGTCTGACCTGCTGAGTTCCTCCAGAATTTTGTGTGTGTTACTCTGACCATAGACACTCTCTGACCTGCTGAGTTCCTCCAGCATTTTGTGTGTGTTACTCAGTCTAGAGACACTGTCTGACCTGCTGAGTTCCTCCAGCATTTTGTGTGTTACTCTGTCCATAGGCACTGTCTGACCTGCTGAGTTCCTCCAGCATTTTGTGTGTGTTACTCTGACCATAGACACTGCCTGACCTGCTGAGTTCCTCCAGCATTTTCTGTGTGTTACTCTGTCCGTAGACACTGCCTGACCTGCTGAGTTCCACCAGCATTTTCTGTGTGTTACTCTGTCCGTAGACACTGTCTGACCTGCTGAGTTCCTACAGCATTGTGTGTGTGTTACTCTGTCCATAGACACTGTCTGACCTGCTGAGTTCCTCCAGCATTTTGTGTGTGTTACTCTGACCATAGACACTGTCTGACCTGCTGAGTTATTCCAGCATTTTGTGTGTGTTACTCTGTCCATAGACACTGTCTGACCTGATGAGTTCCTCCAGAATTTTGTGTGTGTTACTCTGACCATAGACACTGCCTGACCTGTGAGTTCCTCCTGCATTTTGTGTGTGTTACTCTGGCCACAGACACTGTCTGTCCTGCTGAGTTCCTCCAGCATTTTGTGTGTGTTACTCTGACCATAGACACTGTCTGACCTGTTGAGATTCTCCAGCATTTTGTGTGTGTTACTCTGACCATAGACACTGTCTGACCTGTTGTGATCCACCAGCATTTTGTGTGTTACTCTGTCCGTAGACACTGTCTGACCTGCTGAGTTATTCCAGCATTGTGTGTGTGTTACTCTGACCATAGACACTGTCTGACCTGCTGAGTTATTGCAGCATTTTGTGTGAGTTACTCTGACCATAGATACTCTCTGACCTGCTGAGCTATTCCAGCATTTTGTGTGTGTTACTCTGTCCATAGACACTCTCTGACGTGCTGAGTTCCTCCAGCATTTTGTGTGTGTTGCTCTGACCATAGACACTGTCTGACCTGCTGAGTACCTGCAGCATTTTGACTGTGTTACTCTGTCCATAGACACTGTCTGTCCTGCTGAGTTCCTCCAGCATTTTGTGTGTGTTACTCTGACCACAGACACTGTCTGACCTTTTGAGATCCTCCAGCATTTTGTGTGTTACTCTGTCCATAGACACTGTCTGACCTGTTGAGATTCTCCAGCATTTTGTGTGTGTTACTCTGACCATAGAAACTGTCTGACCTGTTGAGTTTCTCCAGCATTTTGTGTGTGCTACTCTATCCATAGACACTGTCTGACCGGCTGAGTTCCTCCAGCATTTTGTGTGTTACTCTGACCATAGACACTGTCTGACCTGTTGAGTTTCTCCAGCATTTTGTGTGTGTTACTCTGATCATAGACACTGTCTGACCTGCTGAGTTCCTACAGCATTGTGTGTGTGTTACTCTGTCCATAGACACTGTCTGACCTGCTGAGTTCCTCCAGCATTTTGTGTGTGTTACTCTGTCCATAGACACTGTCTGACCTGATGAGTTCCTCCAGCATTTTGTGTGTGTTACTCTGACCATAGACACTGCCTGACCTGTGAGTTCCTCCAGCATTTTGTGTGTGTTACTCTGGCCACAGACACTGTCTGTCCTGCTGAGTTCCTCCAGCATTTTGTGTGTGTTACTCTGACCATAGACACTGTCTGACCTGTTGAGATTCTCCAGCATTTTGTGTGTGTTACTCTGACCATAGACACTGTCTGTCCTGCTGAATTCCTCCAGCATTTTGTGTGTGTTACTCAGTCTGTAGACACTGTCTGACCTGCTGAGTTCCTCCAGCATTTTGTGTGTGTTACTCTGGCCACAGACACTGTCTGTCCTGCTGAGTTCCTCCAGGATTTTGTGTGTGTTACTCTGACCATAGACACTGTCTGACTTGCTGAGTTCCTCCAGCATTTTTTGTGTGTTACTCTGACCATAGACACTGTCTGACCTGCTGAGTTATTCCAGAATTTTTTGTGTGTTACTCTGTCCATGGACGCTCTCTGACCTGCTGAGCTATTCCAGCATTTTGTGTGTGTTACTCTGTCCATAGACACTCTCTGACGTGCTGAGTTCCTCCAGCATTTTGTGTGTGTTGCTCTGACCATAGACACTGTCTGACCTGCTGAGTACCTGCAGCATTTTGACTGTGTTACTCTGTCCTTAGACACTGTCTGTCCTGCTGAGTTCCTCCAGCATTTTGTGTGTGTTACTCTGACCATAGACACTGTCTGACCTTTTGAGATCCTCCAGCATTTTGTGTGTTACACTGTCCATAGACACTGTCTGACCTGTTGAGATTCTCCAGCATTTTGTGTGTGTTACTCTGACCATAGAAACTGTCTTACCTGTTGAGTTTCTCCAGCATTTTGTGTGTGCTACTCTATCCATAGACACTGTCTGACCTGCTGAGTTCCTCCAGCATTTTGTGTGTTACTCTGACCATAGACACTGTCTGACCTGTTGAGTTTCTCCAGCATTTTGTGTGTGTTACTCTGATCATAGACACTGTCTGACCTGCTGAGTTCCTCCAGCATTTTGTGTGTGTTACTCAGTCTAGAGACACTGTCTGACCTGCTGAGTTCCTCCAGCATTTTGTGTGTGTTACTCTGACCATAGACACTGCCTGACCTGCTGAGTTCCTCCAGCATTTTCTGGGTGTTACTCTGTCCGTAGACACTGCCTGACCTGCTGAGTTCCACCAGCATTTTCTGTGTGTTACTCTGTCCGTAGACACTGTCTGACCTGCTGAGTTCCTACAGCATTGTGTGTGTGTTACTCTGTCCATAGACACTGTCTGACCTGCTGAGTTCCTCCAGCATTTTGTGTGTGTTACTCTGACCATAGACACTGTCTGACCTGCTGAGTTATTCCAGCATTTTGTGTGTGTTACTCTGTCCATAGACACTGTCTGACCTGATGAGTTCCTCCAGCATTTTGTGTGTGTTACTCTGACCATAGACACTGCCTGACCTGTGAGTTCCTCCAGCATTTTGTGTGTATTACTCTGGCCACAGACACTGTCTGTCCTGCTGAGTTCCTCCAGCATTTTGTGTGTGTTACTCTGACCATAGACACTGTCTGACCTGTTGAGATTCTCCAGCATTTTGTGTGTGTTACTCTGACCATAGACACTGTCTGTCCTGCTGAATTCCTCCAGCATTTTGTGTGTGTTAATCAGTCTGTAGACACTGTCTGACCTGCTGAGTTCCTCCAGCATTTTGTGTGTGTTACTCTGGCCACAGACACTGTCTGTCCTGCTGAGTTCCTCCAGGATTTTGTGTGTGTTGCTCTGACCATAGACACTGTCTGACTTGCTGAGTTCCTCCAGGAATTTGTGTGTGTTACTCTGACCATAGACACTGTCTGACTTGCTGAGTTCCTCCAGCATTTTGTGTGTGTTACTCTGACCTTAGACTCTTTCTGACCTGCTGAATTCCTCCAGCATTTTGTGTGTGTTACTCAGTCTGTAGACACTGTCTGACCTGCTGAGTTCCTCCAGCATTTTGCGTGTTACTCTGTCCATAGACACTCTCTGACCTGCTGAGTTCCTCCAGCATTTTGTGTGTGTTACTCTGACCATAGACACTGCCTGACCTGCTGAGTTCCTCCAGCATTTTCTGTGTGTTACTCTGTCCGTAGACACTGTCTGTCCTGCTGAATTCCTCCAGCATTTTGTGTGTGTTACTCAGTCTGTAGACACTGTCTGACCTGCTGAGTTCCTCCAGCATTTTGCGTGTTACTCTGTCCATAGACACTCTCTGACCTGTTGAGTTCCTCCAGCATTTTGTGTGTGTTACTCTGGCCACAGACACTGTCTGTCCTGCTGAGTTCCTCCAGGATTTTGTGTGTGTTACTCTGACCATAGACACTGTCTGACCTGCTGAGTTCCTCCAGCATTTTGTGTGTGTTACTCCGTCCATAGACACTATCTGACCTGCTGAGTTCCTCCAGCATTTTGTGTGTGTTACTCCGTCCATAGACACTGTCTGTCCTGCTGAGTTTCTCCAGCATTTTGTGTGTGTTACTCTGCCCATAGACTCTGTCTGACCTGTTGAGATCCTCCAGCATTTTGTGTGTTACTCTGTCCGTAGACACTGTCTGACCTGCTGAGTTATTCCAGCATTTTTTGTGTGTTACTCTGTCCATAGACACTGTCTGACCTGCTGAGTTATTCCAGCATTTTGTGTGTGTTACTCTGTCCGTAGACACAGTCTGACCTGCAGAGTTATTCCAGCATTTTCTGTGTGTTACTCTGACCATAGACACTGTCTGACCTGCTGAGTTCCTCCAGCTTTTTGTGTGTGTTACTCAGTCCATAGACACTGTCTGACCTGCTGAGTTCCTCCAGCATTTTGTGTGTGTTACTCTGTCCATAGACACTGTCTGACCTGCTGAGATCCTCCAGCATTTTGTGTGTGTTACTCCGTCCATAGACACTGTCTGACCTGCTGAGTTCCTCCAGCATTTTGTGTGTGTTACTGTGACCATAGACACTCTCTGACCTGCTGAGTTCCTCCAGCATTTTCTGCGTGTTACTCTGTCCATAGACACTGTCTGATCTGCTGAGTTCCTCCAGCATTTTGTGTGTGTTACTCTGACCATAGACACTGTCTGACCTGCTGAGTTCCTCCAGCATTTTGTGTGTGTTACTCCGTCCATAGACACTGTCTGACCTGCTGAGTTCCTTCAGCATTTTGTCTGTGTTACTCTGACCACAGCCACTGTCTGACCAGCACAGTTCCTCCATCATTTTGTGTGTGTTCCTCTGACCATACACACTGTCTGACCTGCTGAGTTCCTCCAGCATTTTGTGTGTGTTACTCTGACCATAGACACTGTCTGACCTGCTGAGTTCTTCCTGCATTTTGTGTGTGTTATTGTGACAACAGGCACTGTGTGACCTGCTGAGTTCCTCCAGCATTTTGTATGTGTTACTCTGTCCATAGACGCTGTCTGCCCTGCTGAGATTCTCCAGCATTTTGAGTGTGTTACTCTGACTATAGACACTGCCTGACCTGCTGAGTTCCTTCATCATTTTCTGTGTGTTACTCTGTCCGTAGACACTGTCTGACCTGCTGAGTTCCTACAGCATTGTGTGTGTGTTACTCTGACCATAGACACTCTCTGTCCTGCTGAGTTCCTCCAGCATTTTGTGTGTGTTACTCCGTCCTTAGACTCTATCTGACCTGCTGAGTTCCTCCAGCATTTTGTGTGTGTTACTCCGTCCATAGACACTGTCTGACCTGTTGAGATCCTCCAGGTTTTTGTGTGTTACTCTGTCCGTAGACACTGTCTGACCTGCTGAGTTATTCCAGCATTTTTTGTGTGTTACTCTGTCCGTAGACACTGTCCGACCTGCTGAGTTATTCCAGCATTTTGTGTGTGTTACTCTGTCCGTAGACACAGTCTGACCTGCTGAGTTATTCCAGCATTTTGTGTGTGTTACTCTGTCCATAGACACTGTCTGACCTGCTGAGTTCCTCCAGCATTTTGTGTGTGTTACTCTGACCATAGACACTGTCTGACCTGCTGAGTTCCTCCAGCATTTTATGTGTGTTACTCTGACCATAGACACTGTCTGACCTGCTGAGTTCCTCCAGCATTTTCTGTGTGTTAATCTGTCCATAGACACTGTCTGACCTGCTGAGTTCCTCCAGCATTTTGTGTGTGTTACTCTGACCATAGACACTGTCTGACCTGCTATGTTCCTCCAGCATTTTGTGTGTGTTACTCCGTCCATAGACACTGTCTGACCTGCTGAGTTCCTTCTGCATTTTGTCTGTGTTACTCTGACCACAGCCACTATCTGACCAGCACAGTTCCTCCATCATTTTGTGTGTGTTCCTCTGACCATACACACTGTCTGACCTGCTGAGTTCCTCCAGCATTTTGTGTGTGTTCCTCTGACCATACACACTGTCTGACCTGCTGAGTTCCTCCAGCATTTTGTGTGTGTTACTGTGACAATAGACACTGTGTGACCTGCTGAGTTCCTCCAGCATTTTGTATGTGTTACTCTGTCCATAGACACTGTCTGCCCTGCTGAGATTCTCCAGCATTTTGAGTGTGTTACTCTGACCATAGACACTGTCTGACCTGCTGAGTTCCTCCAGCATTTTGTGTGTGTTACTCTGTCCGTAGACACTGTCTGACCTGCTGAGTTATTCCAGCATTTTGTGTGTGTTACTCTGACCATAGACACTGTCTGACCTGCTGAGTTCCTCCAGTTTGTTGTGTGTGTTACTCAGTCCATAGACACTGTCTGACCTGCTGAGTTTCTCCAGCATTTTGTGTGTGTTACTCTGTCCATAGACACTGTCTGACCTGCTGAGTTGCTCCAGCATTTTCTGTGTGTTACTCCGTCCATAGACACTGTCTGACCTGCTGAGTTCCTCCAGCATTTTGTGTGTGTTACTGTGACCATAGACACTGTCTGACCTGCTGAGTTCCTCCAGCATTTTCTGTGTGTTACTCAGTCTCTAGACACTGTCTGACCTGCTGAGTTCCTCCAGCATTTTGCGTGTTACTCTGTCCATAGACACTGTCTGACCTGCTGAGTTCCTCCAGCATTTTGTGTGTGTTACTCTGACCATAGACATTGTCTGACCTGCTGAGTTCCTCCAGCATTTTGTGTGTGTTAATCTGTCCACAGACACTATCTGAACTGCTGAGTTCCTCCAACATTTTGTGTGTGTTACTCTGTCCACAGACACTGTCTAAACTGCTGAATTCCTCCAGCATTTTGTCTGTGTTACTCTGTCCATTGACACTGTCTGACCTGCTGAGTTCCTCCAGCATTTTGTGTGTTACTCCGTCCATAGACACTGTCTGACCTGCTGAGTTCCTCCAGCATTTTGTGTGTGTTACTCTGTCCGTAGACACTGTCTGACCTGCTGAGTTCCTCCAGCATTTTGTCTGTGTTTCTCTGTCCGTAGACACTGTCTGACCTGCTGAGTTCCTCCAGCATTTTATCTGTGTTACTCTGACCATAGACACTGCCTGACCTGCTGAGTTCCTCCAGCATTTTGTGTGTTACTCTGCCCATAGACACTGTCTGACCTGCTGAGTTATTCCAGCATTTTGTGTGTGTTACTCTGCCCATAGACACTGTCTGACCTGCTGAGTTCCTCCAGCATTTTGTATGTGTTACTCTGTCCATAGACACTGTCTGACCAGCTCAGTTCCTCCAGCATTTTGTGTGAGTTACTCTGACCATAGACACTGTCTGACCTGCTGAGTTCGTCCAGCATTTTGTGTGAGTTACTCTGTCCGTAGACGCTGTCTGACCTGCTGAGTTATTCCAGCATTTTGTGTGTATTACTCTGTCCATAGACACTGTCTGACATGCTGAGTTCCTCCAGCATTTTGTGTGTGTTACTGTGACAATAGACACTGTCAGACCTGCTGAGTTCCTCCATCATTTTGTGTGTGTTACTCTGACCACAGACACTGTCTGACCTGCTGAGTTCCTCCAGCATTTTGTGTGTGTTACTCTGTCCGTAGACACTGTCTGACCTGCTGAGTTCCTCCAGCATTTTGTCTGTGTTACTCTGTCCGTAGACACTGTCTGACCTGCTGAGTTCCTCCAGCATTTTATCTGTGTTACTCTGACCATAGACACTGCCTGACCTGCTGAGTTCCTCCAGCATTTTGTGTGTTACTCTGACCATAGACACTGTCTGACCTGCTGAGTTTCTCCAGCATTTTGTGTGTGTTACTCTGCCCATAGACACTGTCTGACCTGCTGAGTTCCTCCAGCATTTTGTGTGTGTTAATCTGTCCACAGACACTATCTGAACTGCTGAGTTCCTCCAACATTTTGTGTGTGTTACTCTGTCCACAGACACTGTCTAAACTGCTGAATTCCTCCAGCATTTTGTCTGTGTTACTCTGTCCATTGACACTGTCTGACCTGCTGAGTTCCTCCAGCATTTTGTGTGTTACTCCGTCCATAGACACTGTCTGACCTGCTGAGTTCCTCCAGCATTTTGTGTGTGTTAATCTGTCCGCAGACACTATTGGACCTGCTGAGTTCCTCCCGCATTTTGTGTGTTACTCTGTCCACAGACACTGTCTGAACTGCTGAGATCCTCCAGCATTTTGTGTGTGTTACTCTGTCCTTAGACACTGTCTGACCTGCTGAGTTCCTCCAGCATTTTGTGTGTGTTACTCCGTCCATAGACACTGTCTGACCTGCTGAGTTCCTCCAGCATTTTGTGTGTGTTACTGTGACCATAGACACTGTCTGACCTGCTGAGTTCCTCCAGCATTTTGTGTGTGTTACTCCATCCATAGACGCTGTCTGACCTGCTGAGTTCCTCCAGCATTTTGTCTGTGTTACTCTGACCATAGACACTGTCTGACCTGGTGAGTTATTCCAGCATTTTGTGTGTGTTACTCTGACCATAGACACTGTCTGACCTGCTGAGTTCCTCCAGCATTTTGTGTGTGTTACTCTGCCCATAGACACTGTCTGACCTGCTGAGTTATTCCAGCATTTTGTGTGTTTTACTCTGTCCATAGACACTATCGGACCTGCTGAGTTCCTCCAGCATTTCGTGTGTGTTACTCTGCCCATAGACACTGTCTGACCTGCTGAGTTATTCCAGCATTTTGTGTGTGTTACTCTGCCCATTGACACTGTCTGACCTGCTGAGTTCCTCCAGCATTTTGTGTGTGTTACTCTGCCCATAGACACTGTCTCACCTGCTGAGTTCCTCCAGCATTTTGTATGTGTTACTCTGTCCATAGACACTGTCTGACCAGCTCAGTTCCTCCAGCATTTTGTGTGAGTTACTCTGACCATAGACACTGTCTGACCTGCTGAGTTCGTCCAGCATTTTGTGTGAGTTACTCTGTCCGTAGACGCTGTCTGACCTGCTGAGTTATTCCAGCATTTTGTGTGTATTACTCTGTCCATAGACACTGTCTGACATGCTGAGTTCCTCCAGCATTTTGTGTGTGTTACTGTGACAATAG
The DNA here is from genome assembly GCF_030144855.1 of Hypanus sabinus. NCBI lineage: Eukaryota > Metazoa > Chordata > Chondrichthyes > Myliobatiformes > Dasyatidae > Hypanus > Hypanus sabinus. Next base: position 312,388 of record NW_026778925.1, read on the forward strand.
ACACTGTCAGACCTGCTGAGTTCCTCCATCATTTTGTGTGTGTTACTCTGACCACAGACACTGTCTGACCTGCTGAGTTCCTCCAGCATTTTGTGTGTGTTACTCTGTCCGTAGACACTGTCTGACCTGCTGAGTTCCTCCAGCATTTTGTCTGTGTTACTCTGTCCGTAGACACTGTCTGACCTGCTGAGTTCCTCCAGCATTTTATCTGTGTTACTCTGACCATAGACACTGCCTGACCTGCTGAGTTCCTCCAGCATTTTGTGTGTTACTCTGACCATAGACACTGTCTGACCTGCTGAGTTTCTCCAGCATTTTGTGTGTGTTACTCTGCCCATAGACACTGTCTGACCTGCTGAGTTATTCCAGCATTTTGTGTGTGTTACTCTGCCCATAGACACTATCGGACCTGCTGAGTTCCTCCAGCATTTTGTGTGTGTTACTCTGTCCATAGACACTGTCTGACCTGCTGAGTTCCTCCAGCATTTTGTGTGTGTTAATCTGTCCACAGCCACTATCTGAACTGCTGAGTTCCTACAGCATTTTGTGTGTGTTACTCTGTCCACAGACACTGTCTGAACTGCTGAATTCCTCCAGCATTTTGTGTGTGTTACTCTGTCCATAGACACTGTCTGACCTGCTGAGTTCCTCCAGCATTTTGTCTGTGTTACTCCGTCCATAGACACTGTCTGACCTGTTGAGTTCCTCCAGCATTTTGTGTGTGTTACTCTGTCCATAGACACTGTCTGACCTGCTGAGATCCTCCAGTATTTTGTGTGTGTTACTCTGTCCTTAGACACTGTCTGAACTGCTGAGTTCCTCCAGCATATTGTGTGTGTTACTCCATCCATAGACACTGTCTGACCTGCTGTGTTCCTCCAGCATTTTGTGTGTGTTACTCTGACCATAGACACTGTCTGACCTGCTGAGTTCCTCCAGCATTTTGTGTGTGTTACTCAGTCTGTAGACAGTGTCAGAACTGCTGAGTTCCTCCAGCATTTTCTGTGTGTTACTCAGTCTGTAGACAGTGTCTGAACTGCTGAGTTCCTCCAGCATTTTGTGTGTGTTACTCTGTCCATAGGCACTGTCTGACCTGCTGAGATCCTCCAGCATTTTGTGTGTGTTACTCTGTCCTTAGACACTGTCTGACCAGCTGAGTTCCTCCAGCATTTTGTGTGTGTTACTCTGACCAGTGACACTGTCTGACCTGCTGAGTTCCTCCAGCATTTTGTCTGTTACTCTGTCCATAGACACTGTCTGACCTGCGAGTTCCTCCAGCATTTTGTGTGTGTTAATCTGACCATAGACACTGTCTGACCTGTTGAGTTCCTCCAGCATTTTGTGTGTGTTACTCTGTCCATAGACACTGTCTGATCTGTTGAGTTCCTCCAGCATTTTGTGTTTGTTACTCTGTCCGTAGACACTGTCTGACCTGTTGAGTTTCTCCAGCATTTTGTGTGTGTTACTCGGACCATAGACACTGTCTGACCTGCTGAGTTCCTCGAGCATTTTGTGTATGTTACTCTGTCCGTAGACACTGTCTGACCTGCTGAGTTCCTCCAGCATTTTGAGTGTGTGTTACTCCGTCCATAGACACTGTCTGACCTGCTGATTTCCTCCAGCATTTTGTGTGTGTTACTCTGTCCGTAGACACTGTCTGACCTGCTGAGTTATTCCAGCATTTTGTGTGTGTTACTCTGCCCATAGACACTGTCTGACCTGCTGAGTTATTCCAGCATTTTGTGTGTGTTACTCTGCCCATTGACACTGTCTGACCTGCTGAGTTCCTCCAGCATTTTGTGTGTGTTACTCTGTCCGTAGACACTATTGGACCTGCTGAGTTCCTCCAGCATTTTGTGTGTTACTCTGTCCACAGACACTGTCTGATCTGCTGAGATCCTCCAGCATTTTGTGTGTGTTACTCCTTCCTTAGACACTGTCTGACCAACTGAGTTCCTCCAGCATTTTGTGTGTGTTACTGTGACCATAGACACTGTCTGACCTGCTGAGTTCCTCCAGCATTTTGTCTGTGTTACTCTGACCATAGACACTGTCTGACCTGCTGAGTTATTCCAGCATTTTGTGTGAGTTACTCTGACCATAGATACTGTCTGACCTGCTGAGTTCCTCCAGCATTTTGTGTGTGTTACTCTACCCATAGACACTGTCTGACCTGCTGAGTTATTCCAGCATTTTGTGTGTGTTACTCTGCCCATAGACACTATCGGACCTGCCGTGTTCCTCCAGCATTTTGTGTGTTACTCTGTCCACAGACACTGTCTGAACAGCTGAGTTCCTCCAGCATTTTGTGTGTGTTACTCCGTCCATAGACACTGTCTGACCTGCTGAATACCTCCAGCATTTTGACTGTGTTACTCTGTCCATAGACACTGTCTGACCTGCTGAGTTCCTCCATCATTCTGTGTGTGTTACTCTGACCATAGACACTGTCTGACCTGTTGAGTTTCTCCAGCATTTTGTGTGTGTTACTCTGTCCATAGACACTGTCTGAGCTGCTGAGTTCCTACAGCATTTTGTGTGTGTTACTATGACCATAGACACTGTCTGACCTGCTGAGTTCCTCCAGCATTTTGTATGTGTTACTCTGAACATAGACACTGTCTGACCTGCTGAGATCCTCCAGCATTTTTTGTGTGTTACTCTGAGCACAGACACTGTCTGTCCTGCTGAGTTTCTCCAGCATATTGTGTGTGTTACTCTGTCCATAGACACTGTCTGACCTGCTGAGTTCCTCCAGCTTTTTTTGTGTGTTACTCTGTCCATTGACACTGTCTGAGCTGCTGAGTTCCTCCAGCATTTTGTGTGTGTTACTCTGTCCATAGACACTGCCTGACCTGCTGAGTTCCTCCAGGATTTTCTGTGTGTTACTCTGTCCGTAGACACTGTCTGACCTGCTGAGTTCCTACAGCATTTTGTGTGTGTTACTATGACCATAGACACTGTCTGACCTGATGAGTTCCTCCAGCATTTTGTGTGTGTTACTCTGACCATATACACTGCCTGACCTGCTGAGTTCCTACAGCATTTTGTGTGTGTTACTCTGCCCGTAGACACTGTCTACCCTGCTGAGTTCCTCCAGCATTTTGTGCGTGTTACTGTGACCATAGACACTGTCTGACCTGCTGAGTTCCTAAGGCATTTTGTGTGTGTTACTCTGACCATAGACACTGTCTGACCTGTTGAGATCCTCTAGCATTTTGTGTGTTACTCTGTCCATAGACACTGTCTGACCTGTTGAGATTCTCCAGCATTTTGTGTGGGTTACTCTGACCATAGACACTGTCTGTCCTGTTGAGTTTCTCCAGCATTTTGTGTGTGTTACTCTGTCCATAGTCACTGTCTGACCTGCTGAGTTCCTCCAGCATTTTGTGTGCTACTCTGACCAAAGACACTGTCTGACCTGTAGAGTTTCTCCAGCATTTTGTGTGTGTTACTCTGACCATAGACACTGTCTGACCTGTTGAGTTTCTCCAGCATTTTGTGTGTGTTACTCTGTCCATAGACACTGTCTGACCTGCTGAGTTCCTGCAGAATTTTGTGTGTGTTACTCTGACGACAGATACTGTCTGACCTGCTGAGTTCCACCAGCATGTTGTGTGTGTTACTCTGACCATAGACACTGTCTGACCTGCTGAGTTCATCCAGCATATTGTGTGTGTTACTCTGTCCGTAGACACTGTCTGACCTGCTGAGTTCCTCCAGCATTTTGTGTGTGTTACTCTGTCCGTATGCACTCTCTGAGCTGCTGAGTTCCTCCAGCATTTTGTGTGTGTTGCTCTGACCATAGACACTGTCTGACCTACTGAGTACCTCCAGCATTTTGACTGTGTTACTTTGTCCATAGACACTGTCTGACCTGCTGAGTTCCTCCAGCATTTTTTGTGTGTTACTCTGTCCATAGACACTCTCTGACGTGCTGAGTTCCTCCAGTATTTTGTGTGTGTTGCTCTGACCATAGACACTGTCTGACCTGCTGAGTTCCTAAGGCATTTTGTGTGTGTTACTCTGACCATAGACACTGTCTGACCTGCTGAGTTCCTCCAGCATTTTGTGTGTGTTACTCTGACCATAGATACTGTCTGACCTGCTGAGTTCCTCCAGCATTTTTTGAGTGTTTCTCTGACCATAGACACTGTCTGACCTGTTGAGATCCTCCAGCATTTTGTGTGTTACTCTGTCCATAGACACTGTCTGACCTGTTGAGATTCTCCAGCATTTTGTGTGTGTTACTCTGACCATAGACACTGTCTAACCTACTGAGTACCTCCAGCATTTTGACTGTGTTACTCTGTCCATAGACACTGTCTGACCTGCTGAGTTCCTCCAGCATTTTGTGTGTGTTACTCTGTCCATAGACACTCTCTGACATGCTGAGTTCCTCCAGTATTTTGTGTGTGTTGCTCTGACCATAGACACTGTCTGACCTGCTGAATACCTCCAGCATTTTGACTGTGTTACTCTGTCCATAGACACTGTCTGACCTGCTGAGTTCCTCCAGCATTCTGTGTGTGTTACTCTGACCATAGACACTGTCTGACCTGTTGAGTTTCTCCAGCATTTTGTGTGTGTTACTCTGTCCGTAGACACTGTCTGACCTGCTGAGTTCCTACAGCATTTTGTGTGTGTTACTATGACCATAGACACTGTCTGACCTGCTGAGTTCCTCCAAGCATTTTGTATGTGTTACTCTGACCATAGACACTGTCGGACCTGCTGAGATCCTCCAGCATTTTTTGTGTGTTACTCTGAGCACAGACACTGTCTGTCCTGCTGAGTTTCTCCAGCATATTGTGTGTGTTACTCTGTCCATAGACACTGTCTGACCTGCTGAGTTCCTCCAGCTTTTTTTGTGTGTTACTCTGTCCATTGACACTGTCTGAGCTGCTGAGTTCCTCCAGCATTTTGTGTGTGTTACTCTGTCCATAGACACTGCCTGACCTGCTGAGTTCCTCCAGCATTTTCTGTGTGTTACTCTGTCCGTAGACACTGTCTGACCTGCTGAGTTCCTCCAGCTTTTTTTGTGTGTTACTCTGTCCATTGACACTGTCTGAGCTGCTGAGTTCCTCCAGCATTTTGTGTGGGTTACTCTGACCATAGACAAAGTCTGACCTGTTGAGTTTCTCCAGCATTTTGTGTGTGTTACTCTGTCCATAGTCACTGTCTGACCTGCTGAGTTCCTCCAGCATTTTGTGTGTTACTCTGACCAAAGACACTGTCTGACCTGTTGAGTTTCTCCAGCAGTTTGTGTGTGTTACTCTGACCATAGACAGTGTCTGACCTGTTGAGTTTCTCCAGCATTTTGTGTGTGTTACTCTGACCACTGGCACTGTCTGACCTGCTGAGTTCCTGCAGAATTTTCTGTGTGTTACTCTGACCACAGACACTGTCTGACCTGCTGAGTTCCACCAGCATTTTGTGTGTGTTACTCTGACCATAGACACTGTCTGACCTGCTGAGTTCATCCAGCATATTGTGTGTGTTACTCTGTCCGTAGACACTGTCTGACCTGCTGAGTTCCTCCAGCATTTTGTGCGTGTTACTCTGTCCGTAGACACTCTCTGAGCTGCTGAATTCCTCCAGCATTTTGTGTGTGTTGCTCTGACCATAGACACTGTCTGACCTACTGAGTACCTCCAGCATTTTGACTGAGTTACTCTGTCAATAGACACTGTCTGACCTGCTGAGTTCCTCCAGCATTTTGTGTGTGTTACTATGTCCATAGACACTCTCTGACGTGCTGAGTTCCTCCAGTATTTTGTGTGTGTTGCTCTGACCATAGACACTGTCTGACCTGCTGAGTTTCTCCAGCATTTTGTGTGTGTTACTCTGTCCATAGACACTGTCTGACCTGCTGAGTTCCTCCAGCATTTTGTGTGTTACTCTGACCATAGCCACTGTCTGACCTGCTGAGTTCCTCCAGCATTTTGTGTGTGTTACTCCGTCCATAGACACTGTCTGACCTGCTGAGTTCCTCCAGCATTTTGTGTGTGTTACTCTGACCATAGACACTGTCTGACCTGTTGAGTTTCTCCAGCATTTTGTGTGTGTTACTCTGACCATAGACACTGTCTGACCTGCAGAGTTCCTCCAGCATTTCGTGTGTGTTACTCAGTCTAGAGACACTGTCTGACCTGCTGAGTTGCTCCAGCATTTTCTGTGTTACTCTGTCCATAGACACTGCCTGACCTGCTGAGATCCTCCAGCATTTTCTGTGTGTTACTCTGTACGTAGACACTGCCTGACCTGCTGAGTTCCTCCAGCATTTTCTGTGTGTTACTCTGTCCGTAGACACTGTCTGACCTGCTGAGTTCCTACAGCATTTTGTGTGTGTTACTCCGTCCATAGACACTGTCTGACCTGCTGAGTTCCTCCAGCATTTTGTGTGTGTTACTCCGTCCATAGACACTGTCTGACCTGCTGAGTTCCTCCAGCATTTTGTGTGTGTTACTCCGTCCATAGACACTGTCTGACCTGCTGAGTTCCTCCAGCATTTTGTGTGTGTTCCTGTGACCATAGACACTGTCTGACCTGCTGAGTTCCTCCAGCATTTTCTGTGTTACTCTGTCCATAGACACTGTCTGACCTGCTGAGTTCCTCCAGCATTTTGTGTGTGTTACTCTGACCATAGACACTGCCTGACCTGCTGAGTTCCTCCAGCATTTTCTGTGTGTTACTCTGTACGTAGACACTGCCTGACCTGCTGAGTTCCTCCAGCATTTTCTGTGTGTTACTCTGTCCGTAGACACTGTCTGACCTGCTGAGTTCCTACAGCATTGTGTGTGTGTTACTCTGTTTATAGACACTGTCTGAACTGCTGATTTCCTCCAGCATTTTGTGTGTGTTACTCTGACCATAGCCACTGTCTGACCTGCTGAGTTCCTCCAGCATTTTGTGTGTGTTACTCCGTCCATAGACACTGTCTGACCTGCTGAGTTCCTCCAGCATTTTGTGTGTGTTACTCCGTCCATAGACACTGTCTGACCTGCTGAGTTCCTCCAGCATTTTGTGTGTGTTACTCCGTCCATAGACACTGTCTGGCCTGCTGAGTTCCTCCAGCATTTTGTGTGTGTTCCTGTGACCATAGACACTGTCTGACCTGCTGAGTTCCTCCAGAATTTTCTGTGTGTTACTCTGACCATAGACACTGTCTGACCTGCTGAGTTCCTCCAGCATTTTGTTTGTGTTACTCTGACCATAGACACTGTCTGACCTGCTGAGTTCCTCCAGCATTTTGTGTGTGTTACTCTGGCCACAGACACTGACTGTCCTGCTGAGTTCCTCCAGCATTTTGTGCGTGTTACTGTGACCATAGACACTGTCTGACCTGCTGAGTTCCTCCAGCATTTTGTGTGTGTTACTCTGACCATAGACACTGTCTGACCTGCTGAGTTCCTCCAGCATTTTGTGTGTGTTACTCTGACCATAGATACTGTCTGACCTGCTGAGTTCCTCCAGCATTTTGTGTGTGTTACTCTGGCCACAGAGACTGTCTGTCCTGCTGAGTTCCTCCAGCATTTTGTCTGTGTTACTCTGACCATAGACACTGTCTGACCTGCTGAGTTCCTCCAGAATTTTGTGTGTGTTACTCTGACCATAGACACTGTCTGACTTGTTGAGTTCCTCCAGCATTTTGTGTGTGTTACTCTGACCATCGACACTGTCTGACCTGCTGAGTTATTCCAGCATTTTGTGTGTGTTACTCTGACCATAGACACTGTCTGACCTGCTGAGTTCCTCCAGCATTTTGTGTGTGTTACTCTGCCCATAGACACTGTCTGACCTGCTGAGTTCTTCCAGCATTTTGTGTGTGTTACTCTGCCCATAGACACTATCGGACCTGCCGAGTTCCTCCAGCATTTTGTGTGTTACTCTGTCCACAGACACTGTCTGAACAGCTGAGTTCCTCCAGCATTTTGTGTGTGTTACTCCGTCCATAGACACTGTCTGACCTGCTGAGTTCCTCCAGCATTTTTTCTGTGTTACTCTGTCCATAGACACTGTCTGACCTGCTGAGTTCCTCCAGCATTTTGTCTGTGTTACTCTGACCATAGACACTGTCTGACCTGCTGAGTTCCTCCAGAATTTTGTGTGTGTTACTCTGACCATAGACACTGTCTGACCTGTTGAGTTCCTCCAGCATTTTGTGTGTGTTACTCTGCCCATAGACACTGTCTGACCTGCTGAGTTATTCCAGCATTTTGTGTGTGTTACTCTGCCCATTGACACTGTCTGACCTGCTGAGTTCCTCCAGCATTTTGTGTGTGTTACTCTGTCGGTAGACACTGTCTGACCTGCTGAGTTCCTCCAGCATTTTGTATGTGTTACTCTGACCATAGACACTGCCTGACCTGCTGAGTTCCTCCAGCATTTTGTGTGTGTTACTCCGTCCATAGACACTGTCTGACCTGCTGATTTCCTCCAGCATTTTGTGTGTGTTACTCCATCCATAGACACTGTCTGACCTGCTGAGTTTCTCCAGCATTTTGTGTGTGTTACTCTGCCCTTAGACACTGTCTGACCAACTGAGTTATTCCAGCATTTTGTGTGTGTTACTCTGCCCATAGACACTATCGGACCTGCTGAGTTCCTCCAGCATTTTGTGTGTTTTACTCTGTCCATAGACACTGTCTGACCTGCTGAGTTCCTCCAGCATTTTGTGTGTGTTTATCTGTCCACAGACACTATCTGAATTGCTGAGTTCCTCCAGCATTTTGTGTGTGTTACTCTGTCCACAGACACTGTCTGAACTGCTGAATTCCTCCAGCATTTTGTGTGTGTTACTCTGTCCATTGACACTGTCTGACCTGCTGAGTTCCTCCAGCATTTTGTGTGTTACTCCGTCCATAGGCACTGTCTGACCTGCTGAGTTCCTCCAGCATTTTGTGTATGTTACTCTGTCCGTAGACTCTGTCTGACCTGCTGAGTTCCTCCAGCATTTTGAGTGTGTGTTACTCTGACCATAGACACTGTCTGACCTGCTGAGTTCCTCCAGCATTTTGTGTGTGTTACTCCGTCCATAGACACTGTCTGACCTGCTGATTTCCTCCAGCATTTTGTGTGTGTTACTCCATCCATAGACACAGTCTGACCTGCTGAGTTCCGCCAGCATTTTGTGTGTGTTACTCTGCCCATAGACACTGTCTGACCTGCTGAGTTATTCCAGCATTTTGTGTGTGTTACTCTGCCCATAGACACTATTGGACCTGCTGAGTTCCTCCAGCATTTTGTGTGTTACTCTGTCCACAGACACTGTCTGAACTGCTGAGATCCTCCAGCATTTTGTGTGTGTTACTCTGTCCTTAGACACTGTCTGACCTGCTGAGTTCCTCCAGCATTTTGTGTGTGTTACTCCGTCCATAGACACTGTCTGACCTGCTGAGTTCCTCCAGCATTTTGTGTGTGTTACTGTGACCATAGACACTCTCTGACCTGCTGAGTTCCTCCAGCATTTTGTGTGTGTTACTCCATCCATAGACGCTGTCTGACCTGCTGAGTTCCTCCAGCATTTTGTCTGTGTTACTCTGACCATAGACACTGTCTGACCTGCTGAGTTATTCCAGCATTTTGTGTGTGTTACTCTGACCATAGACACTGTCTGACCTGCTGAGTTCCTCCAGCATTTTGTGTGTGTTACTCTGCCCATAGACATTGTCTGACCTGCTGAGTTATTCCAGCATTTTGTGTGTGTTACTCTGCCCATAGACACTATCGGACCTGCTGAGTTCCTCCAGCATTTTGTGTGTTACTCTGTCCACAGACACTGTCTGAACAGCTGAGTTCCTCCAGCAATTTGTGTGTGTTACTCCGTCCATAGACACTGTCTGACCTGCTGAGTTCCTCCAGCATTTTGTCTGTGTTACTCTGACCATAGACACTGTCTGACCTGCTGAGTTCCTCCAGCATTTTGTCTGTGATACTCTGACCATAGACACTGTCTGACCTGCTGAGTTCCTCCAGAATTTTGTGTGTGTTACTCTGACCATAGACACTGTCTGACCTGTTGAGTTCCTCCAGCATTTTGTGTGTGTTACTCCGACCATAGACGCTGTCTGACCTGCTGAGTTCCTCCAGCATTTTGTCTGTGTTACTCTGACCATAGACACTGTCTGACCTGCTGAGTTATTCCAGCATTTTGTGTGTGTTACTCCGTCCATAGACACTGTCTGACCTGCTGAGTTCCTCCAGCATTTTGTGTGTGTTACTCTGCCCATAGACACTGTCTGACCTGCTGAGTTATTCCAGCATTTTGTGTGTGTTACTCTGCCCATAGACACTGTCTGACCTGCTGAGTTCCTCCAGCATTTTGTGTGTTACTCTGTCCACAGACAATGTCTGAACTGCTGAGATCCTCCAGCATTTTGTGTGTGTTACTCCGTCCATAGACACTGTCTGACCTGCTGAGTTCCTCCAGCATTTTGTGTGTGTTACTGTGACCATAGACACTGTCTGACCTGCTGAGTTCCTCCAGCATTTAGTGTGTGTTACTTCATCCATAGACGCTGTCTGACCTGCTGAGTTCCTCCAGTATTTTTTCTGTGTTACTCTGACCATAGACACTGTCTGACCTGCTGAGTTATTCCAGCATTTTGTGTGTGTTACTCTGACCATAGACACTGCCTGACCTGCTGAGTTCCTCCAGCATTTTGTGTGTGTTACTCTGTCCGTAGACACTGTCTAACCTGCTGAGTTATTCCAGCATTTTGTGTGTGTTACTCTGTCCGTAGGCACTGTCTGACCTGCTAAGTTCCTCCAGCATTCTGTCTGTGTTACTCTGACCACAGCCACTGTCTGACCTGCTGAGTTCCTCCAGCATTTTGAGAGTGTTACTCTGTCCATAGACACTGTCTGAACTGCTGAGTTCCTCCAGCATTTTGTGTGTGTTACTCTGTCCATAGACACTGTCTGACCTGCTGAGCTATTCCAGCATTTTTTGTGTGTTACTCCATCCGTAGACACTGTCTGACCTGCTGAGTTCCTCCAGCATTTTGTGTGTGTCACTCTGACCATAGACACTGTCTGACCTGCTGTGTTCCTCCAGCATTTTGTGTGTGTTACTCTGTACGTAGACACTGTCTGACCTGCTGAGATATTCCAGCATTTTGTGTGTGTTACTCTGTCCATAGATACAGTCTGACCTGCTGAGTTCCTCCAGCATTTTGTGTGTGTAACTCTGTCCATAGACACCGTCTGACCTGCTGAGTTCCTCCAGCATTTTGTGTGTGTTACTCCGTCCATAGACTGTCTGACCTGCTGAGTTCCTCCAGCATTTTGTGTGTGTTACTCTGTCCGTAGACACTGTCTGACCTGCTGAATGCCTCCAGCATTCTGTGTGTGTTACTCCGTCCATAGACACTGTCTGTCCTGATGAGTTCCTCCAGCATTTTGTGTGTGTTACTCTGTCCATAGACACTGTCTGACCTGCTGAGTTCCTCCAGCATTTTGTGTGTGTTACTCTGTCCGTAGACACTGTCTAACCTGCTGAGTTATTCCAGCATTTTGTGTGTGTTACTCTGTCCGTAGGCACTGTCTGACCTGCTAAGTTCCTCCAGCATTCTGTCTGTGTTACTCTGACCACAGCCACTGTCTGACCTGCTGAGTTCCTCCAGCATTTTGAGAGTGTTACTCTGTCCATAGACAATGTCTGAACTGCTGAGTTCCTCCAGCATTTTGTGTGTGTTACTCTGTCCATAGACACTGTCTGACCTGTTGAGATCCACCAGCATTTTGTGTGTTACTCTGTCCGTAAACACTGTCTGACCTGCTGAGTTATTCCAGCATTGTGTGTGTGTTACTCTGACCATTGACACAGTCTGACCTGCTGAGTTCCTCCAGCATTTTGTGTGTGTTACTCTGACCATAGACACTGTCTGACCTGCTGAGTTCCTCCAGCATTTTGTGTGTGTTACTCTGCCCATAGACATTGTCTGACCTGCTGAGTTATTCCAGCATTTTGTGTGTGTTACTCTGCCCATAGACACTATCGGACCTGCTGAGTTCCTCCAGCATTTTGTGTGTTACTCTGTCCACAGACACTGTCTGAACAGCTGAGTTCCTCCAGCAATTTGTGTGTGTTACTCCGTCCATAGACACTGTCTGACCTGCTGAGTTCCTCCAGCATTTTGTCTGTGATACTCTGACCATAGACACTGTCTGACCTGCTGAGTTCCTCCAGAATTTTGTGTGTGTTACTCTGACCATAGACACTGTCTGACCTGTTGAGTTCCTCCAGCATTTTGTGTGTGTTACTCCGACCATAGACGCTGTCTGACCTGCTGAGTTCCTCCAGCATTTTGTCTGTGTTACTCTGACCATAGACACTGTCTGACCCGCTGAGTTATTCCAGCATTTTGTGTGTGTTACTCCGTCCATAGACACTGTCTGACCTGCTGAGTTCCTCCAGCATTTTGTGTGTGTTACTCTGCCCATAGACACTGTCTGACCTGCTGAGTTATTCCAGCATTTTGTGTGTGTTACTCTGCCCATAGACACTGTCCGACCTGCTGAGTTCCTCCAGCATTTTGTGTGTTACTCTGTCCACAGACAATGTCTGAACTGCTGAGATCCTCCAGCATTTTGTGTGTGTTACTCCGTCCATAGACACTGTCTGACCTGCTGAGTTCCTCCAGCATTTTGTGTGTGTTACTGTGACCATAGACACTGTCTGACCTGCTGAGTTCCTCCAGCATTTAGTGTGTGTTACTTCATCCATAGACGCTGTCTGACCTGCTGAGTTCCTCCAGCATTTTTTCTGTGTTACTCTGACCATAGACACTGTCTGACCTGCTGAGTTATTCCAGCATTTTGTGTGTGTTACTCTGACCATAGACACTGCCTGACCTGCTGAGTTCCTCCAGCATTTTGTGTGTGTTACTCTGTCCGTAGACACTGTCTAACCTGCTGAGTTATTCCAGCATTTTGTGTGTGTTACTCTGTCCGTAGGCACTGTCTGACCTGCTAAGTTCCTCCAGCATTCTGTCTGTGTTACTCTGACCACAGCCACTGTCTGACCTGCTGAGTTCCTCCAGCATTTTGAGAGTGTTACTCTGTCCATAGACACTGTCTGAACTGCTGAGTTCCTCCAGCATTTTGTGTGTGTTACTCTGTCCATAGACACTGTCTGACCTGTTGAGATCCACCAGCATTTTGTGTGTTACTCTGTCCGTAGACACTGTCTGACCTGCTGAGCTATTCCAGCATTTTTTGTGTGTTACTCCATCCGTAGACACTGTCTGACCTGCTGAGTTCCTCCAGCATTTTGTGTGTGTCACTCTGACCATAGACACTGTCTGACCTGCTGTGTTCCTCCAGCATTTTGTGTGTGTTACTCTGTACGTAGACACTGTCTGACCTGCTGAGATATTCCAGCATTTTGTGTGTGTTACTCTGTCCATAGATACAGTCTGACCTGCTGAGTTCCTCCAGCATTTTGTGTGTGTAACTCTGTCCATAGACACCGTCTGACCTGCTGAGTTCCTCCAGCATTTTGTGTGTGTTACTCCGTCCATAGACTGTCTGACCTGCTGAGTTCCTCCAGCATTTTGTGTGTGTTACTCTGTCCGTAGACACTGTCTGACCTGCTGAATGCCTCCAGCATTCTGTGTGTGTTACTCCGTCCATAGACACTGTCTGTCCTGATGAGTTCCTCCAGCATTTTGTGTGTGTTACTCTGTCCATAGACACTGTCTGACCTGCTGAGTTCCTCCAGCATTTTGTGTGTGTTACTCTGTCCGTAGACACTGTCTAACCTGCTGAGTTATTCCAGCATTTTGTGTGTGTTACTCTGTCCGTAGGCACTGTCTGACCTGCTAAGTTCCTCCAGCATTCTGTCTGTGTTACTCTGACCACAGCCACTGTCTGACCTGCTGAGTTCCTCCAGTATTTTGAGAGTGTTACTCTGTCCATAGACACTGTCTGAACTGCTGAGTTCCTCCAGCATTTTGTGTGTGTTACTCTGTCCATAGACACTGTCTGACCTGTTGAGATCCACCAGCATTTTGTGTGTTACTCTGTCCGTAAACACTGTCTGACCTGCTGAGTTATTCCAGCATTGTGTGTGTGTTACTCTGACCATAGACACAGTCTGACCTGCTGAGTTCCTCCAGCATTTTGTGTGTGTTACTCTGACCATAGACACTGTCTGACCTGTTGAGATCCACCGGCATTTTGTGTGTTACTCTGTCCGTAGACACTGTCTGACCTGCTGAGTTATTCCAGCATTGTGTGTGTGTTACTCTGACCATAGACACTGTCTGACCTGCTGAGTTCCTCTAGCATTTTGTGTGTGTTACTCTGACCATAGACACTGTCTGACCTGCTGAGCTATTCCAGCATTTTTTGTGTGTTACTCCATCCGTAGACACTGTCTGACCTGCTGAGTTCCTCCAGCATTTTGTGTGTGTCACTCTGACCATAGACACTGTCTGACCTGCTGAGTTATTCCAGCATTTTGTGTGTGTTACTCTGACCATAGACACTGTCTGACCTGCTGAGTTCCTCCAGCATTTTGTGTGTGTTACTCTGACCATAGACACTGTCTGACCTGTTGAGATCCACCAGCATTTTGTGTGTTACTCCGTCCGTAGACACTGTCTGACCTGCTGAGTTATTCCAGCAATTTGTGTGTGTTACTCTGTACATAGACCCTGTCTGACCTGCTGAGTTCCTCCAGCATTTTGTGTGTGTTACTCTGACCATAGACACTGTCTGACCTGCTGAGTTCCTCCAGCATTTTGTGTGTGTTACTCTGGCCGTAGACACTGTCTGACCTGCTGAGTTATTCCAGCATGTAGTGTGTGTTACTCTGTCCATAGACACTGTCTCACCTGCTGTGTGCCTCCAGCATTTTGTGTGTGTTACTCTGACCATAGACACTGTCTGACCTGCTGAGTTATTCCAGCATTTTGTGTGTGTTACTCTGACCATAGACACTGCCTTACCTGTTGAGATCCAACAGCATTTTGTGTGTTACTCCGTCCGTAGACACTGTCTGACCTGCTGAGTTCCTCCAGCATTTTGTGTGTGTCACTCTGACCATAGACACTGTCTGACCTGCTGTTTTTTTCCAGCATTTTGTGTGTGTTACTCTGACCATAAACACTGTCTGACCTGTTGAGTTCCTCCAGCATTTTGTGTGTGTTACTCTGACCATAGACACTGTCTGACCTGTTGAGATCCACCGGCATTTTGTGTGTTACTCTGTCCGTAGACACTGTCTGACCTGCTGTGCTATTCCAGCATTGTGTGTGTGTTACTCTGACCATAGACACTGTCTGACCTGCTGAGTTATTCCAGCATTTTGTGTGTGTTACTCTGACCATAGACACTGTCTGACCTGCTGAGTTATTCCAGCATTTTGTGTTTGTTACTCTGACCATAGACACTGTCTGACCTGCTGAGTTATTCCAGCATTTTTTGTGTGTTACTCTGACCATAGACACTGTCTGACCTGCTGAGTTCCTCCAGCATTTTGTGTGTGTCACTCTGACCATAGACACTGTCTGACCTGCTGAGTTCCTCCAGCATTTTGTGTGTGTTACTCTGACCATAGACACTGTCTGACCGGCTGAGTTATTCCAGCATTTTGTGTGTGTTACTCTGACCATAGACACTGTCTGACCTGCTGAGTTCCTCCAGCATTTTGTGTGTGTTACTCTGACCATAGACACTGTCTGACCTGTTGAGATCCACCAGCATTTTGTGTGTTACTCCGTCCGTAGACACTGTCTGACCTGCTGAGTTATTCCAGCATTTTGTGTGTGTTACTCTGTCCATAGACTCTGACTGACCTGCTGAGTTCCTCCAGCATTTTGTGTGTGTTACTCTGACCATAGACACTGTCCGACCTGCTGAGTTCCTCCAGCATTTTCTGTGTGTTACTCTATCCATAGACACTGTCTGACCTGCTGAGTTCCTCCAGCATTTTGTGTGTGTTACTCTGACCATAGACACTGTCTGAGCTGCAGAGTTCTTCCAGCATTTTGTGTGTGTTACTCTGTCCATAGACACTGTCTGACCTGCTGAGTTCTTCCAGCATTTTGTGTGTGTTACTCTGACCATAGACACTCTCTGACCTGTTGAGATCCACCAGCATTTTGTGTGTTACTCTGTCCGTAGACACTGTCTGACCTGCTGAGTTATTCCAGCATTGTGTGTGTGTTACTCTGACCATAGACACTGTCTGACCTGCTGAGTTCCTCCAGCATTTTGTGAGAGTTACTCCGTGCATAGACACTGTCTGACCTGCTGAGTTCCTCCAGCATTTTGTGTGTGTTACTCTGTCCGTAGACTCTGTCTGACCTGCTGAGTTATTCCAGCATTTTGTGTGTGTTACTCTGTTCATAGACACTGTCTGACCTGCTGAGTGCCTCCAGCATTCTGTATGTGATACTCCGTCCATAGACACTGTCTGACCTGCTGAGTTCCTCCAGCATTTTGTGTGTGTTACTCCGTCCATAGACACTGTCTGGCCTGCTGAGTTATTCCAGCATTTTGTGTGTGTTACTCTGTTCATAGACACTGTCTGACCTGCTGAGTGCCTCCAGCATTCTGTGTGTGATACTCCGTCCATAGACACTGTCTGACCTGCTGAGTTCCTCCAGCATTTTGTGTGTGTTACTCCGTCCATAGACACTGTCTGGCCTGCTGAGTTATTCCAGCATTTTGTGTGTGTTACTCTGACCATAGACACTGTCTGACCTGCTGAGTTCTTCCAGCATTTTGTGAGTGTTACTCCGTGCATAGACACTGTCTGACCTGTTGAGATCCACCGGCATTTTGTGTGTTACTCTGTCCGTAGACACTGTCTGACCTGCTGAGTTATTCCAGCATTGTGTGTGTGTTACTCTGACCATAGACACTGTCTGACCTGCTGAGTTATTCCAGCATTTTGTGTGTGTTACTCTGACCATAGACACTGTCTGACCTGCTGAGTTATTCCAGCATTTTGTGTTTGTTACTCTGACCATAGACACTGTCTGACCTGCTGAGTTATTCCAGCATTTTTTGTGTGTTACTCTGACCATAGACACTGTCTGACCTGCTGAGTTCCTCCAGCATTTTGTGTGTGTCACTCTGACCATAGACACTGTCTGACCTGCTGAGTTCCTCCAGCATTTTGTGTGTGTTACTCTGACCATAGACACTGTCTGACCGGCTGAGTTATTCCAGCATTTTGTGTGTGTTACTCTGACCATAGACACTGTCTGACCTGCTGAGTTCCTCCAGCATTTTGTGTGTGTTACTCTGACCATAGACACTGTCTGACCTGTTGAGATCCACCAGCATTTTGTGTGTTACTCCGTCCGTAGACACTGTCTGACCTGCTGAGTTATTCCAGCATTTTGTGTGTGTTACTCTGTCCATAGACTCTGACTGACCTGCTGAGTTCCTCCAGCATTTTGTGTGTGTTACTCTGACCATAGACACTGTCCGACCTGCTGAGTTCCTCCAGCATTTTGTGTGTGTTACTCTGACCATAGACACTGTCTGACCTGCTGAGTTCCTCCAGCATTTTGTGTGTGTTACTCTGACCATAGACACTGTCTGACCTGTTGAGATCCACCAGCATTTTGTGTGTTACTCCGTCCGTAGACACTGTCTGACCTGCTGAGTTATTCCAGCAATTTGTGTGTGTTACTCTGTACATAGACCCTGTCTGACCTGCTGAGTTCCTCCAGCATTTTGTGTGTGTTACTCTGACCATAGACACTGTCTGACCTGCTGAGTTCCTCCAGCATTTTGTGTGTGTTACTCTGTCCGTAGACACTGTCTGACCTGCTGAGTTATTCCAGCATGTAGTGTTTGTTACTCTGTCCATAGACACTGTCTCACCTGCTGTGTGCCTCCAGCATTTTGTGTGTGTTACTCTGACCATAGACACTGTCTGACCTGCTGAGTTATTCCAGCATTTTGTGTGTGTTACTCTGACCATAGACACTGCCTTACCTGTTGAGATCCAACAGCATTTTGTGTGTTACTCCGTCCGTAGACAATGTCTGACCTGCTGAGTTCCTCCAGCATTTTGTGTGTGTCACTCTGACCATAGACACTGTCTGACCTGCTGTTTTTTTCCAGCATTTTGTGTGTGTTACTCTGACCATAGACACTGTCTGACCTGTTGAGTTCCTCCAGCATTTTGTGTGTGTTACTCTGACCATAGACACTGTCTGACCTGTTGAGATCCACCGGCATTTTGTGTGTTACTCTGTCCGTAGACACTGTCTGACCTGCTGAGTTATTCCAGCATTGTGTGTGTGTTACTCTGACCATAGACACTGTCTGACCTGCTGAGTTATTCCAGCATTTTGTGTGTGTTACTCTGACCATAGACACTGTCTGACCTGCTGAGTTATTCCAGCATTTTGTGTTTGTTACTCTGACCATAGACACTGTCTGACCTGCTGAGTTATTCCAGCATTTTTTGTGTGTTACTCTGACCATAGACACTGTCTGACCTGCTGAGTTCCTCCAGCATTTTGTGTGTGTCACTCTGACCATAGACACTGTCTGACCTGCTGAGTTCCTCCAGCATTTTGTGTGTGTTACTCTGACCATAGACACTGTCTGACCGGCTGAGTTATTCCAGCATTTTCTGTGTGTTACTCTGACCATAGACACTGTCTGACCTGCTGAGTTCCTCCAGCATTTTGTGTGTGTTACTCTGACCATAGACACTGTCTGACCTGTTGAGATCCACCAACATTTTGTGTGTGTTACTCCGTCCGTAGACACTGTCTGACCTGCTGAGTTATTCCAGCATTTTGTGTGTGTTACTCTGTCCATAGACTCTGACTGACCTGCTGAGTTCCTCCAGCATTTTGTGTGTGTTACTCTGACCATAGACACTGTCCGACCTGCTGAGTTCCTCCAGCATTTTTTGTGTGTTACTCTATCCATAGACACTGTCTGACCTGCTGAGTTCCTCCAGCATTTTGTGTGTGTTACTCTGACCATAGACACTGTCTGAGCTGCAGAGTTCTTCCAGCATTTTGTGTGTGTTACTCTGTCCATAGACACTGTCTGACCTGCTGAGTTCCTTCAGCATTTTGTGTGTGTTACTCTGACCATAGACACTCTCTGACCTGTTGAGATCCACCAGCATTTTTTGTGTTACTCTGTCCGTAGACACTGTCTGACCTGCTGAGTTATTCCAGCATTGTGTGTGTATTACTCTGACCATAGACACTGTCTGACCTGCTGAGTTCCTCCAGCATTTTGTGAGTGTTACTCCGTGCATAGACACTGTCTGACCTGCTGAGTTCCTCCAGCATTTTGTGTGTGTTACTCTGTCCGTAGACTCTGTCTGACCTGCTGAGTTATTCCAGCATTTTGTGTGTGTTACTCTGTCCATAGACACTGTCTGACCTGCTGAGTGCCTCCAGCATTCTGTGTGTGATACTCCGTCCATAGACACTGTCTGACCTGCTGAGTTCCTCCAGCATTTTGTCTGTGTTACTCCGTCCATAGACACTGTCTGGCCTGCTGAGTTATTCCAGCATTTTGTGTGTGTTACTCTATCCGTAGACACTGACTAACCTGCACAGTTCCTCCAGCATTTTGTGTGTGATACTCTGTACGTAGACACAGTCTGACCGGCTGAGTTCCTCCAGCATTTTGTGTGTGTAACTCTGTCTGACCTGCTGAGTGCCTCCAGCATTCTGTGTGTGTTACTCCTTCCATAGACACTGTCTGACCTGCTGAGTTCCTCCAGCTTTTTGTGAGTGTTACTCTGACCATAGACACTGTCTGACCTGTTGAGATCCACCAGCATTTAGTGTGTTACTCTGTCCGTAGACACTGTCTGACCTGCTGAGTTCCTCCAGCATTTTGTGTGTGTTACTCTGACCACAGACACTGTCTGACCTGCTGAGTTCCTCCAGCATTTTGTGTGTGTTACTCTGACCATAGACACTGTCTGACCTGCTGAGTTATTCCAGCATTTTGTGTGTGTTACTCTGACCATAGACACTGTCTGACCTGCTGAGTTCCTCCAGCATTTTGTGTGTGTTACTCTGACCATAGACACTGTCTGACCTGTTGAGATCCACCAGCATTTTTTGTGTTACTCTGTCCGTAGACACTGTCTGACCTGCTGAGTTATTCCAGCATTGTGTGTGTGTTACTCTGACCATAGACACTGTCTGACCTGCTGAGTTCCTCCAGCATTTTGTGTGTGTTACTCTGACCATAGTCACTGTCTGGCCTGTTGAGATCCACCAGCATTTTGAGTGTTACTCCGTCCGTAGACACTGTCTGACCTGCTGAGTTCCTCCAGCATTTTTTGTGTGTCACTCTGACCATAGACACTGTCTGACCTGCTGAGTTCCTCCAGCATTTTGTGTGTGTTACTCAGACCATTGACACTGTCTGACCTGCTGAGTTATTCCAGCATTTTGTGTGTGTTACCCTGACCATAGACACTGTCTTACCTTTTGAGATCCAACAGCATTTTGTGTGTTACTCCGTCCGTAGACACTGTCTGACCTGCTGAGTTCCTCCAGCATTTTGTGTGTGTCACTCTGACCATAGACACTGTCTGACCTGCTGAGTTCCTCCAGCATTTTGTGTGTGTCACTCTGACCATAGACACTGTCTGAACTGCTGAGTTCCTCCAGCATTTTGTGTGTGTTACTCTGACCATAGACACTGTCAGACCTGCTGAGTTCCTCCAGCATTTTGTGTGTGTTACTCTGTCCGTAGACACTGTCTAACCTGCTGAGTTATTCCAGCATTTTGTGTGTGTTACTCTGTCCGTAGGCACTGTCTGACCTGCTAAGTTCCTCCAGCATTCTGTCTGTGTTACTCTGACCACAGCCACTGTCTGACCTGCTGAGTTCCTCCAGCATTTTGAGAGTGTTACTCTGTCCATAGACACTGTCTGAACTGCTGAGTTCCTCCAGCATTTTGTGTGTGTTACTCTGTCCATAGACACTGTCTGACCTGTTGAGATCCACCAGCATTTTGTGTGTTACTCTGTCAGTAGACACTGTCTGACCTGCTGAGCTATTCCAGCATTTTTTGTGTGTTACTCCATCCGTAGACACTGTCTGACCTGCTGAGTTCCTCCAGCATTTTGTGTGTGTCACTCTGACCATAGACACTGTCTGACCTGCTGTGTTCCTCCAGCATTTTGTGTGTGTTACTCTGTACGTAGACACTGTCTGACCTGCTGAGATATTCCAGCATTTTGTGTGTGTTACTCTGTCCATAGATACAGTCTGACCTGCTGAGTTCCTCCAGCATTTTGTGTGTGTAACTCTGTCCATAGACACTGTCTGACCTGCTGAGTGCCTCCAGCATTATGTGTGTGTTACTCCGTCCATAGACACCGTCTGACCTGCTGAGTTCCTCCAGCATTTTGTGTGTGTTACTCCGTCCATAGACTGTCTGACCTGCTGAGTTCCTCCAGCATTTTGTGTGTGTTACTCTGACCGTAGACACTGTCTGACCTGCTGAATGCCTCCAGCATTCTGTGTGTGTTACTCCGTCCATAGACACTGTCTGTCCTGATGAGTTCCTCCAGCATTTTGTGTGTGTTACTCTGTCCATAGACACTGTCTGACCTGCTGAGTTCCTCCAGCATTTTGTGTGTGTTACTCTGTCCGTAGACACTGTCTAACCTGCTGAGTTATTCCAGCATTTTGTGTGTGTTACTCTGTCCGTAGGCACTGTCTGACCTGCTAAGTTCCTCCAGCATTCTGTCTGTGTTACTCTGACCACAGCCACTGTCTGACCTGCTGAGTTCCTCCAGCATTTTGTGTGTGTTACTCTGACCATAGACACTGTCTGACCTGTTGAGATCCACCGGCATTTTGTGTGTTACTCTGTCCGTAGACACTGTCTGACCTGCTGAGTTATTCCAGCATTGTGTGTGTGTTACTCTGACCATAGACACTGTCTGACCTGCTGAGTTCCTCTAGCATTTTGTGTGTGTTACTCTGACCATAGACACTATCTGACCTGCTGAGCTATTCCAGCATTTTTTGTGTGTTACTCCATCCGTAGACACTGTCTGACCTGCTGAGTTCCTCCAGCATTTTGTGTGTGTCACTCTGTCCATAGACACTGTCTGACCTGCTGAGTTATTCCAGCATTTTGTGTGTGTTACTCTGACCATAGACCCTGTCTGACCTGCTGAGTTCCTCCAGCATTTTGTGTGTGTTACTCTGACCATAGACACTGTCTGACCTGCTGAGTTCCTCCAGCATTTTGTGTGTGCTACTCTGTCCGTAGACACTGTCTGACCTGCTGAGTTATTCCAGCATGTAGTGTGTGTTACTCTGTCCATAGACACTGTCTCACCTGCTGAGTGCCTCCAGCATTTTGTGTGTGTTACTCTGACCATAGACACTGTCTGACCTGCTGAGTTATTCCAGCATTTTGTGTGTGTTACTCTGACCATAGACACTGCCTTACCTGTTGAGATCCAACAGCATTTTGTGTGTTACTCCGTCCGTAGACACTGTCTGACCTGCTGAGTTCCTCCAGCATTTTGTGTGTGTCACTCTGACCATAGACACTGTCTGACCTGCTGTTTTTTTCCAGCATTTTGTGTGTGTTACTCTGACCATAGACACTGTCTGACCTGTTGAGTTCCTCCAGCATTTTGTGTGTGTTACTCTGACCATAGACACTGTCTGACCTGTTGAGATCAACCGGCATTTTGTGTGTTACTCTGTCCATAGACACTGTCAGACCTGCTGAGTTATTCCAGCATTGTGTGTGTGTTACTCTGACCATAGACACTGTCTGACCTGCTGAGTTATTCCAGCATTTTGTGTGTGTTACTCTGACCATAGACACTGTCTGACCTGCTGAGTTATTCCAGCATTTTGTGTGTGTTACTCTGACCATAGACACTGTCTGACCTGCTGAGTTATTCCAGCATTTTTTGTGTGTTACTCTGACCATAGACACTGTCTGACCTGCTGAGTTCCTCCAGCATTTTGTGTGTGTTACTCTGACCATAGACACTGTCTGACCGGCTGAGTTATTCCAGCATTTTGTGTGTGTTACTCTGTACGTAGACACTGTCTGACCTGCTGAGTGCCTCCAGCATTCTGTGTGTGTTACTCCTTCCATAGACACTGTCTGACCTGCTGAGTTCCTCCAGCTTTTTGTGTGTGTTACTCTGACCATAGACACTGTCTGACCTGTTGAGATCCACCAGCATTTAGTGTGTGTTACTCTGTCCGTAGACACTGTCTGACCTGCTGAGTTCCTCCAGCATTTTGTGTGTGTTACTCTGACCATAGACACTGTCTGACCTGCTGAGTTATTCTAGCATTTTGTGTGTGTTACTCTGACCATAGACACTGTCTGACCTGCTGAGTTCCTCCAGCATTTTGTGTGTGTTACTCTGACCATAGACACTGTCTGACCTGCTGAGTTCCTCCAGCATTTTGTGTGTGTTACTCTGTCCATAGACACTGTCTGACCTGCTGAGTTCCTCCAGCATTTTGTGTGTGTTACTCTGACCATAGACACTGTCTGAGCTGCAGAGTTCTTCCAGCATTTTGTGTGTGTTACTCTGTCCATAGACACTGTCTGACCTGCTGAGTTCCTCCAGCATTTTGTGTGTGTTACTCTGACCATAGACACTCTCTGACCTGTTGAGATCCACCAGCATTTTGTGTGTTACTCTGTCCGTAGACACTGTCTGACCTGCTGAGTTATTCCAGCATTGTGTGTGTGTTACTCTGACCATAGACACTGTCTGACCTGCTGAGTTCCTCCAGCATTTTGTGAGTGTTACTCCGTGCATAGACACTGTCTGACCTGCTGAGTTCCTCCAGCATTTTGTGTGTGTTACTCTGTCCGTAGACTCTGTCTGACCTGCTGAGTTATTCCAGCATTTTGTGTGTGTTACTCTGTCCATAGACACTGTCTGACCTGCTGAGTGCCTCCAGCATTCTGTGTGTGATACTCCGTCCATAGACACTGTCTGACCTGCTGAGTTCCTCCAGCATTTTGTGTGTGTTACTCTGTCCATAGACACTGTCTGGCCTGCTGAGTTATTCCAGCATTTTGTGTGTGTTACTCTATCCGTAGACACTGACTAACCTGCACAGTTCCTCCAGCATTTTGTGTGTGATACTCTGTACGTAGACACAGTCTGACCGGCTGAGTTCCTCCAGCATTTTGTGTGTGTAACTCTGTCCATAGACACTGTCTGACCTGCTGAGTGCCTCCAGCATTCTGTGTGTGTTACTCCTTCCATAGACACTGTCTGACCTGCTGAGTTCCTCCAGCTTTTTGTGTGTGTTACTCTGACCATAGACACTGTCTGACCTGTTGAGATCCACCAGCATTTAGTGTGTTACTCTGTCCGTAGACACTGTCTGACCTGCTGAGTTCCTCCAGCATTTTGTGTGTGTTACTCTGACCATAGACACTGTCTGACCTGCTGAGTTATTCCAGCATTTTGTGTGTGTTACTCTGACCATAGACACTGTCTGACCTGCTGAGTTCCTCCAGCATTTTGTGTGTGTTACTCTGACCATAGACACTGTCTGACCTGTTGAGATCCACCAGCATTTTTTGTGTTACTCTGTCCGTAGACACTGTCTGACCTGCTGAGTTATTCCAGCATTGTGTGTGTGTTACTCTGACCATAGACACTGTCTGACCGGCTGAGTTATTCCAGCATTTTGTGTGTGTTACTCTGACCATAGACACTGTCTGACCTGCTGAGTTCCTCCAGCATTTTGTGTGTGTTACTCTGACCATAGACACTGTCTGACCTGTTGAGATCCACCAGCATTTTGTGTGTTACTCCGTCCGTAGACACTGTCTGACCTGCTGAGTTCCTCCAGCATTTTGTGTGTGTTACTCTGACCATAGACACTGTCTGACCTGTTGAGATCCACCAGCATTTTTTGTGTTACTCTGTCCGTAGACACTGTCTGACCTGCTGAGTTATTCCAGCATTGTGTGTGTGTTACTCTGACCATAGACACTGTCTGACCGGCTGAGTTATTCCAGCATTTTGTGTGTGTTACTCTGACCATAGACACTGTCTGACCTGCTGAGTTCCTCCAGCATTTTGTGTGTGTTACTCTGACCATAGACACTGTCTGACCTGTTGAGATCCACCAGCATTTTGTGTGTTACTCCGTCCGTAGACACTGTCTGACCTGCTGAGTTATTCCAGCATTTTGTGTGTGTTACTCTGTCCATAGACTCTGACTGACCTGCTGAGTTCCTCCAGCATTTTGTGTGTGTTACTCTGACCACAGACACTGTCCGACCTGCTGAGTTCCTCCAGCATTTTGTGTGTGTTACTCTATCCATAGACACTGTCTGACCTGCTGAGTTCCTCCAGCATTTTGTGTGTGTTACTCTGACCATAGACACTGTCTGAGCTGCAGAGTTCTTCCAGCATTTTGTGTGTGTTACTCTGTCCATAGACACTGTCTGACCTGCTGAGTTCCTCCAGCATTTTGTGTGTGTTACTCTGACCATAGACACTCTCTGACCTGTTGAGATCCACCAGCATTTTGTGTGTTACTCTGTCCGTAGACACTGTCTGACCTGCTGAGTTATTCCAGCATTTTGTGTGTGTTACTCTGTCCATAGACACTGTCTGACCTGCTGAGTGCCTCCAGCATTCTGTGTGTGATACTCCGTCCATAGACACTGTCTGACCTGCTGAGTTCCTCCAGCATTTTGTGTGTGTTACTCTGTCCATAGACACTGTCTGGCCTGCTGAGTTATTCCAGCATTTTGTGTGTGTTACTCTATCCGTAGACACTGACTAACCTGCACAGTTCATCCAGCATTTTGTGTGTGATACTCTGTACGTAGACACAGTCTGACCGGCTGAGTTCCTCCAGCATTTTGTGTGTGTAACTCTGTCCATAGACACTGTCTGACCTGCTGAGTGCCTCCAGCATTCTGTGTGTGTTAAATAGACACTGTCTGACCTGCTGAGTTCCTCCAGCATTTTGTGTGTGTTACTCTGACCATAGACACTGTCTGACCTGTTGAGATCCACCAGCATTTAGTGTGTTACTCCGTCCGTAGACACTGTCTGACCTGCTGAGTTCCTCCAGCATTTTGTGTGTGTTACTCTGACCATAGACAGTGTCTGACCTGCTGAGTTCCTCCAGCATTTTGTGTGTGTTACTCTGACCATAGACACTGTCTGACCTGCTGAGTTCCTCCAGCATTTTGTGTGTGTTACTCTGACCATAGACACTGTCTGACCTGCTGAGTTATTCCAGCATTTTGTGTGTGTTACTCTGACCATAGACACTGTCTGTCCTGCTGAGTTCCTCCAGCATTTTGTGTGTGTTACTCTGACCATAGACACTGTCTGACCTGCTGAGTTATTCCAGCATTTTGTGTGTGTTACTCTGACCATAGACACTGTCTGACCTGCTGAGTTCCTCCAGCATTTTGTGTGTGTTACTCTGACCACAGACACTGTCTGACCTGCTGAGTTCCTCCAGCATTTTGTGTGTGTTACTCTGACCATAGACACTGTCTGACCTGCTGAGTTATTCCAGCATTTTGTGTGTGTTACTCTGACCATAGACACTGTCTGACCTGCTGAGTTCCTCCAGCATTTTGTGTGTGTTACTCTGACCATAGACACTGTCTGACCTGTTGAGATCCACCAGCATTTTTTGTGTTACTCTGTCCGTAGACACTGTCTGACCTGCTGAGTTATTCCAGCATTGTGTGTGTGTTACTCTGACCATAGACACTGTCTGACCTGCTGAGTTCCTCCAGCATTTTGTGTGTGTTACTCTGACCATAGTCACTGTCTGGCCTGTTGAGATCCACCAGCATTTTGAGTGTTACTCCGTCCGTAGACACTGTCTGACCTGCTGAGTTCCTCCAGCATTTTTTGTGTGTCACTCTGACCATAGACACTGTCTGACCTGCTGAGTTCCTCCAGCATTTTGTGTGTGTTACTCAGACCATTGACACTGTCTGACCTGCTGAGTTATTCCAGCATTTTGTGTGTGTTACCCTGACCATAGACACTGTCTTACCTTTTGAGATCCAACAGCATTTTGTGTGTTACTCCGTCCGTAGACACTGTCTGACCTGCTGAGTTCCTCCAGCATTTTGTGTGTGTCACTCTGACCATAGACACTGTCTGAACTGCTGAGTTCCTCCAGCATTTTGTGTGTGTTACTCTGACCATAGACACTGTCAGACCTGCTGAGTTCCTCCAGCATTTTGTGTGTGTTACTCTATCCATAGACACTGTCTGACCTGCTGAGTTCCTCCAGCATTTTGTGTGTGTTACTCTGACCATAGACACTGTCTGAGCTGCAGAGTTCTTCCAGCATTTTGTGTTTGTTACTCTGTCCATAGACACTGTCTGACCTGCTGAGTTCCTCCAGCATTTTGTGTGTGTTACTCTGACCATAGACACTGTCTGACCTGTTGAGATTCACCAGCATTTTGTGTGTTACTCTGTCCGTAGACACTGTCTGACCTGCTGAGTTATTCCAGCATTGTGTGTGTGTTACTCTGACCATAGACACTGTCTGACCTGCTGAGTTATTCCAGCATTTTGTGTGTGTTACTCTGACCATAGACATTGTCTGACCTGCTGTTATTCCAGCATTTTGTGTGTGTTACTCTGACCATAGACACTGTCTGACCTGCTGTGTTCCTCCAGCATTTTGTGTGTGTTACTCTGTCCGTAGACTCTGTCTGACCTGCTGAGTTATTCCAGCATGTAGTGTGTGTTACTCTGTCCATAGACACTGTCTCACCTGCTGAGTGCCTCCAGCATTTTGTGTGTGTTACTCTGACCATAGACACTGTCTGACCTGCTGAGTTATTCCAGCATTTTGTGTGTGTTACTCTGACTATAGACACTGTCTTACCTGTTGAGATCCAACAGCATTTTATGTGTTACTCCGTCCGTAGACACTGTCTGACCTGCTGAGTTCCTCCAGCATTTTGTGTGTGTCTCTCTGACCATAGACACTGTCTGACCTGCTGAGTTATTCCAGCATTTTGTGTGTGTTACTCTATCCGTAGACATTGCCTGCCCTGCACAGTTCCTCCAGCATTTTGTGTGTGTTACTCTGTACGTAGGCACTGTCTGACCTGCTGAGTTATTCCAGCATTTTGTGTGTGTTACTCTGTCCATAGATACAGTCTGACCTGCTGAGTTCCTCCAGCATTTTGTGTGTGTAACTCTGTCTGTAGACACTGTCTGACCAGCTGAGTGCCTCCAGCATTCTGTGTGTGTTACTCCGTCCATAGACGCCGTCTGACCTGCTGAGTTCCTAAAGCATTTTGTGTGTATTACTCCGTCCATAGACTGTCTGACCTGCTGAGTTCCTCCAGCATTTTGTGTGTGTTACTCTGTCTGTAGACACTGTCTGACCTGCTGAATGCCTCCAGCATTCTGTGTGTGTTAATCCGTCCATAGACACTGTCTGTCCTGATGAGTTCCTCCAGCATTTTGTGTGTGTTACTCCGTCCATAGACACTGTCTGACCTGCAGAGTTCCTCCAGCATTTTGTGTGTGTTACTCTGTCCATAGACACTGTCTAACCTGCTGAGTTATTCCAGCATTTTGTGTGTGTTACTCTGTCCGTAGGCACTGACCTGCTAAGTTCCTCCAGCATTCTGTCTGTGTTACTCTGACCACAGCCACTGTCTGACCTGCTGAGTTCCTCCAGCATTTTGTCTGTGTTACTCTGACCAGAGACACTGTCTGACCTGCTGAGTTCCTCCAGCATTTTGAGAGTGTTACTCTGTCCATAGACACTGACTGAACTGCTGAGTTCCTCCCGCATTTTGTGTGTGTTACTCTGTCCATAGACACTGTCTGAGCTGCTGAGTTCCTCCAGCATTTTGTGTGTGTTACTCTATCCATAGACACTGTCTGACCTGCTGAGTTCCTCCAGCATTTTGTGTGTGTTACTCTGACCATAGACACTGTCTGAGCTGCAGAGTTCTTCCAGCATTTTGTGTGTGTTACTCTGTCCGTAGACACTGTCTGACCTGCTGAGTTCCTCCAGCATTTTGTGTGTGTCACTGACCATAGACACTGTCTGACCTGCTGAGTTATTCCAGCATTTTGTGTGTGTTACTCTATCCGTAGACATTGCCTGCCCTGCACAGTTCCTCCAGCATTTTGTGTGTGTTACTCTGTACGTAGGCACTGTCTGACCTGCTGAGTTATTCCAGCATTTTGTGTGTCTTACTCTGTCCATAGACTGTCTGACCTGCTGAGTTCCTCCAGCATTTTGTGTGTGTTACTCTGTCCGTAGACACTGTCTGACCTGCTGAATGCCTCCAGCATTCTGTGTGTGTTACTCCGTCCATAGACACTGTCTGTCCTGATGAGTTCCTCCAGTATTTTGTGTGTGTTACTCCGGCCATAGACACTGTCTGACCTGCTGAGTTATTCCAGCATTTTGTGTGTGTTACTCTGACCGTAGGCACTGACCTGCTAAGTTCCTCCAGCATTCTGTCTGTGTTACTCTGACCACAGCCACTGTCTGACCTGCTGAGTTCCTCCAGCATTTTGTCTGTGTTACTCTGACCAGAGACACTGTCTGACCTGCTGAGTTCCTCCAGCATTTTGAGAGTGTTACTCTGTCCATAGAAACTGTCTGAACTGCTGAGTTCCTCCAGCATTTTGTGTGTGTTACTCTGACCAAAGACACTGTCTGAGCTGCTGAGTTCCTCCAGCATTTTGTGTGTTACTCTGTCCGTAGACACTGTCTGACCTGCTGAGTTCCTCCAGCATTCTGTCTGTGTTACTCTGACCACAGCCACTGTCTGACCTGTTGAGTTCCTCCAGCATTTTGTGTGTGTTACTCTATCCATAGACACTGTCTGACCTGCTGAGTTCCTCCAGCATTTTGTGTGTGTTACTCTGTTCATAGACACTGTCTGACCTGCTGAGTTCCTCCAGCATTTTGTGAGTGTTACTCTGACCATAGACACTGTCTGACCTGCTGAGTTCCTCCAGCATTTTGTGTGTGTTACTCTGACCATAGACACTGTCTGACCTGTTGAGATCCACCAGCATTTTGTGTGTTACTCTGTCCGTAGACACTATCTGACCTGCTGAGTTATTCCAGCATTGTGTGTGTGTTACTCTGACCATAGACACTGTCTGACCTGTTGAGTTATTCCAGCATTTTGTGTGTGTTACTCTGACCATAGACATTGTATGACCTGCTGAGTTATTCCAGCATTTTGTGTGTGTTACTCTGACCATAGACACTGTCTGACCTGCTGTGTTCCTCCAGCATTTTGTGTGTGTTACTCTGTCCGTAGACACTGTCTGACCTGCTGAGTTATTCCAGCATGTAGTGTGTGTTACTCTGTCCATAGACACTGTCTCACCTGCTGAGTGCCTCCAGCATTTTGTGTGTGTTACTCTGACCATAGACACTGTCTGACCTGCTGAGGTATTCCAGAATTTTGTGTGTGTTACTCTGACCATAGACACTGTCTTACCTGTTGAGATCCAACAGCATTTTATGTGTTACTCCGTCCGTAGACACTGTCTGACCTGCTGAGTTCCTCCAGCATTTTGTGTGTGTCACTCTGACCATAGACACTGTCTGACCTGCTGAGTTATTCCAGCATTTTGTGTGTGTTACTCTATCCGTAGACATTGCCTGCCCTGCACAGTTCCTCAAGCATTTTGTGTGTGTTACTCTGTACGTAGGCACTGTCTGACCTGCTGAGTTATTCCAGCATTTTGTGTGTGTTACTCTGTCCATAGATACAGTCTGACCTGCTGAGTTCCTCCAGCATTTTGTGTGTGTTACTCTGTCCGTAGACACTGTCTGACCTGCTGAATGCCTCCAGCATTCTGTGTGTGTTACTCCGTCCATAGACACTGTCTGTCCTGATGAGTTCCTCCAGCATTTTGTGTGTGTTACTCCGTCCATAGACACTGTCTGACCTGCTGAGTTCCTCCAGCATTTTGTGTGTGTTACTCTGACCATAGACTCTGTCTGAGCTGCAGAGTTCTTCCAGCATTTTGTGTGTGTTACTCTGTCCATAGACACTGTCTGACCTGCTGAGTTCCTCCAGCATTTTGTGTGTGTTACTCTGACCATAGACACTGTCTGACCTGTTGAGATCCACCAGCATTTTGTGTGTTACTCTGTCCGTAGACACTGTCTGACCTGCTGAGTTATTCCAGCATTGTGTGTGTGTTACTCTGACCATAGACACTGTCTGACCTGCTGAGTTATTCCAGCATTTTGTGTGTGTTACTCTGACCATAGACACTGTCTGACCTGCTGAGTGCCTCCAGCATTTTGTGTGTGTTACTCTGACCATAGACACTGTCTGACCTGCTGAGGTATTCCAGAATTTTGTGTGTGTTACTCTGACCATAGACACTGTCTTACCTGTTGAGATCCAACAGCATTTTATGTGTTACTCCGTCCGTAGACACTGTCTGACCTGCTGAGTTCCTCCAGCATTTTGTGTGTGTCACTCTGACCATAGACACTGTCTGACCTGCTGAGTTATTCCAGCATTTTGTGTGTGTTACTCTATCCGTAGACATTGCCTGCCCTGCACAGTTCCTCCAGCATTTTGTGTGTGTTACTCTGTACGTAGGCACTGTCTGACCTGCTGAGTTATTCCAGCATTTTGTGTGTGTTACTCTGTCCATAGATACAGTCTGACCTGCTGAGTTCCTCCAGCATTTTGTGTGTGTTACTCTGTCCGTAGACACTGTCTGACCTGCTGAATGCCTCCAGCATTCTGTGTGTGTTACTCCGTCCATAGACACTGTCTGTCCTGATGAGTTCCTCCAGCATTTTGTGTGTGTTACTCCGTCCATAGACACTGTCTGACCTGCTGAGTTCCTCCAGCATTTTGTGTGTGTTACTCTGACCATAGACTCTGTCTGAGCTGCAGAGTTCTTCCAGCATTTTGTGTGTGTTACTCTGTCCATAGACACTGTCTGACCTGCTGAGTTCCTCCAGCATTTTGTGTGTGTTACTCTGACCATAGACACTGTCTGAGCTGCAGAGTTCTTCCAGCATTTTGTGTGTGTTACTCTGTCCATAGACACTGTCTGACCTGCTGAGTTCCTCCAGCATTTTGTGTGTGTTACTCTGACCATAGACACTGTCTGACCTGTTGAGATCCACCAGCATTTTGTGTGTTACTCTGTCCGTAGACACTGTCTGACCTGCTGAGTTATTCCAGCATTGTGTGTGTGTTACTCTGACCATAGACACTGTCTGACCTGCTGAGTTATTCCAGCATTTTGTGTGTGTTACTCTGACCATAGACACTGTCTGACCTGCTGTGTTCCTCCAGCATTTTGTGTGTGTTACTCTGTCCGTAGACACTGTCTGACCTGCTGAGTTATTCCAGCATGTAGTGTGTGTTACTCTGTCCATAGACACTGTCTCACCTGCTGAGTGCCTCCAGCATTTTGTGTGTGTTACTCTGACCATAGACACTGTCTGACCTGCTGAGTTATTCCAGCATTTTGTGTGTGTTACTCTGACCATAGACACTGTCTTACCTGTTGAGATCCAAGAGCATTTTATGTGTTACTCCGTCCGTAGACATTGTCTGACCTGCTGAGTTCCTCCAGCATTTTGTGTGTGTCAATCTGACCATAGACACTGTCTGACCTGCTGAGTTATTCCAGCATTTTGTGTGTGTTACTCTGTCCATAGATACAGTCTGACCTGCTGAGTTCCTCCAGCATTTTGTGTGTGTAACTCTGTCCATAGACACTGTCTGACCAGCTGAGTGCCTCCAGCATTCTGTGTGTGTTACTCCGTCCATAGACACCGTCTGTCCTGCTGAGTTCCTCCAGCATTTTGTGTGTATTACTC
Source organism: Hypanus sabinus (assembly GCF_030144855.1). NCBI lineage: Eukaryota > Metazoa > Chordata > Chondrichthyes > Myliobatiformes > Dasyatidae > Hypanus > Hypanus sabinus. The sequence goes on from NW_026778925.1 coordinate 345,222, forward strand.
CGTCCATAGACTGTCTGACCTGCTGAGTTCCTCCAGCATTTTGTGTGTGTTACTCTGTCTGTAGACACTGTCTGACCTGCTGAATGCCTCCAGCATTCTGTGTGTGTTAATCCGTCCATAGACACTGTCTGTCCTGATGAGTTCCTCCAGCATTTTGTGTGTGTTACTCCGTCCATAGACACTGTCTGACCTGCTGAGTTCCTCCAGCATTTTGTGTGTGTTACTCTGTCCATAGACACTGTCTAACCTGCTGAGTTATTCCAGCATTTTCTGTGTGTTACTCTGTCCGTAGGCACTGACCTGCTAAGTTCCTCCAGCATTCTGTCTGTGTTACTCTGACCACAGCCACTGTCTGACCAGGTGAGTTCCTCCAGCATTTTGTCTGTGTTACTCTGACCAGAGACACTGTCTGACCTGCTGAGTTCCTCCAGCATTTTGAGAGTGTTACTCTGTCCATAGACACTGTCTGAACTGCTGAGTTCCTCCAGCATTTTGTGTGAGTTACTCTGTCCATAGACACTGTCTGACCTGCTGAGATCCTCCCGCATTTTGTGTGTGTTACTCTGACCAAAGACACTGTCTGAGCTGCTGAGTTCCTCCAGCATTTTGTGTGTGTTACTCTATCCATAGACACTGTCTGACCTGCTGAGTTCCTCCAGCATTTTGTGTGTGTTACTCTGACCATAGACACTGTCTGAGCTGCAGAGTTCTTCCAGCATTTTGTGTGTGTTACTCTGTCCATAGACACTGTCTGACCTGCTGAGTTCCTCCAGCATTTTGTGTGTGTCACTGACCATAGACACTGTCTGACCTGCTGAGTTATTCCAGCATTTTGTGTGTGTTACTCTATCCGTAGACATTGCCTGCCCTGCACAGTTCCTCCAGCATTTTGTGTGTGTTACTCTGTACGTAGGCACTGTCTGACCTGCTGAGTTATTCCAGCATTTTGTGTGTCTTACTCTGTCCATAGACTGTCTGACCTGCTGAGTTCCTCCAGCATTTTCTGTGTGTTACTTTGTCCGTAGACACTGTCTGTCCTGCTGAATGCCTCCAGCATTCTGTGTGTGTTACTCCGTCCATAGACACTGTCTGTCCTGATGAGTTCCTCCAGCATTTTGTGTGTATTACTCCGTCCATAGACACTGTCTGACCTGCTGAGTTCCTCCAGCATTTTGTGTGTGTTACTCTGTCCATAGACACTGTCTAACCTGCTGAGTTATTCCAGCATTTTGTGTGTGTTACTCTGTCCGTAGGCACTGACCTGCTAAGTTCCTCCAGCATTCTGTCTGTGTTACTCTGACCACAGCCACTGTCTGACCGGTTGAGTTCCTCCAGCATTTTGTCTGTGTTACTCTGACCAGAGACACTGTCTGACCTGCTGAGTTCCTCCAGCATTTTGAGAGTGTTACTCTGTCCATAGACACTGTCTGAACTGCTGAGTTCCTCCAGCATTTTGTGTGTGTTACTCTGTCCATAGACACTGTCTGTCCTGCTGAGATCCTCCAGCATTTTGTGTGTGTTACTCTGACCAAAGACACTGTCTGAGCTGCTGAGTTCCTCCAGCATTTTGTGTGTGTTACTCTATCCATAGACACTGTCTGACCTGCTGAGTTCCTCCAGCATTTTGTGTGTGTTACTCTGACCATAGACTCTGTCTGAGCTGCAGAGTTCTTCCAGCATTTTGTGTGTGTCACTCTGTCCATAGACACTGTCTGACCTGCTGAGTTCCTCCAGCATTTTGTGTGTTTTACTCTGACCATAGACACTGTCTGACCTGTTGAGATCCACCGGCATTTTGTGTGTTACTCTGTCCGTAGACACTGTCTGACCTGCTGAGTTATTCCAGCATTGTCTGTGTGTTACTCTGACCATAGACACTGTCTGACCTGCTGAGTTCCTCCAGCATTTTGTGTGTGTTACTCTGACCATAGACACTGTCTGACCTGCTGAGTTCTTCCAGCATTTTGTGAGTGTTACTCTGACCATAGACACTGTCTGACCTGCTGAGTTATTCCAGCATTTTTTGTGTGTTACTCTGACCATAGACACTGTCTGACCTGTTGAGATCCACCAGCATTTTGTGTGTTACTCCGTCCGTAGACACTGTCTGACCTGCTGAGTTCCTCCAGCATTTTGTGTGTGTCACTCTGACCATAGACACTGTCTGACCTGCTGAGTTCCTCCAGCATTTTGTGTGTGTTACTCTGACCATAGACACTGTCTGACCTGCTGAGTTATTCCAGCATTTTGTGTGTGTTACTCTGACCATATACACTGTCTGACCTGCTGAGTTCCTCCAACATTTTGTGTGTGTTACTCTGACCATAGACACTGTCTGACCTGTTGAGATCCACCAGCATTTTATGTGTTACTCCGTCCGTAGACACTGTCTGACCTGCTGAGTTATTCCAGCATTTTGTGTGTGTTACTCTGTCCATAGACACTGTCTGACCTGCTGAGTTCCTACAGCATTTTGTGTGTGTTACTCTGTCCGTAGACACTGTCTGACCTGCTGAATGCCTCCAGCATTCTGTGTGTGTTACTCCGTCCATAGACACTGTCTGTCCTGATGAGTTCCTCCAGCATTTTGTGTGTGTTACTCCGTCCATAGACACTGTCTGACCTGCTGAGTTCCTCCAGCATTTTGTGTGTGTTACTCTGTCCATAGACACTGTCTAACCTGCTGAGTTATTCCAGCATTTTGTGTGTGTTACTCTGTCCGTAGGCACTGACCTGCTAAGTTCCTCCAGCATTCTGTCTGTGTTACTCTGACCACAGCCACTGTCTGACCTGCTGAGTTCCTCCAGCATTTTGTCTGTGTTACTCTGAAAAGAGACACTGTCTGACCTGCTGAGTTCCTCCAGCATTTTGAGAGTGTTACTCTGTCCATAGACACTGTCTGAACTGCTGAGTTCCTCCAGCATTTTGTGTGTGTTACTCTGACCATAGACACTGTCTGACCTGCTGAGATCCTCCAGCATTTTGTGTGTGTTACTCTGACCAAAGACACTGTCTGAGCTGCTGTTCTTCCAGCATTTTGTGTGTGTTACTCTATCCATAGACACTGTCTGACCTGCTGAGTTCCTCCAGCATTTTGTGTGTGTTACTCTGACCATAGACACTGTCTGAGCTGCAGAGTTCTTCCAGCATTTTGTGTGTGATACTCTGTCCATAGACACTGTCTGACCTGCTGAGTTCCTCCAGCATTTTGTGTGTGTTACTCTGACCATAGACACTGTCTGACCTGTTGAGATCCACCGGCATTTTGTGTGTTACTCTGTCCGTAGACACTGTCTGACCTGCTGAGTTATTCCAGCATTGTGTGTGTGTTACTCTGACCATAGACACTGTCTGACCTGCTGAGTTCCTCCAGCATTTTGTGTGTGTTACTCTGACCATAGACACTGTCTGACCTGCTGAGTTCTTCCAGCATTTTGTGAGTGTTACTCTGACCATAGACACTGTCTGACCTGCTGAGTTATTCCAGCAATTTTTGTGTGTTACTCTGACCATAGACACTGTCTGACCTGTTGAGATCCACCAGCATTTTGTGTGTTACTCCGTCCGTAGACAGTGTCTGACCTGCTGAGTTCCTCCAGCATTTTGTGTGTGTCACTCTGACCATAGACACTGTCTGACCTGCTGAGTTCCTCCAGCATTTTGTGTGTGTTACTCTGACCATAGACACTGTCTGACCTGCTGAGTTATTCCAGCATTTTGTGTGTGTTACTCTGACCATATACACTGTCTGACCTGCTGAGTTCCTCCAGCATTTTGTGTGTGTTACTCTGACCATAGACACTGTCTGACCTGTTGAGATCCACCAGCATTTTGTGTGTTACTCCGTCCGTAGACACTGTCTGACCTGCTGAGTTATTCCAGCATTTTGTGTGTGTTACTCTGTCCATAGACACTGTCTGACCTGCTGAGTTCCTCCAGCATTTTGTGTGTGTTACTCCGTCCATAGACTCTGTCTGACCTGCTGAGTTATTCCAGCATTTTGTGTGTGTTAATCTGTCCATAGACACTGTCTGACCTGCTGAGTGCCTCCAGCATTCTGTGTGTGATACTCCGTCCATAGACACTGTCTGACCTGCTGAGTTCCTCCAGCATTTTGTGTGTGTTACTCCGTCCATAGACACTGTCTGACCTGCTGAGTTATTCCAGCATTTTGTGTGTGTTACTCTATCCGTAGACACTGACTAACCTGCACAGTTCCTCCAGCATTTTGTGTGTGTTACTCTGTACTTAGACACTGTCTGACCTGCTGAGTTATTCCAGCATTTTGTGTGTGTTTCTCCGTCCATAGACTGTCTGACCTGCTGAGTTTCTCCAGCATTTCGTGTGTGTTACTCTGTCCGTAGACACTGTCTGACCTGCTGAATGCCTCCAGCATTTTGTGTGTGTTACTCTGTCCATAGACACTCTCTGACCTGCTGAGTTCCTCCAGCATTTTGTGTGTTACTCTGTCCGTAGACACTGTCTGACCTGCTGAGTTCCTCCAGCATTTTGTGTGTGTTACTCTGACCATAGACACTGTCTGACCTGCTGAGTTATTCCAGCATTTTGTGTGTGTTACTCTGACCATAGACACTGTCTGACCTGCTGAGTTCCTCCAGCATTTTGTGTGTGTTACTCTGACCATAGACACTGTCTGACCTGTTGAGATCCACCAGCATTTTGTGTGTTACTCTGTCCGTAGACACTGTCTGACCTGCTGAGTTATTCCAGCATTGTGTGTGTGTTACTCTGACCATAGACAATGTCTGACCTGCTGAGTTCCTCCAGCATTTAGTGTGTGTTACTCTGACCATAGACACTGACTGGCCTGTTGAGATCCACCAGCATTTTGAGTGTTACTCCGTCCGTAGACACTGTCTGACCTGCTGAGTTCCTCCAGCATTTTGTGTGTGTCACTCTGACCATAGACACTGTCTGACCTTCTGAGTTCCTCCAGCATTTTGTGAGTGTTAATCAGACCATTGACACTGTCTGACCTGCTGAGTTATTCCAGCATTTTGTGTGTGTTACCCTGACCATAGACACTGTCTTACCTGTTGAGATCCAACAGCATTTTGTGTGTTACTCTGTCCGTAGACACTGACTGACCTGCTGAGTTATTCCAGCATTGTGTGTGTGTTACTCTGACCATAGACACTGTCTGACCTGCTGAGTTCCTCCAGCATTTTGTGTGTGTTACTCCGTCCATAGACACTGTCTGACCTGCTGAGTTCCTCCAGCATTCTGTGTGTGTTACTCTGTCCAGAGACACTGTCTGACCTGCTGAGTTCCTCCAGCATTTTGTGTGTGTTACTCCGTCCATAGGCACTGTCTGACATGCTGAGTTATTCCAGCATTTTGTTTGTGTTACTCTATCCATAGACACTGTCTGACCTGCTGAGTTCCTCCAGCATTTTGTGTGTGTTACTCTGACCATAGACACCGTCTGACCTGTTGAGATCCACCAGCATTTTGTGTGTTACTCTGTCCGTAGACACTGTCTGACCTGCTGAGTTATTCCAGCATTGTGTGTGTGTTACTCTGACCATAGACACTATCTGACCTGCTGAGTTATTCCAGCATTCTGTGTGTGTTACTCCGTCCATAGACACTGTCGGTCCTGCTGAGTTCCTCCAGCATTTTGTGTGTTTTACTCCGTCCATAGACACTGTCTGACCTGCTGAATTCCTCCAGCATTTTGTGTGTGTTACTCTGACCATAGACACCGTCTGACCTGTTGAGATCCACCAGCATTTTGTGTGTTACTCCGTCCGTAGACACTGTCTGACCTGCTGAGTTATTCCAGCATTTTGTGTGTGTTACTCTGTCCATAGACACTGTCTGACCTACTGAGTTCCTCCAGCATTTTGTGTGTGTTACTCCGTCCATAGACTCTGTCTGACCTGCTGAGTTATTCCAGCATTTTGTGTGTGTTAATCTGTCCATAGACACTGTCTGACCTACTGAGTGCCTCCAGCATTCTGTGTGTGATACTCCGTCCATAGACACTGTCTGACCTGCTGAGTTCCTCCAGCATTTTGTGTGTGTTACTCCGTCCATAGACACTGTCTGACCTGCTGAGTTATTCCAGCATTTTGTGTGTGTTACTCTATCCGTAGACACTGACTAACCTGCACAGTTCCTCCAGCATTTTGTGTGTGTTACTCTGTACTTAGACACTGTCTGACCTGCTGAGTTATTCCAGCATTTTGTGTGTGTTACTCTGTCCATAGACACAGTCTGACCTGCTGAGTTCCTCCAGCATTTTGTGTGTGTAACTCTGTCCATAGACACTGTCTGACCTGCTGAGTGCCTCCAGCATTCGGTGCGTGTTACTCCTTCCATAGACACTGTCTGACCTGCTGAGTTCCTCCAGCATTTTGTGTGTGTTTCTCCGTCCATAGACTGTCTGACCTGCTGCGTTTCTCCAGCATTTTGTGTGTGTTACTCTGTCCGTAGACACTGTCTGACCTGCTGAATGCCTCCAGCATTTTGTGTGTGTTACTCTGTCCATAGACACTCTCTGACCTGCTGAGTTCCTCCAGCATTTTGTGTGTTACTCTGTCCGTAGACACTGTCTGACCTGCTGAGTTCCTCCAGCATTTTGTGTGTGTTACTCTGACCATAGACACTGTCTGACCTGCTGAGTTATTCCAGCATTTTGTGTGTGTTACTCTGACCATAGACACTGTCTGACCTGCTGAGTTCCTCCAGCATTTTGTGTGTGTTACTCTGACCATAGACACTGTCTGACCTGTTGAGATCCACCAGCATTTTGTGTGTTACTCTGTCCGTAGACACTGTCTGACCTGCTGAGTTATTCCAGCATTGTGTGTGTGTTACTCTGACCATAGACAATGTCTGACCTGCTGAGTTCCTCCAGCATTTAGTGTGTGTTACTCTGACCATAGACACTGACTGGCCTGTTGAGATCCACCAGCATTTTGAGTGTTACTCCGTCCGTAGACACTGTCTGACCTGCTGAGTTCCTCCAGCATTTTGTGTGTGTCACTCTGACCATAGACACTGTCTGACCTTCTGAGTTCCTCCAGCATTTTGTGTGTGTTAATCAGACCATTGACACTGTCTGACCTGCTGAGTTATTCCAGCATTTTGTGTGTGTTACCCTGACCATAGACACTGTCTTACCTGTTGAGATCCAACAGCATTTTGTGTGTTACTCTGTCCGTAGACACTGTCTGACCTGCTGAGTTATTCCAGCATTGTGTGTGTGTTACTCTGACCATAGACACTGTCTGACCTGCTGAGTTCCTCCAGCATTTTGTGTGTGTTACTCCATCCATAGACACTGTCTGACCTGCTGAGTTCCTCCAGCATTCTGTGTGTGTTACTCTGTCCAGAGACACTGTCTGACCTGCTGAGTTCCTCCAGCATTTTGTGTGTGTTACTCCGTCCATAGGCACTGTCTGACATGCTGAGTTATTCCAGCATTTTGTTTGTGTTACTCTATCCATAGACACTGTCTGACCTGCTGAGTTCCTCCAGCATTTTGTGTGTGTTACTCTGACCATAGACACCGTCTGACCTGTTGAGATCCACCAGCATTTTGTGTGTTACTCTGTCCGTAGACACTGTCTGACCTGCTGAGTTATTCCAGCATTGTGTGTGTGTTACTCTGACCATAGACACTATCTGACCTGCTGAGTTATTCCAGCATTCTGTGTGTGTTACTCCGTCCATAGACACTGTCTGTCCTGCTGAGTTCCTCCAGCATTTTGTGTGTTTTACTCCGTCCATAGACACTGTCTGACCTGCTGAGTTCCTCCAGCATTTTGTGTGTGTTACTCTGACCATAGACACCGTCTGACCTGTTGAGATCCACCAGCATTTTGTGTGTTACTCTGTCCGTAGACACTGTCTGACCTGCTGAGTTATTCTAGCATTGTGTGTGTGTTACTCTGACCATAGACACTGTCTGACCTGCTGAGTTCCTCCAGCATTTTGTGTGTGTTACTCCATCCATAGACACTGTCTGACCTGCTGAGTTCCTCCAGCATTCTGTGTGTGTTACTCTGTCCAGAGACACTGTCTGACCTGCTGAGTGCCTCCAGCATTCTGTGTGGTTACTCCGTCCATAGACACTGTCTGACCTGCTGAGTTCCTCCAGCATTTTGTGTGTGTTACTCCGTCCATAGACACTGTCTGACATGCTGAGTTATTCCAGCATTTTGTTTGTGTTACTCTATCCATAGACACAGTCTGACCTGCTGAGTTCCTCCAGCATTTTGAGTGTGTTACTCTGACCATAGACACCGTCTGACCTGTTGAGATCCACCAGCATTTTGTGTGTTACTCTGTCCGTAGACACTGTCTGACCTGCTGAGTTATTCCAGCATCGTGTGTGTGTTACTCTGACCATAGACACTATCTGACCTGCTGAGTTATTCCAGCATTCTGTGTGTGTTACTCCGTCCATAGACACTGTCTGTCCTGCTGAGTTCCTCCAGCATTTTTTGTGTTTTACTCCGTCCATAGACACTGTCTGACCTGCTGAGTTCCTCCAGCATTTTGTGTGTGTTACTCTGACCATATACACCGTCTGACCTGTTGAGATCCACCAGCATTTTGTGTGTTACTCTGTCCGTAGACACTGTCTGACCTGCTGAGTTATTCCAGCATTGTGTGTGTGTTACTCTGACCATAGACACTGTCTGACCTGCTGAGTTCCTCCAGCATTTTGTGTGTGTTACTCCATCCATAGACACTGTCTGACCTGCTGAGTTCCTCCAGCATTCTGTTTGTGTTACTCTGACCATAGACACTGTCTGAGCTGCAGAGTTCTTCCAGCATTTTGTGTGTGTTACTCTGTCCAGAGACACTGTCTGACCTGCTGAGTTCCTCCAGCATTCTGTGTGGTTACTCCGTCCATAGACACTGTCTGACCTGCTGAGTTCCTCCAGCATTTTGTGTGTGTTACTCCGTCCATAGACACTGTCTGACATGCTGAGTTATTCCAGCATTTTGTGTGTGTTACTCTGTCCATAGACACTGTCTGACCTGCTGAGTTCCTCCAGCATATTGTGTGTGTTACTCTGACCATAGACACTGTCTGACCTGTTGAGATCCACCAGCATTTTGTGTGTTACTCTGTCCGTAGACACTGTCTGACCTGCTGAATTATTCCAGCATTGTGTGTGTGTTACTCTGACCATAGACACTGTCTGACCTGCTGAGTTATTCCAGCATTTTGTGTGTGTTACTCTGACCATAGACATTGTCTGACCTGCTGAGTTATTCCAGCATTTTGTGTGTGTTACTCTGACCATAGACACTGTCTGACCTGCTGTGTTCCTCCAGCATTTTGTGTGCGTTACTCTGTCCGTAGACACTGTCTGACCTGCTGAGTTATTCCAGCATGTAGTGTGTGTTACTCTGTCCTTAGACACTGTCTCACCTGCTGAGTGCCTCCAGCATTTTGTGTGTGTTACTCTGACCATAGACACTGTCTGACCTGCTGAGTTATTCCAGCATTTTGTGTGTGTTACTCTGACCATAGACACTGTCTTACCTGTTGAGATCCAACAGCATTTTGTGTGTTACTCCGTCCGTAGACACTGTCTGACCTGCTGAGTTCCTCCAGCATTTTGTGTGTGTCACTCTGTCCGTAGACACTGTCTGACCTGCTGAGATATTCCATCATGTAGTGTGTGTTACTCTGACCATAGACACTGTCTTACCTGTTGAGATCCAACAGCATTTTGTGTGTTACTCCGTCCGTAGACACTGTCTGACCTGCTGAGTTATTCCAGCATTTTGTGTGTGTTACTCTGACCATAGACACTGTCTGTCCTGCTGAGTTCCTCCAGCATTTTGTGTGTGTTACTCTGACCATAGACACTGTCTGACCTGCTGAGTTCCTCCAGCATTTTGTGTGTGTTACTCTGACCATAGACACTGTCTGACCTGTTGAGATCCACCAGCATTTTGTGTGTTACTCCGTCCGTAGTCACTGTCTGACCTGCTGAGTTATTCCAGCATTTTGTGTGTGTTACTCTGACCATAGACACTGTCTGACCTGCTGAGTTCCTCCAGCATTTTGTGTGTGTTACTCCGTGCATAGACACTGTCTGACCTGCTAAGTTCCTCCAGCATTTTGTGTGTGTTACTCTGTCCATAGACACTGTCTAACCTGCTGAGTTATTCCAGCATTTTGTGTGTGTTACTCTGTCCGTAGACTCTGTCTGACCTACTGAGTTATTCCAGCATTTTGTGTGTGTTACTCTGTCCATAGACACTGTCTGACCTGCTGAGTGCCTCCAGCATTCTGTGTGTGATACTCCGTCCATAGACACTGTCTGACCTGCTGAGTTATTCCAGCATGTAGTGTGTGTTACTCTGTCCTTAGACACTGTCTCACCTGCTGAGTTCCTCCAGCATTTTGTGTGTGTTACTCTGACCATAGACACTGTCTGCCCTGCTGAGTTCCTCCAGCAGTTTCTGTGTGTTACTCTGTCCATAGACACTGACTGACCTGCTGAGTTCCTCCAGCATTTTGTGTGTGTTACTCTGAACATAGACACTGTCTGACCTGTTGAGATCCACCAGCATTTTGTGTGTTACTCTGTCCGTAGACACTGTCTGACCTGCTGAGTTATTCCAGCATGTAGTGTGTGTTACTCTGTCCTTAGACACTGTCTCACCTGCTGAGTGCCTCCAGCATTTTGTGTGTGTTACTCTGACCGTAGACACTGTCTGACCTGCTGAGTTATTCCAGCATTTTGTGTGTGTTACTCTGACCATAGACACTGTCTTACCTGTTGAGATCCAACAGCATTTTGTGTGTTACTCCGTCCGTAGACACTGTCTGACCTGCTGAGTTCCTCCAGCATTTTGTGTGTGTCACTCTGTCCGTAGACACTGTCTGACCTGCTGAGTTATTCCATCATGTAGTGTGTGTTACTCTGACCATAGACACTGTCTTACCTGTTGAGATCCAACAGCATTTTGTGTGTTACTCCGTCCGTAGACTCTGTCTGACCTGCTGAGTTCCTCCAGCATTTTGTGTGTGTCACTCTGACCATAGACACTGTCTGACCTGCTGAGTTATTCCAGCATTTTGTGTGTGTTACTCTGACCATAGACACTGTCTGTCCTGCTGAGTTCCTCCAGCATTTTGTGTGTGTTACTCTGACCATAGACACTGTCTGACCTGTTGAGATCCACCAGCATTTTGTGTGTTACTCCGTCCGTAGTCACTGTCTGACCTGCTGAGTTATTCCAGCATTTTGTGTGTGTTACTCTGACCATAGACACTATCTGACCTGCTGAGTTCCTCCAGCATTTTGTGTGTGTTACTCCGTGCATAGACACTGTCTGACCTGCTGAGTTCCTCCAGCATATTGTGTGTGTTACTCTGTCCATAGACACTGTCTAACCTGCTGAGTTATTCCAGCATTTTGCGTGTGTTACTCTGTCCATAGACACTGTCTGACCTGCTGAGTGCCTCCAGCATTCTGTGTGTGATACTCCGTCCATAGACACTGTCTGACCTTCTGAGTTCCTCCAGCATTTTGTGTGTGTTACTCCGTCCATAGACTGTCAGACCTGCTGAATGCCTCCAGCCTTTTGTGTGTGTTACTCTGACCATAGACAATGTCTGACCTGTTGAGATCCACCAGCATTTTGTGTGTTACTCCGTCCGTAGACACTGTCTCACCTGCTGAGTTCCTCCAGAATTTTGTGTGTGTTACTCTGACCATAGACACTGTCTGCCCTGCTGAGTTCCACCAGCAGTTTGTGTGTGTTACTCTGTCCATAGACACTGACTGACCTGCTGAGTTCCTCCAGCATTTTGTGTGTGTTACTCTGACCATCGACACTGTCTGACCTGTTGAGATCCACCAGCATTTTGTGTGTTACTCTGTCCGTAGACACTGTCTGACCTGCTGATTTATTCCAGTATTTTGTGTGTGTTACTCTGTCCGTAGACACTGTCTGACCTGCTGAGTTATTCCAGCATTGTGTGTGTGTTACTCTGACCATAGACACTGTCTGACCTGCTGAATTCCTCCAGCATTTTGTGTGTGTTACTCCATCCATAGACACTGACTGACCTGCTGAGTTCCTCCAGCATTTTGTGTGTGTTACTCTGACCATAGACACGTTCTGACCTGCTGAGTTCCTCCAGCATTCTGTGTGTGTTACTCCGTCCATAGACACTGTCTGTCCTGCTGAGTTCCTCCAGCATATTGTGTGTTTTACTCCGTCCATAGACACTGTCTGACCTGCTGAGTTCCTCCAGCATTATGTGTGTTACTCTGACCATAGACACCGTCTGACCTGTTGAGATCCACCAGCATTTTGTGTGTTACTCTGTCCGTAGACACTGTCTGTCCTGCTGAGTTCCTCCAGCATTTTGTGTGTTTTACTCCGTCCATAGACACTGTCTGACCTGCTGAGTTCCTCCAGCATTTTGTGTGTTACTCTGACCATAGACACTGTCTGACTTGCTGAGATCCGCCAGCATTTTGTGTGTGTTACTCCATCCATAGACACTGTCTGACCTGCTGAGTTCCTCCAGCATTCTGTGTGTGTTACTCTGTCCAGAGACACTGTCTGACCTGTTGAGTGCCTCCAGCATTCTGTGTGGTTACTCCGTCCATAGACACTGTCTGACCTGCTGAGTTCCTCCAGCATTTTGTGTGTGTAACTCCGTCCATAGACACTGTCTGACATGCTGAGTTATTCCAGCATTTTGTGTGTGTTACTCTATCCATAGACACTGTCTGACCTGCTGAGTTCCTCCAGCATTTTGTGTGTGTTACTCTGACCATAGACACTGTCTGAGCTGCAGAGTTCTTCCAGCATTTTGTGTGTGTTACTCTGTCCATAGACACTGTCTGACCTGCTGAGTTCCTCCAGCATATTGTGTGTGTTACTCTGACCATAGACACTGTCTGACCTGTTGTGATCCACCAGCATTTTGTGTGTTACTCTGTCCGTAGACACTGTCTGACCTGCTGAGTTATTCCAGCATTGTGTGTGTGTTACTCTGACCATAGACACTGTCTGACCTGCTGAGTTATTCCAGCATTTTGTGTGTGTTACTCTGACCATAGACATTGTCTGACCTGCTGAGTTATTCCAGCATTTTGTGTGTGTTACTCTGACCATAGACACTGTCTGACCTGCTGTGTTCCTCCAGCATTTTGTGTGTGTTACTCTGTCCGTAGACACTGTCTGACCTGCTGAGTTATTCCAGCATGTAGTGTGTGTTACTCTGTCCTTAGACACTGTCTCACCTGCTGAGTGCCTCCAGCATTTTGTGTGTGTTACTCTGACCATAGACACTGTCTGACCTGCTGAGTTATTCCAGCATTTTGTGTGTGTTACTCTGACCATAGACACTGTCTTACCTGTTGAGATCCAACAGCATTTTGTGTGTTACTCCGTCCGTAGACACTGTCTGACCTGCTGAGTTCCTCCAGCATTTTGTGTGTGTCACTCTGTCCGTAGACACTGTCTGACCTGCTGAGTTATTCCAGCATGTAGTGTGTGTTACTCTGACCATAGACACTGTCTTACCTGTTGAGATCCAACAGCATTTTGTGTGTTACTCCGTCCGTAGACACTGTCTGACCTGCTGAGTTCCTCCAGCATTTTGTGTGTGTCACTCTGACCATAGACACTGTCTGACCTGCTGAGTTATTCCAGCATTTTGTGTGTGTTACTCTGACCATAGACACTGTCAGACCTGCTGAGTTATTCCAGCATTTTGTGTGTGTTACTCTATCCATAGACACTGTCTGACCTGCTGAGTTCCTCCAGCATTTTGTGTGTGTTACTCTGACCATAGACACTCTCTGAGCTGCAGAGTTCTTCCAGCATTTTGTGTGTGTTACTCTGACCATAGACACTGTCTGACCTGCTGAGTTCCTCCAGCATTTTGTGTGTGTTACTCTGACCATAGACACTGTCTGACCTGTTGAGATCCACCAGCATTTTGTGTGTTACTCTGTCCATAGACACTGTCTGACCTGCTGAGTTATTCCAGTATTTTGTGTGAGTTACTCTGTCCGTAGACACTGTCTGACCTGCTGAGTTATTCCAGCATTGTGTGTGTGTTACTCCATCCATAGACACTGTCTGACCTGCTGAGTTCCTCCAGCATTTTGTGTGTGTTACTCTGACCATAGACACGTTCTGACCTGCTGAGTTCCTCCAGCATTCTGTGTGTGTTACTCCGTCCATAGACACTGTCTGTCCTGCTGAGTTCCTCCAGCATTTTGTGTGTTTTACTCCGTCCATAGACACTGTCTGACCTGCTGAGTTCCTCCAGCATTATGTGTGTTACTCTGACCATAGACACCGTCTGACCTGTTGAGATCCACCAGCATTTTGTGTGTTACTCTGTCCGTACACACTGTCTGTCCTGCTGAGTTCCTCCAGCATTTTGTGTGTTTTACTCCGTCCATAGACACTGTCTGACCTGCTGAGTTCCTCCAGCATTTTGTGTGTTACTCTGACCATAGACACTGTCTGACTTGCTGAGATCCGCCAGCATTTTGTGTGTGTTACTCCATCCATAGACACTGTCTGACCTGCTGAGTTCCTCCAGCATTCTGTGTGTGTTACTCTGTCCAGAGACACTGTCTGACCTGTTGAGTGCCTCCAGCATTCTGTGTGGTTACTCCGTCCATAGACACTGTCTGACCTGCTGAGTTCCTCCAGCATTTTGTGTGTGTTACTCCGTCCATAGACACTGTCTGACCTGCTGAGTGCCTCCAGCATTTTGTGTGTGTTACTCTGACCATAGACACTGTCTGAGCTGCAGAGTTCTTCCAGCATTTTGTGTGTGTTACTCTGTCCATAGACACTGTCTGACCTGCTGAGTTCCTCCAGCATATTGTGTGTGTTACTCTGACCATAGACACTGTCTGACCTGTTGTGATCCACCAGCATTTTGTGTGTTACTCTGTCCGTAGACACTGTCTGACCTGCTGAGTTATTCCAGCATTGTGTGTGTGTTACTCTGACCATAGACACTGTCTGACCTGCTGAGTTATTCCAGCATTTTGTGTGTGTTACTCTGACCATAGACATTGTCTGACCTGCTGAGTTATTCCAGCATTTTGTGTGTGTTACTCTGACCATAGACACTGTCTGACCTGCTGTGTTCCTCCAGCATTTTGTGTGTGTTACTCTGTCCGTAGACACTGTCTGACCTGCTGAGTTATTCCAGCATGTAGTGTGTGTTACTCTGTCCTTAGACACTGTCTCACCTGCTGAGTGCCTCCAGCATTTTGTGTGTGTTACTCTGACCATAGACACTGTCTGACCTGCTGAGTTATTCCAGCATTTTGTGTGTGTTACTCTGACCATAGACACTGTCTTACCTGTTGAGATCCAACAGCATTTTGTGTGTTACTCCGTCCGTAGACACTGTCTGACCTGCTGAGTTCCTCCAGCATTTTGTGTGTGTCACTCTGTCCGTAGACACTGTCTGACCTGCTGAGTTATTCCAGCATGTAGTGTGTGTTACTCTGACCATAGACACTGTCTTACCTGTTGAGATCCAACAGCATTTTGTGTGTTACTCCGTCTGTAGACACTGTCTGACCTGCTGAGTTCCTCCAGCATTTTGTGTGTGTCACTCTGACCATAGACACTGTCTGACCTGCTGAGTTATTCCAGCATTTTGTGTGTGTTACTCTGACCATAGACACTGTCAGACCTGCTGAGTTATTCCAGCATTTTGTGTGTGTTACTCTGACCATAGACACTGTCTGACCTGCTGTGTTCCTCCAGCATTTTGTGTGTGTTACTCTGTCCGTAGACACTGTCTGACCTGCTGAGTTATTCCAGCATGTAGTGTGTGTTACTCTGTCCTTAGACACTGTCTCACCTGCTGAGTGCCTCCAGCATTTTGTGTGTGTTACTCTGACCATAGACACTGTCTGACCTGCTGAGTTATTCCAGCATTTTGTGTGTGTTACTCTGACCATAGACACTGTCTTACCTGTTGAGATCCAACAGCATTTTGTGTGTTACTCCGTCCGTAGACACTGTCTGACCTGCTGAGTTCCTCCAGCATTTTGTGTGTGTCACTCTGTCCGTAGACACTGTCTGACCTGCTGAGTTATTCCAGCATGTAGTGTGTGTTACTCTGACCATAGACACTGTCTTACCTGTTGAGATCCAACAGCATTTTGTGTGTTACTCCGTCCGTAGACACTGTCTGACCTGCTGAGTTCCTCCAGCATTTTGTGTGTGTCACTCTGACCATAGATACTGTCTGACCTGCTGAGTTATTCCAGCATTTTGTGTGTGTTACTCTGACCATAGACACTGTCAGACCTGCTGAGTTATTCCAGCATTTTGTGTGTGTTACTCTATCCATAGACACTGTCTGACCTGCTGAGTTCCTCCAGCATTTTGTGTGTGTTACTCTGACCATAGACACTCTCTGAGCTGCAGAGTTCTTCCAGCATTTTGTGTGTGTTACTCTGACCATAGACACTGTCTGACCTGCTGAGTTCCTCCAGCATTTTGTGTGTGTTACTCTGACCATAGACACTGTCTGACCTGTTGAGATCCACCAGCATTTTGTGTTTTACTCTGTCCATAGACACTGTCTGACCTGCTGAGTTATTCCAGTATTTTGTGTGAGTTACTCTGTCCGTAGACACTGTCTGACCTGCTGAGTTATTCCAGCATTGTGTGTGTGTTACTCCATCCATAGACACTGTCTGACCTGCTGAGTTCCTCCAGCATTTTGTGTGTGTTACTCTGACCATAGACACGTTCTGACCTGCTGAGTTCCTCCAGCATTCTGTGTGTGTTACTCCGTCCATAGACACTGTCTGTCCTGCTGAGTTCCTCCAGCATTTTGTGTGTTTTACTCCGTCCATAGACACTGTCTGACCTGCTGAGTTCCTCCAGCATTATGTGTGTTACTCTGACCATAGACACCGTCTGACCTGTTGAGATCCACCAGCATTTTGTGTGTTACTCTGTCCGTACACACTGTCTGTCCTGCTGAGTTCCTCCAGCATTTTGTGTGTTTTACTCCGTCCATAGACACTGTCTGACCTGCTGAGTTCCTCCAGCATTTTGTGTGTTACTCTGACCATAGACACTGTCTGACTTGCTGAGATCCGCCAGCATTTTGTGTGTGTTACTCCATCCATAGACACTGTCTGACCTGCTGAGTTCCTCCAGCATTCTGTGTCTGTTACTCTGTCCAGAGACACTGTCTGACCTGTTGAGTGCCTCCAGCATTCTGTGTGGTTACTCCGTCCATAGACACTGTCTGACCTGCTGAGTTCCTCCAGCATTTTGTGTGTGTTACTCCGTCCATAGACACTGTCTGACCTGCTGAGTTCCTCCAGCATTTTGTGTGTGTTACTCTGACCATAGACACTGTCTGAGCTGCAGAGTTCTTCCAGCATTTTGTGTGTGTTACTCTGTCCATAGACACTGTCTGACCTGCTGAGTTCCTCCAGCATATTGTGTGTGTTACTCTGACCATAGACACTGTCTGACCTGTTGTGATCCACCAGCATTTTGTGTGTTACTCTGTCCGTAGACACTGTCTGACCTGCTGAGTTATTCCAGCATTGTGTGTGTGTTACTCTGACCATAGACACTGTCTGACCTGCTGAGTTATTCCAGCATTTTGTGTGTGTTACTCTGACCATAGACATTGTCTGACCTGCTGAGTTATTCCAGCATTTTGTGTGTGTTACTCTGACCATAGACACTGTCTGACCTGCTGTGTTCCTCCAGCATTTTGTGTGTGTTACTCTGTCCGTAGACACTGTCTGACCTGCTGAGTTATTCCAGCATGTAGTGTGTGTTACTCTGTCCTTAGACACTGTCTCACCTGCTGAGTGCCTCCAGCATTTTGTGTGTGTTACTCTGACCATAGACACTGTCTGACCTGCTGAGTTATTCCAGCATTTTGTGTGTGTTACTCTGACCATAGACACTGTCTTACCTGTTGAGATCCAACAGCATTTTGTTTGTTACTCCGTCCGTAGACACTGTCTGACCTGCTGAGTTCCTCCAGCATTTTGTGTGTGTCACTCTGTCCGTAGACACTGTCTGACCTGCTGAGTTATTCCAGCATGTAGTGTGTGTTACTCTGACCATAGACACTGTCTTACCTGTTGAGATCCAACAGCATTTTGTGTGTTACTCCGTCTGTAGACACTGTCTGACCTGCTGAGTTCCTCCAGCATTTTGTGTGTGTCACTCTGACCATAGACACTGTCTGACCTGCTGAGTTATTCCAGCATTTTGTGTGTGTTACTCTGACCATAGACACTGTCAGACCTGCTGAGTTATTCCAGCATTTTGTGTGTGTTACTCTATCCATAGACACTGTCTGACCTGCTGAGTTCCTCCAGCATTTTGTGTGTGTTACTCTGACCATAGACACTCTCTGAGCTGCAGAGTTCTTCCAGCATTTTGTGTGTGTTACTCTGACCATAGACACTGTCTGACCTGCTGAGTTCCTCCAGCATTTTGTGTGTGTTACTCTGACCATAGACACTGTCTGACCTGTTGAGATCCACCAGCATTTTGTGTGTTACTCCGTCCGTAGTCACTGTCTGACCTGCTGAGTTATTCCAGCATTTTGTGTGTGTTACTCTGACCATAGACACTGTCTGACCTGCTGAGTTCCTCCAGCATTTTGTGTGTGTTACTCCGTGCATAGACACTGTCTGACCTGCTGAGTTCCTCCAGCATTTTGTGTGTGTTACTCTGTCCATAGACACTGTCTGACCTGCTGAGTTATTCCAGCATTTTGTGTGTGTTACTCTGTCTGTAGACTCTGTCTGAACTGCTGAGTTCCTCCAGCATTCTGTGTGTGATACTCCGTCCATAGACACTGTCTGACCTGCTGAGTTCCTCCAGCATTTTGTGTTTGTTACTCCGTCCATAGACTGTCAGACCTGCTGAATGCCTCCAGCCTTTTGTGTGTGTTACTCTGACCATAGACAATGTCTGACCTGTTGAGATCCACCAGCATTTTGTGTGTGTTACTCCGTCCGTAGACACTGTCTGATCTGCTGAGTTCCTCCAGCA
Organism: Hypanus sabinus; assembly: GCF_030144855.1. Taxonomy (NCBI): domain Eukaryota; kingdom Metazoa; phylum Chordata; class Chondrichthyes; order Myliobatiformes; family Dasyatidae; genus Hypanus; species Hypanus sabinus. Next base: position 364,275 of record NW_026778925.1, read on the forward strand.
TTTTGTGTGTGTCACTCTGACCACAGACACTGTCTGACCTGCTGAGTTCCTCCAGCATTTTGTGTGTGTTACTCTGTCCGTAGACACTGTCTGACCTGCTGAGTTCCTCCAGCATATTGTGTGTGTTACTCTGACCATAGACACTGTCTGACCTGTTGTGATCCACCAGCATTTTGTGTGTTACTCTGTCCGTAGACACTGTCTGACCTGCTGAGTTATTCCAGCATTGTGTGTGTGTTACTCTGACCATAGACACTGTCTGACCTGCTGAGTTATTCCAGCATTTTGTGTGTGTTACTCTGACCATAGACATTGTCTGACCTGCTGAGTTATTCCAGCATTTTGTGTGTGTTACTCTGACCATAGACACTCTCTGACCTGCTGTGTTCCTCCAGCATTTTGTGTGTGTTACTCTGTCCGTAGACACTGTCTGACCTGCTGAGTTATTCCAGCATGTAGTGTGTGTTACTCTGTCCTTAGACACTGTCTCACCTGCTGAGTGCCTCCAGCATTTTGTGTGTGTTACTCTGACCATAGACACTGTCTGACCTGCTGAGATCCAACAGCATTTTGTGTGTTACTCCGTCCGTAGACACTGTCTGACCTGCTGAGTTCCTCCAGCATTTTGTGTGTGTCACTCTGTCCGTAGACACTGTCTGACCTGCTGAGTTATTCCAGCATGTAGTGTGTGTTACTCTGACCATAGACACTGTCTTACCTGTTGAGATCCAACAGCATTTTGTGTGTTACTCCGTCTGTAGACACTGTCTGACCTGCTGAGTTCCTCCAGCATTTTGTGTGTGTCACTCTGACCATAGACACTGTCTGACCTGCTGAGTTATTCCAGCATTTTGTGTGTGTTACTCTGACCATAGACACTGTCAGACCTGCTGAGTTATTCCAGCATTTTGTGTGTGTTACTCTATCCATAGACACTGTCTGACCTGCTGAGTTCCTCCAGCATTTTGTGTGTGTTACTCTGACCATAGACACTCTCTGAGCTGCAGAGTTCTTCCAGCATTTTGTGTGTGTTACTCTGACCATAGACACTGTCTGACCTGCTGAGTTCCTCCAGCATTTTGTGTGTGTTACTCTGACCATAGACACTGTCTGACCTGTTGAGATCCACCAGCATTTTGTGTGTTACTCCGTCCGTAGTCACTGTCTGACCTGCTGAGTTATTCCAGCATTTTGTGTGTGTTACTCTGACCATAGACACTGTCTGACCTGCTGAGTTCCTCCAGCATTTTGTGTGTGTTACTCCGTGCATAGACACTGTCTGACCTGCTGAGTTCCTCCAGCATTTTGTGTGTGTTACTCTGTCCATAGACACTGTCTGACCTGCTGAGTTATTCCAGCATTTTGTGTGTGTTACTCTGTCTGTAGACTCTGTCTGAACTGCTGAGTTCCTCCAGCATTTTGTGTTTGTTACTCCGTCCATAGACTGTCAGACCTGCTGAATGCCTCCAGCCTTTTGTGTGTGTTACTCTGACCATAGACAATGTCTGACCTGTTGAGATCCACCAGCATTTTGTGTGTGTTACTCCGTCCGTAGACACTGTCTGATCTGCTGAGTTCCTCCAGCATTTTGTGTGTGTCACTCTGACCACAGACACTGTCTGACCTGCTGAGTTCCTCCAGCATTTTGTGTGTGTTACTCTGTCCGTAGACACTGTCTGACCTGCTGAGTTCCTCCAGCATATTGTGTGTGTTACTCTGACCATAGACACTGTCTGACCTGTTGTGATCCACCAGCATTTTGTGTGTTACTCTGTCCGTAGACACTGTCTGACCTGCTGAGTTATTCCAGCATTGTGTGTGTGTTACTCTGACCATAGACACTGTCTGACCTGCTGAGTTATTCCAGCATTTTGTGTGTGTTACTCTGACCATAGACATTGTCTGACCTGCTGAGTTATTCCAGCATTTTGTGTGTGTTACTCTGACCATAGACACTCTCTGACCTGCTGTGTTCCTCCAGCATTTTGTGTGTGTTACTCTGTCCGTAGACACTGTCTGACCTGCTGAGTTATTCCAGCATGTAGTGTGTGTTACTCTGTCCTTAGACACTGTCTCACCTGCTGAGTGCCTCCAGCATTTTGTGTGTGTTACTCTGACCATAGACACTGTCTGACCTGCTGAGTTATTCCAGCATTTTGTGTGTGTTACTCTGACCATAGACACTGTCTTACCTGTTGAGATCCAACAGCATTTTGTGTGTTACTCCGTCCGTAGACACTGTCTGACCTGCTGAGTTCCTCCAGCATTTTGTGTATGTCACTCTGTCCGTAGACACTGTCTGACCTGCTGAGTTATTCCAGCATGTAGTGTGTGTTACTCTGACCATAGACACTGTCTTACCTGTTGAGATCCAACAGCATTTTGTGTGTTACTCCGTCCGTAGACACTGTCTGACCTGCTGAGTTCCTCCAGCATTTTGTGTGTGTTACTCTGACCATAGACACTGTCAGACCTGCTGAGTTATTCCAGCATTTTGTGTGTGTTACTCTATCCATAGACACTGTCTGACCTGCTGAGTTCCTCCAGCATTTTGTGTGTGTTACTCTGACCATAGACACTCTCTGAGCTGCAGAGTTCTTCCAGCATTTTGTGTGTGTTACTCTGACCATAGACACTGTCTGACCTGCTGAGTTCCTCCAGCATTTTGTGTGTGTTACTCTGACCATAGTCACTGTCTGACCTGTTGAGATCCACCAGCATTTTGTGTGTTACTCCGTCCGTAGTCACTGTCTGACCTGCTGAGTTATTCCAGCATTTTGTGTGTGTTACTCTGACCATAGTCACTGTCTGACCTGCTGAGTTCCTCCAGCATTTTGTGTGTGTTACTCCGTGCATAGACACTGTCTGACCTGCTGAGTTCCTCCAGCATTTTGTGTGTGTTACTCTGTCCATAGACACTGTCTAACCTGCTGAGTTATTCCAGCATTTTGTGTGTGTTACTCTGTCTGTAGACTCTGTCTGAACTGCTGAGTTCCTTCAGCATTCTGTGTGTGATACTCCGTCGATTGACACTGTCTGACCTGCTGAGTTCCTCCAGCATTTTGTGTTTGTTACTCCGTCCATAGACTGTCAGACCTGCTGAATGCCTCCAGCCTTTTGTGTGTGTTACTCTGACCATAGACAATGTCTGACCTGTTGAGATCCACCAGCATTTTGTGTGTTACTCCGTCCGTAGACACTGTCTGATCTGCTGAGTTCCTCCAGCATTTTGTGTGTGTCACTCTGACCACAGACACTGTCTGACCTGCTGAGTTCCTCCAGCATTTTGTGTGTGTTACTCTGTCCGTAGACACTGTCTGACCTGCTGAGTTATTCCAGCATGTAGTGTGTGTTACTCTGTCCTTAGACACTGTCTCACCTGCTGAGTTCCTCCAGCATTTTGTGTGTGTTACTCTGACCATAGACACTGTCTGCCCTGCTGAGTTCCTCCAGCAGTTTGTGTGTGTTACTCTGACCATAGACACTGACTGACCTGCTGAGATCCTCCAGCATTTTGTGTGTGTTACTCTGACCATAGACACTGTCTGACCTGTTGAGATCCACCAGCATTTAGTGTGTTACTCTGTCCGTAGACACTGTCTGACCTGCTGAGTTATTCCAGCATTTTGTGTGTGTTACTCTGTCCGTAGACACTGTCTGACCTGCTGAGTTATTCCAGCACTGTGTGTGTGTTACTCTGACCATAGACACTGTATGACCTGCTGAGTTCCTCCAGCACTTTGTGTGTGTTACTCCATCCATAGACACTGTCTGACCTGCTGAGTTCCTAGAGCATTTTGTGTGTGTTACTCTGACCATAGACACGTTCTGACCTGCTGAGTTCCTCCAGCATTCTGTGTGTGTTGCTTCGTCCATAGACACTGTCTGTCCTGCTGAGTTCCTCCGGCATTTTGTGTGTTTTACTCCGTCCATAGACACTGTCTGACCTGCTGAGTTCCTCCAGCATTTTGTGTGTGTTACTCTGACCATTGACACCGTCTGACCTGTTGAGATCCACCAGCATTTTGTGTGTTACTCTGTCCGTAGACACTGTCTGACCTGCTGAGTTATTCCAGTATTGTGTGTGTGTTACTCTGACCATAGACACTGTCTGACCTGCTGAGTTCCTCCAGCATTCTGTGTGTGTTACTCTGTCCAGAGACACTGTCTGACCTGCTGAGTGCCTCCAGCATTCTGTGCGGTTACTCCGTCCATAGACACTGTCTGACCTGCTGAGTTCCTCCAGCATTTTGTGTGTGTTACTCCGTCCATAGACACTGTCTGACATGCTGAGTTATTCCAGCATTTTGTGTGTGTTACTCTGACCATAGACACTGTCTGTCCTGCTGAGTTGCTCCAGCATTTTGTGTGTGTTACTCTGACCATAGACACTGTCTGTCCTGCTGAGTTCCTCCAGCATTTTGTGTGTGTTACTCTGACCATAGACACTGTCTGACCTGTTGAGATCCACCAGCATTTTGTGTGTTACTCCGTCCGTAGTCACTGTCTGACCTGCTGAGTTATTCCAGCATTTTGTGTGTGTTACTCTGACCATAGACACTGTCTGACCTGCTGAGTTCCTCCAGCATTTTGTGTGTGTTACTCCGTGCATAGACACTGTCTGACCTGCTGAGTTCCTCCAGCATATTGTGTGTGTTACTCTGTCCATAGACACTGTCTAACCTGCTGAGTTATTCCAGCATTTTGTCTGTGTTACTCTGTCCATAGACACTGTCTGACCTGCTGAGTGCCTCCAGCATTCTGTGTGTGATACTCCGTCCATAGACACTGTCTGACCTTCTGAGTTCCTCCAGCATTTTGTGTGTGTTACTCCGTCCATAGACTGTCAGACCTGCTGAATGCCTCCAGCCTTTTGTGTGTGTTACTCTGACCATAGACAATGTCTGACCTGTTGAGATCCACCAGCATTTTGTGTGTTACTCCGTCTGTAGACACTGTCTCACCTGCTGAGTTCCTCCAGAATTTTGTGTGTGTTACTCTGACCATAGACACTGTCTGCCCTGCTGAGTTGCTCCAGCAGTTTGTGTGTGTTACTCTGTCCATAGACACTGACTGACCTGCTGAGTTCCTCCAGCATTTTTTGTGTGTTACTCTGACCATAGACACTGTCTGACCTGTTGAGATCCACCAGCATTTTGTGTGTTACTCTGTCCGTAGACACTGTCTGACCTGCTGAGTTATTCCAGTATTTTCTGTGTGTTACTCTGTCCGTAGACACTGTCTGACCTGCTGAGTTATTCCAGCATTGTGTGTGTGTTACTCTGACCATAGACACTGTCTGACCTGCTGAATTCCTGCAGCATTTTGTGTGTGTTACTCCATCCATAGACACTGTCTGACCTGCTGAGTTCCTCCAGCATTTTGTGTGTGTTACTCTGACCATAGACACGTTCTGACCTGCTGAGTTCCTCCAGCATTCTGTGTGTGTTACTCCGTCCATAGACACTGTCTGTCCTGCTGAGTTCCTCCAGCATTTTGTGTGTTTTACTCCGTCCATAGACACTGTCTGACCTGCTGTGTTCCTCCAGCATTTTGTGTGTGTTACTCTGTCCGTAGACACTGTCTGACCTGCTGAGTTATTCCAGCATTGTGTGTGTGTTACTCTGACCATAGACACTGTCTGACCTGCTGAGTTATTCCAGCATTTTGTGTGTGTTACTCTGACCATAGACATTGTCTGACCTGCTGAGTTATTCCAGCATTTTGTGTGTGTTACTCTGACCATAGACACCGTCTGACCTGTTGAGATCCACCAGCATTTTGTGTGTTACTCTGTCCGTAGACTCTGTCTGACCTGCTGAGTTATTCCAGCATTGTGTGTGTGTTACTCTGACCATAGACACTGTCTGACCTGCTGAGTTATTCCAGCATTTTGTGTGTGTTACTCTGACTATAGACATTGTCTGACCTGCTGAGTTATTCCAGCATTTTGTGTGTGTTACTCTGACCATAGACACTGTCTGACCTGCTGTGTTCCTCCAGCATTTTGTGTGTGTTACTCTGTCCGTAGACACTGTCTGACCTGCTGAGTTATTCCAGCATGTAGTGTGTGTTACTCTGTCCTTAGACACTGTCTCACCTGCTGAGTGCCTCCAGCATTTTGTGTGTGTTACTCTGACCATAGACACTGTCTGACCTGCTGAGTTATTCCAGCATTTTGTGTGTGTTACTCTGACCATAGACACTGTCTTACCTGTTGAGATCCAACAGCATTTTGTGTGTTACTCCGTCCGTAGACACTGTCTGACCTGCTGAGTTCCTCCAGCATTTTCTGTGTGTCACTCTGTCCGTAGACACTGTCTGACCTGCTGAGTTATTCCAGCATGTAGTGTGTGTTACTCTGACCATAGACACTGTCTTACCTGTTGAGATCCAACAGCATTTTGTGTGTTACTCCGTCCGTAGACACTGTCTGACCTGCTGAGTTCCTCCAGCATTTTGTGTGTGTCACTCTGACCATAGACACTGTCTGACCTGCTGAGTTATTCCAGCATTTTGTGTGTGTTACTCTGACCATAGACACTGTCAGACCTGCTGAGTTATTCCAGCATTTTGTGTGTGTTACTCTGACCATAGACACTGTCTGACCTGCTGAGTTCCTCCAGCATTTTGTGTGTGTTACTCTGACCATAGACACTCTCTGAGCTGCAGAGTTCTTCCAGCATTTTGTGTGTGTTACTCTGACCATAGACACTGTCTGACCTGCTGAGTTCCTCCAGCATTTTGTGTGTGTTACTCTGACCATAGACACTGTCTGACCTGTTGAGATCCACCAGCATTTTGTGTGTTACTCCGTCCGTAGTCACTGTCTGACCTGCTGAGTTATTCCAGCATTTTGTGTGTGTTACTCTGACCATAGACACTGTCTGACCTGCTGAGTTCCTCCAGCATTTTGTGTGTGTTACTCCGTGCATAGACACTGTCTGACCTGCTGAGTTCCTCCAGCATTTTGTGTGTGTTACTCTGTCCATAGACACTGTCTAACCTGCTGAGTTATTCCAGCATTTTGTGTGTGTTACTCTGTCTGTAGACTCTGTCTGAACTGCTGAGTTCCTCCAGCATTCTGTGTGTGATACTCCGTCCATAGACACTGTCTGACCTGCTGAGTTCCTCCAGCATTTTGTGTTTGTTACTCCGTCCATAGACTGTCAGACCTGCTGAATGCCTCCAGCCTTTTGTGTGTGTTACTCTGACCATAGACAATGTCTGACCTGTTGAGATCCACCAGCATTTTGTGTGTTACTCCGTCCGTAGACACTGTCTGATCTGCTGAGTTCCTCCAGCATTTTGTGTGTGTCACTCTGACCACAGACACTGTCTGACCTGCTGAGTTCCTCCAGCATTTTGTGTGTGTTACTCTGTCCGTAGACACTGTCTGACCTGCTGAGTTATTCCAGCATGTAGTGTGTGTTACTCTGTCCTTAGACACTGTCTCACCTGCTGAGTTCCTCCAGCATTTTGTGTGTGTTACTCTGACCATAGACACTGTCTGCCCTGCTGAGTTCCTCCAGCAGTTTGTGTGTGTTACTCTGACCATAGACACTGATTGACCTGCTGAGATCCTCCAGCATTTTGTGTGTGTTACTCTGACCATAGACACTGTCTGACCTGTTGAGATCCACCAGCATTTAGTGTGTTACTCTGTCCGTAGACACTGTCTGACCTGCTGAGTTATTCCAGCATTTTGTGTGTGTTACTCTGTCCGTAGACACTGTCTGACCTGCTGAGTTATTCCAGCACTGTGTGTGTGTTACTCTGACCATAGACACTGTATGACCTGCTGAGTTCCTCCAGCATTTTGTGTGTGTTACTCCATCCATAGACACTGTCTGACCTGCTGAGTTCCTAGAGCATTTTGTGTGTGTTACTCTGACCATAGACACGTTCTGACCTGCTGAGTTCCTCCAGCATTCTGTGTGTGTTACTTCGTCCATAGACACTGTCTGTCCTGCTGAGTTCCTCCGGCATTTTGTGTGTTTTACTCCGTCCATAGACACTGTCTGACCTGCTGAGTTCCTCCAGCATTTTGAGTGTGTTTCTCTGGCCATTGACACCGTCTGACCTGTTGAGATCCACCAGCATTTTGTGTGTTACTCTGTCCGTAGACACTGTCTGACCTGCTGAGTTATTCCAGTATTTTCTGTGTGTTACTCTGTCCGTAGACACTGTCTGACCTGCTGAGTTATTCCAGCATTGTGTGTGTGTTACTCTGACCATAGACACTGTCTGACCTGCTGAATTCCTCCAGCATTTTGTGTGTGTTACTCCATCCATAGACACTGTCTGACCTGCTGAGTTCCTCCAGCATTTTGTGTGTGTTACTCTGACCATAGACACGTTCTGACCTGCTGAGTTCCTCCAGCATTCTGTGTGTGTTACTCCGTCCATAGACACTGTCTGTCCTGCTGGGTTCCTCCAGCATTTTGTGTGTTTTACTCCGTCCATAGACACTGTCTGACCTGCTGTGTTCCTCCAGCATTTTGTGTGTGTTACTCTGTCCGTAGACACTGTCTGACCTGCTGAGTTATTCCAGCATTGTGTGTGTGTTACTCTGACCATAGACACTGTCTGACCTGCTGAGTTATTCCAGCATTTTGTGTGTGTTACTCTGACCATAGACATTGTCTGACCTGCTGAGTTATTCCAGCATTTTGTGTGTGTTACTCTGACCATAGACACCGTCTGACCTGTTGAGATCCACCAGCATTTTGTGTGTTACTCTGTCCGTAGACACTGTCTGACCTGCTGAGTTATTCCAGCATTGTGTGTGTGTTACTCTGACCATAGACACTGTCTGACCTGCTGAGTTATTCCAGCATTTTGTGTGTGTTACTCTGACCATAGACATTGTCTGACCTGCTGAGTTATTCCAGCATTTTGTGTGTGTTACTCTGACCATAGACACTGTCTGACCTGCTGTGTTCCTCCAGCATTTTGTGTGTGTTACTCTGTCCGTAGACACTGTCTGACCTGCTGAGTTATTCCAGCATGTAGTGTGTGTTACTCTGTCCTTAGACACTGTCTCACCTGCTGAGTGCCTCCAGCATTTTGTGTGTGTTACTCTGACCGTAGACACTGTCTGACCTGCTGAGTTATTCCAGCATTTTGTGTGTGCTACTCTGACCATAGACACTGTCTTACCTGTTGAGATCCAACAGCATTTTGTGTGTTACTCCGTCCGTAGACACTGTCTGACCTGCTGAGTTCCTCCAGCATTTTGTGTGTGTCACTCTGTCCGTAGACACTGTCTGACCTGCTGAGTTATTCCAGCATGTAGTGTGTGTTACTCTGACCATAGACACTGTCTTACCTGTTGAGATCCAACAGCATTTTGTGTGTTACTCCGTCCGTAGACACTGTCTGACCTGCTGAGTTCCTCCAGCATTTTGTGTGTGTCACTCTGACCATAGACACTGTCTGACCTGCTGAGTTATTCCAGCATTTTGTGTGTGTTACTCTGACCATAGACACTGTCAGACCTGCTGAGTTATTCCAGCATTTTGTGTGTGTTACTCTATCCATAGACACTGTCTGACCTGCTGAGTTCCTCCAGCATTTTGTGTGTGTTACTCTGACCATAGACACTCTCTGAGCTGCAGAGTTCTTCCAGCATTTTGTGTGTGTTACTCTGACCATAGACACTGTCTGACCTGCTGAGTTCCTCCAGCATTTTGTGTGTGTTACTCTGACCATAGACACTGTCTGACCTGTTGAGATCCACCAGCATTTTGTGTGTTACTCCGTCCGTAGTCACTGTCTGACCTGCTGAGTTATTCCAGCATTTTGTGTGTGTTACTCTGACCATAGACACTGTCTGACCTGCTGAGTTCCTCCAGCATTTTGTGTGTGTTACTCCGTGCATAGACACTGTCTGACCTACTGAGTTCCTCCAGCATTTTGTGTGTGTTACTCTGTCCATAGACACTGTCTAACCTGCTGAGTTATTCCAGCATTTTGTGTGTGTTACTCTGTCTGTAGACTCTGTCTGAACTGCTGAGTTCCTCCAGCATTCTGTGTGTGATACTCCGTCCATAGACACTGTCTGACCTGCTGAGTTCCTCCAGCATTTTGTGTTTGTTACTCCGTCCATAGACTGTCAGACCTGCTGAATGCCTCCAGCCTTTTGTGTGTGTTACTCTGACCATAGACAATGTCTGACCTGTTGAGATCCACCAGCATTTTGTGTGTTACTCCGTCCGTAGACACTGTCTGATCTGCTGAGTTCCTCCAGCATTTTGTGTGTGTCACTCTGACCACAGACACTGTCTGACCTGCTGAGATCCTCCAGCATTTTGTGTGTGTTACTCTGTCCGTAGACACTGTCTGACCTGCTGAGTTATTCCAGCATGTAGTGTGTGTTACTCTGTCCTTAGACACTGTCTCACCTGCTGAGTTCCTCCAGCATTTTGTGTGTTTTACTCTGACCATAGACACTGTCTGCCCTGCTGAGTTCCTCCAGCAGTTTGTGTGTGTTACTCTGACCATAGACACTGACTGACCTGCTGAGATCCTCCAGCATTTTGTGTGTGTTACTCTGACCATAGACACTGTCTGACCTGTTGAGATCCAACAGCATTTAGTGTGTTACTCTGTCCGTAGACACTGTCTGACCTGCTGAGTTATTCCAGCATTTTGTGTGTGTTACTCTGTCCGTAGACACTGTCTGACCTGCTGAGTTATTCCAGCACTGTGTGTGTGTTACTCTGACCATAGACACTGTATGACCTGCTGAGTTCCTCCAGCATTTTGTGTGTGTTACTCCATCCATAGACACTGTCTGACCTGCTGAGTTCCTAGAGCATTTTGTGTGTGTTACTCTGACCATAGACACGTTCTGACGTGCTGAGTTCCTCCAGCATTCCGTGTGTGTTACTTCGTCCATAGACACTGTCTGTCCTGCTGAGTTCCTCCGGCATTTTGTGTGTTTTACTCCGTCCATAGACACTGTCTGACCTGCTGAGTTCCTCCAGCATTTTGAGTGTGTTTCTCTGACCATTGACACCGTCTGACCTGTTGAGATCCACCAGCATTTTGTGTGTTACTCTGTCCGTAGACACTGTCTGACCTGCTGAGTTATTCCAGCATTTTGTGTGTGTTACTCTGTCCGTAGACACTGTCTGACCTGCTGAGTTATTCCAGCACTGTGTGTGTGTTACTCTGACCATAGACACTGTATGACCTGCTGAGTTCCTCCAGCATTTTGTGTGTGTTACTCCATCCATAGACACTGTCTGACCTGCTGAGTTCCTAGAGCATTTTGTGTGTGTTACTCTGACCATAGACACGTTCTGACCTGCTGAGTTCCTCCAGCATTCTGTGTGTGTTACTTCGTCCATAGACACTGTCTGTCCTGCTGAGTTCCTCCGGCATTTTGTGTGTTTTACTCCGTCCATAGACACTGTCTGACCTGCTGAGTTCCTCCAGCATTTTGAGTGTGTTTCTCTGGCCATTGACACCGTCTGACCTGTTGAGATCCACCAGCATTTTGTGTGTTACTCTGTCCGTAGACACTGTCTGACCTGCTGAGTTATTCCAGTATTTTCTGTGTGTTACTCTGTCCGTAGACACTGTCTGACCTGCTGAGTTATTCCAGCATTGTGTGTGTGTTACTCTGACCATAGACACTGTCTGACCTGCTGAATTCCTCCAGCATTTTGTGTGTGTTACTCCATCCATAGACACTGTCTGACCTGCTGAGTTCCTCCAGCATTTTGTGTGTGTTACTCTGACCATAGACACGTTCTGACCTGCTGAGTTCCTCCAGCATTCTGTGTGTGTTACTCCGTCCATAGACACTGTCTGTCCTGCTGGGTTCCTCCAGCATTTTGTGTGTTTTACTCCGTCCATAGACACTGTCTGACCTGCTGTGTTCCTCCAGCATTTTGTGTGTGTTACTCTGTCCGTAGACACTGTCTGACCTGCTGAGTTATTCCAGCATTGTGTGTGTGTTACTCTGACCATAGACACTGTCTGACCTGCTGAGTTATTCCAGCATTTTGTGTGTGTTACTCTGACCATAGACATTGTCTGACCTGCTGAGTTATTCCAGCATTTTGTGTGTGTTACTCTGACCATAGACACCGTCTGACCTGTTGAGATCCACCAGCATTTTGTGTGTTACTCTGTCCGTAGACACTGTCTGACCTGCTGAGTTATTCCAGCATTGTGTGTGTGTTACTCTGACCATAGACACTGTCTGACCTGCTGAGTTATTCCAGCATTTTGTGTGTGTTACTCTGACCATAGACATTGTCTGACCTGCTGAGTTATTCCAGCATTTTGTGTGTGTTACTCTGACCATAGACACTGTCTGACCTGCTGTGTTCCTCCAGCATTTTGTGTGTGTTACTCTGTCCGTAGACACTGTCTGACCTGCTGAGTTATTCCAGCATGTAGTGTGTGTTACTCTGTCCTTAGACACTGTCTCACCTGCTGAGTGCCTCCAGCATTTTGTGTGTGTTACTCTGACCGTAGACACTGTCTGACCTGCTGAGTTATTCCAGCATTTTGTGTGTGTTACTCTGACCATAGACACTGTCTTACCTGTTGAGATCCAACAGCATTTTGTGTGTTACTCCGTCCGTAGACACTGTCTGACCTGCTGAGTTCCTCCAGCATTTTGTGTGTGTCACTCTGTCCGTAGACACTGTCTGACCTGCTGAGTTATTCCAGCATGTAGTGTGTGTTACTCTGACCATAGACACTGTCTTACCTGTTGAGATCCAACAGCATTTTGTGTGTTACTCCGTCCGTAGACACTGTCTGACCTGCTGAGTTCCTCCAGCATTTTGTGTGTGTCACTCTGACCATAGACACTGTCTGACCTGCTGAGTTATTCCAGCATTTTGTGTGTGTTACTCTGACCATAGACACTGTCAGACCTGCTGAGTTATTCCAGCATTTTGTGTGTGTTACTCTATCCATGGACACTGTCTGACCTGCTGAGATCCTCCAGCATTTTGTGTGTGTTACTCTGACCATAGACACTCTCTGAGCTGCAGAGTTCTTCCAGCATTTTGTGTGTGTTACTCTGACCATAGACACTGTCTGACCTGCTGAGTTCCTCCAGCATTTTGTGTGTGTTACTCTGACCATAGACACTGTCTGACCTGTTGAGATCCACCAGCATTTTGTGTGTTACTCCGTCCGTAGTCACTGTCTGACCTGCTGAGTTATTCCAGCATTTTGTGTGTGTTACTCTGACCATAGACACTGTCTGACCTGCTGAGTTCCTCCAGCATTTTGTGTGTGTTACTCCGTGCATAGACACTGTCTGACCTACTGAGTTCCTCCAGCATTTTGTGTGTGTTACTCTGTCCATAGACACTGTCTAACCTGCTGAGTTATTACAGCATTTTGTGTGTGTTACTCTGTCTGTAGACTCTGTCTGAACTGCTGAGTTCCTCCAGCATTCTGTGTGTGATACTCCGTCCATAGACACTGTCTGACCTGCTGAGTTCCTCCAGCATTTTGTGTTTGTTACTCCGTCCATAGACTGTCAGACCTGCTGAATGCCTCCAGCCTTTTGTGTGTGTTACTCTGACCATAGACAATGTCTGACCTGTTGAGATCCACCAGCATTTTGTGTGTTACTCCGTCCGTAGACACTGTCTGATCTGCTGAGTTCCTCCAGCATTTTGTGTGTGTCACTCTGACCACAGACACTGTCTGACCTGCTGAGATCCTCCAGAATTTTGTGTGTGTTACTCTGTCCGTAGACACTGTCTGACCTGCTGAGTTATTCCAGCATGTAGTGTGTGTTACTCTGTCCTTAGACACTGTCTCACCTGCTGAGTTCCTCCAGCATTTTGTGTGTTTTACTCTGACCATAGACACTGTCTGCCCTGCTGAGTTCCTCCAGCAGTTTGTGTGTGTTACTCTGACCATAGACACTGACTGACCTGCTGAGATCCTCCAGCATTTTGTGTGTGTTACTCTGACCATAGACACTGTCTGACCTGTTGAGATCCAACAGCATTTAGTGTGTTACTCTGTCCGTAGACACTGTCTGACCTGCTGAGTTATTCCAGCATTTTGTGTGTGTTACTCTGTCCGTAGACACTGTCTGACCTGCTGAGTTATTCCAGCACTGTGTGTGTGTTACTCTGACCATAGACACTGTATGACCTGCTGAGTTCCTCCAGCATTTTGTGTGTGTTACTCCATCCATAGACACTGTCTGACCTGCTGAGTTCCTAGAGCATTTTGTGTGTGTTACTCTGACCATAGACACGTTCTGACGTGCTGAGTTCCTCCAGCATTCCGTGTGTGTTACTTCGTCCATAGACACTGTCTGTCCTGCTGAGTTCCTCCGGCATTTTGTGTGTTTTACTCCGTCCATAGACACTGTCTGACCTGCTGAGTTCCTCCAGCATTTTGAGTGTGTTTCTCTGACCATTGACACCGTCTGACCTGTTGAGATCCACCAGCATTTTGTGTGTTACTCTGTCCGTAGACACTGTCTGACCTGCTGAGTTATTCCAGTATTGTGTGTGTGTTACTCTGACCATAGACACTGTCTGACCTGCTGAGTTCCTCCAGCATTCTGTGTGTGTTACTCTGTCCAGAGACACTGTCTGACCTGCTGAGTGCCTCCAGCATTCTGTGCGGTTACTCCGTCCATAGACACTGTCTGACCTGCTGAGCTCCTCCAGCATTTTGTGTGTGTTACTCCGTCCATAGACACTGTCTGACATGCTGAGTTATTCCAGCATTTTGTGTGTGTTACTCTATCCATAGACACTGTCTGACCTGCTGAGTTCCTCCAGCATTTTGTGTGTGTTACTCTGACCATACACACTGTCTGAGCTGCAGAGTTCTTCCAGCATTTTGTGTGTGTTACTCTGTCCATAGACACTGTCTGACCTGCTGAGTTCCTCCAGCATATTGTGTGTGTTACTCTGACCATAGACACTGTCTGACCTGCTGAGTTCCTCCAGCATATTGTGTGTGTTACTCTGACCATAGACACCGTCTGACCTGTTGAGATCCACCAGCATTTTGTGTGTTACTCTGTCCGTAGACACTGTCTGACCTGCTGAGTTATTCCAGCATTGTGTGTGTGTTACTCTGACCATAGACACTGTCTGACCTGCTGAGTTATTCCAGCATTTTGTGTGTGTTACTCTGACCATAGACATTGTCTGACCTGCTGAGTTATTCCAGCATTTTGTGTGTGTTACTCTGACCATAGACACTGTCTGACCTGCTGTGTTCCTCCAGCATTTTGTGTGTGTTACTCTGTCCGTAGACACTGTCTGACCTGCTGAGTTATTCCAGCATGTAGTGTGTGTTACTCTGTCCTTAGACACTGTCTCACCTGCTGAGTGCCTCCAGCATTTTGTGTGTGTTACTCTGACCGTAGACACTGTCTGACCTGCTGAGTTATTCCAGCATTTTGTGTGTGTTACTCTGACCATAGACACTGTCTTACCTGTTGAGATCCAACAGCATTTTGTGTGTTACTCCGTCCGTAGACACTGTCTGACCTGCTGAGTTCCTCCAGCATTTTGTGTGTGTCACTCTGTCCGTAGACACTGTCTGACCTGCTGAGTTATTCCAGCATGTAGTGTGTGTTACTCTGACCATAGACACTGTCTTACCTGTTGAGATCCAACAGCATTTTGTGTGTTACTCCGTCCGTAGACACTGTCTGACCTGCTGAGTTCCTCCAGCATTTTGTGTGTGTCACTCTGACCATAGACACTGTCTGACCTGCTGAGTTATTCCAGCATTTTGTGTGTGTTACTCTGACCATAGACACTGTCAGACCTGCTGAGTTATTCCAGCATTTTGTGTGTGTTACTCTATCCATGGACACTGTCTGACCTGCTGAGATCCTCCAGCATTTTGTGTGTGTTACTCTGACCATAGACACTCTCTGAGCTGCAGAGTTCTTCCAGCATTTTGTGTGTGTTACTCTGACCATAGACACTGTCTGACCTGCTGAGTTCCTCCAGCATTTTGTGTGTGTTACTCTGACCATAGACACTGTCTGACCTGTTGAGATCCACCAGCATTTTGTGTGTTACTCCGTCCGTAGTCACTGTCTGACCTGCTGAGTTATTCCAGCATTTTGTGTGTGTTACTCTGACCATAGACACTGTCTGACCTGCTGAGTTCCTCCAGCATTTTGTGTGTGTTACTCCGTGCATAGACACTGTCTGACCTACTGAGTTCCTCCAGCATTTTGTGTGTGTTACTCTGTCCATAGACACTGTCTAACCTGCTGAGTTATTACAGCATTTTGTGTGTGTTACTCTGTCTGTAGACTCTGTCTGAACTGCTGAGTTCCTCCAGCATTCTGTGTGTGATACTCCGTCCATAGACACTGTCTGACCTGCTGAGTTCCTCCAGCATTTTGTGTTTGTTACTCCGTCCATAGACTGTCAGACCTGCTGAATGCCTCCAGCCTTTTGTGTGTGTTACTCTGACCATAGACAATGTCTGACCTGTTGAGATCCACCAGCATTTTGTGTGTTACTCCGTCCGTAGACACTGTCTGATCTGCTGAGTTCCTCCAGCATTTTGTGTGTGTCACTCTGACCACAGACACTGTCTGACCTGCTGAGATCCTCCAGAATTTTGTGTGTGTTACTCTGTCCGTAGACACTGTCTGACCTGCTGAGTTATTCCAGCATGTAGTGTGTGTTACTCTGTCCTTAGACACTGTCTCACCTGCTGAGTTCCTCCAGCATTTTGTGTGTTTTACTCTGACCATAGACACTGTCTGCCCTGCTGAGTTCCTCCAGCAGTTTGTGTGTGTTACTCTGACCATAGACACTGACTGACCTGCTGAGATCCTCCAGCATTTTGTGTGTGTTACTCTGACCATAGACACTGTCTGACCTGTTGAGATCCAACAGCATTTAGTGTGTTACTCTGTCCGTAGACACTGTCTGACCTGCTGAGTTATTCCAGCATTTTGTGTGTGTTACTCTGTCCGTAGACACTGTCTGACCTGCTGAGTTATTCCAGCACTGTGTGTGTGTTACTCTGACCATAGACACTGTATGACCTGCTGAGTTCCTCCAGCATTTTGTGTGTGTTACTCCATCCATAGACACTGTCTGACCTGCTGAGTTCCTAGAGCATTTTGTGTGTGTTACTCTGACCATAGACACGTTCTGACGTGCTGAGTTCCTCCAGCATTCCGTGTGTGTTACTTCGTCCATAGACACTGTCTGTCCTGCTGAGTTCCTCCGGCATTTTGTGTGTTTTACTCCGTCCATAGACACTGTCTGACCTGCTGAGTTCCTCCAGCATTTTGAGTGTGTTTCTCTGACCATTGACACCGTCTGACCTGTTGAGATCCACCAGCATTTTGTGTGTTACTCTGTCCGTAGACACTGTCTGACCTGCTGAGTTATTCCAGTATTGTGTGTGTGTTACTCTGACCATAGACACTGTCTGACCTGCTGAGTTCCTCCAGCATTCTGTGTGTGTTACTCTGTCCAGAGACACTGTCTGACCTGCTGAGTGCCTCCAGCATTCTGTGCGGTTACTCCGTCCATAGACACTGTCTGACCTGCTGAGCTCCTCCAGCATTTTGTGTGTGTTACTCCGTCCATAGACACTGTCTGACATGCTGAGTTATTCCAGCATTTTGTGTGTGTTACTCTATCCATAGACACTGTCTGACCTGCTGAGTTCCTCCAGCATTTTGTGTGTGTTACTCTGACCATACACACTGTCTGAGCTGCAGAGTTCTTCCAGCATTTTGTGTGTGTTACTCTGTCCATAGACACTGTCTGACCTGCTGAGTTCCTCCAGCATATTGTGTGTGTTACTCTGACCATAGACACTGTCTGACCTGTTGAGATCCACCAGCATATTGTGTGTTACTCTGTCCGTAGACGCTGTCTGACCTGCTGAGTTATTCCAGCATTGTGTGTGTGTTACTCTGACCATAGACACTGTCTGACCTGCTGAGGTATTCCAGCATTTTGTGTGTGTTACTCTGACCATAGACATTGTCTGACCTGCTGAGTTATTCCAGCATTTTGTGTGTGTTACTCTGTCCTTAGACACTGTCTGACCTGCTGTGTTCCTCCAGCATTTTGTGTGTGTTACTCAGTCCGTAGACACTGTCTGACCTGCTGAGTTATTCCAGCATGTCGTGTGTGTTACTCTGTCCTTAGACACTGTCTCACCTGCTGAGTGCCTCCAGCATTTTGTGTGAGTTACTCTGACCATAGACACTGTCTGACCTGCTGAGTTATTCCAGCATTTTGTGTGTGTTACTCTGACCATAGACACTGTCTTACCTGTTGAGATCCAACAGCATTTTGTGTGTTACTCCGTCCATAGACACTGTCTGACCTGCTGAGTTCCTCCAGCATTTTGTGTGTGTCACTCTGTCCGTAGACACTGTCTGACCTGCTGAGTTATTCCAGCATGTAGTGTGTGTTACTCTGACCATAGACACTGTCTTACCTGTTGAGATCCAACAGCATTTTGTGTGTTACTCCGTCCGTAGACACTGTCTGACCTGCTGAGTTCCTCCAGCATTTTGTGTGTGTCACTCTGACCATAGACACTGTCTGACCTGCTGAGTTATTCCAGCATTTTGTGTGTGTTACTCTGACCATAGACACTGTCAGACCTGCTGAGTTATTCCAGCATTTTGTGTGTGTTACTCTATCCATAGACACTGTCTGACCTGCTGAGTTCCTCCAGCATTTTGTGTGTGTTACTCTGACAATAGACACTGTCTGAGCTGCAGAGTTCTTCAAGCATTTTGTGTGTGTTACTCTGTCCATAGACACTGTCTGACCTGCTGAGTTCCTCCAGCATATTGTGTGTGTTACTCTGACCATAGACACTGTCTGACCTGTTGAGAACCACCAGCATTTTGTGTGTTACTCTGTCCGTAGACACTGTCTGACCTGCTGAGTTATTCCAGCTTTGTGTGTGTGTTACTCTGACCATAGACCCTGTCTGACCTGCTGAGTTATTCCAGCATTTTGTGTGTGTTACTCTGACCATAGACATTGTCTGACCTGCTGAGTTATTCCAGCATTTTGTGTGTGTTACTCTGACCATAGACACTGTCTGACCTGCTGTGTTCCTCCAGCATTTTGTGTGTGTTACTCTGTCCGTAGACACTGTCTGACCTGCTGAGTTATTCCAGCATGTAGTGTGTGTTACTCTGTCCTTAGACACTGTCTCACCTGCTGAGTGCCTCCAGCATTTTGTGTGTGTTACTCTGACCATAGCCACTGTCTGACCTGCTGAGTTATTCCAGCATTTTGTGTGTGTTACTCTGACCATAGACACTGTGTTACCTGTTGAGATCCAACAGCATTTTGTGTGTTACTCCGTCCGTAGACACTGTCTGACCTGCTGAGTTCCTCCAGCATTTTGTGTGTGTCACTCTGACCATAGACACTGTCTGACCTGCTGAGTTATTCCAGCATTTTGTGTGTGTTACTCTGAGCATAGATACTGTCTGACCTGCTGAGTTATTCCAGCATTTTGTGTGTGTTACTCTGACCATAGACACTGTCTGACCTGCTGTGTTCCTCCAGCATTTTGTGTGTGTTACTCTGTCCGTAGACACTGTCTGACCTGCTGAGTTATTCCAGCATGTAGTGTGTGTTACTCTGTCCATAGACACTGTCTCACCTGCTGAGTGCCTCCAGCATTCTCTGTGTGTTACTCCGTCCATAGACACTGTCTGACCTGCTGAGTTCCTCCAGCATTTTGTGTCTTACTCCGTCCATAGACACTGTCTGACCTGCTGAGTTATTCCAGCATTTTGTGTCTGTTACTCTATCCGTAGACATTGCCTGACCTGCACAGTTCCTCCAGCATTTTGTGTGTGTTACTCTGTACGTAGACACTGTCTAACCTGCTGAGTTATTCCTGCATTTTGTGTGTGTTACTCTGACCATAGCCACTGTCTGACCTGCTGAGTTCCTCCAGCATTTTGTGTGTGTAACTCTGTCCATAGACACTGTCTGACCTGCTGAGTGCCTCCAGCATTCTCTGTGTGTTACTCCGTCCATAGACACTGTCTGACCTGCTGAGTTCCTCCAGCATTTTGTGTGTGTTACTCTATCCGTAGACATTGCCTGACCTGCACAGTTCCTCCAGCATTTTGTGTGTGTTACTCTGTACGTAGACACTGTCTGACCTGCTGAGTTATTCCAGCATTTTGTGTGTGTTACTCTGTCCATAGACACAGTCTGACCTGCTGGGTTCCTCCAGCATTTTGTGTGTGTAACTCTGTCCATAGACACTGTCTGACCTGCTGAGTGCCTCCAGCATTCTGTGTGTGTTACTCTGTCCGTAGACACTGTCTGACCAGCTGAATGCCTCCAGCATTCTGTGTGTGTTACTCAGTCCATAGACACTGTCTGTCCTGATGAGTTCCTCCAACATTTTGTGTGTGTTACTCCGTCCATAGACACTGTCTGACCTGCTGAGTTCCTCCTGCATTTTGTGTGTGTTACTCCGTCCATAGACTGTCTGACCAGCTGAGTTCCTCCAGCATTTTGTGTGTGTTAATCTGTCCGTAGACACTGTCTGACCTGCTGAATGCCTCCAGCATTCTGTGTGTGTTACTCCGTCCATAGACACTGTCTGTCCTGATGAGTTCCTCCACCATTTTGTGTGTGTTACTCCGTCCATAGACACTGTCTGACCTGCTGAGTTCCTCCAGCATTTTGTGTGTGTTACTCTGTCCGTAGACACTGTCTAACCTGCTGAGTTATTCCAGCATTTTGTGTGTGTTACTCTGTCCGTAGGCACTGTCTGACCTGCTAAGTTCCTCCAGCATTCTGTCTGTGTTACTCTGATCACAGCCACTGTCTGACCTGCTGAGTTCCTCCAGCATTTTGTCTGTGTTACTCTGACCAGAGACACTGTCTGACCTGCTGCGTTCCTCCAGCATTTTGAGAGTGTTACTCTGTCCATAGACACTGTCTGAACTGCTGAGTTCCTCCAGCATTTTGTGTGTGTTACTCTGTCCATAGACACTGTCTGACCTGCTGAGATCCTCCAGCATTTTGTGTGTGTTACTCTGACCAAAGACACTGTCTGAGCTGCTGAGTTCCTCCAGCATTTTGTGTGTGTTACTCTATCCATAGACACTGTCTGACCTGCTGAGTTCCTCCAGCATTTTGTGTGTGTTACTCTGACCATAGACACTGTCTGAGCTGCAGATTTCTTCCAGCATTTTGTGTGTGTTACTCTGTCCATAGACACTGTCTGACCTGCTGAGTTCCTCCAGCATTTTGTGTGTGTTACTCTGACCATAGACACTGTCTGACCTGTTGAGATCCACCGGCATTTTGTGTGTTACTCTGTCCGTAGACACTGTCTGACCTGCTGAGTTATTCCAGCATTGTGTGTGTGTTATTCTGACCATAGACACTGTCTGACCTGCTGAGTTCCTCCAGCATTTTGTGTGTGTTACTCTGACCATAGACACTGTCTGACCTGCTGAATTCTTCCAGCATTTTGTGAGTGTTACTCTGACCATAGACACTGTCTGACCTGCTGAGTTATTCCAGCATTTTTTGTGTGTTACTCTGACCATAGACACTGTCTGACCTGTTGAGATCCACCAGCATTTTGTGTGTTACTCCGTCCGTAGACACTGTCTGACCTGCTGAGTTCCTCCAGCATTTTGTGTGTGTCACTCTGACCATAGACACTGTCTGACCTGCTGAGTTCATCCAGCATTTTGTGTGTGTTACTCTGACCATAGACACTGTCTGACCTGCTGAGTTATTCCAGCATTTTGTGTGTGTTACTCTGTCCATAGACACTGTCTGACCTGCTGAGTTCCTCCAGCATTTTGTGTGTGTTACTCTGACCATAGACACTGTCTGACCTGTTGAGATCCACCAGCATATTGTGTGTTACTCCGTCTGTAGACACTGTCTGACCTGCTGAGTTATTCCAGCATGTAGTGTGTGTTACTCTGTCCTTAGACACTGTCTCACCTGCTGAGTGCCTCCAGCATTTTGTGTGTGTTACTCTGACCATAGCCACTGTCTGACCTGCTGAGTTATTCCAGCATTTTGTGTGTGTTACTCTGACCATAGACACTGTCTTACCTGTTGAGATCCAACAGCATTTTGTGTGTTACTCCGTCCGTAGACACGGTCTGACCTGCTGAGTTCCTCCAGCATTTTGTGTGTGTCACTCTGACCATAGACACAGTCTGACCTGCTGAGTTATTCCAGCATTTTGTGTGTGTTACTCTGAGCATAGATACTGTCTGACCTGCTGAGTTATTCCAGCATTTTGTGTGTGTTACTCTGACCATAGACACTGTCTGACCTGCTGTGTTCCTCCAGCATTTTGTGTGTGTTACTCTGTCCGTAGACACTGTCTGACCTGCTGAGTTATTCCAGCATGTAGTGTGTGTTACTCTGTCCATAGACACTGTCTCACCTGCTGAGTGCCTCCAGCATTCTCTGTGTGTTACTCCGTCCATAGACACTGTCTGACCTGCTGAGTTCCTCCAGCATTTTGTGTCTTACTCCGTCCATAGACACTGTCTGACCTGCTGAGTTATTCCAGCATTTTGTGTCTGTTACTCTATCCGTAGACATTGCCTGACCTGCACAGTTCCTCCAGCATTTTGTGTGTGTTACTCTGTACGTAGACACAGTCTGACCTGCTGAGTTCCTCCAGCATTTTGTGTGTGTAACTCTGTCCATAGACACTGTCTGACCTGCTGAGTGCCTCCAGCATTCTGTGTGTGTTACTCCGTCCATAGACACTGTCTGACCTGCTGAGTTCCTCCAGCATTTTGTGTGTGTTACTCTATCCGTAGACATTGCCTGACCTGCACAGTTCCTCCAGCATTTTGTGTGTGTTACTCTGTACGTAGACACTGTCTGACCTGCTGAGTTATTCCAGCATTTTGTGTGTGTTACTCTGTCCATAGACACAGTCTGACCTGCTGGGTTCCTCCGGCATTTTGTGTGTGTTACTCAGTCCATAGACACTGTCTGTCCTGATGAGTTCCTCCAGCATTTTGTGTGTGTTACTCCGTCCATAGACACTGTCTAACCTGCTGACTTATTCCAGCATTTTGTGTGTGTTACTCTGTCCGTAGGCACTGTCTGACCTGCTGAATTCCTCCAGCATTTTGTGTGTGTTACTCTGACCATAGACACTGTCTGACCTGCTGAGTTATTCCAGCATTTTGTGTGTGTTACTCTGACCATAGACACTGTTTTACCTGTTGAGATCCAACAGCATTTTATGTGTTACTCCGTCCGTAGACACTGTCTGACCTGCTGAGTTCCTCCAGCATTTTGTGTGTGTCACTCTGACCATAGACACTGTCTGACCTGCTGAGTTATTCCAGCATTTTGTGTGTGTTACTCTGTCCATAGATACAGTCTGACCTGCTGAGTTCCTCCAGCATTTTGTGTGTGTAACTCTGTCCATAGACACTGTCTGACCTGCTGAGTGCCTCCAGCATACTGTGTGTGTTACTCCGTCCATAGACACTGTCTGACCTGCTGAGTTCCTCCAGAATTTTGTGTGTGTTACTCCGTCCATAGACTGTCTGACCTGCTGAGTTCCTCCAGCATTTTGTGTGTGTTACTCTGTCCGTAGACACTGTCTGACCTGCTGAATGCCTCCAGCATTCTGTGTGTGTTACTCCGTCCATAGACACTGTCTGTCCTGATGAGTTCCTCCACCATTTTGTGTGTGTTACTCCGTCCATAGACACTGTCTGACCTGCTGAGTTCCTCCAGCATTTTGTGTGTGTTACTCTGTCAGTAGACACTGTCTAACCTGCTGAGTTATTCCAGCATTTTGTGTGTGTTACTCTGTCCGTAGGCACTGTCTGACCTGCTAAGTTCCTCCAGCATTCTGTCTGTGTTACTCTGACCACAGCCACTGTCTGACCTGCTGAGTTCCTCCAGCATTTTGTCTGTGTTTCTCAGACCAGAGACACTGTCTGACCTGCTGCGTTCTTCCAGCATTTTGAGAGTGTTACTCTGTCCATAGACACTGTCTGAACTGCTGAGTTCCTCCAGCATTTTGTGTGTGTTACTCTGTCCATAGACACTGTCTGACCTGCTGAGATCCTCCAGCATTTTGTGTGTGTTACTCTGACCAAAGACACTGTCTGAGCTGCTGAGTTCCTCCAGCATTTTGTGTGTGTTACTCTATCCATAGACACTGTCTGACCTGCTGAGTTCCTCCAGCATTTTGTGTGTGTTACTCTGACCATAGAAACTGTCTGAGCTGCAGAGTTCTTCCAGCATTTTGTGTGTGTTACTCTGTCCATAGATACTGTCTGACCTGCTGAGTTCCTCCAGCATTTTGTGTGTGTTACTCTGACCATAGACACTGTCTGACCTGTTGAGATCCACCGGCATTTTGTGTGTTACTCTGTCCGTAGACACTGTCTGACCTGCTGAGTTATTCCAGCATTGTGTGTGTGTTACTCTGACCATAGACACTGTCTGACCTGCTGAGTTCCTCCAGCATTTTGTGTGTGTTACTCTGACCATAGACACTGTCTGACCTGCTGAATTCTTCCAGCATTTTGTGAGTGTTACTCTGACCATAGACACTGTCTGACCTGCTGAGTTATTCCAGCATTTTTTGTGTGTTACTCTGACCATAGACACTGTCTGACCTGTTGAGACCCACCAGCATTTTGTGTGTTACTCCGTCCGTAGACACTGTCTGACCTGCTGAGCTCCTCCAGCATTTTGTTTGTGTCACTCTGACCATAGACACTGTCTGACCTGCTGAGTTCCTCCAGCATTTTGTGTGTGTTACTCTGACCATAGACACTGTCTGACCTGCTGAGTTATTCCAGCATTTTGTGTGTGTTACTCTGTCCATAGACACTGTCTGACCTGCTGAATGCCTCCAGCATTCTGTGTGTGTTACTCCGTCCATAGACACTGTCTGTCCTGATGAGTTCCTCCACCATTTTGTGTGTGTTACTCCGTCCATAGACACTGTCTGACCTGCTGAGTTCCTCCAGCATTTTGTGTGTGTTACTCTGTCCGTAGACACTGTCTAACCTGCTGAGTTATTCCAGCATTTTGTGTGTGTTACTCTGTCCGTAGGCACTGTCTGACCTGCTAAGTTCCTCCAGCATTCTGTCTGTGTTACTCTGACCACAGCCACTGTCTGACCTGCTGAGTTCCTCCAGCATTTTGTCTGTGTTACTCTGACCAGAGACACTGTCTGACCTGCTGCGTTCCTCCAGCATTTTGAGAGTGTTACTCTGTCCATAGACACTGTCTGAACTGCTGAGTTCCTCCAGCATTTTGTGTGTGTTACTCTGTCCATAGACACTGTCTGACCTGCTGAGATCCTCCAGCATTTTGTGTGTGTTACTCTGACCAAAGACACTGTCTGAGCTGCTGAGTTCCTCCAGCATTTTGTGTGTGTTACTCTATCCATAGACACTGTCTGACCTGCTGAGTTCCTCCAGCATTTTGTGTGTGTTACTCTGACCATAGACACTGTCTGAGCTGCAGATTTCTTCCAGCATTTTGTGTGTGTTACTCTGTCCATAGACACTGTCTGACCTGCTGAGTTCCTCCAGCATTTTGTGTGTGTTACTCTGACCATAGACACTGTCTGACCTGTTGAGATCCACCGGCATTTTGTGTGTTACTCTGTCCGTAGACACTGTCTGACCTGCTGAGTTATTCCAGCATTGTGTGTGTGTTACTCTGACCATAGACACTGTCTGACCTGCTGAGTTCCTCCAGCATTTTGTGTGTGTTACTCTGACCATAGACACTGTCTGACCTGCTGAATTCTTCCAGCATTTTGTGAGTGTTACTCTGACCATAGACACTGTCTGACCTGCTGAGTTATTCCAGCATTTTTTGTGTGTTACTCTGACCATAGACACTGTCTGACCTGTTGAGATCCACCAGCATTTTGTGTGTTACTCCGTCCGTAGACACTGTCTGACCTGCTGAGTTCCTCCAGCATTTTGTGTGTGTCACTCTGACCATAGACACTGTCTGACCTGCTGAGTTCATCCAGCATTTTGTGTGTGTTACTCTGACCATAGACACTGTCTGACCTGCTGAGTTATTCCAGCATTTTGTGTGTGTTACTCTGTCCATAGACACTGTCTGACCTGCTGAGTTCCTCCAGCATTTTGTGTGTGTTACTCTGACCATAGACACTGTCTGACCTGTTGAGATCCACCAGCATATTGTGTGTTACTCCGTCTGTAGACACTGTCTGACCTGCTGAGTTATTCCAGCATGTAGTGTGTGTTACTCTGTCCTTAGACACTGTCTCACCTGCTGAGTGCCTCCAGCATTTTGTGTGTGTTACTCTGACCATAGCCACTGTCTGACCTGCTGAGTTATTCCAGCATTTTGTGTGTGTTACTCTGACCATAGACACTGTCTTACCTGTTGAGATCCAACAGCATTTTGTGTGTTACTCCGTCCGTAGACACGGTCTGACCTGCTGAGTTCCTCCAGCATTTTGTGTGTGTCACTCTGACCATAGACACAGTCTGACCTGCTGAGTTATTCCAGCATTTTGTGTGTGTTACTCTGAGCATAGATACTGTCTGACCTGCTGAGTTATTCCAGCATTTTGTGTGTGTTACTCTGACCATAGACACTGTCTGACCTGCTGTGTTCCTCCAGCATTTTGTGTGTGTTACTCTGTCCGTAGACACTGTCTGACCTGCTGAGTTATTCCAGCATGTAGTGTGTGTTACTCTGTCCATAGACACTGTCTCACCTGCTGAGTGCCTCCAGCATTCTCTGTGTGTTACTCCGTCCATAGACACTGTCTGACCTGCTGAGTTCCTCCAGCATTTTGTGTCTTACTCCGTCCATAGACACTGTCTGACCTGCTGAGTTATTCCAGCATTTTGTGTCTGTTACTCTATCCGTAGACATTGCCTGACCTGCACAGTTCCTCCAGCATTTTGTGTGTGTTACTCTGTACGTAGACACTGTCTGACCTGCTGAGTTATTCCAGCATTTTGTGTGTATTACTCTGTCCATAGACACAGTCTGACCTGCTGAGTTCCTCCAGCATTTTGTGTGTGTAACTCTGTCCATAGACACTGTCTGACCTGCTGAGTGCCTCCAGCATTCTGTGTGTGTTACTCCGTCCATAGACACTGTCTGACCTGCTGAGTTCCTCCAGCATTTTGTGTGTGTTACTCTATCCGTAGACATTGCCTGACCTGCACAGTTCCTCCAGCATTTTGTGTGTGTTACTCTGTACGTAGACACTGTCTGACCTGCTGAGTTATTCCAGCATTTTGTGTGTGTTACTCTGTCCATAGACACAGTCTGACCTGCTGGGTTCCTCCGGCATTTTGTGTGTGTTACTCAGTCCATAGACACTGTCTGTCCTGATGAGTTCCTCCAGCATTTTGTGTGTGTTACTCCGTCCATAGACACTGTCTAACCTGCTGACTTATTCCAGCATTTTGTGTGTGTTACTCTGTCCGTAGGCACTGTCTGACCTGCTGAATTCCTCCAGCATTTTGTGTGTGTTACTCTGACCATAGACACTGTTTTACCTGTTGAGATCCAACAGCATTTTATGTGTTACTCCGTCCGTAGACACTGTCTGACCTGCTGAGTTCCTCCAGCATTTTGTGTGTGTCACTCTGACCATAGACACTGTCTGACCTGCTGAGTTATTCCAGCATTTTGTGTGTGTTACTCTGTCCATAGATACAGTCTGACCTGCTGAGTTCCTCCAGCATTTTGTGTGTGTAACTCTGTCCATAGACACTGTCTGACCTGCTGAGTGCCTCCAGCATACTGTGTGTGTTACTCCGTCCATAGACACTGTCTGACCTGCTGAGTTCCTCCAGCATTTTGTGTGTGTTACTCCGTCCATAGACTGTCTGACCTGCTGAGTTCCTCCAGCATTTTGTGTGTGTTACTCTGTCCGTAGACACTGTCTGACCTGCTGAATGCCTCCAGCATTCTGTGTGTGTTACTCCGTCCATAGACACTGTCTGTCCTGATGAGTTCCTCCACCATTTTGTGTGTGTTACTCCGTCCATAGACACTGTCTGACCTGCTGAGTTCCTCCAGCATTTTGTGTGTGTTACTCTGTCAGTAGACACTGTCTAACCTGCTGAGTTATTCCAGCATTTTGTGTGTGTTACTCTGTCCGTAGGCACTGTCTGACCTGCTAAGTTCCTCCAGCATTCTGTCTGTGTTACTCTGACCACAGCCACTGTCTGACCTGCTGAGTTCCTCCAGCATTTTGTCTGTGTTTCTCAGACCAGAGACACTGTCTGACCTGCTGCGTTCTTCCAGCATTTTGAGAGTGTTACTCTGTCCATAGACACTGTCTGAACTGCTGAGTTCCTCCAGCATTTTGTGTGTGTTACTCTGTCCATAGACACTGTCTGACCTGCTGAGATCCTCCAGCATTTTGTGTGTGTTACTCTGACCAAAGACACTGTCTGAGCTGCTGAGTTCCTCCAGCATTTTGTGTGTGTTACTCTATCCATAGACACTGTCTGACCTGCTGAGTTCCTCCAGCATTTTGTGTGTGTTACTCTGACCATAGAAACTGTCTGAGCTGCAGAGTTCTTCCAGCATTTTGTGTGTGTTACTCTGTCCATAGATACTGTCTGACCTGCTGAGTTCCTCCAGCATTTTGTGTGTGTTACTCTGACCATAGACACTGTCTGACCTGTTGAGATCCACCGGCATTTTGTGTGTTACTCTGTCCGTAGACACTGTCTGACCTGCTGAGTTATTCCAGCATTGTGTGTGTGTTACTCTGACCATAGACACTGTCTGACCTGCTGAGTTCCTCCAGCATTTTGTGTGTGTTACTCTGACCATAGACACTGTCTGACCTGCTGAATTCTTCCAGCATTTTGTGAGTGTTACTCTGACCATAGACACTGTCTGACCTGCTGAGTTATTCCAGCATTTTTTGTGTGTTACTCTGACCATAGACACTGTCTGACCTGTTGAGACCCACCAGCATTTTGTGTGTTACTCCGTCCGTAGACACTGTCTGACCTGCTGAGCTCCTCCAGCATTTTGTTTGTGTCACTCTGACCATAGACACTGTCTGACCTGCTGAGTTCCTCCAGCATTTTGTGTGTGTTACTCTGACCATAGACACTGTCTGACCTGCTGAGTTATTCCAGCATTTTGTGTGTGTTACTCTGTCCATAGACACTGTCTGACCTGCTGAGTTCCTCCAGCATTTTGTGTGTGTTACTCTGACCATAGACACTGTCTGACCTGTTGAGATCCACCAGCATATTGTGTGTTACTCCGTCCGTAGACACTGTCTGACCTGCTGAGTTATTCCAGCATTTTGTGTGTGTTACTCTGTCCATAGACACTGTCTGACCTGCTGAGTTCCTCCAGCATTTTGTGTGTGTTACTCCGTGCGTAGACTCTGTCTGACCTGCTGAGTTATTCCAGCATTTTGTGTGTGTTACTCTGTCCATAGACACTGTCTGACCTGCTGAGTGCCTCCAGCATTCTGTGTGTGATACTCCGTCCATAGACACTGTCTGACCTGCTGAGTTATTCCAGCATTTTGTGTGTGTTACTCTATCCGTAGACACTGACTAACCTGCACAGTTCCCCCAGCATTTTGTGTGTGTTACTCTGTACTTAGACACTGTCTGACCTGCTGAGTTATTCCAGCATTTTGTGTGTGTTACTCTGTCCATAGACACAGTCTGACCTGCTGAGTTCCTCCAGCATTTTGTGTGTGTAACTCTGTCCATAGCCACTGTCTGACCTGCTGAGTGCCTCCAGCATTCGGTGCGTGTTACTCCTTCCATAGACACTGCCTGACCTGCTGAATGCCTCCAGCATTTTGTGTGTGTTACTCTGACCATAGACACTGTCTGACCTGTTGAGATTCACCAGCATTTTGTGTGTTACTCCGTCCGTAGACACTATCTGACCTGTTGAGATCCTCCAGCATTTTGTTTGTCTCACTCTGACCATAGACACTGTCTGAGTTGCTGAGTTCCTCCAGCATTTTGTGTGTGTTACTCTGACCATAGACACTGTCTGACCTGCTGAGTTATTCCAGCATTTTGTGTCTGTTACTCTGACCATAGACACTGTCTGACCTGCTGAGTTCCTCCAGCATTTTGTGTGTGTTACTCTGACCATAGACACTGTCTGACCTATTGAGATCCACCAGCATTTTGTGTGTTACTCTGTCCGTAGACACTGTCTGACCTGCTGAGTTATTCCAGCATTGTGTGTGTGTTACTCTGACCATAGACACTGTCTGACCTGCTGAGTTCCTCCAGCATTTTGTGTGTGTTACTCTGACCATAGACACTGTCTGGCCTGTTGAGATCCACCAGCATTTTGAGTGTTTCTCCGTCCGTAGACACTGTCTGACCTGCTGAGTTCCTCCATCATTTTGTGTGTGTCACTCTGACCATAGACACTGTCTGACCTGCTGAGTTCCTCCAGCATTTTGTGTGTGTTACTCAGACCATTGACACTGTCTGACCTGCTGAGTTATTCCAGCATTTTGTGTGTGTTACCCTGACCATAGACACTGTCTTACCTGTTGAGATCCAACAGCATTTTGTGTGTTACTCCGTCCGTAGACACTGTCTGACCTGCTGAGTTCCTCCAGCATTTTGTGTGTGTTACTCTGACCATAGACACTGTCTGAGCTGCAGAGTTCTTCCAGCATTTTGTGTGTGTTACTCTGTCCATAGACACTGTCTGACCTGCTGAGTTCCTCCAGCATATTGTGTGTGTTACTCTGACCATAGACACTGTCTGACCTGTTGAGATCCACCAGCATTTTGTGTGTTACTCTGTCCGTAGACACTGTCTGACCTGCTGAGTTATTCCAGCATTGTGTGTGTGTTACTCTGACCATAGACACTGTCTGACCTGCTGAGTTATTCCAGCATTTTGTGTGTGTTACTCTGACCATAGACATTGTCTGACCTGCTGAGTTATTCCAGCATTTTGTGTGTGTTACTCTGATCATAGACACTGTCTGACCTGCTGAGTTATTCCAGCATGTAGTGTGTGTTACTCTGTCCTTGGACACTGTCTCACCTGCTGAGTGCCTCCAGCATTTTGTGTGTGTTACTCTGAACATAGACACTGTCTGACCTGTTGAGATCCAACAGCATTTTGTGTGTTACTCCGTCCGTAGACACTGTCTGACCTGCTGAGTTCCTCCAGCATTTTGTGTGTGTCACTCTGTCCATAGACACTGTCTGACCTGCTGAGTTATTCCAGCATGTAGTGTGTGTTACTCTGACCATAGACACTGTCTTACCTGTTGAGATCCAACAGCATTTTGTGTGTTACTCCGTCCGTAGACACTGTCTGACCTGCTGAGTTCATCCAGCATTTTGTGTGTGTCACTCTGACCATGGACACTGTCTGACCTGCTGAGTTATTCCAGCATTTTGTGTGTGTTACTCTGACCATAGACACTGTCAGACCTGCTGAGTTATTCCAGCATTTTGTGTGTGTTACTCTGTCCATAGACACTGTCTGACCTGCTGAGTTCCTCCAGCATTTTGTGTGTGTTACTCTGTCCATAGACACTGTCTGACCTGCTGAGTTATTCCAGCATTTTGTGTGTGTTACTCTGACCATAGACATTGTCTGACCTGCTGAGTTATTCCAGCATTTTGTGTGTGTTACTCTGACCATGGACACTGTCTGACCTGCTGTGTTACTCCAGCATTTTGTGTGTGTTACTCTGTCCATAGACACTGTCTGACCTGCTGAGTTATTCCAGCATGTGGTGTGCGTTACTCTGTCCTTAGACACTGTCTCACCTGCTGAGTGCCTCCAGCATTTTGTGTGTGTTACTCTGACCATAGACACTGTCTGACCTGCTGAGTTATTCCAGTATTTTGTGTGTGTTACTCTGACCATAGACACTGTCTTACCTGTTGAGATCCAACAGCATTTTGTGTGTTACTCTGTCCGTAGACACTGTCTTACCTGTTGAGATCCAACAGCATTTTGTGTGTTACTCCGTCCGTAGACACTGTCTGACCTGCTGAGTTCCTCCAGCATTTTGTGTGTGTCACTCTGACCATAGACACTGTCTGACTTGCTGAGTTATTCCAGCATTTTGTGTGTGTTACTCTGACCATAGACACTGTCAGACCTGCTGAGTTATTCCAGCATTTTGTGTGTGTTACTCTATCCATAGAAACTGTCTGACCTGCTGAGTTCCTCCAGCATTTTGTGTGTGTTACTCTGACCATAGACACTGTCTGACCTGCTGAGTTCCTCCAGCATATTGTGTGTGTTACTCTGTCCGTAGACACTGTCTGACCTGCTGAGTTATTCCAGCATGTAGTGTGTGTTACTCTGTCCATAGACACTGTCTCACCTGCTGAGTGCCTCCAGCATTCTCTGTGTGTTACTCCGTCCGTAGACTCTGTCTGACCTGCTGAGATCCTCCAGCATTTTGTGTGTGTTACTCTGACCATAGACACTGTCTGACCTGCTGAGTTATTCCAGCATTTTGTGTGTGTTACTCTGACCATAGACACTGTCTGACCTGCTGAGTTCCTCCAGCATTTTGTGTGTGTTACTCTGACCATAGACACTGTCTGACCTGCTGAGTTATTCCAGCATTTTGTGTGTGTTACTCTGACCATAGACACTGTCTGACCTGCTGAGTTCCTCCAGCATTTTGTGTGTGTTACTCTGACCATAGACACTGTCTGACCTGTTGAGATCCACCTGCATTTTGTGTGTTACTCTGTCCGTAGACACTGTCTGACCTGCTGAGTTATTCCAGCATTGTGTGTGTGTTACTCTGACCATAAACACTGTCTGACCTGCTGAGTTCCTCCAGCATTTTGTGTGTGTTACTCTGACCATAGACACTGTCTGGCCTGTTGAGATCCACCAGCATTTTGAGTGTTACTCCGTCCGTAGACACTGTCTGACCTGCTGAGTTCCTCCAGCATTTTGTGTGTGTCACTCTGACCATAGACACTGTCTGACCTGCTGAGTTCCTCCAGCATTTTGTGTGTGTTACTCAGACCATTGACACTGTCTGACCAGCTGAGTTATTCCAGCATTTTGTGTGTGTTACCCTGACCATAGACACTGTCTTACCTGTTGAGATCCAACAGCATTTTGTGTGTTACTCCGTCCGTAGACACTGTCTGACCTGCTGAGTTCCTCCAGCATTTTGTGTGTGTTACTCTGACCATAGACACTGTCAGACCTGCTGAGTTATTCCAGAATTTTGTGTGTGTTACTCTATCCATAGACACTGTCTGACCTGCTGAGTTCCTCCAGCATTTTGTGTGTGTTACTCTGACCATAGACACTGTCTGAGCTGCAGAGTTCTTCCAGCATTTTGTGTGTGTTACTCTGTCCATAGACACTGTCTGACCTGCTGAGTTCCTCCAGCATATTGTGTGTGTTACTCTGACCATAGACACTGTCTGACCTGTTGAGATCCACCAGCATTTTGTGTGTTACTCTGTCCGTAGACACTGTCTGACCTGCTGAGTTATTCCAGCATTGTGTGTGTGTTACTCTGACCATAGACATTGTCTGACCTGCTGAGTTATTCCAGCATTTTGTGTGTGTTACTCTGACCATAGACACTGTCTGACCTGCTGTGTTCCTCCAGCATTTTGTGTGTGTTACTCTGTCCGTAGACACTGTCTGACCTGCTGAGTTATTCCAGCATGTAGTGTGTGTTACTCTGTCCTTGGACACTGTCTCACCTGCTGAGTGCCTCCAGCATTTTGTGTGTGTTACTCTGAACATAGGCACTGTCTGACCTGTTGAGATCCAACAGCATTTTGTGTGTTACTCCGTCCGTAGACACTGTCTGACCTGCTGAGTTCCTCCAGCATTTTGTGTGTGTCACTCTGTCCGTAGACACTGTCTGACCTGCTGAGTTATTCCAGCATGTAGTGTGTGTTACTCTGACCA
The DNA here is from genome assembly GCF_030144855.1 of Hypanus sabinus. Lineage (NCBI taxonomy): Eukaryota > Metazoa > Chordata > Chondrichthyes > Myliobatiformes > Dasyatidae > Hypanus > Hypanus sabinus. Next base: position 398,201 of record NW_026778925.1, read on the forward strand.
TAGACACTGTCTTACCTGCTGAGTTATTCCAGCATTTTGTGTGTGTTACTCTGACCATAGACACTGTCAGACCTGCTGAGTTATTCCAGCATTTTGTGTGTGTTACTCTGTCCATAGACACTGTCTGACCTGCTGAGTTCTTCCAGCATTTTGTGTGTGTTACTCTGACCATAGACACTGTCTGAGCTGCAGAGTTCTTCCAGCATTTTGTGTGTGTTACTCTGTCCATAGACACTGTCTGACCTGCTGAGTTATTCCAGCATTTTGTGTGTGTTACTCTGACCATAGACATTGTCTGACCTGCTGAGTTATTCCAGCATTTTGTGTGTGTTACTCTGACCATAGACACTGTCTGACCTGCTGTGTTACTCCAGCATTTTGTGTGTGTTACTCTGTCCATAGACACTGTCTGACCTGCTGAGTTATTCCAGCATGTGGTGTGTGTTACTCTGTCCTTAGACACTGTCTCACCTGCTGAGTGCCTCCAGCATTTTGTGTGTGTTACTCTGACCATAGACACTGTCTGACCTGCTGAGTTATTCCAGCATTTTGTGTGTGTTACTCTGACCATAGACACTGTCTTACCTGTTGAGATCCAACAGCATTTTGTGTGTTACTCCGTCCGTAGACACTGTCTTACCTGTTGAGATCCAACAGCATTTTGTGTGTTACTCCGTCCGTAGACACTGTCTGACCTTCTGAGTTCCTCCAGCATTTTGTGTGTGTCACTCTGACCATAGACACTGTCTGACCTGCTGAGTTATTCCAGCATTTTGTGTGTGTTACTCTGACCATAGACACTGTCAGACCTGCAGAGTTCTTGCAGCATTTTGTGTGTGTTACTCTGTCCATAGACACTGTCTGACCTGCTGAGTTCCTCCAGCATATTGTGTGTCTTACTCTGACCATAGACACTGTCGGACCTGTTGAGATCCACCAGCATTTTGTGTGTTACTCTGTCCGTAGACACTGTCTGACCTGCTGAGTTATTCCAGCATTGTGTGTGTGTTACTCTGACCATAGACACTGTCTGACCTGCTGAGTTATTCCAGCATTTTGTGTGTGTTACTCTGACATTAGACATTGTCTGACCTGCTGAGTTATTCCAGCATTTTGTGTGTGTTACTCTGACCATAGACACTGTCTGGCCTGCTGTGTTCCTCCAGCATTTTGTGTGTGTTACTCTGTCCATAGACACTGTCTGACCTGCTGAGTTATTCCAGCATGTAGTGTGTGTTACTCTGTCCTTAGACACTGTCTCACCTGCTGAGTGCCTCCAGCATTTTGTGTGTGTTACTCTGACCATAGACACTGTCTGACCTGCTGAGTTATTCCAGCATTTTGTGTGTATTACTCTGACCATAGACACTGTCTTACCTGTTGAGATCCAACAGCATTTTGTGTGTTACTCCGTCCGTAGACACTGTCTGACCTGCTGAGTTCCTCCAGCATTTTGTGTGTGTCACTCTGACCATAGACACTGTCTGACCTGCTGAGTTATTCCAGCATTTTGTGTGTGTTACTCTGACCATAGACACTGTCTGACCTGCTGAGTTATTCCAGCATTTTGTGTGTGTTACTCGGACCATATACACTGTCTGACCTGCTGAGTGCCTCCAGCATTCTGTGTGTGTTACTCCGTCCATAGACACTGTCTGACCTGCTGAGTTCCTCCAGCATTTTGTGTCTTACTCCGTCCATAGACACTGTCTGACCTGCTGAGTTATTCCAGCATTTTGTGTGTGTTACTCTATCCGTAGACATTGCCTGACCTGCACAGTTCCTCCAGCATTTTGTGTGTGTTACTCTGTACGTAGACACTGTCTGACCTGCTGAGTTATTCCAGCATTTTGTGTGTGTTACTCTGTCCATAGACACAGTCTGACCTGCTGAGTTCCTCCAGCATTTTGTGTGTGTAACTCTGTCCATAGACACTGTCTGACCTGCTGAGTGCCTCCAGCATTCTGTGTGTGTTACTCCGTCCATAGACACTGTCTGACCTGCTGAGTTCCTCCAGCATTTTGTGTGTGTTACTCTATCCGTAGACATTGCCTGACCTGAACAGTTCCTCCAGCATTTTGTGTGTGTTACTCTGTACGTAGACACTGTCTGACCTGCTGAGTTATTCCAGCAATTTGTGTGTGTTACTCTGTCCATAGACACAGTCTGACCTGCTGAGTTCCTCCAGAATTTTGTGTGTGTAACTCTGTCCATAGACACTGTCTGACCTGCTGAGTGCCTCCAGCATTCTGTGTGTGTTACTCTGTCCGTAGATACTGTCTGACCTGCTGAATGCCTCCAGCATTTTGTGTGTGTTACTCTGACCATAGACACTGTCTGGCCTGTTGAGATCCACCAGCATTTTGAGTGTTACTCCGTCCGTAGACACTGTCTGACCTGCTGAGTTCCTCCAGCATTTTGTGTGTGTCACTCTGACCATAGACACTGTCTGACCTGCTGAGTTCCTCCAGCATTTTGTGTGTGTTACTCAGACCATTGACACTGTCTGACCAGCTGAGTTATTCCAGCATTTTGTGTGTGTTACCCTGACCATAGACACTGTCTTACCTGTTGAGATCCAACAGCATTTTGTGTGTTACTCCGTCCGTAGACACTGTCTGACCTGCTGAGTTCCTCCAGCATTTTGTGTGTGTTACTCTGACCATAGACACTGTCAGACCTGCTGAGTTATTCCAGAATTTTGTGTGTGTTACTCTATCCATAGACACTGTCTGACCTGCTGAGTTCCTCCAGCATTTTGTGTGTGTTACTCTGACCATAGACACTGTCTGAGCTGCAGAGTTCTTCCAGCATTTTGTGTGTGTTACTCTGTCCATAGACACTGTCTGACCTGCTGAGTTCCTCCAGCATATTGTGTGTGTTACTCTGACCATAGACACTGTCTGACCTGTTGAGATCCACCAGCATTTTGTGTGTTACTCTGTCCGTACACACTGTCTGACCTGCTGAGTTATTCCAGCATTGTGTGTGTGTTACTCTGACCATAGACACTGTCTGACCTGCTGAGTTATTCCAGCATTTTGTGTGTGTTACTCTGACCATAGACATTGTCTGACCTGCTGAGTTATTCCAGCATTTTGTGTGTGTTACTCTGACCATAGACACTGTCTGACCTGCTGTGTTCCTCCAGCATTTTGTGTGTGTTACTCTGTCCGTAGACACTGTCTGACCTGCTGAGTTATTCCAGCATGTAGTGTGTGTTACTCTGTCCTTGGACACTGTCTCACCTGCTGAGTGCCTCCAGCATTTTGTGTGTGTTACTCTGAACATAGGCACTGTCTGACCTGTTGAGATCCAACAGCATTTTGTGTGTTACTCCGTCCGTAGACACTGTCTGACCTGCTGAGTTCCTCCAGCATTTTGTGTGTGTCACTCTGTCCGTAGACACTGTCTGACCTGCTGAGTTATTCCAGCATGTAGTGTGTGTTACTCTGACCATAGACACTGTCTTACCTGCTGAGTTATTCCAGCATTTTGTGTGTGTTACTCTGACCATAGACACTGTCAGACCTGCTGAGTTATTCCAGCATTTTGTGTGTGTTACTCTGTCCATAGACACTGTCTGACCTGCTGAGTTCCTCCAGCATTTTGTGTGTGTTACTCTGACCATAGACACTGTCTGACCTGCTGAGTTCCTCCAGCATTTTGTGTGTGTCACTCTGACCATAGACACTGTCTGACCTGCTGAGTTATTCCAGCATTTTGTGTGTGTTACTCTGACCATAGACACTGTCAGACCTGCAGAGTTCTTGCAGCATTTTGTGTGTGTTACTCTGTCCATAGACACTGTCTGACCTGCTGAGTTCCTCCAGCATATTGTGTGTCTTACTCTGACCATAGACACTGTCTGACCTGTTGAGATCCACCAGCATTTTGTGTGTTACTCTGTCCGTAGACACTGTCTGACCTGCTGAGTTATTCCAGCATTGTGTGTGTGTTACTCTGACCATAGACACTGTCTGACCTGCTGAGTTATTCCAGCATTTTGTGTGTGTTACTCTGACATTAGACATTGTCTGACCTGCTGAGTTATTCCAGCATTTTGTGTGTGTTACTCTGACCATAGACACTGTCTGGCCTGCTGTGTTCCTCCAGCATTTTGTGTGTGTTACTCTGTCCATAGACACTGTCTGACCTGCTGAGTTATTCCAGCATGTAGTGTGTGTTACTCTGTCCTTAGACACTGTCTCACCTGCTGAGTGCCTCCAGCATTTTGTGTGTGTTACTCTGACCATAGACACTGTCTGACCTGCTGAGTTATTCCAGCATTTTGTGTGTATTACTCTGACCATAGACACTGTCTTACCTGTTGAGATCCAACAGCATTTTGTGTGTTACTCCGTCCGTAGACACTGTCTGACCTGCTGAGTTCCTCCAGCATTTTGTGTGTGTCACTCTGACCATAGACACTGTCTGACCTGCTGAGTTATTCCAGCATTTTGTGTGTGTTACTCTGACCATAGACACTGTCTGACCTGCTGAGTTATTCCAGCATTTTGTGTGTGTTACTCGGACCATATACACTGTCTGACCTGCTGAGTGCCTCCAGCATTCTGTGTGTGTTACTCCGTCCATAGACACTGTCTGACCTGCTGAGTTCCTCCAGCATTTTGTGTCTTACTCCGTCCATAGACACTGTCTGACCTGCTGAGTTATTCCAGCATTTTGTGTGTGTTACTCTATCCGTAGACATTGCCTGACCTGCACAGTTCCTCCAGCATTTTGTGTGTGTTACTCTGTACGTAGACACTGTCTGACCTGCTGAGTTATTCCAGCATTTTGTGTGTGTTACTCTGTCCATAGACACAGTCTGACCTGCTGAGTTCCTCCAGCATTTTGTGTGTGTAACTCTGTCCATAGACACTGTCTGACCTGCTGAGTGCCTCCAGCATTCTGTGTGTGTTACTCCGTCCATAGACACTGTCTGACCTGCTGAGTTCCTCCAGCATTTTGTGTGTGTTACTCTATCCGTAGACATTGCCTGACCTGAACAGTTCCTCCAGCATTTTGTGTGTGTTACTCTGTACGTAGACACTGTCTGACCTGCTGAGTTATTCCAGCAATTTGTGTGTGTTACTCTGTCCATAGACACAGTCTGACCTGCTGAGTTCCTCCAGAATTTTGTGTGTGTAACTCTGTCCATAGACACTGTCTGACCTGCTGAGTGCCTCCAGCATTCTGTGTGTGTTACTCTGTCCGTAGATACTGTCTGACCTGCTGAATGCCTCCAGCATTTTGTGTGTGTTACTCTGACCATAGACACTGTCTGAGCTGCAGAGTTCTTCCAGCATTTTGTGTGTGTTACTCTGTCCATAGACACTGTCTGACCTGCTGAGATCCTCCAGCATATTGTGTGTGTTACTCTGACCATAGACACTGTCTGACCTGTTGAGATCCACCAGCATTTTGTGTGTTACTCTGTCCGTAGACACTGTCTGACCTGCTGAGTTCCTCCAGCATTTTGTGTGTGTTACTCTGACCATAGACACTGTCAGACCTGCTGAGTTATTCCAGCATTTTGTGTGTGTTACTCTATCCATAGACACTGTCTGACCTGCTGAGTTCCTCCAGCATTTTGTGTGTGTTACTCTGACCATAGACACTGTCTGAGCTGCAGAGTTCTTCCAGCATTTTGTGTGTGTTACTCTGTCCATAGACACTGTCTGACCTGCTGAGTTATTCCAGCATTTTGTGTGTGTTACTCTGACCATAGACATTGTCTGACCTGCTGAGTTATTCCAGCATTTTGTGTGTGTTACTCTGACCATAGACACTGTCTGACCTGCTGTGTTACTCCAGCATTTTGTGTGTGTTACTCTGTCCATAGACACTGTCTGACCTGCTGAGTTATTCCAGCATGTGGTGTGTGTTACTCTGTCCTTAGACACTGTCTCACCTGCTGAGTGCCTCCAGCATTTTGTGTGTGTTACTCTGACCATAGACACTGTCTGACCTGCTGAGTTATTCCAGCATTTTGTGTGTGTTACTCTGACCATAGACACTGTCTTACCTGTTGAGATCCAACAGCATTTTGTGTGTTACTCCGTCCGTAGACACTGTCTTACCTGTTGAGATCCAACAGCATTTTGTGTGTTACTCCGTCCGTAGACACTGTCTGACCTTCTGAGTTCCTCCAGCATTTTGTGTGTGTCACTCTGACCATAGACACTGTCTGACCTGCTGAGTTATTCCAGCATTTTGTGTGTGTTACTCTGACCATAGACACTGTCAGACCTGCAGAGTTCTTGCAGCATTTTGTGTGTGTTACTCTGTCCATAGACACTGTCTGACCTGCTGAGTTCCTCCAGCATATTGTGTGTCTTACTCTGACCATAGACACTGTCGGACCTGTTGAGATCCACCAGCATTTTGTGTGTTACTCTGTCCGTAGACACTGTCTGACCTGCTGAGTTATTCCAGCATTGTGTGTGTGTTACTCTGACCATAGACACTGTCTGACCTGCTGAGTTATTCCAGCATTTTGTGTGTGTTACTCTGACATTAGACATTGTCTGACCTGCTGAGTTATTCCAGCATTTTGTGTGTGTTACTCTGACCATAGACACTGTCTGGCCTGCTGTGTTCCTCCAGCATTTTGTGTGTGTTACTCTGTCCATAGACACTGTCTGACCTGCTGAGTTATTCCAGCATGTAGTGTGTGTTACTCTGTCCTTAGACACTGTCTCACCTGCTGAGTGCCTCCAGCATTTTGTGTGTGTTACTCTGACCATAGACACTGTCTGACCTGCTGAGTTATTCCAGCATTTTGTGTGTATTACTCTGACCATAGACACTGTCTTACCTGTTGAGATCCAACAGCATTTTGTGTGTTACTCCGTCCGTAGACACTGTCTGACCTGCTGAGTTCCTCCAGCATTTTGTGTGTGTCACTCTGACCATAGACACTGTCTGACCTGCTGAGTTATTCCAGCATTTTGTGTGTGTTACTCTGACCATAGACACTGTCTGACCTGCTGAGTTATTCCAGCATTTTGTGTGTGTTACTCGGACCATATACACTGTCTGACCTGCTGAGTGCCTCCAGCATTCTGTGTGTGTTACTCCGTCCATAGACACTGTCTGACCTGCTGAGTTCCTCCAGCATTTTGTGTCTTACTCCGTCCATAGACACTGTCTGACCTGCTGAGTTATTCCAGCATTTTGTGTGTGTTACTCTATCCGTAGACATTGCCTGACCTGCACAGTTCCTCCAGCATTTTGTGTGTGTTACTCTGTACGTAGACACTGTCTGACCTGCTGAGTTATTCCAGCATTTTGTGTGTGTTACTCTGTCCATAGACACAGTCTGACCTGCTGAGTTCCTCCAGCATTTTGTGTGTGTAACTCTGTCCATAGACACTGTCTGACCTGCTGAGTGCCTCCAGCATTCTGTGTGTGTTACTCCGTCCATAGACACTGTCTGACCTGCTGAGTTCCTCCAGCATTTTGTGTGTGTTACTCTATCCGTAGACATTGCCTGACCTGAACAGTTCCTCCAGCATTTTGTGTGTGTTACTCTGTACGTAGACACTGTCTGACCTGCTGAGTTATTCCAGCAATTTGTGTGTGTTACTCTGTCCATAGACACAGTCTGACCTGCTGAGTTCCTCCAGAATTTTGTGTGTGTAACTCTGTCCATAGACACTGTCTGACCTGCTGAGTGCCTCCAGCATTCTGTGTGTGTTACTCTGTCCGTAGATACTGTCTGACCTGCTGAATGCCTCCAGCATTTTGTGTGTGTTACTCTGACCATAGACACTGTCTGGCCTGTTGAGATCCACCAGCATTTTGAGTGTTACTCCGTCCGTAGACACTGTCTGACCTGCTGAGTTCCTCCAGCATTTTGTGTGTGTCACTCTGACCATAGACACTGTCTGACCTGCTGAGTTCCTCCAGCATTTTGTGTGTGTTACTCAGACCATTGACACTGTCTGACCAGCTGAGTTATTCCAGCATTTTGTGTGTGTTACCCTGACCATAGACACTGTCTTACCTGTTGAGATCCAACAGCATTTTGTGTGTTACTCCGTCCGTAGACACTGTCTGACCTGCTGAGTTCCTCCAGCATTTTGTGTGTGTTACTCTGACCATAGACACTGTCAGACCTGCTGAGTTATTCCAGAATTTTGTGTGTGTTACTCTATCCATAGACACTGTCTGACCTGCTGAGTTCCTCCAGCATTTTGTGTGTGTTACTCTGACCATAGACACTGTCTGAGCTGCAGAGTTCTTCCAGCATTTTGTGTGTGTTACTCTGTCCATAGACACTGTCTGACCTGCTGAGTTCCTCCAGCATATTGTGTGTGTTACTCTGACCATAGACACTGTCTGACCTGTTGAGATCCACCAGCATTTTGTGTGTTACTCTGTCCGTACACACTGTCTGACCTGCTGAGTTATTCCAGCATTGTGTGTGTGTTACTCTGACCATAGACACTGTCTGACCTGCTGAGTTATTCCAGCATTTTGTGTGTGTTACTCTGACCATAGACATTGTCTGACCTGCTGAGTTATTCCAGCATTTTGTGTGTGTTACTCTGACCATAGACACTGTCTGACCTGCTGTGTTCCTCCAGCATTTTGTGTGTGTTACTCTGTCCGTAGACACTGTCTGACCTGCTGAGTTATTCCAGCATGTAGTGTGTGTTACTCTGTCCTTGGACACTGTCTCACCTGCTGAGTGCCTCCAGCATTTTGTGTGTGTTACTCTGAACATAGGCACTGTCTGACCTGTTGAGATCCAACAGCATTTTGTGTGTTACTCCGTCCGTAGACACTGTCTGACCTGCTGAGTTCCTCCAGCATTTTGTGTGTGTCACTCTGTCCGTAGACACTGTCTGACCTGCTGAGTTATTCCAGCATGTAGTGTGTGTTACTCTGACCATAGACACTGTCTTACCTGCTGAGTTATTCCAGCATTTTGTGTGTGTTACTCTGACCATAGACACTGTCAGACCTGCTGAGTTATTCCAGCATTTTGTGTGTGTTACTCTGTCCATAGACACTGTCTGACCTGCTGAGTTCCTCCAGCATTTTGTGTGTGTTACTCTGACCATAGACACTGTCTGACCTGCTGAGTTCCTCCAGCATTTTGTGTGTGTCACTCTGACCATAGACACTGTCTGACCTGCTGAGTTATTCCAGCATTTTGTGTGTGTTACTCTGACCATAGACACTGTCAGACCTGCAGAGTTCTTGCAGCATTTTGTGTGTGTTACTCTGTCCATAGACACTGTCTGACCTGCTGAGTTCCTCCAGCATATTGTGTGTCTTACTCTGACCATAGACACTGTCTGACCTGTTGAGATCCACCAGCATTTTGTGTGTTACTCTGTCCGTAGACACTGTCTGACCTGCTGAGTTATTCCAGCATTGTGTGTGTGTTACTCTGACCATAGACACTGTCTGACCTGCTGAGTTATTCCAGCATTTTGTGTGTGTTACTCTGACATTAGACATTGTCTGACCTGCTGAGTTATTCCAGCATTTTGTGTGTGTTACTCTGACCATAGACACTGTCTGGCCTGCTGTGTTCCTCCAGCATTTTGTGTGTGTTACTCTGTCCATAGACACTGTCTGACCTGCTGAGTTATTCCAGCATGTAGTGTGTGTTACTCTGTCCTTAGACACTGTCTCACCTGCTGAGTGCCTCCAGCATTTTGTGTGTGTTACTCTGACCATAGACACTGTCTGACCTGCTGAGTTATTCCAGCATTTTGTGTGTATTACTCTGACCATAGACACTGTCTTACCTGTTGAGATCCAACAGCATTTTGTGTGTTACTCCGTCCGTAGACACTGTCTGACCTGCTGAGTTCCTCCAGCATTTTGTGTGTGTCACTCTGACCATAGACACTGTCTGACCTGCTGAGTTATTCCAGCATTTTGTGTGTGTTACTCTGACCATAGACACTGTCTGACCTGCTGAGTTATTCCAGCATTTTGTGTGTGTTACTCGGACCATATACACTGTCTGACCTGCTGAGTGCCTCCAGCATTCTGTGTGTGTTACTCCGTCAATAGACACTGTCTGACCTGCTGAGTTCCTCCAGCATTTTGTGTCTTACTCCGTCCATAGACACTGTCTGACCTGCTGAGTTATTCCAGCATTTTGTGTGTGTTACTCTATCCGTAGACATTGCCTGACCTGCACAGTTCCTCCAGCATTTTGTGTGTGTTACTCTGTACGTAGACACTGTCTGACCTGCTGAGTTATTCCAGCATTTTGTGTGTGTTACTCTGTCCATAGACACAGTCTGACCTGCTGAGTTCCTCCAGCATTTTGTGTGTGTAACTCTGTCCATAGACACTGTCTGACCTGCTGAGTGCCTCCAGCATTCTGTGTGTGTTACTCCGTCCATAGACACTGTCTGACCTGCTGAGTTCCTCCAGCATTTTGTGTGTGTTACTCTATCCGTAGACATTGCCTGACCTGAACAGTTCCTCCAGCATTTTGTGTGTGTTACTCTGTACGTAGACACTGTCTGACCTGCTGAGTTATTCCAGCAATTTGTGTGTGTTACTCTGTCCATAGACACAGTCTGACCTGCTGAGTTCCTCCAGAATTTTGTGTGTGTAACTCTGTCCATAGACACTGTCTGACCTGCTGAGTGCCTCCAGCATTCTGTGTGTGTTACTCTGTCCGTAGATACTGTCTGACCTGCTGAATGCCTCCAGCATTTTGTGTGTGTTACTCTGACCATAGACACTGTCTGAGCTGCAGAGTTCTTCCAGCATTTTGTGTGTGTTACTCTGTCCATAGACACTGTCTGACCTGCTGAGATCCTCCAGCATATTGTGTGTGTTACTCTGACCATAGACACTGTCTGACCTGTTGAGATCCACCAGCATTTTGTGTGTTACTCTGTCCGTAGACACTGTCTGACCTGCTGAGTTCCTCCAGCATTTTGTGTGTGTTACTCTGACCATAGACACTGTCAGACCTGCTGAGTTATTCCAGCATTTTGTGTGTGTTACTCTATCCATAGACACTGTCTGACCTGCTGAGTTCCTCCAGCATTTTGTGTGTGTTACTCTGACCATAGACACTGTCTGAGCTGCAGAGTTCTTCCAGCATTTTGTGTGTGTTACTCTGTCCATAGACACTGTCTGACCTGCTGAGTTATTCCAGCATGTGGTGTGTGTTACTCTGTCCTTAGACACTGTCTCACCTGCTGAGTGCCTCCAGCATTTTGTGTGTGTTACTCTAACCATAGACACTGTCTGACCTGCTGAGTTATTCCAGCATTTTGTGTGTGTTACTCTGACCATAGACACTGTCTTACCTGTTGAGATCCAACAGCATTTTGTGTGTTACTCCGTCCGTAGACACTGTCTTACCTGTTGAGATCCAACAGCATTTTGTGTGTTACTCCGTCCGTAGACACTGTCTGACCTGCTGAGTTCCTCCAGCATTTTGTGTGTGTCACTCTGACCATAGACACTGTCTGACCTGCTGAGTTATTCCAGCATTTTGTGTGTGTTACTCTGACCATAGACACTGTCAGACCTGCTGAGTTATTCCAGCATTTTGTGTGTGTTACTCTATCCATAGACACTGTCTGACCTGCTGAGTTCCTCCAGCATTTTGTGTGTGTTACTCTGACCATAGACACTGTCTGAGCTGCAGAGTTCTTGCAGCATTTTGTGTGTGTTACTCTGTCCATAGACACTGTCTGACCTGCTGAGTTATTCCAGCATTTTGTGTGTGTTACTCTGACCATAGACACTGTCAGACCTGCTGAGTTATTCCAGCATTTTGTGTGTGTTACTCTATCCATAGACACTGTCTGACCTGCTGAGTTCCTCCAGCATTTTGTGTGTGTTACTCTGACCATAGACACTGTCTGAGCTGCAGAGTTCTTGCAGCATTTTGTGTGTGTTACTCTGTCCATAGACACTGTCTGACCTGCTGAGTTCCTCCAGCATATTGTGTGTGTTACTCTGTCCGTAGACACTGTCTGACCTGCTGAGTTATTCCAGCATTTAGTGTGTGTTACTCTGTCCATAGACACTGTCTCACCTGCTGAGTGCCTCCAGCATTCTCTGTGTGTTACTCCGTCCATAGACACTGTCTGACCTGCTGAGTTCCTCCAGCATTTTGTGTGTTACTCTGACCATAGACACTGTCTGGCCTGTTGAGATCCACCAGCATTTTGAGTGTTACTCCGTCCGTAGACACTGTCTGACCTGCTGAGTTCCTCCAGCATTTTGTGTGTGTCACTCTGACCATAGACACTGTCTGACCTGCTGAGTTCCTCCAGCATTTTGTGTGTGTTACTCAGACCATTGACACTGTCTGACCAGCTGAGTTATTCCAGCATTTTGTGTGTGTTACCCTGACCATAGACACTGTCTTACCTGTTGAGATCCAACAGCATTTTGTGTGTTACTCCGTCCGTAGACACTGTCTGACCTGCTGAGTTCCTCCAGCATTTTGTGTGTGTTACTCTGACCATAGACACTGTCAGACCTGCTGAGTTATTCCAGAATTTTGTGTGTGTTACTCTATCCATAGACACTGTCTGACCTGCTGAGTTCCTCCAGCATTTTGAGTGTGTTACTCTGACCATAGACACTGTCTGACCTGCTGAGTTCCTCCAGCATATTGTGTGTGTTACTCTGACCATAGACACTGTCTGACCTGTTGAGATCCACCAGCATTTTGTGTGTTACTCTGTCCGTAGACACTGTCTGTCCTGCTGAGTTATTCCAGCATTGTGTGTGTGTTACTCTGACCATAGACACTGTCTGACCTGCTGAGTTATTCCAGCATTTTGTGTGTGTTACTCTGACCATAGACATTGTCTGACCTGCTGAGTTATTCCAGCATTTTGTGTGTGTTACTCTGACCATAGACACTGTCTGACCTGCTGTGTTCCTCCAGCATTTTGTGTGTGTTACTCTGTCCGTAGACACTGTCTGACCTGCTGAGTTATTCCAGCATGTAGTGTGTGTTACTCTGTCCTTGGACACTGTCTCACCTGCTGAGTGCCTCCAGCATTTTGTGTGTGTTACTCTGAACATAGGCACTGTCTGACCTGTTGAGATCCAACAGCATTTTGTGTGTTACTCCGTCCGTAGACACTGTCTGACCTGCTGAGTTCCTCCAGCATTTTCTGTGTGTCACTCTGTCCGTAGACACTGTCTGACCTGCTGAGTTATTCCAGCATTTTGTGTGTGTTACTCTGACCATAGACACTGTCAGACCTGCTGAGTTATTCCAGCATTTTGTGTGTGTTACTCTGTCCATAGACACTGTCTGACCTGCTGAGTTCCTCCAGCATTTTGTGTGTGTTACTCTGACCATAGACACTGTCTGAGCTGCAGAGTTCTTCCGGCATTTTGGGTGTGTTACTCTGTCCATAGACACTGTCTGACCTGCTGAGTTATTCCAGCATTTTGTGTGTGTTACTCTGACCATAGACATTGTCTGACCTGCTGAGTTATTCCAGCATTTTGTGTGTGTTACTCTGACCATAGACACTGTCTGACCTGCTGTGTTACTCCAGCATTTTGTGTGTGTTACTCTGTCCATAGACACTGTCTGACCTGCTGAGTTATTCCAGCATGTGGTGTGTGTTACTCTGTCCTTAGACACTGTCTCACCTGCTGAGTGCCTCCAGCATTTTGTGTGTGTTACTCTGACCATAGACACTGTCTGACCTGCTGAGTTATTCCAGCATTTTGTGTGTGTTACTCTGACCATAGACACTGTCTTACCTGTTGAGATCCAACAGCATTTTGTGTGTTACTCCGTCCGTAGACACTGTCTTACCTGTTGAGATCCAACAGCATTTTGTGTGTTACTCCGTCCGTAGACACTGTCTGACCTGCTGAGTTCCTCCAGCATTTTGTGTGTTACTCCGTCCGTAGACACTGTCTGACCTGCTGAGTTCCTCCAGCATTTTGTGTGTGTCACTCTGACCATAGACACTGTCAGACCTGCTGAGTTATTCCAGCATTTTGTGTGTGTTACTCTGTCCATAGACACTGTCTGACCTGCTGAGTTCCTCCAGCATTTTGTGTGTGTTACTCTGTCCATAGACACTGTCTGACCTGCTGAGTTCCTCCAGCATATTGTGTGTGTTACTCTGACCATAGACACTGTCTGACCTGTTGAGATCCACCAGCATTTTGTGTGTTACTCTGTCCGTAGACACTGTCTGACCTGCTGAGTTATTCCAGCATTGTGTGTGTTACTCTGACCATAGACACTGTCTGACCTGCTGAGTTATTCCAGCATTTTGTGTGTGTTACTCTGACCATAGACATTGTCTGACCTGCTGAGTTATTCCAGCATTTTGTGTGTGTTACTCTGACCATAGACACTGTCTGACCTGCTGTGTTCCTCCAGCATTTTGTGTGTGTTACTCTGTCCGTAGACACTGTCTGACCTGCTGAGTTATTCCAGCATGTAGTGTGTGTTACTCTGTCCTTGGACACTGTCTCACCTGCTGAGTGCCTCCAGCATTTTGTGTGTGTTACTCTGAACATAGACACTGTCTGACCTGTTGAGATCCAACAGCATTTTGTGTGTTACTCCGTCCGTAGACACTGTCTGACCTGCTGAGTTCCTCCAGCATTTTGTGTGTGTCACTCTGTCCGTAGACACTGTCTGACCTGCTGAGTTATTCCAGCATGTAGTGTGTGTTACTCTGACCATAGACACTGTCTTACCTGTTGAGATCCAACAGCATTTTGTGTGTTACTCCGTCCGTAGACACTGTCTGACCTGCTGAGTTCCTCCAGCATTTTGTGTGTGTCACTCTGACCATAGACACTGTCTGACCTGCTGAGTTATTCCAGCATTTTGTGTGTGTTACTCTGACCATAGACACTGTCAGACCTGCTGAGTTATTCCAGCAGTTTGTGTGTGTTACTCTGTCCATAGACACTGTCTGACCTGCTGAGTTCCTCCAGCATTTTGTGTGTGTTACTCTGACCATAGACACTGTCTGAGCTGCAGAGTTCTTCCAGCATTTTGTGTGTGTTACTCTGTCCATAGACACTGTCTGACCTGCTGAGTTATTCCAGCATTTTGTGTGTGTTACTCTGACCATATACATTGTCTGACCTGCTGAGTTATTCCAGCATTTTGTGTGTGTTACTCTGACCATAGACACTGTCTGACCTGCTGTGTTACTCCAGCATTTTGTGTGTGTTACTCCGTCCATAGACACTGTCCGACCTGCTGAGTTATTCCAGCATGTGGTGTGTGTTACTCTGTCCTTAGACACTGTCTCACCTGCTGAGTGCCTCCAGCATTTTGTGTGTGTTACTCTGACCATAGACACTGTCTGACCTGCTGAGTTATTCCAGCATTTTGTGTGTGTTACTCTGACCATAGACACTGTCTTACCTGTTGAGATCCAACAGCATTTTGTGTGTTACTCCGTCCGTAGACACTGTCTTACCTGTTGAGATCCAACAGCATTTCGTGTGTTACTCCGTCCGTAGACACTGTCTGACCAGCTGAGTTCCTCCAGCATTTTGTGTGTGTCACTCTGACCATAGACACTGTCTGACCTGCTGAGTTATTCCAGCATTTTGTGTGTGTTACTCTGACCATAGACACTGTCAGACCTGCAGAGTTCTTGCAGCATTTTGTGTGTGTTACTCTGTCCATAGACACTGTCTGACCTGCTGAGTTCCTCCAGCATATTGTGTGTGTTACTCTGACCATAGACACTGTCTGACCTGTTGAGATCCACCAGCATTTTGTGTGTTACTCTGTCCGTAGACACTGTCTGACCTGCTGAGTTATTCCAGCATTGTGTGTGTGTTACTCTGACCATAGACACTGTCTGACCTGCTGAGTTATTCCAGCATTTTGTGTGTGTTACTCTGACCATAGACATTGTCTGACCTGCTGAGTTATTCCAGCATTTTGTGTGTGTTACTCTGACCATAGACACTGTCTGACCTGCTGTGTTCCTCCAGCATTTTGTGTGTGTTACTCTGTCCGTAGACACTGTCTGACCTGCTGAGTTATTCCAGCATGTAGTGTGTGTTACTCTGTCCTTAGACACTGTCTCACCTGCTGAGTGCCTCCAGCATTTTGTGTGTGTTACTCTGACCATAGACACTGTCTGACCTGCTGAGTTATTCCAGCATTTTGTGTGTGTTACTCTGACCATAGACACTGTCTTACCTGTTGAGATCCAACAGCATTTTGTGTGTTACTCCGTCCGTAGACACTGTCTGACCTGCTGAGTTCCTCCAGCATTTTGTGTGTGTCACTCTGACCATAGACACTGTCTGACCTGCTGAGTTATTCCAGCATTTTGTGTGTGTTACTCTGACCATAGACACTGTCTGACCTGCTGAGTTATTCCAGCATTTTGTGTGTGTTACTCTGACCATATACACTGTCTGACCTGCTGAGTGCCTCCAGCATTCTGTCTGTGTTACTCCGTCCATAGACACTGTCTGACCTGCTGAGTTCCTCCAGCATTTTGTGTCTTACTACGTCCATAGACACTGTCTGACCTGCTGAGTTATTCCAGCATTTTGTGTGTGTTACTCTATCCGTAGACATTGCCTGACCTGCACAGTTCCTCCAGCATTTTGTGTGTGTTACTCTGTACGTAGACACTGTCTGACCTGCTGAGTTATTCCAGCATTTTGTGTGTGTTACTCTGTCCATAGACACAGTCTGACCTGCTGAGTTCCTCCAGCATTTTGTGTGTGTAACTCTGTCCATAGACACTGTCTGACCTGCTGAGTGCCTCCAGCATTCTGTGTGTGTTACTCCGTCCATAGACACTGTCTGACCTGCTGAGTTCCTCCAGCATTTTGTGTGTGTTACTCTATCCGTAGACATTGCCTGACCTGAACAGTTCCTCCAGCATTTTGTGTGTGTTACTCTGTACGTAGACACTGTCTGACCTGCTGAGTTATTCCAGCAATTTGTGTGTGTTACTCTGTCCATAGACACAGTCTGACCTGCTGAGTTCCTCCAGAATTTTGTGTGTGTAACTCTGTCCATAGACACTGTCTGACCTGCTGAGTGCCTCCAGCATTCTGTGTGTGTTACTCTGTCCGTAGATACTGTCTGACCTGCTGAATGCCTCCAGCATTTTGTGTGTGTTACTCTGACCATAGACACTGTCTGAGCTGCAGAGTTCTTCCAGCATTTTGTGTGTGTTACTCTGTCCATAGACACTGTCTGACCTGCTGAGTACCTCCAGCATATTGTGTGTGTTACTCTGACCATAGACACTGTCTGACCTGCTGAGTTCCTCCAGCATTTTGTGTGTGTTACTCT
Organism: Hypanus sabinus; assembly: GCF_030144855.1. Classification (NCBI taxonomy): domain Eukaryota; kingdom Metazoa; phylum Chordata; class Chondrichthyes; order Myliobatiformes; family Dasyatidae; genus Hypanus; species Hypanus sabinus. Next base: position 415,491 of record NW_026778925.1, read on the forward strand.
GACCATAGACACTGTCAGACCTGCTGAGTTATTCCAGCATTTTGTTTGTGTTACTCTATCCATAGACACTGTCTGACCTGCTGAGTTCCTACAGCATTTTGTGTGTGTTACTCTGACCATAGACACTGTCTGAGCTGCAGAGTTCTTCCAGCATTTTGTGTGTGTTACTCTGTCCATAGACACTGTCTGACCTGCTGAGTTATTCCAGCATGTGGTGTGTGTTACTCTGTCCTTAGACACTGTCTCACCTGCTGAGTGCCTCCAGCATTTTGTGTGTGTTACTCTGACCATAGACACTGTCTGACCTGCTGAGTTATTCCAGCATTTTGTGTGTGTTACTCTGACCATAGACACTGTCTTACCTGTTGAGATCCAACAGCATTTTGTGTGTTACTCCGTCCGTAGACACTGTCTTACCTGTTGAGATCCAACAGCATTTTGTGTGTTACTCCGTCCGTAGACACTGTCTGACCTGCTGAGTTCCTCCAGCATTTTGTGTGTGTCACTCTGACCATAGACACTGTCTGACCTGCTGAGTTATTCCAGCATTTTGTGTGTGTTACTCTGACCATAGACACTGTCAGACCTGCTGAGTTATTCCAGCATTTTGTGTGTGTTACTCTATCCATAGACACTGTCTGACCTGCTGAGTTCCTCCAGCATTTTGTGTGTGTTACTCTGACCATAGACACTGTCTGAGCTGCAGAGGTCTTGCAGCATTTTGTGTGTGTTACTCTGTCCATAGACACTGTCTGACCTGCTGAGTTCCTCCAGCATATTGTGTGTGTTACTCTGACCATAGACACTGTCTGACCTGTTGAGATCCACCAGCATTTTGTGTGTTACTCTGTCCGTAGACACTGTCTGACCTGCTGAGTTATTCCAGCATTGTGTGTGTGTTACTCTGACCATAGACACTGTCTGACCTGCTGAGTTATTCCAGCATTTTGTGTGTGTTACTCTGACCATAGACATTGTCTGACCTGCTGAGTTATTCCAGCATTTTGTGTGTGTTACTCTGACCATAGACACTGACTTACCTGTTGAGATCCAACAGCATTTTGTGTGTTACTCCGTCCGTAGACACTGTCTGACCTGCTGAGTTCCTCCAGCATTTTGTGTGTGTCACTCTGACCATAGACACTATCTGACCTGCTGAGTGCCTCCAGCATTCTGTGTGTGTTACTCTGTCCGTAGACATTGTCTGACCTGCTGAATGCCTCCAGCATTCTGTGTGTGTTACTCCGTCCATAGACACTATCTGTCCTGATGAGTTCCTCCAGCATTTTGTGTGTGTTACTCCGTCCATAGACACTGTCTGACCTGCTGAATTCCTCCAGCATTTTGTGTGTGTTACTCTGTCCGTAGACACTGTCTAACCTGCTGACTTATTCCAGCATTTTGTGTGTGTTACTCTGTCCATAGGCACTGTCTGACCTGCTAAGTTCCTCCAGCTTTTTGTCTGTGTTACTCTGACCACAGCCACTGTCTGACCTGCTGAGTTCCTCCAGCATTTTGTCTGTGTTACTCTGACCAGAGACACTGTCTGACCTGCTGAGTTCCTCCAGCATTTTGTGTGTGTTACTCTGTCCATAGACACTGTCTGACCTGCTGAGTTCTTCCAGCATTTTGTGTGTGTTACTCCGTCCATAGACACTGTCTGACCTGCTGAGTTCCTCCAGCATTTTGTGTGTGTTACTCTATCCGTAGACATTGCCTGACCTGCACAGTTCCTCCAGCATTTTGTGTGTGTTACACTGTACGTAGACACTGTCTGACCTGCTGAGTTATTCCAGCATTTTGTTTGTGTTACTCTGTCCATAGACACAGTCTGACCTGTTGAGTTCCTCCAGCATTTTGTGTGTGTTACTCTGTCCGTAGACACTGTCTAACCTGCTGACTTATTCCAGCATTTTGTGTGTGTTACTCTGTCCGTAGACACTGTCTAACCTGCTGACTTATTCCAGCATTTTGTGTGTGTTACTCTGTCCGTAGGCACTGTCTGACCTGCTAAGTTCCTCCAGCATTTTGTCTGTGTTACTCTGACCAGAGACACTGTCTGACCTGCTGAGTTCCTCCAGCATTTTGAGAGTGTTACTCTGTCCATAGACACTGTCTGACCTGCTGAGTTCCTCCAGCATTTTGTGTGTGTTACTCTGTCCATAGACACTGTCTGACCTGCTGAGTTCCTCCAGCATTTTGTGTGTGTTACTCTGACCAAAGACACTGTCTGAGCTGCTGAGTTCCTCCAGCATTTTGTGTGTGTTACTCTATCCATAGACACTGTCTGACCTGCTGAGTTCCTCCAGCATTTTGTGCGTGTTACTCTGACCATAGACACTGTCTGAGCTGCTGAGTTCTTCCAGCATTTTGTGAGTGTTACTCTGACCATAGACACTGTATGACCTGCTGAGTTCCTCCAGCATTTTGTGTGTGTTACTCTGACCATAGACACTGTCTGAGCTGCTGAGTTCCTCCAGCATTTTGTGTGTGTTACTCTGTCCATAGACACTGTCTGACCTGCTGAGTTCCTCCAGCATTGTGTGTGTGTTACTCTGACCATAGACACTGTCTGACCTGCTGAGTTATTCCAGCATTTTGTGTGTGTTACTCTGACCATAGACACTGTCTGACCTGCTGAGTTCCTCCAGCATTTTGTGAGTGTTACTCTGACCATAGACACTGTATGACCTGCTGAGTTCCTCCAGCATTCTGTGTGTGTTACTCTGACTATAGACACTGTCTGACCTGCTGAGTTCCTCCAGCATTTTGTGTGTGTTACTCTGACCATAGACACTGTCTGACCTGTTGAGATCCACCAGCATTTTTTGTGTTACTCTGTCCGTAGACACTGTCTGACCTGCTGAGTTATTCCTGCATTGTGAGTGTGTTACTCTGACCATAGACACTGTCTGACCTGCTGAGTTCCTCCAGCATTTTGTGTGTTTTACTCTGACCATAGACACTGTCTGGCCTGTTGAGATCCACCAGCATTTTGAGTGTTACTCCGTCCGTAGACACTGTCTGACCTGCTGAGTTCCTCCAGCATTTTGTGTGTGTCACTCTGACCATAGACACTGTCTGACCTGCTGAGTTCCTCCAGCATTTTGTGTGTGTTACTCAGACCATTGACACTGTCTGACCTGCTGAGTTATTCCAGCATTTTGTGTGTGTTACCCTGACCATAGACACTGTCTTACCTGTTGAGATCCAACAGCATTTTGTGTGTGTTACTCAGACCATTGACACTGTCTGACCTGCTAAGTTCCTCCAGCATTTTGTCTGTGTTACTCTGACCACAGCCACTGTCTGACCTGCTGAGTTCCTCCAGCATTTTGTCTGTGTTACTCTGACCAGAGACACTGTCTGACCTGCTGAGTTCCTCCAGCATTTTGAGAGTGTTACTCTGTCCATAGACACTGTCTGACCTGCTGAGTTCCTCCAGCATTTTGTGTGTGTTACTCTGTCCATAGACACTGTCTGACCTGCTGAGTTCCTCCAGCATTTTGTGTGTGTTACTCTGTCCATACACACTGTCTGACCTGCTGAGTGCCTCCAGCATTCTGTGTGTGATACTCCGTCCATAGACACTGTCTGACCTGCAGAGTTCCTCCAGCATTTTGTGTGTGTTACTCCGTCCATAGACACTGTCTGACCTACTGTTATTCCAGCATTATGTGCGTGTTACTCTATCCGTAGACACTGACTAACCTGCACAGTTCCTCCAGCATTTTGTGTGTGTTACTCTGTCCATAGACACTGTCTAAACTGCTGAGTTATTCCAGCATTTTGTGTGTGTTACTCTGTCCATAGACACAGTCTGACCTGCTGAGTTCCTCCAGCATTTTGTGTGTGTAACTCTGTCCATAGACACTGTCTGACCTGCTGAGTGCCTCCAGCATTCTGTGTGTGTTACTCCTTCCATAGACACTGTCTGACCTGCTGAGTTCCTCCAGCATTTTGTGTGTGTTACTCCGTCCACAGACTGTCTGACCTGCTGAGTTTCTCCAGCATTTTCTGTGTGTTACTCTGTCCGTAGACACTTCTGACCTGCTGAATGCCTCCAGCATTTTGTGTGTGTTACTCTGTCCATAGACACTGTCTGACCTGTTGAGATCCACCAGCATTTTGTGTTTTACTCCGTCCGTAGACACTGTCTGACCTGCTGAGTTCCTCCAGCATTTTGTGCGTGTTACTCTGACCATAGACACTGTCTGACCTGCTGCGTTATTCCAGCATTTTGTCTGTGTTACTCTGACTATAGACACTGTCTGACCTGCTGAGTTCCTCCAGCATTTTGTGTGTGTTACTCTGTCCATAGACACTGTCTGACCTGTTGAGATCCACCAGCATTTTGTGTTTTACTCCGTCCGTAGACACTGTCTGACCTGCTGAGTTCCTCCAGCATTTTGTGTGTGTCACTCTGACCATAGACACTGTCTGACCTGCTGAGTGCCTCCAGCATTCTGTGTGTGTTACTCTGTCCGTAGACACTGTCTGACCTGCTGAATGCCTCCAGCATTCTGTGTGTGTTACTCCGTCCATAGACACTATCTGTCCTGATGAGTTCCTCCAGCATTTTGTGTGTGTTACTCCGTCCATAGACACTGTCTGACCTGCTGAATTCCTCCAGCATTTTGTGTGTGTTACTCTGTCCGTAGACACTGTCTAACCTGCTGACTTATTCCAGCATTTTGTGTGTGTTACTCTGTCCATAGGCACTGTCTGACCTGCTAAGTTCCTCCAGCTTTTTGTCTGTGTTACTCTGACCACAGCCACTGTCTGACCTGCTGAGTTCCTCCAGCATTTTGTCTGTGTTACTCTGACCAGAGACACTGTCTGACCTGCTGAGTTCCTCCAGCATTTTGTGTGTGTTACTCTGTCCATAGACACTGTCTGACCTGCTGAGTTCTTCCAGCATTTTGTGTGTGTTACTCCGTCCATAGACACTGTCTGACCTGCTGAGTTCCTCCAGCATTTTGTGTGTGTTACTCTATCCGTAGACATTGCCTGACCTGCACAGTTCCTCCAGCATTTTGTGTGTGTTACACTGTACGTAGACACTGTCTGACCTGCTGAGTTATTCCAGCATTTTGTTTGTGTTACTCTGTCCATAGACACAGTCTGACCTGTTGAGTTCCTCCAGCATTTTGTGTGTGTTACTCTGTCCGTAGACACTGTCTAACCTGCTGACTTATTCCAGCATTTTGTGTGTGTTACTCTGTCCGTAGACACTGTCTAACCTGCTGACTTATTCCAGCATTTTGTGTGTGTTACTCTGTCCGTAGGCACTGTCTGACCTGCTAAGTTCCTCCAGCATTTTGTCTGTGTTACTCTGACCAGAGACACTGTCTGACCTGCTGAGTTCCTCCAGCATTTTGAGAGTGTTACTCTGTCCATAGACACTGTCTGACCTGCTGAGTTCCTCCAGCATTTTGTGTGTGTTACTCTGTCCATAGACACTGTCTGACCTGCTGAGTTCCTCCAGCATTTTGTGTGTGTTACTCTGACCAAAGACACTGTCTGAGCTGCTGAGTTCCTCCAGCATTTTGTGTGTGTTACTCTATCCATAGACACTGTCTGACCTGCTGAGTTCCTCCAGCATTTTGTGCGTGTTACTCTGACCATAGACACTGTCTGAGCTGCTGAGTTCTTCCAGCATTTTGTGAGTGTTACTCTGACCATAGACACTGTATGACCTGCTGAGTTCCTCCAGCATTTTGTGTGTGTTACTCTGACCATAGACACTGTCTGAGCTGCTGAGTTCCTCCAGCATTTTGTGTGTGTTACTCTGTCCATAGACACTGTCTGACCTGCTGAGTTCCTCCAGCATTGTGTGTGTGTTACTCTGACCATAGACACTGTCTGACCTGCTGAGTTATTCCAGCATTTTGTGTGTGTTACTCTGACCATAGACACTGTCTGACCTGCTGAGTTCCTCCAGCATTTTGTGAGTGTTACTCTGACCATAGACACTGTATGACCTGCTGAGTTCCTCCAGCATTCTGTGTGTGTTACTCTGACTATAGACACTGTCTGACCTGCTGAGTTCCTCCAGCATTTTGTGTGTGTTACTCTGACCATAGACACTGTCTGACCTGTTGAGATCCACCAGCATTTTTTGTGTTACTCTGTCCGTAGACACTGTCTGACCTGCTGAGTTATTCCTGCATTGTGAGTGTGTTACTCTGACCATAGACACTGTCTGACCTGCTGAGTTCCTCCAGCATTTTGTGTGTTTTACTCTGACCATAGACACTGTCTGGCCTGTTGAGATCCACCAGCATTTTGAGTGTTACTCCGTCCGTAGACACTGTCTGACCTGCTGAGTTCCTCCAGCATTTTGTGTGTGTCACTCTGACCATAGACACTGTCTGACCTGCTGAGTTCCTCCAGCATTTTGTGTGTGTTACTCAGACCATTGACACTGTCTGACCTGCTGAGTTATTCCAGCATTTTGTGTGTGTTACCCTGACCATAGACACTGTCTTACCTGTTGAGATCCAACAGCATTTTGTGTGTGTTACTCAGACCATTGACACTGTCTGACCTGCTAAGTTCCTCCAGCATTTTGTCTGTGTTACTCTGACCACAGCCACTGTCTGACCTGCTGAGTTCCTCCAGCATTTTGTCTGTGTTACTCTGACCAGAGACACTGTCTGACCTGCTGAGTTCCTCCAGCATTTTGAGAGTGTTACTCTGTCCATAGACACTGTCTGACCTGCTGAGTTCCTCCAGCATTTTGTGTGTGTTACTCTGTCCATAGACACTGTCTGACCTGCTGAGTTCCTCCAGCATTTTGTGTGTGTTACTCTGTCCATACACACTGTCTGACCTGCTGAGTGCCTCCAGCATTCTGTGTGTGATACTCCGTCCATAGACACTGTCTGACCTGCAGAGTTCCTCCAGCATTTTGTGTGTGTTACTCCGTCCATAGACACTGTCTGACCTACTGTTATTCCAGCATTATGTGCGTGTTACTCTATCCGTAGACACTGACTAACCTGCACAGTTCCTCCAGCATTTTGTGTGTGTTACTCTGTCCATAGACACTGTCTAAACTGCTGAGTTATTCCAGCATTTTGTGTGTGTTACTCTGTCCATAGACACAGTCTGACCTGCTGAGTTCCTCCAGCATTTTGTGTGTGTAACTCTGTCCATAGACACTGTCTGACCTGCTGAGTGCCTCCAGCATTCTGTGTGTGTTACTCCTTCCATAGACACTGTCTGACCTGCTGAGTTCCTCCAGCATTTTGTGTGTGTTACTCCGTCCACAGACTGTCTGACCTGCTGAGTTTCTCCAGCATTTTCTGTGTGTTACTCTGTCCGTAGACACTTCTGACCTGCTGAATGCCTCCAGCATTTTGTGTGTGTTACTCTGTCCATAGACACTGTCTGACCTGTTGAGATCCACCAGCATTTTGTGTTTTACTCCGTCCGTAGACACTGTCTGACCTGCTGAGTTCCTCCAGCATTTTGTGCGTGTTACTCTGACCATAGACACTGTCTGACCTGCTGCGTTATTCCAGCATTTTGTCTGTGTTACTCTGACTATAGACACTGTCTGACCTGCTGAGTTCCTCCAGCATTTTGTGTGTGTTACTCTGACCATAGACACTGTCTGACCTGTTGAGATCCACCAGCATTTTGTGTGTTACTCTGTCCGTAGACACTGTCTGACCTGCTGAGTTATTCCTGCATTGTGAGTGTGTTACTCTGACCACAGACACTGTCTGACCTGCTGAGTTCCTCCAGCATTTTGTGTGTTTTACTCTGACCATAGACACTGTCTGGCCTGCTGAGTTATTCCTGCATTGTGAGTGTGTTACTCTGACCATAGACACTGTCTGACCTGCTGAGTTCCTCCAGCATTTTGTGTGTTTTACTCTGACCATAGACACTGTCTGGCCTGTTGAGATCCACCAGCATTTTGAGTGTTACTCCGTCCGTAGACACTGTCTGACCTGCTGAGTTCCTCCAGCATTTTGTGCGTGTTACTCTATCCGTAGACATTGCCTGACCTACACAGTTCCTCCAGCATTTTGTGTGTGTTACTCAGTACGTAGACACTGTCTGACCTGCTGAGTTATTTCAGCATTTTGTGTGTGTTACTCTGTCCATAGACACAGTCTGACCTGCTGAGTTCCTCCAGCATTTTGTGTGTGTAACTCTGTCCATAGACACTGTCTGACCTGCTGAGTGCCTCCAGCATTCTGTGTGTGTTACTCCGTCCATAGACACTGTCTGACCTGCTGAGTTCCTCCAGCATTTTGTGTGTGTTACTCTATCCGTAGACATTGCCTGACCTGCACAGTTCCTCCAGCATTTTGTGTGTGTTACTCTGACCATAGACACTGTCTGACCTGTTGAGATCCACCAGCATTTTGTGTGTTACTCTGTCCGTAGACACTGTCTGACCTGTTGAGGTCCACCAGCATTTTGAGTGTTACTCCGTCCGTAGACACTGTCTGACCTGCTGAGTTCCTCCAGCATTTTGTGTGTGTCACTCTGACCATAGACACTGTCTGACCTGCTGAGTTCCTCCAGCATTTTGTGTGCGTTACTCAGACCATTGACACTGTCTGACCTGCTGATTTATTCCAGCATTTTGTGTGTGTTACCCTGACCATAGACACTGTCTTACCTGTTGAGATCCAACAGCATTTTGTGTGTTACTCCGTCCGTAGACACTGTCTGACCTGCTGAGTTCCTCCAGCATTTTGTGTGTGTTACTCTGTCCATAGACACTGTCTGACCTGCTGAGTTCCTCCAGCATATTGTGTGTGTTACTCTGACCATAGACACTGTCTGACCTGCTGAGATCCACCAGCATTTTGTGTGTTACTCTGTCCGTAGACACTGTCTGACCTGCTGAGTTATTCCAGCATTGTGTGATTGTTACTCTGACCATAGACAGTGTCTGACCTGCTGAGTTATTCCAGCATTTTGTGTGTGTTACTCTGACCATAGACATTGTCTGACCTTCTGAGTTATTCCAGCATTTTGTGTGTGTTACTCTGACCATAGACACTGTCTGACCTGCTGTGTTCCTCCAGCATTTTGTGTGTGTTACTCTGTCCGTAGACACTGTCTGACCTGCTGAGTTATTCCAGCATGTAGTGTGTGTTACTCTGTCCTTAGAGACTGTCTCACCTGCTGAGTGCCTCCAGCATTTTGTGTGTGTTACTCTGACCATAGACACTGTCTGACCTGCTGAGTTATTCCAGCATTTTGTGTGTGTTACTCTGACCATAGACACTGTCTTACCTGTTGAGATCCAACAGCATTTTGTGTGTTACTCCATCCGTAGACACTGTCTGACCTGCTGAGTTCATCCAGCATTTTGTGTGTGTCACTCTGACCATAGACACTGTCTGACCTGCTGAGTTATTCCAGCATTTTGTGTGTGTTACTCTGACCATAGACACTGTCTGACCTGCTGAGTTATTCCAGCATTTTGTGTGTGTTACTCTGACCATAGACACTGTCTGACCTGCTGTGTTCCTCCAGCATTTTGTGTGTGTTACTCTGTCCGTAGACACTCTCTGACCTGCTGAGTTATTCCAGCATGTAGTGTGTGTTACTCTGTCCATAGACACTGTCTCACCTGCTGAGTGCCTCCAGCATTCTGTGTGTGTTACTCCGTCCATAGACACTGTCTGACCTGCTGATTTCCTCCAGCATTTTGTGTCTTACTCCGTCCATAGACACTGTCTGACCTGCTGAGTTATTCAAGCATTTTGTGTGTGTTACTCTATCCGTAGACATTGCCTGACCTACACAGTTCCTCCAGCATTTTGTGTGTGTTACTCTGTACGTAGACACTGTCTGACCTGCTGAGTTATTCCAGCATTTTGTGTGTGTTACTCTGTCCATAGACACAGTCTGACCTGCTGAGTTCCTCCAGCATTTTGTGTGTGTAACTCTGTCCATAGACACTGTCTGACCTGCTGAGTGCCTCCAGCATTCTGTGTGTGTTACTCCGTCCATAGACACTGTCTGACCTGCTGAGTTCCTCCAGCATTTTGTGTGTGTTACTCTATCCGTAGACATTGCCTGACCTGCACAGTTCCTCCAGCATTTTGTGTGTGTTACTCTGTACGTAGACACTGTCTGACCTGCTGAGTTATTCCAGCATTTTGTGTGTGTTACTCTGTCCATAGACACAGTCTGACCTGTTGAGTTCCTCCAGCATTTTGTGTGTGTAACTCTGTCCATAGACACTGTCTGACCTGCTGAGTGCCTCCAGCATTCTGTGTGTGTTACTCTGTCCGTAGACACTGTCTGACCTGCTGAATGCCTCCAGCATTCTGTGTGTGTTACTCCGTCCATAGACACTATCTGTCCTGATGAGTTCCTCCAGCATTTTGTGTGTGTTACTCCGTCCATAGACACTGTCTGACCTGCTGAATTCCTCCAGCATTTTGTGTGTGTTACTCTGTCCGTAGACACTGTCTAACCTGCTGACTTATTCCAGCATTTTGTGTGTGTTACTCTGTCCGTAGGCACTGTCTGACCTGCTAAGTTCCTCCAGCATTTTGTCTGTGTTACTCTGACCACAGCCACTGTCTGACCTGCTGAGTTCCTCCAGCATTTTGTCTGTGTTACTCTGACCAGAGACACTGTCTGACCTGCTGAGTTCCTCCAGCATTTTGAGAGTGTTACTCTGTCCATAGACACTGTCTGACCTGCTGAGTTCCTCCAGCATTTTGTGTGTGTTACTCTGTCCATAGACACTGTCTGACCTGCTGAGTTCCTCCAGCATTTTGTGTGTGTTACTCTGACCAAAGACACTGTCTGAGCTGCTGAGTTCCTCCAGCATTTTGTGTGTGTTACTCTATCCATAGACACTGTATGACCTGCTGAGTTCCTCCAGCATTTTGTGTGTGTTACTCTGACCATAGACACTGTCTGAACTGCAGAGTTCTTCCAGCATTTTGTGTGTGTTACTCTGTCCATAGACACTGTCTGACCTGCTGAGTTCCTCCAGCATTTTGTGTGTGTTACTCTGACCATAGACACTGTCTGACCTGTTGAGATCCACCAGCATTTTGTGTGTTACTCTGTCCGTAGACACTGTCTGACCTGCTGAGTTATTCCAGCATTGTGTGTGTGTTACTCTGACCATAGAGACTGTCTGACCTGCTGAGTTCCTCCAGAATTTTGTGTGTGTTACTCTGACCATAGACACTGTCTGACCTGTTGAGTTCCACCGGCATTTTGTGTCTTACTCTGTCCGTAGACACTGTCTGACCTGCTGAGTTATTCCAGCATTTTGAGTGTTACTCCGTCCGTAGACACTGTCTGACCTGCTGAGTTCCTCCAGCATTTTGTGCGTGTTACTCTATCCGTAGACATTGCCTGACCTACACAGTTCCTCCAGCATTTTGTGTGTGTTACTCTGTACGTTGACACTGTCTGACCTGCTGAGTTATTTCAGCATTTTGTGTGTGTTACTCTGTCCATAGACACAGTCTGACCTGCTGAGTTCCTCCAGCATTTTGTGTGTGTAACTCTGTCCATAGACACTGTCTGACCTGCTGAGTGCCTCCAGCATTCTGTGTGTGTTACTCCGTCCATAGACACTGTCTGACCTGCTGAGTTCCTCCAGCATTTTGTGTGTTACTCTGACCATAGACACTGTCTGACCTGTTGAGTTTCTCCAACATTTTGTGTCTGTTACTCTATCCGTAGACATTGCCTGACCTGCACAGTTCCTCCAGCATTTTGTGTGTGTTACACTGTACGTAGACACTGTCTGACCTGCTGAGTTATTCCAGCATTTTGTGTGTGTTACTCTGACCATAGACATTGTCTGACCTTCTGAGTTATTCCAGCATTTTGTGTGTGTTACTCTGACCATAGACACTGTCTGACCTGCTGTGTTCCTCCAGCATTTTGTGTGTGTTACTCTGTCCGTAGACACTGTCTGACCTGCTGAGTTATTCCAGCATGTAGTGTGTGTTACTCTGTCCTTAGAGACTGTCTCACCTGCTGAGTGCCTCCAGCATTTTGTGTGTGTTACTCTGACCATAGACACTGTCTGACCTGCTGAGTTATTCCAGCATTTTGTGTGTGTTACTCTGACCATAGACACTGTCTTACCTGTTGAGATCCAACAGCATTTTGTGTGTTACTCCATCCGTAGACACTGTCTGACCTGCTGAGTTCATCCAGCATTTTGTGTGTGTCACTCTGACCATAGACACTGTCTGACCTGCTGAGTTATTCCAGCATTTTGTGTGTGTTACTCTGACCATAGACACTGTCTGACCTGCTGAGTTATTCCAGCATTTTGTGTGTGTTACTCTGACCATAGACACTGTCTGACCTGCTGTGTTCCTCCAGCATTTTGTGTGTGTTACTCTGTCCGTAGACACTCTCTGACCTGCTGAGTTATTCCAGCATGTAGTGTGTGTTACTCTGTCCATAGACACTGTCTCACCTGCTGAGTGCCTCCAGCATTCTGTGTGTGTTACTCCGTCCATAGACACTGTCTGACCTGCTGATTTCCTCCAGCATTTTGTGTCTTACTCCGTCCATAGACACTGTCTGACCTGCTGAGTTATTCAAGCATTTTGTGTGTGTTACTCTATCCGTAGACATTGCCTGACCTACACAGTTCCTCCAGCATTTTGTGTGTGTTACTCTGTACGTAGACACTGTCTGACCTGCTGAGTTATTCCAGCATTTTGTGTGTGTTACTCTGTCCATAGACACAGTCTGACCTGCTGAGTTCCTCCAGCATTTTGTGTGTGTAACTCTGTCCATAGACACTGTCTGACCTGCTGAGTGCCTCCAGCATTCTGTGTGTGTTACTCCGTCCATAGACACTGTCTGACCTGCTGAGTTCCTCCAGCATTTTGTGTGTGTTACTCTATCCGTAGACATTGCCTGACCTGCACAGTTCCTCCAGCATTTTGTGTGTGTTACTCTGTACGTAGACACTGTCTGACCTGCTGAGTTATTCCAGCATTTTGTGTGTGTTACTCTGTCCATAGACACAGTCTGACCTGTTGAGTTCCTCCAGCATTTTGTGTGTGTAACTCTGTCCATAGACACTGTCTGACCTGCTGAGTGCCTCCAGCATTCTGTGTGTGTTACTCTGTCCGTAGACACTGTCTGACCTGCTGAATGCCTCCAGCATTCTGTGTGTGTTACTCCGTCCATAGACACTATCTGTCCTGATGAGTTCCTCCAGCATTTTGTGTGTGTTACTCCGTCCATAGACACTGTCTGACCTGCTGAATTCCTCCAGCATTTTGTGTGTGTTACTCTGTCCGTAGACACTGTCTAACCTGCTGACTTATTCCAGCATTTTGTGTGTGTTACTCTGTCCGTAGGCACTGTCTGACCTGCTAAGTTCCTCCAGCATTTTGTCTGTGTTACTCTGACCACAGCCACTGTCTGACCTGCTGAGTTCCTCCAGCATTTTGTCTGTGTTACTCTGACCAGAGACACTGTCTGACCTGCTGAGTTCCTCCAGCATTTTGAGAGTGTTACTCTGTCCATAGACACTGTCTGACCTGCTGAGTTCCTCCAGCATTTTGTGTGTGTTACTCTGTCCATAGACACTGTCTGACCTGCTGAGTTCCTCCAGCATTTTGTGTGTGTTACTCTGACCAAAGACACTGTCTGAGCTGCTGAGTTCCTCCAGCATTTTGTGTGTGTTACTCTATCCATAGACACTGTATGACCTGCTGAGTTCCTCCAGCATTTTGTGTGTGTTACTCTGACCATAGACACTGTCTGAACTGCAGAGTTCTTCCAGCATTTTGTGTGTGTTACTCTGTCCATAGACACTGTCTGACCTGCTGAGTTCCTCCAGCATTTTGTGTGTGTTACTCTGACCATAGACACTGTCTGACCTGTTGAGATCCACCAGCATTTTGTGTGTTACTCTGTCCGTAGACACTGTCTGACCTGCTGAGTTATTCCAGCATTGTGTGTGTGTTACTCTGACCATAGAGACTGTCTGACCTGCTGAGTTCCTCCAGAATTTTGTGTGTGTTACTCTGACCATAGACACTGTCTGACCTGTTGAGTTCCACCGGCATTTTGTGTCTTACTCTGTCCGTAGACACTGTCTGACCTGCTGAGTTATTCCAGCATTTTGAGTGTTACTCCGTCCGTAGACACTGTCTGACCTGCTGAGTTCCTCCAGCATTTTGTGCGTGTTACTCTATCCGTAGACATTGCCTGACCTACACAGTTCCTCCAGCATTTTGTGTGTGTTACTCTGTACGTTGACACTGTCTGACCTGCTGAGTTATTTCAGCATTTTGTGTGTGTTACTCTGTCCATAGACACAGTCTGACCTGCTGAGTTCCTCCAGCATTTTGTGTGTGTAACTCTGTCCATAGACACTGTCTGACCTGCTGAGTGCCTCCAGCATTCTGTGTGTGTTACTCCGTCCATAGACACTGTCTGACCTGCTGAGTTCCTCCAGCATTTTGTGTGTTACTCTGACCATAGACACTGTCTGACCTGTTGAGTTTCTCCAACATTTTGTGTCTGTTACTCTATCCGTAGACATTGCCTGACCTGCACAGTTCCTCCAGCATTTTGTGTGTGTTACACTGTACGTAGACACTGTCTGACCTGCTGAGTTATTCCAGCATTTTGTTTGTGTTACTCTGTCCATAGACACAGTCTGACCTGTTGAGTTCCTCCAGCATTTTGTGTGTGTTACTCCGTCCATAGACACTGTCTGACCTGCTGAGTGCCTCCAGCATTCTTTGTGTGTTACCCTGTCCGTAGACACTCTGACCTGCTGAATGCCTCCAGCATTCTGTGTGTGTTACTCCGTCCATAGACACTATCTGTCCTGATGAGTTCCTCCAGCATTTTGTGTGTGTTACTCCGTCCATAGACACTGTCTGACCTGCTGAATTCCTCCAGCATTTTGTGTGTGTTACTCTGTCCGTAGACACTGTCTAACCTGCTGACTTATTCCAGCATTTTGTGTGTGTTACTCTGTCCGTAGGCACTGTCTGACCTGCTAAGTTCCTCCAGCATTTTGTCTGTGTTACTCTGACCACAGCCACTGTCTGACCTGCTGAGTTCCTCCAGCATTTTGTCTGTGTTACTCTGACCAGAGACACTGTCTGACCTGCTGAGTTCCTCCAGCATTTTGAGAGTGTTACTCTGTCCATAGACACTGTCTGACCTGCTGAGTTCCTCCAGCATTTTGTGTGTGTTACTCTGTCAATGGACACTGTCTGACCTGCTGAGTTCCTCCAGCATTTTGTGTGTGTTACTCTGACCAAAGACACTGTCTGAGCTGCTGAGTTCCTCCAGCATTTTGTGTGTGTTACTCTATCCATAGACACTGTCTGACCTGCTCAGTTCCTCCAGCATTTTGTGTGTGTTACTCTGACCATAGACACTGTCTGACCTGTTGAGATCCACCAGCATTTTGTGTGTTACTCTGTCCGTAGACACTGTCTGACCTGCTGAGTTATTCCAGCATTGTGTGTGTGTTACTCTGACCATAGACACTGTCTGACCTGCTGAGTTCCTCCAGCATTTTGTGTGTGTTACTCTGACCATAGACACTGTCTGACCTGCTGAGTTCCTCCAGCATTGTGTGTGTGTTACTCTGAGCATAGACACTGTCTGACCTGCTGAGTTCCTCCAGCATTTTGTGCGTGTTACTCTGACCATAGACACTGTCTGAGCTGCTGAGTTCTTCCAGCATTTTGTGAGTGTTACTCAGACCATAGACACTGTATGACCTGCTGAGATCCTCCAGCATTTTGTGTGTGTTACTCTGACCAAAGACACTGTCTGAGCTGCTGAGTTCCTCCAGCATTTTGTGTGTGTTACTCTATCCATAGACACTGTCTGACCTGCTGAGTTCCTCCAGCATTTTGTGTGTGTTACTCTGACCATAGACACTGTCTGAGCTGCAGAGTTCTTCCAGCATTTTGTGTGTGTTACTCTGTCCATAGACACTGTCTGACCTGCTGAGTTCCTCCAGCATTTTGTGTGTGTTACTCTGACCATAGACACTGTCTGACCTGTTGAGATCCACCAGCATTTTGTGTGTTACTCTGTCCGTAGACACTGTCTGACCTGCTGAGTTATTCCAGCATTGTGTGTGTGTTACTCTGACCATAGACACTGTCTGACCTGCTGAGTTTCTCCAGGATTTTCTGTGTGTTACTCTGTCCGTAGACACTGTCTGACCTGATGAATGCCTCCAGCATTTTGTGTGTGTTACTCTGTCCATAGACACTGTCTGACCTGTTGAGATCCACCAGCATTTTGTGTGTTACTCCGTCCGTAGACACTGTCTGACCTGCTGAGTTCCTCCAGCATTTTGTGCGTGTTACTCTGACCATAGACACTGTCTGACCTGCTGCGTTATTCCAGCATTTTGTGTGTGTTACTCTGACTATAGACACTGTCTGACCTGCTGAGTTCCTCCAGCATTTTGTGTGTGTTACTCTGACCATAGACACTGTCTGACCTGTTGAGATCCACCAGCATTTTGTGTGTTACTCTGTCCGTAGACACTGTCTGACCTGCTGAGTTATTCCTGCATTGTGAGTGTGTTACTCTGACCATAGACACTGTCTGACCTGCTGAGTTCCTCCAGCATTTTGTGTGTTTTACTCTGACCATAGACACTGTCTGGCCTGCTGAGTTATTCCTGCATTGTGAGTGTGTTACTCTGACCATAGACACTGTCTGACCTGCTGAGTTCCTCCAGCATTTTGTGTGTTTTACTCTGACCATAGACACTGTCTGGCCTGTTGAGATCCACCAGCATTTTGAGTGTTACTCCGTCCGTAGACACTGTCTGACCTGCTGAGTTCCTCCAGCATTTTATGCGTGTTACTCTATCCGTAGACATTGCCTGACCTACACAGTTCCTCCAGCATTTTGTGTGTGTTACTCAGTACGTAGACACTGTCTGACCTGCTGAGTTATTTCAGCATTTTGTGTGTGTTACTCTGTCCATAGACACAGTCTGACCTGCTGAGTTCCTCCAGCATTTTGTGTGTGTAACTCTGTCCATAGACACTGTCTGACCTGCTGAGTGCCTCCAGCATTCTGTGTGTGTTACTCCGTCCATAGACACTGTCTGACCTGCTGAGTTCCTCCAGCATTTTCTGTGTGTTACTCTATCCGTAGACATTGCCTGACCTGCACAGTTCCTCCAGCATTTTGTGTGTGTTACTCTGACCATAGACACTGTCTGACCTGTTGAGATCCACCAGCATTTTGTGTGTTACTCTGTCCGTAGACACTGTCTGACCTGTTGAGGTCCACCAGCATTTTGAGTGTTACTCCGTCCGTAGACACTGTCTGACCTGCTGAGTTCCTCCAGCATTTTGTGTGCGTTACTCAGACCATTGACACTGTCTGAGCTGCTGAGTTCCTCCAGCATTTTGTGTGTGTTACTCCGTCCATAGACACTGTCTGACCTGCTGAGTTATTCCAGCATTTTGTGTGTGTTACCCTGACCATAGACACTGTCTTACCTGTTGAGATCCAACAGCATTTTGTGTGTTACTCCGTCCGTAGACACTGTCTGACCTGCTGAGTTCCTCCAGCATTTTGTGTGTGTTACTCTGTCCATAGACACTGTCTGACCTGCTGAGTTCCTCCAGCATATTGTGTGTGTTACTCTGACCATAGACACTGTCTGACCTGCTGAGATCCACCAGCATTTTGTGTGTTACTCTGTCCGTAGACACTGTCTGACCTGCTGAGTTATTCCAGCATTGTGTGATTGTTACTCTGACCATAGACAGTGTCTGACCTGCTGAGTTATTCCAGCATTTTGTGTGTGTTACTCTGACCATAGACATTGTCTGACCTTCTGAGTTATTCCAGCATTTTGTGTGTGTTACTCTGACCATAGACACTGTCTGACCTGCTGTGTTCCTCCAGCATTTTGTGTGTGTTACTCTGTCCGTAGACACTGTCTGACCTGCTGAGTTATTCCAGCATGTAGTGTGTGTTACTCTGTCCTTAGACACTGTCTCACCTGCTGAGTGCCTCCAGCATTTTGTGTGTGTTACTCTGACCATAGACACTGTCTGACCTGCTGAGTTATTCCAGCATTTTGTGTGTGTTACTCTGACCATAGACACTGTCTTACCTGTTGAGATCCAACAGCATTTTGTGTGTTACTCCATCCGTAGACACTGTCTGACCTGCTGAGTTCATCCAGCATTTTGTGTGTGTCACTCTGACCATAGACACTGTCTGACCTGCTGAGTTATTCCAGCATTTTGTGTGTGTTACTCTGACCATAGACACTGTCTGACCTGCTGAGTTATTCCAGCATTTTGTGTGTGTTACTCTGACCATAGACACTGTCTGACCTGCTGTGTTCCTCCAGCATTTTGTGTGTGTTACTCTGTCCGTAGACACTCTCTGACCTGCTGAGTTATTCCAGCATGTAGTGTGTGTTACTCTGTCCATAGACACTGTCTCACCTGCTGAGTGCCTCCAGCATTCTGTGTGTGTTACTCCGTCCATAGACACTGTCTGACCTGCTGAGTTCCTCCAGCATTTTGTGTCTTACTCCGTCCATAGACACTGTCTGACCTGCTGAGTTATTCAAGCATTTTGTGTGTGTTACTCTATCCGTAGACATTGCCTGACCTACACAGTTCCTCCAGCATTTTGTGTGTGTTACTCTGTACGTAGACACTGTCTGACCTGCTGAGTTATTCCAGCATTTTGTGTGTGTTACTCTGTCCATAGACACAGTCTGACCTGCTGAGTTCCTCCAGCATTTTGTGTGTGTAACTCTGTCCATAGACACTGTCTGACCTGCTGAGTGCCTCCAGCATTCTGTGTGTGTTACTCCGTCCATAGACACTGTCTGACCTGCTGAGTTCCTCCAGCATTTTGTGTGTGTTACTCTATCCGTAGACATTGCCTGACCTGCACAGTTCCTCCAGCATTTTGTGTGTGTTACTCTGTACGTAGACACTGTCTGACCTGCTGAGTTATTCCAGCATTGTGTGTGTGTTACTCTGACCATAGACACTGTCTGACCTGCTGAGTTCCTCCAGCATTTTGTGTGTGTTACTCTGACCATAGACACTGTCGGACCTGCTGAGTTCCTCCAGCATTGTGTGTGTGTTACTCTGAGCATAGACACTGTCTGACCTGCTGAGTTCCTCCAGCATTTTGTGCGTGTTACTCTGACCATAGACACTGTCTGAGCTGCTGAGTTCTTCCAGCATTTTGTGAGTGTTACTCAGACCATAGACACTGTATGACCTGCTGAGATCCTCCAGCATTTTGTGTGTGTTACTCTGACCAAAGACACTGTCTGAGCTGCTGAGTTCCTCCAGCATTTTGTGTGTGTTACTCTATCCATAGACACTGTCTGACCTGCTGAGTTCCTCCAGCATTTTGTGTGTGTTACTCTGACCATAGACACTGTCTGAGCTGCAGAGTTCTTCCAGCATTTTGTGTGTGTTACTCTGTCCATAGACACTGTCTGACCTGCTGAGTTCCTCCAGCATTTTGTGTGTGTTACTCTGACCATAGACACTGTCTGACCTGTTGAGATCCACCAGCATTTTGTGTGTTACTCTGTCCGTAGACACTGTCTGACCTGCTGAGTTATTCCAGCATTGTGTGTGTGTTACTCTGACCATAGACACTGTCTGACCTGCTGAGTTTCTCCAGGATTTTCTGTGTGTTACTCTGTCCGTAGACACTGTCTGACCTGATGAATGCCTCCAGCATTTTGTGTGTGTTACTCTGTCCATAGACACTGTCTGACCTGTTGAGATCCACCAGCATTTTGTGTGTTACTCCGTCCGTAGACACTGTCTGACCTGCTGAGTTCCTCCAGCATTTTGTGCGTGTTACTCTGACCATAGACACTGTCTGACCTGCTGCGTTATTCCAGCATTTTGTGTGTGTTACTCTGACTATAGACACTGTCTGACCTGCTGAGTTCCTCCAGCATTTTGTGTGTGTTACTCTGACCATAGACACTGTCTGACCTGTTGAGATCCACCAGCATTTTGTGTGTTACTCTGTCCGTAGACACTGTCTGACCTGCTGAGTTATTCCTGCATTGTGAGTGTGTTACTCTGACCATAGACACTGTCTGACCTGCTGAGTTCCTCCAGCATTTTGTGTGTTTTACTCTGACCATAGACACTGTCTGGCCTGCTGAGTTATTCCTGCATTGTGAGTGTGTTACTCTGACCATAGACACTGTCTGACCTGCTGAGTTCCTCCAGCATTTTGTGTGTGTTACTCTGACCATAGACACTGTCTGACCTGTTGAGGTCCACCAGCATTTTGAGTGTTACTCCGTCCGTAGACACTGTCTGACCTGCTGAGTTCCTCCATCATTTTGTGTGTGTCACTCTGACCATAGACACTGTCTGACCTGCTGAGTTCCTCCAGCATTTTGTGTGCGTTACTCAGACCATTGACACTGTCTGAGCTGCTGAGTTCCTCCAGCATTTTGTGTGTGTTACTCCGTCCATAGACACTGTCTGACCTGCTGAGTTATTCCAGCATTTTGTGTGTGTTACCCTGACCATAGACACTGTCTTACCTGTTGAGATCCAACAGCATTTTGTGTGTTACTCCGTCCGTAGACACTGTCTGACCTGCTGAGTTCCTCCAGCATTTTGTGTGTGTTACTCTGTCCATAGACACTGTCTGACCTGCTGAGTTCCTCCAGCATATTGTGTGTGTTACTCTGACCATAGACACTGTCTGACCTGCTGAGATCCACCAGCATTTTGTGTGTTACTCTGTCCGTAGACACTGTCTGACCTGCTGAGTTATTCCAGCATTGTGTGATTGTTACTCTGACCATAGACAGTGTCTGACCTGCTGAGTTATTCCAGCATTTTGTGTGTGTTACTCTGACCATAGACATTGTCTGACCTTCTGAGTTATTCCAGCATTTTGTGTGTGTTACTCTGACCATAGACACTGTCTGACCTGCTGTGTTCCTCCAGCATTTTGTGTGTGTTACTCTGTCCGTAGACACTGTCTGACCTGCTGAGTTATTCCAGCATGTAGTGTGTGTTACTCTGTCCTTAGACACTGTCTCACCTGCTGAGTGCCTCCAGCATTTTGTGTGTGTTACTCTGACCATAGACACTGTCTGACCTGCTGAGTTATTCCAGCATTTTGTGTGTGTTACTCTGACCATAGACACTGTCTTACCTGTTGAGATCCAACAGCATTTTGTGTGTTACTCCATCCGTAGACACTGTCTGACCTGCTGAGTTCATCCAGCATTTTGTGTGTGTCACTCTGACCATAGACACTGTCTGACCTGCTGAGTTATTCCAGCATTTTGTGTGTGTTACTCTGACCATAGACACTGTCTGACCTGCTGAGTTATTCCAGCATTTTGTGTGTGTTACTCTGACCATAGACACTGTCTGACCTGCTGTGTTCCTCCAGCATTTTGTGTGTGTTACTCTGTCCGTAGACACTCTCTGACCTGCTGAGTTATTCCAGCATGTAGTGTGTGTTACTCTGTCCATAGACACTGTCTCACCTGCTGAGTGCCTCCAGCATTCTGTGTGTGTTACTCCGTCCATAGACACTGTCTGACCTGCTGAGTTCCTCCAGCATTTTGTGTCTTACTCCGTCCATAGACACTGTCTGACCTGCTGAGTTATTCAAGCATTTTGTGTGTGTTACTCTATCCGTAGACATTGCCTGACCTACACAGTTCCTCCAGCATTTTGTGTGTGTTACTCTGTACGTAGACACTGTCTGACCTGCTGAGTTATTCCAGCATTTTGTGTGTGTTACTCTGTCCATAGACACAGTCTGACCTGCTGAGTTCCTCCAGCATTTTGTGTGTGTAACTCTGTCCATAGACACTGTCTGACCTGCTGAGTGCCTCCAGCATTCTGTGTGTGTTACTCCGTCCATAGACACTGTCTGACCTGCTGAGTTCCTCCAGCATTTTGTGTGTGTTACTCTATCCGTAGACATTGCCTGACCTGCACAGTTCCTCCAGCATTTTGTGTGTGTTACTCTGTACGTAGACACTGTCTGACCTGCTGAGTTATTCCAGCATTGTGTGTGTGTTACTCTGACCATAGACACTGTCTGACCTGCTGAGTTCCTCCAGCATTTTGTGTGTGTTACTCTGACCATAGACACTGTCTGACCTGCTGAGTTCCTCCAGCATTGTGTGTGTGTTACTCTGAGCATAGACACTGTCTGACCTGCTGAGTTCCTCCAGCATTTTGTGCGTGTTACTCTGACCATAGACACTGTCTGAGCTGCTGAGTTCTTCCAGCATTTTGTGAGTGTTACTCAGACCATAGACACTGTATGACCTGCTGAGATCCTCCAGCATTTTGTGTGTGTTACTCTGACCAAAGACACTGTCTGAGCTGCTGAGTTCCTCCAGCATTTTGTGTGTGTTACTCTATCCATAGACACTGTCTGACCTGCTGAGTTCCTCCAGCATTTTGTGTGTGTTACTCTGACCATAGACACTGTCTGAGCTGCAGAGTTCTTCCAGCATTTTGTGTGTGTTACTCTGTCCATAGACACTGTCTGACCTGCTGAGTTCCTCCAGCATTTTGTGTGTGTTACTCTGACCATAGACACTGTCTGACCTGTTGAGATCCACCAGCATTTTGTGTGTTACTCTGTCCGTAGACACTGTCTGACCTGCTGAGTTATTCCAGCATTGTGTGTGTGTTACTCTGACCATAGACACTGTCTGACCTGCTGAGTTTCTCCAGGATTTTCTGTGTGTTACTCTGTCCGTAGACACTGTCTGACCTGATGAATGCCTCCAGCATTTTGTGTGTGTTACTCTGTCCATAGACACTGTCTGACCTGTTGAGATCCACCAGCATTTTGTGTGTTACTCCGTCCGTAGACACTGTCTGACCTGCTGAGTTCCTCCAGCATTTTGTGCGTGTTACTCTGACCATAGACACTGTCTGACCTGCTGCGTTATTCCAGCATTTTGTGTGTGTTACTCTGACTATAGACACTGTCTGACCTGCTGAGTTCCTCCAGCATTTTGTGTGTGTTACTCTGACCATAGACACTGTCTGACCTGTTGAGATCCACCAGCATTTTGTGTGTTACTCTGTCCGTAGACACTGTCTGACCTGCTGAGTTATTCCTGCATTGTGAGTGTGTTACTCTGACCATAGACACTGTCTGACCTGCTGAGTTCCTCCAGCATTTTGTGTGTTTTACTCTGACCATAGACACTGTCTGGCCTGCTGAGTTATTCCTGCATTGTGAGTGTGTTACTCTGACCATAGACACTGTCTGACCTGCTGAGTTCCTCCAGCATTTTGTGTGTTTTACTCTGACCATAGACACTGTCTGGCCTGTTGAGATCCACCAGCATTTTGAGTGTTACTCCGTCCGTAGACACTGTCTGACCTGCTGAGTTCCTCCAGCATTTTATGCGTGTTACTCTATCCGTAGACATTGCCTGACCTACACAGTTCCTCCAGCATTTTGTGTGTGTTACTCAGTACGTAGACACTGTCTGACCTGCTGAGTTATTTCAGCATTTTGTGTGTGTTACTCTGTCCATAGACACAGTCTGACCTGCTGAGTTCCTCCAGCATTTTGTGTGTGTAACTCTGTCCATAGACACTGTCTGACCTGCTGAGTGCCTCCAGCATTCTGTGTGTGTTACTCCGTCCATAGACACTGTCTGACCTGCTGAGTTCCTCCAGCATTTTCTGTGTGTTACTCTATCCGTAGACATTGCCTGACCTGCACAGTTCCTCCAGCATTTTGTGTGTGTTACTCTGACCATAGACACTGTCTGACCTGTTGAGATCCACCAGCATTTTGTGTGTTACTCTGTCCGTAGACACTGTCTGACCTGTTGAGGTCCACCAGCATTTTGAGTGTTACTCCGTCCGTAGACACTGTCTGACCTGCTGAGTTCCTCCATCATTTTGTGTGTGTCACTCTGACCATAGACACTGTCTGACCTGCTGAGTTCCTCCAGCATTTTGTGTGCGTTACTCAGACCATTGACACTGTCTGAGCTGCTGAGTTCCTCCAGCATTTTGTGTGTGTTACTCCGTCCATAGACACTGTCTGACCTGCTGAGTTATTCCAGCATTTTGTGTGTGTTACCCTGACCATAGACACTGTCTTACCTGTTGAGATCCAACAGCATTTTGTGTGTTACTCCGTCCGTAGACACTGTCTGACCTGCTGAGTTCCTCCAGCATTTTGTGTGTGTTACTCTGTCCATAGACACTGTCTGACCTGCTGAGTTCCTCCAGCATATTGTGTGTGTTACTCTGACCATAGACACTGTCTGACCTGCTGAGATCCACCAGCATTTTGTGTGTTACTCTGTCCGTAGACACTGTCTGACCTGCTGAGTTATTCCAGCATTGTGTGATTGTTACTCTGACCATAGACAGTGTCTGACCTGCTGAGTTATTCCAGCATTTTGTGTGTGTTACTCTGACCATAGACATTGTCTGACCTTCTGAGTTATTCCAGCATTTTGTGTGTGTTACTCTGACCATAGACACTGTCTGACCTGCTGTGTTCCTCCAGCATTTTGTGTGTGTTACTCTGTCCGTAGACACTGTCTGACCTGCTGAGTTATTCCAGCATGTAGTGTGTGTTACTCTGTCCTTAGACACTGTCTCACCTGCTGAGTGCCTCCAGCATTTTGTGTGTGTTACTCTGACCATAGACACTGTCTGACCTGCTGAGTTATTCCAGCATTTTGTGTGTGTTACTCTGACCATAGACACTGTCTTACCTGTTGAGATCCAACAGCATTTTGTGTGTTACTCCATCCGTAGACACTGTCTGACCTGCTGAGTTCATCCAGCATTTTGTGTGTGTCACTCTGACCATAGACACTGTCTGACCTGCTGAGTTATTCCAGCATTTTGTGTGTGTTACTCTGACCATAGACACTGTCTGACCTGCTGAGTTATTCCAGCATTTTGTGTGTGTTACTCTGACCATAGACACTGTCTGACCTGCTGTGTTCCTCCAGCATTTTGTGTGTGTTACTCTGTCCGTAGACACTCTCTGACCTGCTGAGTTATTCCAGCATGTAGTGTGTGTTACTCTGTCCATAGACACTGTCTCACCTGCTGAGTGCCTCCAGCATTCTGTGTGTGTTACTCCGTCCATAGACACTGTCTGACCTGCTGAGTTCCTCCAGCATTTTGTGTCTTACTCCGTCCATAGACACTGTCTGACCTGCTGAGTTATTCAAGCATTTTGTGTGTGTTACTCTATCCGTAGACATTGCCTGACCTACACAGTTCCTCCAGCATTTTGTGTGTGTTACTCTGTACGTAGACACTGTCTGACCTGCTGAGTTATTCCAGCATTTTGTGTGTGTTACTCTGTCCATAGACACAGTCTGACCTGCTGAGTTCCTCCAGCATTTTGTGTGTGTAACTCTGTCCATAGACACTGTCTGACCTGCTGAGTGCCTCCAGCATTCTGTGTGTGTTACTCCGTCCATAGACACTGTCTGACCTGCTGAGTTCCTCCAGCATTTTGTGTGTGTTACTCTATCCGTAGACATTGCCTGACCTGCACAGTTCCTCCATCATTTTGTGTGTGTTACTCTGTACGTAGACACTGTCTGACCTGCTGAGTTATTCCAGCATTTTGTGTGTGTTACTCTGTCCATAGACACAGTCTGACCTGTTGAGTTCCTCCAGCATTTTGTGTGTGTAACTCTGTCCATAGACACTGTCTGACCTGCTGAGTGCCTCCAGCATTCTGTGTGTGTTACTCTGTCCGTAGACACTGTCTGACCTGCTGAATGCCTCCAGCATTCTGTGTGTGTTACTCCGTCCATAGACACTATCTGTCCTGATGAGTTCCTCCAGCATTTTGTGTGTGTTACTCCGTCCATAGACACTGTCTGACCTGCTGAATTCCTCCAGCATTTTGTGTGTGTTACTCTGTCCGTAGACACTGTCTAACCTGCTGACTTATTCCAGCATTTTGTGTGTGTTACTCTGTCCGTAGGCACTGTCTGACCTGCTAAGTTCCTCCAGCATTTTGTCTGTGTTACTCTGACCAGAGACACTGTCTGACCTGCTGAGTTCCTCCAGCATTTTGAGAGTGTTACTCTGTCCATAGACACTGTCTGACCTGCTGAGTTCCTCCAGCATTTTGTGTGTGTTACTCTGACCAAAGACACTGTCTGAGCTGCTGAGTTCCTCCAGCATTTTGTGTGTGTTACTCTATCCATAGACACTGTATGACCTGCTGAGTTCCTCCAGCATTTTGTGTGTGTTACTCTGACCATAGACACTGTCTGAACTGCAGAGTTCTTCCAGCATTTTGTGTGTGTTACTCTGTCCATAGACACTGTCTGACCTGCTGAGTTCCTCCAGCATTTTGTGTGTGTTACTCTGACCATAGACACTGTCTGACCTGTTGAGATCCACCAGCATTTTGTGTGTTACTCTGTCCGTAGACACTGTCTGACCTGCTGAGTTATTCCAGCATTGTGTGTGTGTTACTCTGACCATAGAGACTGTCTGACCTGCTGAGTTCCTCCAGCATTGTGTGTGTGTTACTCTGAGCATAGACACTGTCTGACCTGCTGAGTTCCTCCAGCATTTTGTGCGTGTTACTCTGACCATAGACACTGTCTGAGCTGCTGAGTTCTTCCAGCATTTTGTGAGTGTTACTCAGACCATAGACACTGTATGACCTGCTGAGATCCTCCAGCATTTTGTGTGTGTTACTCTGACCAAAGACACTGTCTGAGCTGCTGAGTTCCTCCAGCATTTTGTGTGTGTTACTCTATCCATAGACACTGTCTGACCTGCTGAGTTCCTCCAGCATTTTGTGTGTGTTACTCTGACCATAGACACTGTCTGAGCTGCAGAGTTCTTCCAGCATTTTGTGTGTGTTACTCTGTCCATAGACACTGTCTGACCTGCTGAGTTCCTCCAGCATTTTGTGTGTGTTACTCTGACCATAGACACTGTCTGACCTGTTGAGATCCACCAGCATTTTGTGTGTTACTCTGTCCGTAGACACTGTCTGACCTGCTGAGTTATTCCAGCATTGTGTGTGTGTTACTCTGACCATAGACACTGTCTGACCTGCTGAGTTCCTCCAGCATTTTGTGTGTGTTACTCCGTCCACAGACTGTCTGACCTGCTGAGTTTCTCCAGCATTTTCTGTGTGTTACTCTGTCCGTAGACACTGTCTGACCTGCTGAATGCCTCCAGCATTTTGTGTGTGTTACTCTGTCCATAGACACTGTCTGACCTGTTGAGATCCACCAGCATTTTGTGTGTTACTCCGTCCGTAGACACTGTCTGACCTGCTGAGTTCCTCCAGCATTTTGTGCATGTTACTCTGACCATAGACACTGTCTGACCTGCTGCGTTATTCCAGCATTTTGTGTGTGTTACTCTGACTATAGACACTGTCTGACCTGCTGAGTTCCTCCAGCATTTTGTGTGTGTTACTCTGACCATAGACACTGTCTGACCTGTTGAGATCCACCAGCATTTTGTGTGTTACTCTGTCCGTAGACACTGTCTGACCTGCTGAGTTATTCCTGCATTGTGAGTGTGTTACTCTGACCATAGACACTGTCTGACCTGCTGAGTTCCTCCAGCATTTTGTGTGTTTTACTCTGACCATAGACACTGTCTGGCCTGCTGAGTTATTCCTGCATTGTGAGTGTGTTACTCTATCCGTAGACATTGCCTGACCTGCTGAGTTCCTCCAGCATTTTGTGTGTTTTACTCTGACCATAGACACTGTCTGACCTGTTGAGATCCACCAGCATTTTGTGTGTTACTCTGTCCGTAGACACTGTCTGACCTGTTGAGGTCCACCAGCATTTTGAGTGTTACTCCGTCCGTAGACACTGTCTGACCTGCTGAGTTCCTCCATCATTTTGTGTGTGTCACTCTGACCATAGACACTGTCTGACCTGCTGAGTTATTCCAGCATTTTGTGTGTGTTACCCTGACCATAGACACGGTCTTACCTGTTGAGATCCAACAGCATTTTGTGTGTTACTCCGTCCGTAGACACTGTCTGACCTGCTGAGTTCCTCCAGCATTTTGTGTGTGTTACTCTGTCCATAGACACTGTCTGACCTGCTGAGTTCCTCCAGCATATTGTGTGTGTTACTCTGACCATAGACACTGTCTGACCTGCTGAGATCCACCAGCATTTTGTGTGTTACTCTGTCCGTAGACACTGTCTGACCTGCTGAGTTATTCCAGCATTGTGTGATTGTTACTCTGACCATAGACAGTGTCTGACCTGCTGAGTTATTCCAGCATTTTGTGTGTGTTACTCTGACCATAGACATTGTCTGACCTTCTGAGTTATTCCAGCATTTTGTGTGTGTTACTCTGACCATAGACACTGTCTGACCTGCTGTGTTCCTCCAGCATTTTGTGTGTGTTACTCTGTCCGTAGACACTGTCTGACCTGCTGAGTTATTCCAGCATGTAGTGTGTGTTACTCTGTCCTTAGACACTGTCTCACCTGCTGAGTGCCTCCAGCATTTTGTGTGTGTTACTCTGACCATAGACACTGTCTGACCTGCTGAGTTATTCCAGCATTTTGTGTGTGTTACTCTGACCATAGACACTGTCTTACCTGTTGAGATCCAACAGCATTTTGTGTGTTACTCCATCCGTAGACACTGTCTGACCTGCTGAGTTCATCCAGCATTTTGTGTGTGTCACTCTGACCATAGACACTGTCTGACCTGCTGAGTTATTCCAGCATTTTGTGTGTGTTACTCTGACCATAGACACTGTCTGACCTGCTGAGTTATTCCAGCATTTTGTGTGTGTTACTCTGACCATAGACACTGTCTGACCTGCTGTGTTCCTCCAGCATTTTGTGTGTGTTACTCTGTCCGTAGACACTCTCTGACCTGCTGAGTTATTCCAGCATGTAGTGTGTGTTACTCTGTCCATAGACACTGTCTCACCTGCTGAGTGCCTCCAGCATTCTGTGTGTGTTACTCCGTCCATAGACACTGTCTGACCTGCTGAGTTCCTCCAGCATTTTGTGTCTTACTCCGTCCATAGACACTGTCTGACCTGCTGAGTTATTCAAGCATTTTGTGTGTGTTACTCTATCCGTAGACATTGCCTGACCTACACAGTTCCTCCAGCATTTTGTGTGTGTTACTCTGTACGTAGACACTGTCTGACCTGCTGAGTTATTCCAGCATTTTGTGTGTGTTACTCTGTCCATAGACACAGTCTGACCTGCTGAGTTCCTCCAGCATTTTGTGTGTGTAACTCTGTCCATAGACACTGTCTGACCTGCTGAGTGCCTCCAGCATTCTGTGTGTGTTACTCCGTCCATAGACACTGTCTGACCTGCTGAGTTCCTCCAGCATTTTGTGTGTGTTACTCTATCCGTAGACATTGCCTGACCTGCACAGTTCCTCCAGCATTTTGTGTGTGTTACTCTGTACGTAGACACTGTCTGACCTGCTGAGTTATTCCAGCATTTTGTGTGTGTTACTCTGTCCATAGACACAGTCTGACCTGTTGAGTTCCTCCAGCATTTTGTGTGTGTAACTCTGTCCATAGACACTGTCTGACCTGCTGAGTGCCTCCAGCATTCTGTGTGTGTTACTCTGTCCGTAGACACTGTCTGACCTGCTGAATGCCTCCAGCATTCTGTGTGTGTTACTCCGTCCATAGACACTATCTGTCCTGATGAGTTCCTCCAGCATTTTGTGTGTGTTACTCCGTCCATAGACACTGTCTGACCTGCTGAATTCCTCCAGCATTTTGTGTGTGTTACTCTGTCCGTAGACACTGTCTAACCTGCTGACTTATTCCAGCATTTTGTGTGTGTTACTCTGTCCGTAGGCACTGTCTGACCTGCTAAGTTCCTCCAGCATTTTGTCTGTGTTACTCTGACCAGAGACACTGTCTGACCTGCTGAGTTCCTCCAGCATTTTGAGAGTGTTACTCTGTCCATAGACACTGTCTGACCTGCTGAGTTCCTCCAGCATTTTGTGTGTGTTACTCTGTCCATAGACACTGTCTGACCTGCTGAGTTCCTCCAGCATTTTGTGTGTGTTACTCTGACCAAAGACACTGTCTGAGCTGCTGAGTTCCTCCAGCATTTTGTGTGTGTTACTCTATCCATAGACACTGTATGACCTGCTGAGTTCCTCCAGCATTTTGTGTGTGTTACTCTGACCATAGACACTGTCTGAACTGCAGAGTTCTTCCAGCATTTTGTGTGTGTTACTCTGTCCATAGACACTGTCTGACCTGCTGAGTTCCTCCAGCATTTTGTGTGTGTTACTCTGACCATAGACACTGTCTGACCTGTTGAGATCCACCAGCATTTTGTGTGTTACTCTGTCCGTAGACACTGTCTGACCTGCTGAGTTATTCCAGCATTGTGTGTGTGTTACTCTGACCATAGAGACTGTCTGACCTGCTGAGTTCCTCCAGAATTTTGTGTGTGTTACTCTGACCATAGACACTGTCTGACCTGTTGAGTTCCACCGGCATTTTGTGTCTTACTCTGTCCGTAGACACTGTCTGACCTGCTGAGTTATTCCAGCATTTTGAGTGTTACTCCGTCCGTAGACACTATCTGACCTGCTGAGTTCCTCCAGCATTTTGTGCGTGTTACTCTATCCGTAGACATTGCCTGACCTACACAGTTCCTCCAGCATTTTGTGTGTGTTACTCTGTACGTTGACACTGTCTGACCTGCTGAGTTATTTCAGCATTTTGTGTGTGTTACTCTGTCCATAGACACAGTCTGACCTGCTGAGTTCCTCCAGCATTTTGTGTGTGTAACTCTGTCCATAGACACTGTCTGACCTGCTGAGTGCCTCCAGCATTCTGTGTGTGTTACTCCGTCCATAGACACTGTCTGACCTGCTGAGTTCCTCCAGCATTTTGTGTGTGTTACTCTATCCGTAGACATTGCCTGACCTGCACAGTTCCTCCAGCATTTTGTGTGTGTTACACTGTACGTAGACACTGTCTGACCTGCTGAGTTATTCCAGCATTTTGTTTGTGTTACTCTGTCCATAGACACAGTCTGACCTGTTGAGTTCCTCCAGCATTTTGTGTGTGTTACTCCGTCCATAGACACTGTCTGACCTGCTGAGTGCCTCCAGCATTCTTTGTGTGTTACTCTGTCCGTAGACACTGTCTGACCTGCTGAATGCCTCCAGCATTCTGTGTGTGTTACTCCGTCCATAGACACTATCTGTCCTGATGAGTTCCTCCAGCATTTTGTGTGTGTTACTCCGTCCATAGACACTGTCTGACCTGCTGAATTCCTCCAGCATTTTGTGTGTGTTACTCTGTCCGTAGACACTGTCTAACCTGCTGACTTATTCCAGCATTTTGTGTGTGTTACTCTGTCCGTAGGCACTGTCTGACCTGCTAAGTTCCTCCAGCATTTTGTCTGTGTTACTCTGACCACAGCCACTGTCTGACCTGCTGAGTTCCTCCAGCATTTTGTCTGTGTTACTCTGACCAGAGACACTGTCTGACCTGCTGAGTTCCTCCAGCATTTTGAGAGTGTTACTCTGTCCATAGACACTGTCTGACCTGCTGAGTTCCTCCAGCATTTTGTGTGTGTTACTCTGTCCATGGACACTGTCTGACCTGCTGAGTTCCTCCAGCATTTTGTGTGTGTTACTCTGTCCATAGACACTGTCTGAGCTGCTGAGTTCCTCCAGCATTTTGTGTGTGTTACTCTATCCATAGACACTGTCTGACCTGCTCAGTTCCTCCAGCATTTTGTGTGTGTTACTCTGACCATAGACACTGTCTGAGCTGCAGAGTTCTTCCAGCATTTTGTGTGTGTTACTCTGTCCATAGACACTGTCTGACCTGCTGAGTTCCTCCAGCATTTTGTGTGTGTTACTCTGACCATAGACACTGTCTGACCTGTTGAGATCCACCAGCATTTTGTGTGTTACTCTGTCCGTAGACACTGTCTGACCTGCTGAGTTATTCCAGCATTGTGTGTGTGTTACTCTGACCATAGACACTGTCTGACCTGCTGAGTTCCTCCAGCATTTTGTGTGTGTTACTCTGACCATAGACACTGTCTGACCTGCTGAGTTCCTCCAGCATTGTGTGTGTGTTACTCTGAGCATAGACACTGTCTGACCTGCTGAGTTCCTCCAGCATTTTGTGTGTGTTACTCTGACCATAGACACTGTCTGTCCTGTTGAGATCCACCAGCATTTTGTGTGTTACTCTGTCAGTAGACACTGTCTGACCTGCTGAGTTCCTCCAGCATTTTGTGCGTGTTACTCTGACCATAGACACTGTCTGAGCTGCTGAGTTCTTCCAGCATTTTGTGAGTGTTACTCGGACCATAGACACTGTATGACCTGCTGAGATCCTCCAGCATTTTGTGTGTGTTACTCTAACCAAAGACACTGTCTGAGCTGCTGAGTTCCTCCAGCATTTTGTGTGTGTTACTCTATCCATAGACACTGTCTGACCTGCTGAATTCCTCCAGCATTTTGTGTGTGTTACTCTGACCATAGACACTGTCTGACCTGCTGAGTTCCTCCAGCATTTTGTGTGTGTTACTCTGACCATAGACACTGTCTGACCTGCTAAGTTCTTCCAGCATTTTGTGTGTGTTACTCTGTCCATAGACACTGTCTGACCTGCTGAGTTCCTCCAGCATTTTGTGTGTGTTACTCTGACCATAGACACTGTCTGACCTGTTGAGATCCACCAGCATTTTGTGTGTTACTCTGTCCGTAGACACTGTCTGACCTGCTGAGTTATTCCAGCATTGTGTGTGTGTTACTCTGACCATAGACACTGTCTGACCTGCTGAGTTCCTCCAGCATTTTGTGTGTGTTACTCTGACCATAGACACTGTCTGTCCTGCTGAGTTATTCCAGCATTCTGTGTGTGTTACTCTGACTATAGACACTGTCTGACCTGCTGAGTTCCTCCAGCATTTTGTGTGTGTTACTCAGACCATTGACACTGTCTGACCTGCTGAGTTATTCCAGCATTTTGTGTGTGTTACCCTGACCATAGACACTGTCTTACCAGTTGAGATCCAACAGCATTTTGTGTGTGTTACTCAGACCATTGACACTGTCTGACCTGCTAAGTTCCTCCAGCATTTTGTCTGTGTTACTCTGACCACAGCCACTGTCTGACCTGCTGAGTTCCTCCAGCATTTTGTCTGTGTTACTCTGACCAGAGACACTGTCTGACCTGCTGAGTTCCTCCAGCATTTTGAGAGTGTTACTCTGTCCATAGACACTGTCTGACCTGCTGAGTTCCTCCAGCATTTTGTGTGTGTTACTCTGTCCATAGACACTGTCTGACCTGCTGAGTTCCTCCAGCATTTTGTGTGTGTTACTCTGTCCATACACACTGTCTGACCTGCTGAGTGCCTCCAGCATTCTGTGTGTGATACTCCGTCCATAGACACTGTCTGACCTGCTGAGTTCCTCCAGCATTTTGTGTGTGTTACTCCGTCCATAGACACTGTCTGACCTACTGAGTTATTCCAGCATTATGTGTGTGTTACTCTATCCGTAGACACTGACTAACCTGCACAGTTCCTCCAGCATTTTGTGTGTGTTACTCTGTCCATAGACACTGTCTAAACTGCTGAGTTATTCCAGCATTTTGAGTGTGTTACTCTGTCCATAGACACAGTCTGACCTGCTGAGTTCCTCCAGCATTTTGTGTGTGTAACTCTGTCCATAGACACTGTCTGACCTGCTGAGTGCCTCCAGCATTCTGTGTGTGTTACTCCTTCCATAGACACAGTCTGACCTGCTGAGTTCCTCCAGCATTTTGTGTGTGTTACTCCGTCCACAGACTGTCTGACCTGCTGAGTTTCTCCAGCATTTTGTGTGTGTTACTCTGTCCGTAGACACTGTCTGACCTGATGAATGCCTCCAGCATTTTGTGTGTGTTACTCTGTCCATAGACACTGTCTGACCTGTTGAGATCCACCAGCATTTTGTGTGTTACTCCGTCCGTAGACACTGTCTGACCTGCTGAGTTCCTCCAGCATTTTGTGCGTGTTACTCTGACCATAGACACTGTCTGACCTGCTGAGTTATTCCAGCATTTTGTGTGTGTTACTCTGACTATAGACACTGTCTGACCTGCTGCGTTCCTCCAGCATTTTGTGTGTGTTACTCTGACCATAGACATTGTCTGACCTGTTGAGATCCACCAGCATTTTGTGTGTTACTCTGTCCGTAGACACTGTCTGACCTGCTGAGTTATTCCTGCATTGTGAGTGTGTTACTCTGACCATAGACACTGTCTGACCTGCTGAGTTCCTCCAGCATTTTGTGTGTTTTACTCTGACCATAGACACTGTCTGGCCTGCTGAGTTATTCCTGCATTGTGAGTGTGTTACTCTGACCATAGACACTGTCTGACCTGCTGAGTTCCTCCAGCATTTTGTGTGTTTTACTCTGACCATAGACACTGTCTGGCCTGTTGAGATCCACCAGCATTTTGAGTGTTACTCCGTCCGTAGACACTGTCTGACCTGCTGAGTTCCTCCAGCATTTTGTGCGTGTTACTCTATCCGTAGACATTGCCTGACCTACACAGTTCCTCCAGCATTTTGTGTGTGTTACTCTGTACGTAGACACTGTCTGACCTGCTGAGTTATTTCAGCATTTTGTGTGTGTTACTATGTCCATAGACACAGTCTGACCTGCTGAGTTCCTCCAGCATTTTGTGTGTGTAACTCTGTCCATAGACACTGTCTGACCTGTTGAGATCCACCAGCATTTTTTGTGTTACTCTGTCCGTAGACACTGTCTGACCTGCTGAGTTATTCCTGCATTGTGAGTGTGTTACTCTGACCATAGACACTGTCTGACCTGCTGAGTTCCTCCAGCATTTTGTGTGTTTTACTCTGACCATAGACACTGTCTGGCCTGTTGAGATCCACCAGCATTTTGAGTGTTACTCCGTCCGTAGACACTGTCTGACCTGCTGAGTTCCTCCAGCATTTTGTGTGTGTCACTCTGACCATGGACACTGTCTGACCTGCTGAGTTCCTCCAGCATTTTGTGTGTGTTACTCAGACCATTGACACTGTCTGACCTGCTGAGTTATTCCAGCATTTTGTGTGTGTTACCCTGACCATAGACACTGTCTTACCTGTTGAGATCCAACAGCATTTTGTGTGTGTTACTCAGACCATTGACACTGTCTGACCTGCTAAGTTCCTCCAGCATTTTGTCTGTGTTACTCTGACCACAGCCACTGTCTGACCTGCTGAGTTCCTCCAGCATTTTGTCTGTGTTACTCTGACCAGAGACACTGTCTGACCTGCTGAGTTCCTCCAGCATTTTGAGAGTGTTACTCTGTCCATAGACACTGTCTGACCTGCTGAGTTCCTCCAGCATTTTGTGTGTGTTACTCTGTCCATAGACACTGTCTGACCTGCTGAGTTCCTCCAGCATTTTGTGTGTGTTACTCTGTCCATACACACTGTCTGACCTGCTGAGTGCCTCCAGCATTCTGTGTGTGATACTCCGTCCATAGACACTGTCTGACCTGCTGAGTTCCTCCAGCATTTTGTGTGTGTTACTCCGTCCACAGACTGTCTGACCTGCTGAGTTTCTCCAGCATTTTCTGTGTGTTACTCCGTCCATAGACACTGTCTGACCTACTGAGTTATTCCAGCATTATGTGTGTGTTACTCTATCCGTAGACACTGACTAACCTGCACAGTTCCTCCAGCATTTTGTGTGTGTTACTCTGTCCATAGACACTGTCTAAACTGCTGAGTTATTCCAGCATTTTGTGTGTGTTACTCTGTCCATAGACACAGTCTGACCTGCTGAGTTCCTCCAGCATTTTGTGTGTGTAACTCTGTCCATAGACACTGTCTGACCTGCTGAGTGCCTCCAGCATTCTGTGTGTGTTACTCCTTCCATAGACACTGTCTGACCTGCTGAGTTCCTCCAGCATTTTGTGTGTGTTACTCCGTCCACAGACTGTCTGACCTGCTGAGTTTCTCCAGCATTTTGTGTGTGTTACTCTGTCCGTAGACACTGTCTGACCTGCTGAATGCCTGCAGCATTTTGTGTGTGTTACTCTGTCCATAGACACTGTCTGACCTGTTGAGATCCACCAGAATTTTGTGTGTTACTCCGTCCGTAGACACTGTCTGACCTGCTGAGATCCTCCAGCATTTTGTGCGTGTTACTCTGACCATAGACACTGTCTGACCTGCTGAGTTATTCCAGCATTTTGTGTGTGTTACTCTGACTATAGACACTGTCTGACCTGCTGAGTTCCTCCAGCATTTTGTGTGTGTTACTCTGACCATAGACACTGTCTGACCTGTTGAGATCCACCAGCATTTTGTGTGTTACTCTGTCCGTAGACACTGTCTGACCTGCTGAGTTATTCCTGCATTGTGAGTGTGTTACTCTGACCATAGACACTGTCTGACCTGCTGAGTTCCTCCAGCATTTTGTGTGTTTTACTCTGACCATATACACTGTCTGGCCTGCTGAGTTATTCCTGCATTGTGAGTGTGTTACTCTGACCATAGACACTGTCTGACCTGCTGAGTTCCTCCAGCATTTTGTGTGTTTTACTCTGACCATAGACACTGTCTGGCCTGTTGAGATCCACCAGCATTTTGAGTGTTACTCCGTCCGTAGACACTGTCTGACCTGCTGAGTTCCTCCAGCATTTTGTGCGTGTTACTCTATCCGTAGACATTGCCTGACCTACACAGTTCCTCCAGCATTTTGAGTGTGTTACTCTGTACGTAGACACTGTCTGACCTGCTGAGTTATTTCAGCATTTTGTGTGTGTTACTCTGTCCATAGACACAGTCGGACCTGCTGAGTTCCTCCAGCATTTTGTGTGTGTAACTCTGTCCATAGACAATGTCTGACCTGCTGAGTGCCTCCAGCATTCTGTGTGTGTTACTCCGTCCATAGACACTGACTGACCTGCTGAGTTCCTCCAGCATTTTGTGTGTGTTACTCTATCCGTAGACATTGCCTGACCTGCACAGTTCCTCCAGCATTTTGTGTGTGTTACTCTGTACGTAGACACTGTCTGACCTGCTGAGTTATTCCAGCATTTTGTTTGTGTTACTCTGTCCATAGAGACAGTCTGACCTGTTGAGTTCCTCCAGCATTTTGTGTGTGTAACTCTGTCCATAGACACTGTCTGACCTGCTGAGTGCCTCCAGCATTTTGTGTGTGTTACTCTGTCCATAGACACTGTCTGACCTGCTGAATGCCTCCAGCATTCTGTGTGTGTTACTCCGTCCATAGACACTATCTGTCCTGATGAGTTCCTCCAGCATTTTGTGTGTGTTACTCCGTCCATAGACACTGTCTGACCTGCTGAATTCCTCCAGCATATTGTGTGTGTTACTCTGTCCGTAGACACTGTCTAACCTGCTGACTTATTCCAGCATTTTGTGTGTGTTACTCTGTCCGTAGGCACTGTCTGACCTGCTAAGTTCCTCCAGCATTTTGTCAGTGTTACTCTGACCACAGCCACTGTCTGACCTGCTGAGTTCCTACAGTATTTTGTCTGTGTTACTCTGACCAGAGACACTGTCTGACCTGCTGAGTTCCTCCAGCATTTTGAGAGTGTTACTCTGTCCATAGACACTGTCTGACCTGCTGAGTTCCTCCAGCATTTTGTGTGTGTTACTCTGTCCATAGACACTGTCTGACCTGTTGAGTTCCTCCAGCATTTTGTGTGTGTTACTCTGACCAAAGACACTGTCTGAGCTGCTGAGTTCCTCCAGCATTTTGTGTGTGTTACTCTATCCATAGACACTGTCTGACCTGCTGAGTTCCTCCAGCATTTTGTGTGTGTTACTCTGACCATAGACACTGTCTGAGCTGCAGAGTTCTTCCAGCATTTTGTGTGTGTTACTCTGTCCATAGACACTGTCTGACCTGCTGAGTTCCTCCAGCATTTTGTGTGTGTTACTCTGACCATAGACACTGTCTGACCTGTTGAGATCCACCAGCATTTTGTGTGTTACTCTGTCCGTAGACACTGTCTGACCTGCTGAGTTATTCCAGCATTGTGTGTGTGTTACTCTGACCATAGACACTGTCTGACCTGCTGAGTTCCTCCAGCATTTTGTGTGTGTTACTCTGACCATAGACACTGTCTGACCTGTTGAGATCCACCGGCATTTTGTGTCTTACTCTGTCCGTAGACACTGTCTGACCTGCTGAGTTATTCCAGCATTGTGTGTGTGTTACTCAGAGCATAGACACTGTCTGACCTGCTGAGTTCCTCCAGCATTTTGTGCGTGTTACTCTGACCATAGACACTGTCTGAGCTGCTGAGTTCTTCCAGCATTTTGTGAGTGTTACTCTGACC
Source organism: Hypanus sabinus (assembly GCF_030144855.1). Classification (NCBI taxonomy): domain Eukaryota; kingdom Metazoa; phylum Chordata; class Chondrichthyes; order Myliobatiformes; family Dasyatidae; genus Hypanus; species Hypanus sabinus. The sequence continues at coordinate 453,839 of NW_026778925.1, forward strand.
ATAGACACTGTATGACCTGCTGAGTTCCTCCAGCATTTTGTGTGTGTTACTCTGACCAAAGACACTGTCTGAGCTGCTGAGTTCCTCCAGCATTTTGTGTGTTACTCTGTCCATAGACACTGTCTGACCTGCTGAGTTCCTCCAGCATTTTGTGTGTGTTACTCCGTCCACAGACTGTCTGACCTGCTGAGTTTCTCCAGCATTTTGTGTGTGTTACTCCGTCCATAGACACTGTCTGACCTACTGAGTTATTCCAGCATTATGTGTGTGTTACTCTATCCGTAGACACTGACTAACCTGCACAGTTCCTCCAGCATTTTGTGTGTGTTACTCTGTCCATAGACACTGTCTAAACTGCTGAGTTATTCCAGCATTTTGTGTGTGTTACTCTGTCCATAGACACAGTCTGACCTGCTGAGTTCCTCCAGCATTTTGTGTGTGTAACTCTGTCCATAGACACTGTCTGACCTGCTGAGTGCCTCCAGCATTCTGTGTGTGTTACTCCTTCCATAGACACTGTCTGACCTGCTGAGTTCCTCCAGCATTTTGTGTGTGTTACTCCGTCCACAGACTGTCTGACCTGCTGAGTTTCTCCAGCATTTTGTGTGTGTTACTCTGTCCGTAGACACTGTCTGACCTGCTGAATGCCTCCAGCATTTTGTGTGTGTTACTCTGTCCATAGACACTGTCTGACCTGTTGAGATCCACCAGCATTTTGTGTGTTACTCCGTCCGTAGACACTGTCTGACCTGCTGAGATCCTCCAGCATTTTGTGCGTGTTACTCTGACCATAGACACTGTCTGACCTGCTGAGTTATTCCAGCATTTTGTGTGTGTTACTCTGACTATAGACACTGTCTGACCTGCTGAGTTCCTCCAGCATTTTGTGTGTGTTACTCTGACCATAGACACTGTCTGACCTGTTGAGATCCACCAGCATTTTGTGTGTTACTCCGTCCGTAGACACTGTCTGACCTGCTGAGATCCTCCAGCATTTTGTGCGTGTTACTCTGACCATAGACACTGTCTGACCTGCTGAGTTATTCCAGCATTTTGTGTGTGTTACTCTGACCATAGACACTGTCTGACCTGCTGAGTTCCTCCAGCATTTTGTGTGTTTTACTCTGACCATATACACTGTCTGGCCTGCTGAGTTATTCCTGCATTGTGAGTGTGTTACTCTGACCATAGACACTGTCTGACCTGCTGAGTTCCTCCAGCATTTTGTGTGTTTTACTCTGACCATAGACACTGTCTGGCCTGTTGAGATCCACCAGCATTTTGAGTGTTACTCCGTCCGTAGACACTGTCTGACCTGCTGAGTTCCTCCAGCATTTTGTGCGTGTTACTCTATCCGTAGACATTGCCTGACCTACACAGTTCCTCCAGCATTTTGTGTGTGTTACTCTGTACGTAGACACTGTCTGACCTGCTGAGTTATTTCAGCATTTTGTGTGTGTTACTCTGTCCATTGACACAGTCTGACCTGCTGAGTTCCTCCAGCATTTTGTGTGTGTAACTCTGTCCATAGACAATGTCTGACCTGCTGAGTGCCTCCAGCATTCTGTGTGTGTTACTCCGTCCATAGACACTGACTGACCTGCTGAGTTCCTCCAGCATTTTGTGTGTGTTACTCTATCCGTAGACATTGCCTGACCTGCACAGTTCCTCCAGCATTTTGTGTGTGTTACTCTGTACGTAGACACTGTCTGACCTGCTGAGTTATTCCAGCATTTTGTTTGTGTTACTCTGTCCATAGAGACAGTCTGACCTGTTGAGTTCCTCCAGCATTTTGTGTGTGTAACTCTGTCCATAGACACTGTCTGACCTGCTGAGTGCCTCCAGCATTTTGTGTGTGTTACTCTGTCCATAGACACTGTCTTACCTGCTGAATGCCTCCAGCATTCTGTGTGTGTTACTCCGTCCATAGACACTATCTGTCCTGATGAGTTCCTCCAGCATTTTGTGTGTGTTACTCCGTCCATAGACACTGTCTGACCTGCTGAATTCCTCCAGCATTTTGTGTGTGTTACTCTGTCCGTAGACACTGTCTAACCTGCTGACTTATTCCAGCATTTTGTGTGTGTTACTCCGTCCGTAGGCACTGTCTGACCTGCTAAGTTCCTCCAGCATTTTGTCAGTGTTACTCTGACCACAGCCACTGTCTGACCTGCTGAGTTCCTCCAGCATTTTGTCTGTGTTACTCTGACCAGAGACACTGTCTGACCTGCTGAGTTCCTCCAGCATTTTGAGAGTGTTACTCTGTCCATAGACACTGTCTGACCTGCTGAGTTCCTCCAGCATTTTGTGTGTGTTACTCTGACCAAAGACACTGTCTGAGCTGCTGAGTTCCTCCAGCATTTTGTGTGTGTTACTCTATCCATAGACACTGTCTGACCTGCTGAGTTCCTCCAGCATTTTGTGTGTGTTACTCTGACCATAGACACTGTCTGAGCTGCAGAGTTCTTCCAGCATTTTGTGTGTGTTACTCTGTCCATAGACACTGTCTGACCTGCTGAGTTCCTCCAGCATTTTGTGTGTGTTACTCTGACCATAGACACTGTCTGACCTGTTGAGATCCACCAGCATTTTGTGTGTTACTCTGTCCGTAGACACTGTCTGACCTGCTGAGTTATTCCAGCATTGTGTGTGTGTTACTCTGACCATAGACACTGTCTGACCTGCTGAGTTCCTCCAGCATTTTGTGTGTGTTACTCTGACCATAGACACTGTCTGACCTGTTGAGATCCACCGGCATTTTGTGTCTTACTCTGTCCGTAGACACTGTCTGACCTGCTGAGTTATTCCAGCATTGTGTGTGTGTTACTCAGAGCATAGACACTGTCTGACCTGCTGAGTTCCTCCAGCATTTTGTGCGTGTTACTCTGACCATAGACACTGTCTGAGCTGCTGAGTTCTTCCAGCATTTTGTGAGTGTTACTCTGACCATAGACACTGTATGACCTGCTGAGTTCCTCCAGCATTTTGTGTGTGTTACTCTGACCAAAGACACTGTCTGAGCTGCTGAGTTCCTCCAGCATTTTGTGTGTGTTACTCTATCCATAGACACTGTCTGACCTGCTGAGTTCCTCCAGCATTTTGTGTGTGTTACTCTGACCATAGACACTGTCTGAGCTGCAGAGTTCTTCCAGCATTTTGTGTGTGTTACTCTGTCCATAGACTCTGACTGACCTGCTGAGTTCCTCCAGCATTTTGTATGTGTTACTCTGACCATAGACACTGTCTGACCTGTTGAGATCCACCAGCATTTTGTGTGTTACTCTGTCCGTAGACACTGTCTGACCTGCTGAGTTATTCCATCATTGTGTGTGTGTTACTCTGACCATAGACACTGTCTGACCTGCTGAGTTCCTCCAGCATTTTGTGTGTGTTACTCTGACCATAGACACTGTCTGACCTGCTGAGTTATTCCAGCATTCTGTGTGTGTTACTCTGACTATAGACACTGTCTGACCTGCTGAGTTCCTCCAGCATTTTGTGTGTGTTACTCTGACCATAGACACTGTCTGACCTGTTGAGATCCACCAGCATTTTATGTGTTACTCTGTCCGTAGACACTGTCTGACCTGCTGAGTTATTCCTGCATTGTGAGTGTGTTACTCTGACCATAGACACTGTCTGACCTGCTGAGTTCCTCCAGCATTTTGTGTGTTTTACTCTGACCATAGACACTGTCTGGCCTGTTGAGATCCACCAGCATTTTGAGTGTTACTCCGTCCGTAGACACTGTCTGACCTGCTGAGTTCCTCCAGCATTTTGTGTGTGTCACTCTGACCATAGACACTGTCTGACCTGCTGAGTTCCTCCAGCATTTTGTGTGTGTTATTCAGACCATTGACACTGTCTGACCTGCTGAGTTATTCCAGCATTTTGTGTGTGTTACCCTGACCATAGACACTGTCTTACCTGTTGAGATCCAACAGCATTTTGTGTGTTACTCCGTCCGTAGACACTGTCTGACCTGCTGAGTTCCTCCAGCATTTTGTGTGTGTCACTCTGACCATAGACACTTTCTGACCTGCTGAGTTCCTCCAGCATTTTGTGTGTGTTACTCTGACCATAGACACTGTCAGACCTGCTGAGTTATTCCAGCATTTTGTGTGTGTTACTCTATCCATAGACACTGTCTGACCTGCTGAGTTCCTCGAGCATTTTGTGTGTGTTACTCTGACCATAGACACTGTCTGAGCTGCAGAGTTCTTCCAGCATTTTGTGTGTGTTACTCTGTCCATAGACACTGTCTGACCTGCTGAGTTCCTCCAGCATTTTGTGTGTGTTACTCTGACCATAGACACTGTCTGACCTGTTGAGATCCACCAGCATTTTGTGTGTGAATCTGTCTGTAGACACTGTCTGACCTGCTAAGTTATTCCAGCATTGTGTGTGTGTTACTCTGACCATAGACACTGTCTGACCTGCTGAGTTATTCCAGCATTTTGTCTGTGTTACTCTGTCCATAGACACTGTCTGACCTGCTGAGTTCCTCCAGCATTTTGTGTGTGTTACTCTGTCCGTAGACACTGTCTGACCTGCTGAGTTATTCCAGCATGTAGTGTGTGTTACTCTGTCCATAGACACTGTCTCACCTGCTGAGTGCCTCCAGCATTTTGTGTGTGTTACTCTGACCATAGACACTGTCTGACCTGCTGAGTTATTCCAGCATTTTGTGTGTGTTACTCTGACCATAGACACTGTCTTACCTGTTGAGATCCAACAGCATTTTGTGTGTTACTCCGTCCGTAGACACTGTCTGACCTGCTGAGTTCCTCCAGCATTTTGTGTGTGTCACTCTGACCATAGACACTGTCTGACCTGCTGAGTTATTCTTGCATTTTGTGTGTGTTACTCTGCCCATAGACACTAACCTGCTGAGTTATTCCAGCATTTTGTGTGTGTTACTCTGACCATAGACACTGTCTGACCTGCTGTGTTCCTCCAGCATTTTGTGTGTGTAACTCTGACCAAAGACACTGTCTGAGCTGTTGAGTTCCTCCAGCATTTTGTGTGTGTTACTCTATCCATAGACACTGTCTGAACTGCTGAGTTCCTCCAGCATTTTGTGTGTGTTACTCTGACCATAGACACTGTCTGAGCTGCTGAGTTATTCCAGCATTTTGTGTGTGTTACTCTATCCGTAGACATTGCCTGACCTGCACAGTTCCTCCAGCATTTTGTGTGTGTTACTCTGTACGTAGACACTGTCTGACCTGCTGAGTTATTCCAGCATTTTGTGTGTGTAACTCTGTCCATAGACACTGTCTGACCTGCTGAGTGCCTCCAGCATTCTGTGTGTGTTACTCCGTCCATAGACACTGTCTGACCTGCTGAGTTCCTCCAGCATTTTGTGTGTGTTACTCTGTCCATAGACACTGTCTGACCTGCTGAGTTGCTCCAGCATTTTGTGTGTGTAACTCTGACCCATGACACTGTCTGAGCTGCTGAGTTCCTCCAGCATTTTGTGTGTGTTACTCTATCCATAGACACTGTCTGACCTGCTGAGTTCCTCCAGCATTTTGTGTGTGTTACTCTGACCATAGACACTGTCTGAGCTGCAGAGTTCTTCCAGCATTTTGTGTGTGTTACTCTGTCCATAGACACTGTCTGACCTGCTGAGTTCCTCCAGCATTTTGTGTGTGTTACTCTGACCATAGACACTGTCTGACCTGTTGAGATCCACCAGCATTTTGTGTGTTACTCTGTCCGTAGACACTGTCTGACCTGCTGAGTTATTCCAGCATTGTGTCTGTGTTACTCTGACCATAGACACTGTCTGACCTGCTGAGTTCCTCCAGCATTTTGTGTGTGTTACTCTGACCATAGACACTGTCTGACCTGTTGAGATCCACCGGCATTTTGTGTCTTACTCTGTCCGTAGACACTGTCTGACCTGCTGAGTTATTCCAGCATTGTGTGTGTGTTACTCTGAGCATAGACACTGTCTGACCTGCTGAGTTCCTCCAGCATTTTGTGCGTGTTACTCTGACCATAGACACTGTCTGAGCTGCTGAGTTCTTCTAGCATTTTGTGAGTGTTACTCTGACCATAGACACTGTATGACCTGCTGAGTTCCTCCAGCATTTTGTGTGTGTTACTCTGACCAAAGACACTGTCTGAGCTGCTGTTCCTCCAGCATTTTGTGTGTGTTACTCTATCCATAGACACTGTCTGACCTGCTGAGTTCCTCCAGCATATTGTGTGTGTTACTCTGACCATTGACACTGTCTGAGCTGCAGAGTTCTTCCAGCATTTTGTGTGTGTTACTCTGTCTATAGACACTGTCTGACCTGCTGAGTTCCTCCAGTATTTTGTGTGTGTTACTCTGACCATAGACACTGTCTGACCTGTTGAGATCCACCAGCATTTTGTGTGTTACTCTGTCCGTAGAAACTGTCTGACCTGCTGAGTTATTCCAGCATTGTGTGTGTGTTACTCTGACCATAGACACTGTCTGACCTGCTGTGTTCCACCAGCATTTTGTGTGTGTTACTCTGACCATAGACACTGTCTGACCTGCTGAGTTATTCCAGCATTCTGTGTGTGTTACTCTGACTATAGACACTGTCTGACCTGCTGAGTTCCTCCAGCATTTTGTGTGTGTTACTCTGACCATAGACACTGTCTGACCTGTTGAGATCCACCAGCATTTTGTGTGTTACTCTGTCCGTAGACACTGTCTGACCTGCTGAGTTATTCCTGCATTGTGAGTGTGTTACTCTGACCATAGACACTGTCTGACCTGCTGAGTTCCTCCAGCATTTTGTGTGTTTTACTCTGACCATACACACTGTCTGGCCTGTTGAGATCCACCAGCATTTTGAGTGTTACTCCGTCCATAGACACTGTCTGACCTGCTGAGTTCCTCCAGCATTTTGTGTGTGTCACTCTGACCATAGACACTGTCTGACCTGCTGAGTTCCTCCAGCATTTTGTGTGTGTTACCCTGACCATAGACACTGTCTTACCTGTTGAGATCCAACAGCATTTTGTGTGTTACTCCGTCCGTAGACATGGTCAGACCTGCTGAGTTATTCCAGCATTTTGTGTGTGTTACTCTATCCATAGACACTGTCTGACCTGCTGAGTTCCTCCAGCATTTTGTGTGTGTTACTCTGACCATAGACACTGTCTGAGCTGCAGAGTTCTTCCAGCATTTTGTGTGTGTTACTCTGTCCATAGACACTGTCTGACCTGCTGAGTTCCTCCAGCTTTTTGTGTGTTACTCTGTCTGTAGACACTGTCTGACCTGCTAAGTTATTCCAGCATTGTGTGTGTGTTACTCTGACCATAGACACTGTCTGACCTGCTGAGTTATTCCAGCATTTTGTGTGTGTTACTCTGACCATAGACATTGTCTGACCTGCTGAGTTATTCCAGCATTTTGTCTGTGTTACTCTGACCATCGACACTGTCTGACCTGCTGAGTTCCTCCAGCATTTTGTGTGTGTTACTCTGTCCGTAGACACTGTCTGACCTGCTGAGTTATTCCAGCATGTAGTGTGTGTTACTCTGTCCATAGACACTGTCTCACCTGCTGAGTGCCTCCAGCATTTTGTGTGTGTTACTCTGACCATAGACACTGTCTGACCTGCTGATTTATTCCAGCATTTTGTGTGTGTTACTCTGACCATAGACACTGTCTTACCTGTTGAGATCCAACAGCATTTTGTGTGTTACTCCGTCCGTAGACACTGTCTGACCTGCTGAGTTCCTCCAGCATTTTGTGTGTGTCACTCTGACCATAGACACTGTCTGACCTGCTGAGTTATTCTTGCATTTTGTGTGTGTTACTCTGCCCATAGACACTAACCTGCTGAGTTATTCCAGCATTTTGTGTGTGTTACTCTCATAGACACTGTCTGACCTGCTGTGTTCCTCCAGCATTTTGAATGTGTTACTCTGTCCGTAGACACTGTCTGACCTGCTGAGTTATTCCAGCATGTAGTGTGTGATACTCTGTCCATAGACACTGTCTCACCTGCTGAGTGCCTCCAGCATTCTGTGTGTGTTACTCCGTCCATAGACACTGTCTGACCTGCTGAGTTCCTCCAGCATTTTGTGTCTTACTCCGTCCATAGACACTGTCTGACCTGCTGAGTTATTCCAGCATTTTGTGTGTGTTACTCTATCCGTAGACATTGCCTGACCTGCACAGTTCCTCCAGCATTTTGTGTGTGTTACTCTGTACGTAGACACTGTCTGACCTGCTGAGTTATTCCAGCATTTTGTGTGTGTTACTCTGTCCATAGACACAGTCTGACCTGCTGAGTTCCTCCAGCATTTTGTGTGTGTAACTCTGTCCATAGGCACTGTCTGACCTGCTGAGTGCCTCCAGCATTCTGTGTGTGTTACTCCGTCCATAGACACTGTCTGTCCTGATGAGTTCCTCCAGCATTTTGTGTGTGTTACTCCGTCCATAGACACTGTCTGACCTGCTGAATTCCTCCAGCATTTTGTGTGTGTTACTCTGTCCTTAGACACTGTCTATCCTGCTGACTTATTCCAGCATTTTGTGTGTGTTACTCTGTCCGTAGGCACTGTCTGACCTGCTAAGTTCCTCCAGCATTCTGTCTGTGTTACTCTGACCACAGCCACTGTCTGACCTGCTGAGTTCCTCCAGCATTTTGTGTGTGTCACTCTGACCATAGACACTTTCTGACCTGCTGAGTTCCTCCAGCATTTTGTGTGTGTTACTCTGACCATAGACACTGTCAGACCTGCTGAGTTATTCCAGCATTTTGTGTGTGTTACTCTATCCATAGACACTGTCTGACCTGCTGAGTTCCTCCAGCATTTTGTGTGTGTTACTCTGACCATAGACACTGTCTGAGCTGCAGAGTTCTTCCAGCATTTTGTTTGTGTTACTCTGTCCATAGACACTGTCTGACCTGCTGAGTTCCTCCAGCATTTTGTGTGTGTTACTCTGACCATAGACACTGTCTGACCTGTTGAAATCCACCAGCATTTTGAGTGTTACTCTGTCCGTAGACACTGTCTGACCTGCTGAGTTATTCCAGCATTGTGTGTGTGTTACTCTGACCATAGACACTGTCTGACCTGCTGAGTTATTCCAGCATTTTGTGCGTGTTACTCTGACCATAGACATTGTCTGACCTGCTGAGTTATTCCAGCATTTTGTGTGTGTTACTCTGACCATCGACACTGTCTGACCTGCTGTGTTCCTCCAGCATTTTGTGTGTGTTACTCTGTCCGTAGACACTGTCTGACCTGCTGAGTTATTCCAGCATGTAGTGTGTGTTACTCTGTCCATAGACACTGTCTCACCTGCTGAGTGCCTCCAGCATTTTGTGTGTGTTACTCTGACCATAGACACTGCCTGACCTGCTGAGTTATTCCAGCATTTTGTGTGTGTTACTCTGACCATAGACACTGTCTTACCTGTTGAGATCCAACAGCATTTTGTGTGTTACTCCGTCCGTAGACACTGTCTGACCTGCTGAGTTCCTCCAGCATTTTGTGTGTGTCACTCTGACCATAGACACTGTCTGACCAGCTGAGTTCCTCCAGCATTTTGTGTGTGTCACTCTGACCATAGACACTGTCTGACCTGCTGAGTTCCTCCAGCATTTTGTGTGTGTCACTCTGACCATAGACACTGTCTGACCTGCTGAGTTATTCTTGCATTTTGTGTGTGTTACTCTGACCATAGACACTGTCTGACCTGCTGAGTTATTCCAGCATTTTGTGTGTGTTACTCTGACCATAGACACTGTCTGACCTGCTGAGATCCTCAGGCATTTTGTGTGTGTTACTCTGTCCATAGACACTGTCTGACCTGCTGAGTTATTCCAGCATTTTGTGTGTGTTACTCTGACCATAGACACTGTCTGACCTGCTGAGTTCCTCCAGCATTTTCTGTGTGTTACTCTGACCACAGCCACTGTCTGACCTGCTGAGTTCCTCCAGCATTTTGTGTGTGTTACTCAGACCATAGACACTGTCTGACCTGCTGAGTTCCTCCAGCATTTTGTGTGTGTTACTCTGACCATAGACACTGTCTGACCTGTTGAGATCCACCAGCATTTTGTGTGTTACTCCGTCCGTAGACACTGTCTGACCTGCTGAGTTATTCCAGCATTTTGTGTGTGTAACTCTGTCCATAGACACTGTCTGAGTTGCTGAGTTCCTCCAGCATTTTGTGTGTGTTACTCTGACCATAGACACTGTCTAACCTGCTGTTATTCCAGCATTTTGTGTGTGTTACTCTGTCCATAGACACTGTCTGACCTGCTGAGTTATTCCAGCATTTTGTGTGTGTTACTCTGTCCATAGACACTGTCTGACCTGCTGAGTTATTCCAGCATTTTGTGTGTGTTACTCTATCCGTAGATACAGTCTGACCTGCACAGTTCCTCCAGCATTTTGTGTGTGTTACTCTGTACGTAGACACTGTCTGACCTGCTGAGTTATTCCAGCATGTAGTGTGTGTTACTCTGTCCATAGACACTGTCTCACCTGCTGAGTGCCTCCAGCATTTTGTGTGTGTTACTCTGACCATAGACACTGTCTGACCTGCTGAGTTATTCCAGCATTTTGTGTGTGTTACTCTGACCATAGACACTGTCTTACCTGTTGAGATCCAACAGCATTTTGTGTGTTACTCCGTCCGTAGACACTGTCTGACCTGCTGAGTTCCTCCAGCATTTTGTGTGTGTCACTCTGACCATAGACACTGTCTGACCTGCTGAGTTATTCTTGCATTTTGTGTGTGTTACTCTGCCCATAGACACTAACCTGCTGAGTTATTCCAGCATTTTGTGTGTGTTACTCTGTCCGTAGACACTGTCTGACCTGCTGAGTTATTCCAGCATGTAGTGTGTGTTACTCTGTCCATAGACACTGTCTCACCTGCTGAGTGCCTCCAGCATTTTGTGTGTGTTACTCTGACCATAGACACTGTCTGACCTGCTGAGTTATTCCAGCATTTTGTGTGTGTTACTCTGACCATAGACACTGTCTTACCTGTTGAGATCCAACAGCATTTTGTGTGTTACTCCGTCCGTAGACACTGTCTGACCTGCTGAGTTCCTCCAGCATTTTGTGTGTGTCACTCTGACCATAGACACTGTCTGACCTGCTGAGTTATTCTTGCATTTTGTGTGTGTTACTCTGCCCATAGACACTAACCTGCTGAGTTATTCCAGCATTTTGTGTGTGTTACTCTGACCATAGACACTGTCTGACCTGCTGTGTTCCTCCAGCATTTTGTGTGTGTAACTCTGACCAAAGACACTGTCTGAGCTGTTGAGTTCCTCCAGCATTTTGTGTGTGTTACTCTATCCATAGACACTGTCTGAACTGCTGAGTTCCTCCAGCATTTTTTGTGTGTTACTCTGACCATAGACACTGTCTGAGCTGCTGAGTTATTCCAGCATTTTGTGTGTGTTACTCTATCCGTAGACATTGCCTGACCTGCACAGTTCCTCCAGCATTTTGTGTGTGTTACTCTGTACGTAGACACTGTCTGACCTGCTGAGTTATTCCAGCATTTTGTGTGTGTAACTCTGTCCATAGACACTGTCTGACCTGCTGAGTGCCTCCAGCATTCTGTGTGTGTTACTCCGTCCATAGACACTGTCTGACCTGCTGAGTTCCTCCAGCATTTTGTGTGTGTTACTCTGTCCATAGACACTGTCTGACCTGCTGAGTTGCTCCAGCATTTTGTGTGTGTAACTCTGACCCATGACACTGTCTGAGCTGCTGAGTTCCTCCAGCATTTTGTGTGTGTTACTCTATCCATAGACACTGTCTGACCTGCTGAGTTCCTCCAGCATTTTGTGTGTGTTACTCTGACCATAGACACTGTCTGAGCTGCAGAGTTCTTCCAGCATTTTGTGTGTGTTACTCTGTCCATAGACACTGTCTGACCTGCTGAGTTCCTCCAGCATTTTGTGTGTGTTACTCTGACCATAGACACTGTCTGACCTGTTGAGATCCACCAGCATTTTGTGTGTTACTCTGTCCGTAGACACTGTCTGACCTGCTGAGTTATTCCAGCATTGTGTCTGTGTTACTCTGACCATAGACACTGTCTGACCTGCTGAGTTCCTCCAGCATTTTGTGTGTGTTACTCTGACCATAGACACTGTCTGACCTGTTGAGATCCACCGGCATTTTGTGTCTTACTCTGTCCGTAGACACTGTCTGACCTGCTGAGTTATTCCAGCATTGTGTGTGTGTTACTCTGAGCATAGACACTGTCTGACCTGCTGAGTTCCTCCAGCATTTTGTGCGTGTTACTCTGACCATAGACACTGTCTGAGCTGCTGAGTTCTTCTAGCATTTTGTGAGTGTTACTCTGACCATAGACACTGTATGACCTGCTGAGTTCCTCCAGCATTTTGTGTGTGTTACTCTGACCAAAGACACTGTCTGAGCTGCTGTTCCTCCAGCATTTTGTGTGTGTTACTCTATCCATAGACACTGTCTGACCTGCTGAGTTCCTCCAGCATATTGTGTGTGTTACTCTGACCATTGACACTGTCTGAGCTGCAGAGTTCTTCCAGCATTTTGTGTGTGTTACTCTGTCTATAGACACTGTCTGACCTGCTGAGTTCCTCCAGTATTTTGTGTGTGTTACTCTGACCATAGACACTGTCTGACCTGTTGAGATCCACCAGCATTTTGTGTGTTACTCTGTCCGTAGAAACTGTCTGACCTGCTGAGTTATTCCAGCATTGTGTGTGTGTTACTCTGACCATAGACACTGTCTGACCTGCTGTGTTCCACCAGCATTTTGTGTGTGTTACTCTGACCATAGACACTGTCTGACCTGCTGAGTTATTCCAGCATTCTGTGTGTGTTACTCTGACTATAGACACTGTCTGACCTGCTGAGTTCCTCCAGCATTTTGTGTGTGTTACTCTGACCATAGACACTGTCTGACCTGTTGAGATCCACCAGCATTTTGTGTGTTACTCTGTCCGTAGACACTGTCTGACCTGCTGAGTTATTCCTGCATTGTGAGTGTGTTACTCTGACCATAGACACTGTCTGACCTGCTGAGTTCCTCCAGCATTTTGTGTGTGTCACTCTGATCATAGACACTGTCTGACCTGCTGAGTTCCTCCAGCATTTTGTGTGTGTTACCCTGACCATAGACACTGTCTTACCTGTTGAGATCCAACAGCATTTTGAGTGTTACTCCGTCCGTAGACACTGTCTGACCTGCTGAGTTCCTCCAGCATTTTGTGTGTGTCACTCTGATCATAGACACTGTCTGACCTGCTGAGTTCCTCCAGCATTTTGTGTGTGTTACCCTGACCATAGACACTGTCTTACCTGTTGAGATCCAACAGCATTTTGTGTGTTACTCCGTCCGTAGACATGGTCAGACCTGCTGAGTTATTCCAGCATTTTGTGTGTGTTACTCTATCCATAGACACTGTCTGACCTGCTGAGTTCCTCCAGCATTTTGTGTGTGTTACTCTGACCATAGACACTGTCTGAGCTGCAGAGTTCTTCCAGCATTTTGTGTGTGTTACTCTGTCCATAGACACTGTCTGACCTGCTGAGTTCCTCCAGCTTTTTGTGTGTTACTCTGTCTGTAGACACTGTCTGACCTGCTAAGTTATTCCAGCATTGTGTGTGTGTTACTCTGACCATAGACACTGTCTGACCTGCTGAGTTATTCCAGCATTTTGTGTGTGTTACTCTGACCATAGACACTGTCTGACCTGTTGAGATCCACCAGCATTTTGTGTGTTACTCTGTCTGTAGACACTGTCTGACCTGCTAAGTTATTCCAGCATTGTGTGTGTGTTACTCTGACCATAGACACTGTCTGACCTGCTGAGTTATTCCAGCATTTTGTGTGTGTTACTCTGACCATAGACATTGTCTGACCTGCTGAGTTATTCCAGCATTTTGTCTGTGTTACTCTGACCATCGACACTGTCTGACCTGCTGAGTTCCTCCAGCATTTTGTGTGTGTTACTCTGTCCGTAGACACTGTCTGACCTGCTGAGTTATTCCAGCATGTAGTGTGTGTTACTCTGTCCATAGACACTGTCTCACCTGCTGAGTGCCTCCAGCATTTTGTGTGTGTTACTCTGACCATAGACACTGTCTGACCTGCTGATTTATTCCAGCATTTTGTGTGTGTTACTCTGACCATAGACACTGTCTTACCTGTTGAGATCCAACAGCATTTTGTGTGTTACTCCGTCCGTAGACACTGTCTGACCTGCTGAGTTCCTCCAGCATTTTGTGTGTGTCACTCTGACCATAGACACTGTCTGACCTGCTGAGTTATTCTTGCATTTTGTGTGTGTTACTCTGCCCATAGACACTAACCTGCTGAGTTATTCCAGCATTTTGTGTGTGTTACTCTCATAGACACTGTCTGACCTGCTGTGTTCCTCCAGCATTTTGAATGTGTTACTCTGTCCGTAGACACTGTCTGACCTGCTGAGTTATTCCAGCATGTAGTGTGTGATACTCTGTCCATAGACACTGTCTCACCTGCTGAGTGCCTACAGCATTCTGTGTGTGTTACTCCGTCCATAGACACTGTCTGACCTGCTGAGTTCCTCCAGCATTTTGTGTCTTACTCCGTCCATAGACACTGTCTGACCTGCTGAGTTATTCCAGCATTTTGTGTGTGTTACTCTATCCGTAGACATTGCCTGACCTGCACAGTTCCTCCAGCATTTTGTGTGTGTTACTCTGTACGTAGACACTGTCTGACCTGCTGAGTTATTCCAGCATTTTGTGTGTGTTACTCTGTCCATAGACATTGTCTGACCTGCTGAGTTATTCCAGCATTTTGTCTGTGTTACTCTGACCATCGACACTGTCTGACCTGCTGAGTTCCTCCAGCATTTTGTGTGTGTTACTCTGTCCGTAGACACTGTCTGACCTGCTGAGTTATTCCAGCATGTAGTGTGTGTTACTCTGTCCATAGACACTGTCTCACCTGCTGAGTGCCTCCAGCATTTTGTGTGTGTTACTCTGACCATAGACACTGTCTGACCTGCTGATTTATTCCAGCATTTTGTGTGTGTTACTCTGACCATAGACACTGTCTTACCTGTTGAGATCCAACAGCATTTTGTGTGTTACTCCGTCCGTAGACATGGTCAGACCTGCTGAGTTATTCCAGCATTTTGTGTGTGTTACTCTATCCATAGACACTGTCTGACCTGCTGAGTTCCTCCAGCATTTTGTGTGTGTTACTCTGACCATAGACACTGTCTGAGCTGCAGAGTTCTTCCAGCATTTTGTGTGTGTTACTCTGTCCATAGACACTGTCTGACCTGCTGAGTTCCTCCAGCTTTTTGTGTGTTACTCTGTCTGTAGACACTGTCTGACCTGCTAAGTTATTCCAGCATTGTGTGTGTGTTACTCTGACCATAGACACTGTCTGACCTGCTGAGTTATTCCAGCATTTTGTGTGTGTTACTCTGACCATAGACACTGTCTGACCTGTTGAGATCCACCAGCATTTTGTGTGTTACTCTGTCTGTAGACACTGTCTGACCTGCTAAGTTATTCCAGCATTGTGTGTGTGTTACTCTGACCATAGACACTGTCTGACCTGCTGAGTTATTCCAGCATTTTGTGTGTGTTACTCTGACCATAGACATTGTCTGACCTGCTGAGTTATTCCAGCATTTTGTCTGTGTTACTCTGACCATCGACACTGTCTGACCTGCTGAGTTCCTCCAGCATTTTGTGTGTGTTACTCTGTCCGTAGACACTGTCTGACCTGCTGAGTTATTCCAGCATGTAGTGTGTGTTACTCTGTCCATAGACACTGTCTCACCTGCTGAGTGCCTCCAGCATTTTGTGTGTGTTACTCTGACCATAGACACTGTCTGACCTGCTGATTTATTCCAGCATTTTGTGTGTGTTACTCTGACCATAGACACTGTCTTACCTGTTGAGATCCAACAGCATTTTGTGTGTTACTCCGTCCGTAGACACTGTCTGACCTGCTGAGTTCCTCCAGCATTTTGTGTGTGTCACTCTGACCATAGACACTGTCTGACCTGCTGAGTTATTCTTGCATTTTGTGTGTGTTACTCTGCCCATAGACACTAACCTGCTGAGTTATTCCAGCATTTTGTGTGTGTTACTCTCATAGACACTGTCTGACCTGCTGTGTTCCTCCAGCATTTTGAATGTGTTACTCTGTCCGTAGACACTGTCTGACCTGCTGAGTTATTCCAGCATGTAGTGTGTGATACTCTGTCCATAGACACTGTCTCACCTGCTGAGTGCCTACAGCATTCTGTGTGTGTTACTCCGTCCATAGACACTGTCTGACCTGCTGAGTTCCTCCAGCATTTTGTGTCTTACTCCGTCCATAGACACTGTCTGACCTGCTGAGTTATTCCAGCATTTTGTGTGTGTTACTCTATCCGTAGACATTGCCTGACCTGCACAGTTCCTCCAGCATTTTGTGTGTGTTACTCTGTACGTAGACACTGTCTGACCTGCTGAGTTATTCCAGCATTTTGTGTGTGTTACTCTGTCCATAGACACAGTCTGACCTGCTGAGTTCCTCCAACATTTTGTGTGTGTAACTCTGTCCATAGGCACTGTCTGACCTGCTGAGTGCCTCCAGCATTCTGTGTGTGTTACTCCGTCCATAGACACTGTCTGTCCTGATGAGTTCCTCCAGCATTTTGTGTGTGTTACTCCGTCCATAGACACTGTCTGACCTGCTGAATTCCTCCAGCATTTTGTGTGTGTTACTCTGTCCTTAGACACTGTCTATCCTGCTGACTTATTCCAGCATTTTGTGTGTGTTACTCTGTCCGTAGGCACTGTCTGACCTGCTAAGTTCCTCCAGCATTCTGTCTGTGTTACTCTGACCACAGCCACTGTCTGACCTGCTGAGTTCCTCCAGCATTTTGTGTGTGTCACTCTGACCATAGACACTTTCTGACCTGCTGAGTTCCTCCAGCATTTTGTGTGTGTTACTCTGACCATAGACACTGTCAGACCTGCTGAGTTATTCCAGCATTTTGTGTGTGTTACTCTATCCATAGACACTGTCTGACCTGCTGAGTTCCTCCAGCATTTTGTGTGTGTTACTCTGACCATAGACACTGTCTGAGCTGCAGAGTTCTTCCAGCATTTTGTTTGTGTTACTCTGTCCATAGACACTGTCTGACCTGCTGAGTTCCTCCAGCATTTTGTGTGTGTTACTCTGACCATAGACACTGTCTGACCTGTTGAAATCCACCAGCATTTTGAGTGTTACTCTGTCCGTAGACACTGTCTGACCTGCTGAGTTATTCCAGCATTGTGTGTGTGTTACTCTGACCATAGACACTGTCTGACCTGCTGAGTTATTCCAGCATTTTGTGCGTGTTACTCTGACCATAGACATTGTCTGACCTGCTGAGTTATTCCAGCATTTTGTGTGTGTTACTCTGACCATCGACACTGTATGACCTGCTGTGTTCCTCCAGCATTTTGTGTGTGTTACTCTGTCCGTAGACACTGTCTGACCTGCTGAGTTATTCCAGCATGTAGTGTGTGTTACTCTGTCCATAGACACTGTCTCACCTGCTGAGTGCCTCCAGCATTTTGTGTGTGTTACTCTGACCATACACACTGCCTGACCTGCTGAGTTATTCCAGCATTTTGTGTGTGTTACTCTGACCATAGACACTGTCTTACCTGTTGAGATCCAACAGCATTTTGTGTGTTACTCCGTCCGTAGACACTGTCTGACCTGCTGAGTTCCTCCAGCATTTTGTGTGAGTCACTCTGACCATAGACACTGTCTGACCAGCTGAGTTCCTCCAGCATTTTGTGTGTGTCACTCTGACCATAGACACTGTCTGACCTGCTGAGTTCCTCCAGCATTTTGTGTGTGTCACTCTGACCATAGACACTGTCTGACCTGCTGAGTTATTCTTGCATTTTGTGTGTGTTACTCTGACCATAGACACTGTCTGACCTGCTGAGTTATTCCAGCATTTTGTGTGTGTTACTCTGACCATAGACACTGTCTGACCTGCTGAGATCCTCAGGCATTTTGTGTGTGTTACTCTGTCCATAGACACTGTCTGACCTGCTGAGTTATTCCAGCATTTTGTGTGTGTTACTCTGACCATAGACACTGTCTGACCTGCTGAGTTCCTCCAGCATTTTCTGTGTGTTACTCTGACCACAGCCACTGTCTGACCTGCTGAGTTCCTCCAGCATTTTGTGTGTGTTACTCAGACCATAGACACTGTCTGACCTGCTGAGTTCCTCCAGCATTTTGTGTGTGTTACTCTGACCATAGACACTGTCTGACCTGTTGAGATCCACCAGCATTTTGTGTGTTACTCCGTCCGTAGACACTGTCTGACCTGCTGAGTTATTCCAGCATTTTGTGTGTGTAACTCTGTCCATAGACACTGTCTGAGTTGCTGAGTTCCTCCAGCATTTTGTGTGTGTTACTCTGACCATAGACACTGTCTAACCTGCTGTTATTCCAGCATTTTGTGTGTGTTACTCTGTCCATAGACACTGTCTGACCTGCTGAGTTATTCCAGCATTTTGTGTGTGTTACTCTGTCCATAGACACTGTCTGACCTGCTGAGTTATTCCAGCATTTTGTGTGTGTTACTCTATCCGTAGATACAGTCTGACCTGCACAGTTCCTCCAGCATTTTGTGTGTGTTACTCTGTACGTAGACACTGTCTGACCTGCTGAGATATTCCAGCATTTTGTGTGTGTTACTCTGTCCATAGTCACAGTCTGACCTGCTGAGTTCCTCTAGCATTTTGTGTGTGTTACTCTGTCCGTAGACACTGTCTAACCTGCTGAGTTATTCCAGCATTGTGTGTGTGTTACTCTGACCATAGACACTGTCTGACCTGCTGAGTTATTCCAGCATTTTGTGTGTGTTACTCTGACCATAGACACTGTCTGACCTGTTGAGATCCACCAGCATTTTGTGTGTTACTCTGTCTGTAGACACTGTCTGACCTGCTAAGTTATTCCAGCATTGTGTGTGTGTTACTCTGACCATAGACACTGTCTGACCTGCTGAGTTATTCCAGCATTTTGTGTGTGTTACTCTGACCATAGACATGTCTGACCTGCTGAGTTATTCCAGCATTTTGTCTGTGTTACTCTGACCATCGACACTGTCTGACCTGCTGAGTTCCTCCAGCATTTTGTGTGTGTTACTCTGTCCGTAGACACTGTCTGACCTGCTGAGTTAATCCAGCATGTAGTGTGTGTTACTCTGTCCATAGACACTGTCTCACCTGCTGAGTGCCTCCAGCATTTTGTGTGTGTTACTCTGACCATAGACACTGTCTTACCTGTTGAGATCCAACAGCATTTTGTGTGTTACTCCGTCCGTAGACACTGTCTGACCTGCTGAGTTCCTCCAGCATTTTGTGTGTGTCACTCTGACCATAGACACTGTCTGACCTGCTGAGTTATTCTTGCATTTTGTGTGTGTTACTCTGCCCATAGACACTAACCTGCTGAGTTATTCCAGCATTTTGTGTGTGTTACTCTCATAGACACTGTCTGACCTGCTGTGTTCCTCCAGCATTTTGTATGTGTTACTCTGTCCGTAGACACTGTCTGACCTGCTGAGTGCCTCCAGCATTCTGTGTGTGTTACTCCGTCCATAGACACTGTCTGACCTGCTGAGTTATTCCAGCATTTTGTGTGTGTTACTCTATCCGTAGACATTGCCTGACCTGCACAGTTCCTCCAGCATTTTGTGTGTGTTACTCTGTACGTAGACACTGTCTGACCTGCTGAGTTATTCCAGCATTTTGTGTGTGTTACTCTGTCCATAGACACAGTCTGACCTGCTGAGTTCCTCCAGCATTTTGTGTGTGTAACTCTGTCCATAGGCACTGTCTGACCTGCTGAGTGCCTCCAGCATTCTGTGTGTGTTTCTCCGTCCATAGACACTGTCTGTCCTGATGAGTTCCTCCAGCATTTTGTGTGTGTTACTCCGTCCATAGACACTGTCTGACCTGCTGAATTCCTCCAGCATTTTGTGTGTGTTACTCTGTCCGTAGACACTGTCTATCCTGCTGACTTATTCCAGCATTTTGTGTGTGTTACTCTGTCCGTAGGCACTGTCTGACCTGCTAAGTTCCTCCAGCATTCTGTCTGTGTTACTCTGACCACAGCCACTGTCTGACCTGCTGAGTTCCTCCAGCATTTTGTGTGTGTCACTCTGACCATAGACACTTTCTGACCTGCTGAGTTCCTCCAGCATTTTGTGTGTGTTACTCTGACCATAGACACTGTCAGACCTGCTGAGTTATTCCAGCATTTTGTGTGTGTTACTCTATCCATAGACACTGTCTGACCTGCTGAGTTCCTCCAGCATTTTGTGTGTGTTACTCTGACCATAGACACTGTCTGAGCTGCAGAGTTCTTCCAGCATTTTGTTTGTGTTACTCTGTCCATAGACACTGTCTGACCTGCTGAGTTCCTCCAGCATTTTGTGTGTGTTTCTCTGACCATAGACACTGTCTGACCTGTTGAAATCCACCAGCATTTTGAGTGTTACTCTGTCCGTAGACACTGTCTGACCTGCTGAGTTATTCCAGCATTGTGTGTGTGTTACTCTGACCATAGACACTGTCTGACCTGCTGAGTTATTCCAGCATTTTGTGCGTGTTACTCTGACCATAGACATTGTCTGACCTGCTGAGTTATTCCAGCATTTTGTGTGTGTTACTCTGACCATCGACACTGTCTGACCTGCTGTGTTCCTCCAGCATTTTGTGTGTGTTACTCTGTCCGTAGACACTGTCTGACCTGCTGAGTTATTCCAGCATGTAGTGTGTGTTACTCTGTCCATAGACACTGTCTCACCTGCTGAGTGCCTCCAGCATTTTGTGTGTGTTACTCTGACCATAGACACTGCCTGACCTGCTGAGTTATTCCAGCATTTTGTGTGTGTTACTCTGACCATACACACAGTCTTACCTGTTGAGATCCAACAGCATTTTGTGTGTTACTCCGTCCGTAGACACTGTCTGACCTGCTGAGTTCCTCCAGCATTTTGTGTGTGTCACTCTGACCATAGACACTGTCTGACCTGCTGAGTTCCTCCAGCATTTTGTGTGTGTCACTCTGACCATAGACACTGTCTGACCTGCTGAGTTCCTCCAGCATTTTGTGTGTGTCACTCTGACCATAGACACTGTCTGACCTGCTGAGTTATTCTTGCATTTTGTGTGTGTTACTCTGACCATAGACACTGTCTGACCTGCTGAGTTATTCCAGCATTTTGTGTGTGTTACTCTGACCATAGACACTGTCTGACCTGCTGAGATCCTCAGGCATTTTGTGTGTGTTACTCTGTCCATAGACACTGTCTGACCTGCTGAGTTATTCCAGCATTTTGTGTGTGTTACTCTGACCATAGACACTGTCTGACCTGCTGAGTTCCTCCAGCATTTTCTGTGTGTTACTCTGACTACAGCCACTGTCTGACCTGCTGAGTTCCTCCAGCATTTTGTGTGTGTTACTCAGACCATAGACACTGTCTGACCTGCTGAGTTCCTCCAGCATTTTGTGTGTGTTACTCTGACCATAGACACTGTCTGACCTGTTGAGATCCACCAGCATTTTGTGTGTTACTCCGTCCGTAGACACTGTCTGACCTGCTGAGTTATTCCAGCATTTTGTGTGTGTAACTCTGTCCATAGACACTGTCTGAGCTGCTGAGTTCCTCCAGCATTTTGTGTGTGTTACTCTGTCCATAGACACTGTCTGACCTGCTGAGTTCCTCCAGCATTTTGTGTGTGTTACTCTGACCATAGACACTGTCTAACCTGCTGAGTTATTCCAGCATTTTGTGTGTGTTACTCTGTCCATAGACACTGTCTGACCTGTTGAGTTATTCCAGCATTTTGTGTGTGTTACTCTGTCCATAGACACTGTCTGACCTGCTGAGTTATTCCAGCATTTTGTGTGTGTTACTCTATCCGTAGATACAGTCTGACCTGCACAGTTCCTCCAGCATTTTGTGTGTGTTACTCTGTACGTAGACACTGTCTGACCTGCTGAGATATTCCAGCATTTTGTGTGTGTTACTCTGTCCATAGTCACAGTCTGACCTGCTGAGTTCCTCTAGCATTTTGTGTGTGTTACTCTGTCCGTAGACACTGTCTAACCTGCTGAGTTATTCCAGCATTTTGTGTGTGTTACTCTGACCATAGAAACTGTCTGACCTGCTGAGTTCCTCCAGCATTTTGTGTGTGTTACTCTGACCATAGACACTGTCTGTCCTGTTGAGATCCACCAGCATTTTGTGTGTTACTCTGTCCGTAGACACTGTCTGATCTGCTGAGTTATTCCAGCATTGTGTGTGTGTTACTCTGACCATAGACACTTTCTGACCTGCTGAGTTCCTCCAGCATTTTGTGTGTGTTACTCTGTCCATAGACACTGTCTGAACTTCTGAGTTCCTCCAGCATTTTGTGTGTGTTACTCTGACCATAGACACTGTCTGACCTGCTGAGTTATTCCAGCATTTTGTGTGTGTTACTCAG
This sequence comes from Hypanus sabinus, assembly GCF_030144855.1. Lineage (NCBI taxonomy): Eukaryota > Metazoa > Chordata > Chondrichthyes > Myliobatiformes > Dasyatidae > Hypanus > Hypanus sabinus. Next base: position 476,369 of record NW_026778925.1, read on the forward strand.
ACCATAGACACTGTCTGACCTGCAGAGTTCCTCCAGCATTTTGTGTGTGTTACTCTGACCATAGACACTGTCTGACCTGTTGAGATCCACCAGCATTTTGTGTGTAACTCTGACCGTAGACACTGTCTGACCTGCTGAGTTATTCCAGCATTTTGTGTGTGTTACTCTGTCCATAGACACTGTCTGAGCTGCTGAGTTCCTCCAGCATTTTGTGTGTGTTACTCTGTCCATAGACACTGTCTGACCTGCTGAGTTCCTCCAGCATTTTGTGTGTGTTACTCTGACCATAGACACTGTCTAACCTGCTGAGTTATTCCAGCATTTTGTGTGTGTTACTCTGTCCGTAGACACTGTCTGACCTGCTGAGTTATTCCAGCATTTTGTGTGTGTTACTCTGTCCGTAGGCACTGTCTGACCTGCTGAGTTCCTCCAGCATTCTGTCTGTGTTACTCTGACCACAGCCACTGTCTGACCTGCTGAGTGCCTCCAGCATTCTGTGCGTGTTACTCCGTCCATAGACACTGTCTGACCGGCTGAGTTATTCCAGCATTTTGTGTGTGTTACTCTATCCGTAGACACCGTCTGACCTGCACAGTTCCTCCAGCATTTTGTGTGTGTTACTCTGTATGTAGACACTGTCTGACCTGCTGAGATATTCCAGCATTTTGTGTGTGTTACTCTGTCCATAGACACAGTCTGACCTGCTGAGATCCTCCAGCATTTTGTGTGTGTTACTCTGTCCGTAGACACTGTCTGACCTGCTGAGTTATTCCAGCATGTAGTGTGTGTTACTCTGTCCATAGACACTGTCTCACCTGCTGAGTGCCTCCAGCATTTTGTGTGTGTTACTCTGACCATAGACACTGTCTGACCTGCTGATTTATTCCAGCATTTTGTGTGTGTTACTCTGCCCATAGACACTAACCTGCTGAGTTATTCCAGCATTTTGTGTGTGTTACTCTCATAGACACTGTCTGACCTGCTGTGTTCCTCCAGCATTTTGTATGTGTTACTCTGTCCGTAGACACTGTCTGACCTGCTGAGTTATTCCAGCATGTAGTGTGTGATACTCTGTCCATAGACACTGTCTCACCTGCTGAGTGCCTCCAGCATTCTGTGTGTGTTACTCCGTCCATAGACACTGTCTGACCTGCTGAGTTCCTCCAGCATTTTGTGTCTTACTCCGTCCATAGACACTGTCTGACCTGCTGAGTTATTCCAGCATTTTGTGTGTGTTACTCTATCCGTAGACATTGCCTGACCTGCACAGTTCCTCCAGCATTTTGTGTGTGTTACTCTGTACGTAGACACTGTCTGACCTGCTGAGTTATTCCAGCATTTTGTGTGTGTTACTCTGTCCATAGACACAGTCTGACCTGCTGAGTTCCTCCAGCATTTTTTGTGTGTAACTCTGTCCATAGGCACTGTCTGACCTGCTGAGTGCCTCCAGCATTCTGTGTGTGTTACTCCGTCCATAGACACTGTCTGTCCTGATGAGTTCCTCCAGCATTTTGTGTGTGTTACTCCGTCCATAGACACTGTCTGACCTGCTGAATTCCTCCAGCATTTTGTGTGTGTTACTCTGACCATAGACACTGTCTGACCTGTTGAGATCCACCAGCATTTTGTGTGTTACTCTGTCCGTAGACACTGTCTGACCTGTTGAGGTCCACCAGCATTTTGAGTGTTACTCCGTCCGTAGACACTGTCTGACCTGCTGAGTTCCTCCAGCATTTTGTGTGTGTTACTCTGACCATAGACACTGTCTGACCTGCTGAGTTATTCCAGCATTTTGTGTGTGTTACTCTGTCCATAGACACTGTCTGACCTGCTGAGTTCCTCCAGCATTTTGTGTGTGTTACTCTGACCATAGACACTGTCTGACCTGCACAGTTCCTCCAGCATTTTGTGTGTGTTACTCTGTACGTAGACACTGTCTGACCTGCTGAGATATTCCAGCATTTTGTGTGTGTTACTCTGTCCATAGTCACAGTCTGACCTGCTGAGTTCCTCTAGCATTTTGTGAGTGTTACTCCGTCCGTAGACACTGTCTGACCTGCTGAGTTCCTCCAGCATTTTGTGTGTGTTACTCTGACCATAGACACTGTCTGACCTGCTGAGTTATTCCAGCATTTTGTGTGTGTTACTCTGTCCATAGACACTGTCTGACCTGCTGAGTTCCTCCAGCATTTTGTGTGTGTTACTCTATCCGTAGATACAGTCTGACCTGCACAGTTCCTCCAGCATTTTGTGTGTGTTACTCTGTACGTAGACACTGTCTGACCTGCTGAGATATTCCAGCATTTTGTCTGTGTTACTCTGTCCATAGTCACAGTCTGACCTGCTGAGTTCCTCTAGCATTTTGTGTGTGTTACTCTGTTCGTAGACACTGTCTAACCTGCTGAGTTATTCCAGCATTTTGTGTGTGTTACTCTGACCATAGAAACTGTCTGACCTGCTGAGTTCCTCCAGCATTTTGTGTGTGTTACTCTGACCATAGACACTGTCTGTCCTGTTGAGATCCACCAGCATTTTGTGTGTTACTCTGTCCGTAGACACTGTCTGATCTGCTGAGTTATTCCAGCATTGTGTGTGTGTTACTCTGACCATAGACACTTTCTGACCTGCTGAGTTCCTCCAGCATTTTGTGTGTGTTACTCTGTCCATAGACACTGTCTGAACTTCTGAGTTCCTCCAGCATTTTGTGTGTGTTACTCTGACCATAGACACTGTCTGACCTGCTGAGTTATTCCAGCATTTTGTGTGTGTTACTCAGACCATAGACACTGTCTGACCTGCAGAGTTCCTCCAGCATTTTGTGTGTGTTACTCTGACCATAGACACTGTCTGACCTGTTGAGATCCACCAGCATTTTGTGTGTAACTCCGTCCGTAGACACTGTCTGACCTGCTGAGTTATTCCAGCATTTTGTGTGTGTTACTCTGTCCATAGACACTGTCTGAGCTGCTGAGTTCCTCCAGCATTTTGTGTGTGTTACTCTGTCCATAGACACTGTCTGACCTGCTGAGTTCCTCCAGCATTTTGTGTGTGTTACTCTGACCATAGACACTGTCTAACCTGCTGAGTTATTCCAGCATTTTGTGTGTGTTACTCTGTCCGTAGACACTGTCTGACCTGCTGAGTTATTCCAGCATTTTGTGTGTGTTACTCTGTCCGTAGGCACTGTCTGACCTGCTGAGTTCCTCCAGCATTCTGTCTGTGTTACTCTGACCACAGCCACTGTCTGACCTGCTGAGTGCCTCCAGCATTCTGTGCGTGTTACTCCGTCCATAGACACTGTCTGACCGGCTGAGTTATTCCAGCATTTTGTGTGTGTTACTCTATCCGTAGACACCGTCTGACCTGCACAGTTCCTCCAGCATTTTGTGTGTGTTACTCTGTATGTAGACACTGTCTGACCTGCTGAGATATTCCAGCATTTTGTGTGTGTTACTCTGTCCATAGACACAGTCTGACCTGCTGAGATCCTCCAGCATTTTGTGTGTGTTACTCTGTCCGTAGACACTGTCTGACCTGCTGAGTTATTCCAGCATGTAGTGTGTGTTACTCTGTCCATAGACACTGTCTCACCTGCTGAGTGCCTCCAGCATTTTGTGTGTGTTACTCTGACCATAGACACTGTCTGACCTGCTGATTTATTCCAGCATTTTGTGTGTGTTACTCTGACCATAGACACTGTCTTACCTGTTGAGATCCAACAGCATTTTGTGTGTTACTCCGTCCGTAGACACTGTCTGACCTGCTGAGTTCCTCCAGCATTTTGTGTGTGTCACTCTGACCATAGACACTGTCTGACCTGCTGAGTTATTCTTGCATTTTGTGTGTGTTACTCTGCCCATAGACACTAACCTGCTGAGTTATTCCAGCATTTTGTGTGTGTTACTCTCATAGACACTGTCTGACCTGCTGTGTTCCTCCAGCATTTTGTATGTGTTACTCTGTCCGTAGACACTGTCTGACCTGCTGAGTTATTCCAGCATGTAGTGTGTGATACTCTGTCCATAGACACTGTCTCACCTGCTGAGTGCCTCCAGCATTCTGTGTGTGTTACTCCGTCCATAGACACTGTCTGACCTGCTGAGTTCCTCCAGCATTTTGTGTCTTACTCCGTCCATAGACACTGTCTGACCTGCTGAGTTATTCCAGCATTTTGTGTGTGTTACTCTATCCGTAGACATTGCCTGACCTGCACAGTTCCTCCAGCATTTTGTGTGTGTTACTCTGTACGTAGACACTGTCTGACCTGCTGAGTTATTCCAGCATTTTGTGTGTGTTACTCTGTCCATAGACACAGTCTGACCTGCTGAGTTCCTCCAGCATTTTTTGTGTGTAACTCTGTCCATAGGCACTGTCTGACCTGCTGAGTGCCTCCAGCATTCTGTGTGTGTTACTCCGTCCATAGACACTGTCTGTCCTGATGAGTTCCTCCAGCATTTTGTGTGTGTTACTCCGTCCATAGACACTGTCTGACCTGCTGAATTCCTCCAGCATTTTGTGTGTGTTACTCTGTCCGTAGACACTGTCTATCCTGCTGACTTATTCCAGCATTTTGTGTGTGTTACTCTGTCCGTAGGCACTGTCTGACCTGCTAAGTTCCTCCAGCATTCTGTCTGTGTTACTCTGACCACAGCCACTGTCTGACCTGCTGAGTTCCTCCAGCATTTTGTGTGTCACTCTGACCATAGACACTTTCTGACCTGCTGAGTTCCTCCAGCATTTTGTGTGTGTTACTCTGACCATAGACACTGTCAGACCTGCTGAGTTATTCCAGCATTTTGTGTGTGTTACTCTATCCATAGACACTGTCTGACCTGCTGAGTTCCTCCAGCATTTTCTGTGTGTTACTCTGACCATAGACACTGTCTGAGCTGCAGAGTTCTTCCAGCATTTTGTTTGTGTTACTCTGTCCATAGACACTGTCTGACCTGCTGAGTTCCTCCAGCATTTTGTGTGTGTTACTCTGACCATAGACACTGTCTGACCTGTTGAAATCCACCAGCATTTTGAGTGTTACTCTGTCCGTAGACACTGTCTGACCTGCTGTGTTATTCCAGCATTGTGTGTGTGTTACTCTGACCATAGACACTGTCTGACCTGCTGAGTTATTCCAGCATTTTGTGCGTGTTACTCTGACCATAGACATTGTCTGACCTGCTGAGTTATTCCAGCATTTTGTGTGTGTTACTCTGACCATCGTCACTGTCTGACCTGCTGTGTTCCTCCAGCATTTTGTGTGTGTCACTCTGTCCGTAGACACTGTCTGACCTGCTGAGTTATTCCAGCATGTAGTGTGTGTTACTCTGTCCATAGACACTGTCTCACCTGCTGAGTGCCTCCAGCATTTTGTGTGTGTTACTCTGACCATAGACACTGCCTGACCTGCTGAGTTATTCCAGCATTTTGTGTGTGTTACTCTGACCATAGACACTGTCTTACCTGTTGAGATCCAACAGCATTTTGTGTGTTACTCCGTCCGTAGACACTGTCTGACCTGCTGAGTTCCTCCAGCATTTTGTGTGTGTCACTCTGACCATAGACACTGTCTGACCTGCTGAGTTCCTCCAGCATTTTGTGTGTGTCACTCTGACCATAGACACTGTCTGACCTGCTGAGTTCCTCCAGCATTTTGTGTGTGTCACTCTGACCATAGACACTGTCTGACCTGCTGAGTTATTCTTGCATTTTGTGTGTGTTACTCTGACCATAGACACTGTCTGACCTGCTGAGTTATTCCAGCATTTTGTGTGTGTTACTCTGACCATAGACACTGTCTGACCTGCTGAGATCCTCAGGCATTTTGTGTGTGTTACTCTGTCCATAGACACTGTCTGACCTGCTGAGTTATTCCAGCATTTTGTGTGTGTTACTCTGACCATAGACACTGTCTGACCTGCTGAGTTCCTCCAGCATTTTCTGTGTGTTACTCTGACCACAGCCACTGTCTGACCTGCTGAGTTCCTCCAGCATTTTGTGTGTGTTACTCAGACCATAGACACTGTCTGACCTGCTGAGTTCCTCCAGCATTTTGTGTGTGTTACTCTGACCATAGACACTGTCTGACCTGTTGAGATCCACCAGCATTTTGTGTGTTACTCCGTCCGTAGACACTGTCTGACCTGCTGAGTTATTCCAGCATTTTGTGTGTGTAACTCTGTCCATAGACACTGTCTGAGCTGCTGAGTTCCTCCAGCATTTTGTGTGTGTTACTCTGTCCATAGACACTGTCTGACCTGCTGAGTTCCTCCAGCATTTTGTGTGTGTTACTCTGACCATAGACACTGTCTAACCTGCTGAGTTATTCCAGCATTTTGTGTGTGTTACTCTGTCCAAAGACACTGTCTGACCTGCTGAGTTATTCCAGCATTTTGTGTGTGTTACTCTGTCCATAGACACTGTCTGACCTGCTGAGTTATTCCAGCATTTTGTGTGTGTTACTCTATCCGTAGATACAGTCTGACCTGCACAGTTCCTCCAGCATTTTGTGTGTGTTACTGTACGTAGACACTGTCTGACCTGCTGAGATATTCCAGCATTTTGTGTGTGTTACTCTGTCCATAGTCACAGTCTGACCTGCTGAGTTCCTCTAGCATTTTGTGTGTGTTACTCTGTCCGTAGACACTGTCTAACCTGCTGAGTTATTCCAGCATTTTGTGTGTGTTACTCTGACCATAGAAACTGTCTGACCTGCTGAGTTCCTCCAGCATTTTGTGTGTGTTACTCTGACCATAGACACTGTCTGTCCTGTTGAGATCCACCAGCATTTTGTGTGTTACTCTGTCCGTAGACACTGTCTGATCTGCTGAGTTATTCCAGCATTGTGTGTGTGTTACTCTGACCATAGACACTGTCTGACCTGCTGAGTTCCTCCAGCATTTTGTGTGTGTTACTCTGTCCATAGACACTGTCTGAACTTCTGAGTTCCTCCAGCATTTTGTGTGTGTTACTCTGACCATAGACACTGTCTGACCTGCTGAGTTATTCCAGCATTTTGTGTGTGTTACTCAGACCATAGACACTGTCTGACCTGCAGAGTTCCTCCAGCATTTTGTGTGTGTTACTCTGACCATAGACACTGTCTGACCTGTTGAGATCCACCAGCATTTTGTGTGTAACTCCGTCCGTAGACTCTGTCTGACCTGCTGAGTTATTCCAGCATTTTGTGTGTGTTACTCTGTCCATAGACACTGTCTGAGCTGCTGAGTTCCTCCAGCATTTTGTGTGTGTTACTCTGTCCATAGACACTGTCTGACCTGCTGAGTTCCTCCAGCATTTTGTGTGTGTTACTCTGACCATAGACACTGTCTAACCTGCTGAGTTATTCCAGCATTTTGTGTGTGTTACTCTGTCCGTAGACACTGTCTGACCTGCTGAGTTATTCCAGCATTTTGTGTGTGTTACTCTGTCCGTAGGCACTGTCTGATCTGCTGAGTTCCTCCAGCATTCTGTCTGTGTTACTCTGACCACAGCCACTGTCTGACCTGCTGAGTGCCTCCAGCATTCTGTGTGTGTTACTCCGTCCATAGACACTGTCTGACCGGCTGAGTTATTCCAGCATTTCGTGTGTGTTACTCTATCCGTAGACACCGTCTGACCTGCACAGTTCCTCCAGCATTTTGTGTGTGTTACTCTGTATGTAGACACTGTCTGACCTGCTGAGATATTCCAGCATTTTGTGTGTGTTACTCTGTCCATAGACACAGTCTGACCTGCTGAGATCCTCCAGCATTTTGTGTGTGTAACTCTGTCCATAGACACTGTCTGACCTGCTGAGTGCCTCCAGCATTCTGTGTGTGTTACTCCGTCCATAGACACTGTCTGACCTGCTGAGTTCCTCCAGCATTTTGTGTGTGTTACTCCGTCCATAGACTGTCTGACCTGCTGAGTTCCTCCAGCATTTTGTGTGTGTTACTCTGTCCGTCGACACTGTCTGACCTGTGAGATCCACCAGCATTTTGTGTGTTACTCCGTCCGTAGACACTGTCTGACCTTCTGAGTTCCTCCAGCATTTTGTGTGTGTTACTCTGACCATGGACACTGTCTGACCTGTTGAGATCCGCCAGCATTTTGAGTGTTACTCTGTCCGTAGACACTGTCTGACCTGCTGAGTTCCTCCAGCATTTTGTGTGTGTTACTCTGACCATAGACACTGTCTGTCCTGCAGAGATCCACCAGCATTTTGTGTGTTACTCTGTCCGTAGACACTGTCTGATCTGCTGAGTTATTCCAGCATTGTGTGTGTGTAACTCTGACCAAAGACACTGTCTGACCTGCTGAGTTCCTCCAGCATTTTGTGTGTGTTACTCTGACCATAGACACTGTCTGACCTGTTGAGATCCACCAGCATTTTGTGTGTTACTTCGTCCGTAGACACTATCTGACCTGCTGAGTTCCTCCAGCATTTTGTGTGTATCACTCTGACCATAGACACTGTCTGACCTGCTGAGTTCCTCCAGCATTTTGTGTGTGTTACTCTGACCATAGACACTGTCTGACCTGTTGAGATCCACCAGCATTTTGTGTGTTACTCCGTCGGTAGCCACTGTCTGACCTGCTGAGTTCCTCCAGCATTTTCTGTGTGTCACTCCGACCATAGACACTGTCTGACCTTCTGAGTTCCTCCAGCATTTTGTGTGTGTTACTCTGACCATAGACACTGTCTGACCTGCTGAGTTATTCCAGCATTTTGTGTGTGTTACTCAGACCATAGACACTGTCTGACCTGCTGAATGCCTCCAGCATTTTGTGTGTGTTACTCTGACCATAGACACTGTCTGACCTGTTGAGATCCACCAGCATTTTGTGTGTTACTCCGTCCGTAGACACTGTCTGACCTGCTGAGTTATTCCAGCATTTTGTGTGTGTTACTCTGTCCATAGACACTGTCTGAGCTGCTGAGTTCCTCCAGCATTTTGTGTGTGTTACTCTGTCCATAGACACTGTCTGACCTGCTGAGATCCACCAGCATTTTGTTTGTTACTCCGTCCGTAGACACTGTCTGACCTGCTGAGTTCCTCCAGCATTTTCTGTGTGTCACTCCGACCATAGACACTGTCTGACCTTCTGAGTTCCTCCAGCATTTTGTGTGTGTTACTCTGACCATAGACACTGTCTGACCTGCTGAGTTATTCCAGCATTTTGTGTGTGTTACTCAGACCATAGACACTGTCTGACCTGCTGAGTTCCTCCAGCATTTTGTGTGTGTTACTCTGACCATAGACACTGTCTGACCTGTTGAGATCCACCAGCATTTTGTGTGTTACTCCGTCCGTAGACACTGTCTGACCTGCTGAGTTATTCCAGCATTTTGTGTGTGTTACTCTGTCCATAGACACTGTCTGAGCTGCTGAGTTCCTCCAGCATTTTGTGTGTGTTACTCTGTCCATAGACACTGTCTGACCTGCTGAGATCCACCAGCATTTTGTGTGTTACTCCGTCCGTAGACACTGTCTGACCTGCTGAGTTATTCCAGCATTTTGTGTGTGTTACTCTGTCCATAGACACTGTCTGAGCTGCTGAGTTCCTCCAGCATTTTGTGTGTGTTACTCTGACCATAGACACTGTCTAACCTGCTGAGTTATTCCAGCATTTTGTGTGTGTTACTCTGTCCGTAGGCACTGTCTGACCTGCTGAATTCCTCCAGCATTCTGTCTGTGTTTCTCTGACCACAGCCACTGTCTGACCTGCTGAGTGCCTCCAGCATTCTGTGTGTGTTACTCCGTCCATAGACACTGTCTGACCTGCTGAGTTCCTCCAGCATTTTGTGTGTGTTACTCCGTCCATAGACACTGTCTGACCGGCTGAGTTATTCCAGCATTTTGTGTGTGTTACTCTATCCGTAGACACCGTCTGACCTGCACAGTTCCTCCAGCATTTTGTGTGTGTTACTCTGTATGTAGACACTGTCTGACCTGCTGAGATATTCCAGCATTTTGTGTGTGTTACTCTGTCCATAGAAACAGTCTGACCTGCTGAGATCCTCCAGCATTTTGTGTGTGTAACTCTGTCCATAGACACTGTCTGACCTGCTGAGTGCCTCCAGCATTCTGTGTGTGTTACTCCGTCCATAGACACTGTCTGACCTGCTGAGTTCCTCCAGCATTTTGTGTGTGTTACTCCGTCCATAGACTGTCTGACCTGCTGAGTTCCTCCAGCATTTTGTGTGTGTTACTCTGACCATGGACACTGTCTGACCTGTTGAGATCCACCAGCATTTTGAGTGTTACTCTGTCCATAGACACTGTCTGACTGGCTGAGTTATTCCAGCATTGTGTGTGTGTTACTCTGAGCATAGACACTGTCTGACCTGCTGAGTTCCTCCAGCATTTTGTGTGTGTTACTCTGACCATAGACACTGTCTGTCCTGTAGAGATCCACCAGCATTTTGTGTGTTACTCTGTCCGTAGACACTGTCTGATCTGCTGAGTTATTCCAGCATTGTGTGTGTGTTACTCTGTCCATAGACACAGTCTGACCTGCTGAGTTCCTCCAGCATTTTGTGTGTGTAACTCTGTCCATAGGCACTGTCTGACCTGCTGAGTGCCTCCAGAATTCTGTGTGTGTTACTCCGTCCATAGACACTGTCTGTCCTGATGAGTTCCTCCAGCATTTTGTGTGTGTTACTCCGTCCATAGACACTGTCTGACCTGCTGAATTCCTCCAGCATTTTGTGTGTGTTACTCTGTCCGTAGACACTGTCTATCCTGCTGACTTATTCCAGCATTTTGTGTGTGTTACTCTGTCCGTAGGCACTGTCTGACCTGCTAAGTTCCTCCAGCATTCTGTGTGTGTCACTCTGACCATAGACACTTTCTGACCTGCTGAGTTCCTCCAGCATTTTGTGTGTGTTACTCTGACCATAGACACTGTCAGACCTGCTGAGTTATTCCAGCATTTTGTGTGTGTTACTCTATCCATAGACACTGTCTGACCTGCTGAGTTCCTCCAGCATTTTGTGTGTGTTACTCTGACCATAGACACTGTCTGAGCTGCAGAGTTCTTCCAGCATTTTGTTTGTGTTACTCTGTCCATAGACACTGTCTGACCTGCTGAGTTCCTCCTGCATTTTGTGTGTGTTACTCTGACCATAGACACTGTCTGACCTGTTGAAATCCACCAGCATTTTGAGTGTTACTCTGTCCGTAGACACTGTCTGACCTGCTGAGATCCACCAGCATTTTGTGTGTTACTCCGTCCGTAGACACTGTCTGACCTGCTGAGTTATTCCAGCATTTTGTGTGTGTTACTCTGTCCATAGACACTGTCTGAGCTGCTGAGTTCCTCCAGCATTTTGTGTGTGTTACTCTGACCATAGACACTGTCTAACCTGCTGAGTTATTCCAGCATTTTGTGTGTGTTACTCTGTCCGTAGGCACTGTCTGACCTGCTGAATTCCTCCAGCATTCTGTCTGTGTTTCTCTGACCACAGCCACTGTCTGACCTGCTGAGTGCCTCCAGCATTCTGTGTGTGTTACTCCGTCCATAGACACTGTCTGACCTGCTGAGTTCCTCCAGCATTTTGTGTGTGTTACTCCGTCCATAGACACTGTCTGACCGGCTGAGTTATTCCAGCATTTTGTGTGTGTTACTCTATCCGTAGACACCGTCTGACCTGCACAGTTCCTCCAGCATTTTGTGTGTGTTACTCTGTATGTAGACACTGTCTGACCTGCTGAGATATTCCAGCATTTTGTGTGTGTTACTCTGTCCATAGACACAGTCTGACCTGCTGAGATCCTCCAGCATTTTGTGTGTGTAACTCTGTCCATAGACACTGTCTGACCTGCTGAGTGCCTCCAGCATTCTGTGTGTGTTACTCCGTCCATAGACACTGTCTGACCTGCTGAGTTCCTCCAGCATTTTGTGTGTGTTACTCCGTCCATAGACTGTCTGACCTGCTGAGTTCCTCCAGCATTTTGTGTGTGTTACTCTGTCCGTAGACACTGTCTGACCTGTGAGATCCACCAGCATTTTGTGTGTTACTCCGTCCGTAGACACTGTCTGACCTTCTGAGTTCCTCCAGCATTTTGTGTGTGTTACTCTGACCATGGACACTGTCTGACCTGTTGAGATCCACCAGCATTTTGAGTGTTACTCTGTCCACAGACACTGTCTGACTGGCTGAGTTATTCCAGCATTGTGTGTGTGTTACTCTGAGCATAGACACTGTCTGACCTGCTGAGTTCCTCCAGCATTTTGTGTGTGTTACTCTGACCATAGACACTGTCTGTCCTGTAGAGATCCACCAGCATTTTGTGTGTTACTCTGTCCGTAGACACTGTCTGATCTGCTGAGTTATTCCAGCATTGTGTGTGTGTTACTCTGTCCATAGACACAGTCTGACCTGCTGAGTTCCTCCAGCATTTTGTGTGTGTAACTCTGTCCATAGGCACTGTCTGACCTGCTGAGTGCCTCCAGCATTCTGTGTGTGTTACTCCGTCCATAGACACTGTCTGTCCTGATGAGTTCCTCCAGCATTTTGTGTGTGTTACTCCGTCCATAGACACTGTCTGACCTGCTGAATTCCTCCAGCATTTTGTGTGTGTTACTCTGTCCGTAGACACTGTCTATCCTGCTGACTTATTCCAGCATTTTGTGTGTTACTCTGTCCGTAGGCACTGTCTGACCTGCTAAGTTCCTCCAGCATTCTTTGTGTGTCACTCTGACCATAGACACTTTCTGACCTGCTGAGTTCCTCCAGCATTTTGTGTGTGTTACTCTGACCATAGACACTGTCAGACCTGCTGAGTTATTCCAGCATTTTGTGTGTGTTACTCTATCCATAGACACTGTCTGACCTGCTGAGTTCCTACAGCATTTTGTGTGTGTTACTCTGACCATAGACACTGTCTGAGCTGCAGAGTTCTTCTAGCATTTTGTTTGTGTTACTCTGTCCATAGACACTGTCTGACCTGCTGAGTTCCTCCTGCATTTTGTGTGTGTTACTCTGACCATAGACACTGTCTGACCTGTTGAAATCCACCAGCATTTTGAGTGTTACTCTGTCCGTAGACACTGTCTGACCTGCTGAGTTATTCCAGCATTCTGTGTGTGTTACTCTGACCATAGACACTGTCTGACCTGCTGAGTTATTCCAGCATTTTGTGCGTGTTACTCTGACCATAGACATTGTCTGACCTGCTGAGTTATTCCAGCATTTTGTGTGTGTTACTCTGACCATCGACACTGTCTGACCTGCTGTGTTCCTCCAGCATTTTGTGTGTGTTACTCTGTCCGTAGACACTGTCTGACCTGCTGAGTTATTCCAGCATGTAGTGTGTGTTACTCTGTCCATAGACACTGTCTCACCTGCTGAGTGCCTCCAGCATTTTGTGTGTGTTACTCTGACCATAGACACTGCCTGACCTGCTGAGTTATTCCAGCATTTTGTGTGTGTTACTCTGACCATAGACACTGTCTTACCTGTTGAGATCCAACAGCATTTTGTGTGTTACTCCGTCCGTAGACACTGTCTGACCTGCTGAGTTCCTCCAGCATTTTGTGTGTGTCACTCTGACCATAGACACTGTCTGACCTGCTGAGTTCCTCCAGCATTTTGTGTGTGTCACTCTGACCATAGACACTGTCTGACCTGCTGAGTTCCTCCAGCATTTTGTGTGTGTCACTCTGACCATAGACACTGTCTGACCTGCTGAGTTATTCTTGCATTTTGTGTGTGTTACTCTGACCATAGACACTGTCTGACCTGCTGAGTTATTCCAGCATTTTGTGTGTGTTACTCTGACCATAGACACTGTCTGACCTGCTGAGATCCTCAGGCATTTTGTGTGTGTTACTCTGTATGTAGACACTGTCTGACCTGCTGAGATATTCCAGCATTTTGTGTGTGTTACTCTGTCCATAGACACAGTCTGACCTGCTGAGATCCTCCAGCATTTTGTGTGTGTAACTCTGTCCATAGACACAGTCTGACCTGCTGAGTGCCTCCAGCATTCTGTGTGTGTTACTCCGTCCATAGACACTGTCTGACCTGCTGAGTTCCTCCAGCATTTTGTGTGTGTTACTCCGTCCATAGACTGTCTGACCTGCTGAGTTCCTCCAGCATTTTGTGTGTGTTACTCTGTCCGTAGACACTGTCTGACCTGTGAGATCCACCAGCATTTTGTGTGTTACTCCGTCCGTAGACACTGTCTGACCTGCTGAGTTCCTCCAGCATTTTGTGTGTATCACTCTGACCATAGACACTGTCTGACCTGCTGAGTTCCTCCAGCATTTTGTGTGTGTTACTCTGACCATAGACACTGTCTGACCTGTTGAGATCCACCAGCATTTTGTGTGTTACTCCGTCGGTAGCCACTGTCTGACCTGCTGAGTTCCTCCAGCATTTTCTGTGTGTCACTCCGACCATAGACACTGTCTGACCTTCTGAGTTCCTCCAGCATTTTGTGTGTGTTACTCTGACCATAGACACTGTCTGACCTGCTGAGTTATTCCAGCATTTTGTGTGTGTTACTCAGACCATAGACACTGTCTGACCTGCTGAGTTCCTCCAGCATTTTGTGTGTGTTACTCTGACCATAGACACTGTCTGACCTGTTGAGATCCACCAGCATTTTGTGTGTTACTCCGTCCGTAGACACTGTCTGACCTGCTGAGTTATTCCAGCATTTTGTGTGTGTTACTCTGTCCATAGACACTGTCTGAGCTGCTGAGTTCCTCCAGCATTTTGTGTGTGTTACTCTGTCCATAGACTCTGTCTGACCTGCTGAGATCCACCAGCATTTTGTGTGTTACTCCGTCCGTAGACACTGTCTGACCTGCTGAGTTATTCCAGCATTTTGTGTGTGTTACTCTGTCCATAGACACTGTCTGAGCTGCTGAGTTCCTCCAGCATTTTGTGTGTGTTACTCTGACCATAGACACTGTCTAACCTGCTGAGTTATTCCAGCATTTTGTGTGTGTTACTCTGTCCGTAGGCACTGTCTGACCTTCTGAGTTCCTCCAGCATTCTGTCTGTGTTTCTCTGACCACAGCCACTGTCTGACCTGCTGAGTGCCTCCAGCATTCTGTGTGTGTTACTCCGTCCATAGACACTGTCTGACCTGCTGAGTTCCTCCAGCATTTTGTGTGCGTTACTCAGTCCATAGACACTGTCTGACCGGCTGAGTTATTCCAGCATTTTGTGTGTGTTACTCTATCCGTAGACACCGTCTGACCTGCACAGTTCCTCCAGCATTTTGTGTGAGTTACTCTGTATGTAGACACTGTCTGACCTGCTGAGATATTCCAGCATTTTGTGTGTGTTACTCTGTCCATAGACACAGTCTGACCTGCTGAGATCCTCCAGCATTTTGTGTGTGTAACTCTGTCCATAGACACTGTCTGACCTGCTGAGTGCCTCCAGCATTCTGTGTGTGTTACTCCGTCCATAGACACTGTCTGACCTGCTGAGTTGCTCCAGCATTTTGTGTGTGTTACTCCGTCCATAGACTGTCTGACCTGCTGAGTTCCTCCAGCATTTTGTGTGTGTTACTCTGTCCGTAGACACTGTCTGACCTGTGAGATCCACCAGCATTTTGTGTGTTACTCCGTCCGTAGACACTGTCTGACCTTCTGAGTTCCTCCAGCATTTTGTGTGTGTTACTCTGACCATGGACACAGTCTGACCTGTTGAGATCCACCAGCATTTTGAGTGTTACTCTGTCCGTAGACACTGTCTGACTGGCTGAGTTATTCCAGCATTGTGTGTGTGTTACTCTGAGCATAGACACTGTCTGACCTGCTGAGTTCCTCCAGCATTTTGTGTGTGTTACTCTGACCATAGACACTGTCTGTCCTGTAGAGATCCACCAGCATTTTGTGTGTTACTCTGTCCGTAGACACTGTTTGATCTGCTGAGTTATTCCAGCATTGTGTGTGTGTTACTCTGTCCATAGACACAGTCTGACCTGCTGAGTTCCTCCAGCATGTTGTGTGTGTAACTCTGTCCATAGGCACTGTCTGACCTGCTGAGTGCCTCCAGCATTCTGTGTGTGTTACTCCGTCCATAGACACTGTCTGTCCTGATGAGTTCCTCCAGCATTTTGTGTGTGTTACTCCGTCCATAGACACTGTCTGACCTGCTGAATTCCTCCAGCATTTTGTGTGTGTTACTCTGTCCGTAGACACTGTCTATCCTGCTGACTTATTCCAGCATTTTGTGTGTGTTACTCTGTCCGTAGGTACTGTCTGACCTGCTAAGTTCCTCCAGCATTCTGTCTGTGTTACTCTGACCACAGCCACTGTCTGACCTGCTGAGTTCCTCCAGCATTTTGTGTGTGTCACTCTGACCATAGACACTTTCTGACCTGCTGAGTTCCTCCAGCATTTTGTGTGTGTTACTCTGACCATAGACACTGTCAGACCTGCTGAGTTATTCCAGCATTTTGTGTGTGTTACTCTATCCATAGACACTGTCTGACCTGCTGAGTTCCTCCAGCATTTTGTGTGTGTTACTCTGACCATAGACACTGTCTGACCTGTTGAAATCCACCAGCATTTTGAGTGTTACTCTGTCCGTAGACACTGTCCGACCTGCTGAGTTATTCCAGCATTGTGTGTGTGTTACTCTGACCATAGACACTGTCTGACCTGCTGAGTTATTCCAGCATTTTGTGCGTGTTACTCTGACCATAGACATTGTCTGACCTGCTGAGTTATTCCAGCATTTTGTGTGTGTTACTCTGACCATCGACACTGTCTGACCTGCTGTGTTCCTCCAGCATTTTGTGTGTGTTACTCTGTCCGTAGACACTGTCTGACCTGCTGAGTTATTCCAGCATGTAGTGTGTGTTACTCTGTCCATAGACACTGTCTCACCTGCTGAGTGCCTCCAGCATTTTGTGTGTGTTACTCTGACCATAGACACTGTCTGACCTGCTGAGTTATTCCAGCATTTTGTGTGTGTTACTCTGACCATAGACACTGTCTTACCTGTTGAGATCCAACAGCATTTTGTGTGTTACTCCGTCCGTAGACACTGTCTGACCTGCTGAGTTCCTCCAGCATTTTGTGTGTGTTACTCTGACCATAGACACTGTCTGACCTGCTGAGTTCCTCCAGCATTTTGTGTGTGTCACTCTGACCATAGACACTGTCTGACCTGCTGAGTTCCTCCAGCATTTTGTGTGTGTCACTCTGACCATAGACACTGTCTGACCTGCTGAGTTATTCTTGCATTTTGTGTGTGTTACTCTGACCATAGACACATTCTGACCTGCTGAGTTATTCCAGCATTTTGTGTGTGTTACTCTGACCATAGACACTGTCTGACCTGCTGAGATCCTCAGGCATTTTGTGTGTGTTACTCTGTCCATAGACACTGTCTGACCTGCTGAGTTATTCCAGCATTTTGTGTGTGTTACTCTGACCATAGACACTGTCTGACCTGCTGAGTTCCTCCAGCATTTTCTGTGTGTTACTCTGACCACAGCCACTGTCTAACCTGCTGAGTTTCTCCAGCATTTTGTGTGTGTTACTCAGACCATAGACACTGTCTGACCTGCTGAGTTCCTCCAGCATTTTGTGTGTGTTACTCTGACCATAGACACTGTCTGACCTGTTGAGATCCACCAGCATTTTGTGTGTTACTCCGTCCGTAGACACTGTCTGACCTGCTGAGTTATTCCAGCATTTTGTGTGTGTAACTCTGTCCATAGACACTGTCTGAGCTGCTGAGTTCCTCCAGCATTTTGTGTGTGTTACTCTGTCCATAGACACTGTCTGACCTGCTGAGTTCCTCCAGCATTTTGTGTGTGTTACTCTGACCATAGACACTGTCTAACCTGCTGAGTTATTCCAGCATTTTGTGTGTGTTACTCTGTCCATAGACACTGTCTGACCTGCTGAGTTATTCCAGCATTTTGTGTGTGTTACTCTGTCCATAGACACTGTCTGACCTGCTGAGTTATTCCAGCATTTTGTGTGTGTTACTCTATCCGTAGATACAGTCTGACCTGCACAGTTCCTCCAGCATTTTGTGTGTGTTACTCTGTACGTAGACACTGTCTGACCTGCTGAGATATTCCAGCATTTTGTGTGTGTTACTCTGTCCATAGTCACAGTCTGACCTGCTGAGTTCCTCCAGCATTTTGTGTGTGTTACTCTGTCCGTAGACACTGTCTAACCTGCTGAGTTATTCCAGCATTTTGTGTGTGTTACTCTGACCATAGAAACTGTCTGACCTGCTGAGTTCCTCCAGCATTTTGTGTGTGTTACTCTGACCATAGACACTGTCTGTCCTGTTGAGATCCACCAGCATTTTGTGTGTTACTCTGTCCGTAGACACTGTCTGATCTGCTGAGTTATTCCAGCATTGTGTGTGTGTTACTCTGACCATAGACACTGTCTGACCTGCTGAGTTCCTCCAGCATTTTGTGTGTGTTACTCTGTCCATAGACACTGTCTGAACTTCTGAGTTCCTCCAGCATTTTGTGTGTGTTACTCTGACCATAGACACTGTCTGACCTGCTGAGTTATTCCAGCATTTTGTGTGTGTTACTCAGACCATAGACACTGTCTGACCTGCAGAGTTCCTCCAGCATTTTGTGTGTGTTACTCTGACCATAGACACTGTCTGACCTGTTGAGATCCACCAGCATTTTGTGTGTAACTCCGTCCGTAGACACTGTCTGACCTGCTGAGTTATTCCAGCATTTTGTGTGTGTTACTCTGTCCATAGACACTCTGAGCTGCTGAGTTCCTCCAGCATTTTGTGTGTGTTACTCTGTCCATAGACACTGTCTGACCTGCTGAGTTCCTCCAGCATTTTGTGTGTGTTACTCTGACCATAGACACTGTCTAACCTGCTGAGTTATTCCAGCATTTTGTGTGTGTTACTCTGTCCGTAGACACTGTCTGACCTGCTGAGTTATTCCAGCATTTTGTGTGTGTTACTCTGTCCGTAGGCACTGTCTGACCTGCTGAGTTCCTCCAGCATTCTGTCTGTGTTACTCTGACCACAGCCACTGTCTGACCTGCTGAGTGCCTCCAGCATTCTGTGTGTGTTACTCCGTCCATAGACACTGTCTGACCGGCTGAGTTATTCCAGCATTTTGTGTGTGTTACTCTATCCGTAGACACCGTCTGACCTGCACAGTTCCTCCGGCATTTTGTGTGTGTTACTCTGTATGTAGACACTGTCTGACCTGCTGAGATATTCCAGCATTTTGTGTGTGTTACTCTGTCCATAGACACAGTCTTACCTGCTGAGATCCTCCAGCATTTTGTGTGTGTAACTCTGTCCATAGACACTGTCTGACCTGCTGAGTGCCTCCAGCATTCTGTGTGTGTTACTCCGTCCATAGACACTGTCTGACCTGCTGAGTTCCTCCAGCATTTTGTGTGCGTTACTCCGTCCATAGACTGTCTGACCTGCTGAGTTCCTCCAGCATTTTGTGTGTGTTACTCTGACCATGGACACTGTCTGACCTGTTGAGATCCGCCAGCATTTTGAGTGTTACTCTGTCCGTAGACACTGTCTGACCTGCTGAGTTCCTCCAGCATTTTGTGTGTGTTACTCTGACCATAGACACTGTCTGTCCTGCAGAGATCCACCAGCATTTTGTGTGTTACTCTGTCCGTAGACACTGTCTGATCTGCTGAGTTATTCCAGCATTGTGTGTGTGTAACTCTGACCATAGACACTGTCTGACCTGCTGAGTTCCTCCAGCATTTTGTGTGTGTTACTCTGACCATAGACACTGTCTGACCTGTTGAGATCCACCAGCATTTTGTGTGTTACTTCGTCCGTAGACACTATCTGACCTGCTGAGTTCCTCCAGCATTTTGTGTGTATCACTCTGACCATAGACACTGTCTGACCTGCTGAGTTCCTCCAGCATTTTGTGTGTGTTACTCTGATCATAGACAATGTCTGACCTGTTGAGATCCACCAGCATTTTGTGTGTTACTCCGTCGGTAGCCACTGTCTGACCTGCTGAGTTCCTCCAGCATTTTCTGTGTGTCACTCCGACCATAGACACTGTCTGACCTTCTGAGTTCCTCCAGCATTTTGTGTGTGTTACTCTGACCATAGACACTGTCTGACCTGCTGAGTTATTCCAGCATTTTGTGTGTGTTACTCAGACCATAGACACTGTCTGACCTGCTGAGTTCCTCCAGCATTTTGTGTGTGTTACTCTGACCATAGACACTGTCTGACCTGTTGAGATCCACCAGCATTTTGTGTGTTACTCCGTCCGTAGACACTGTCTGACCTGCTGAGTTATTCCAGCATTTTGTGTGTGTTACTCTGTCCATAGACACTGTCTGAGCTGCTGAGTTCCTCCAGCATTTTGTGTGTGTTACTCTGTCCATAGACACTGTCTGACCTGCTGAGATCCACCAGCATTTTGTGTGTTACTCCGTCCGTAGACACTGTCTGACCTGCTGAGTTATTCCAGCATTTTGTGTGTGTTACTCTGTCCATAGACACTGTCTGAGCTGCTGAGTTCCTCCAGCATTTTGTGTGTGTTACTCTGACCATAGACACTGTCTAACCTGCTGAGTTATTCCAGCATTTTGTGTGTGTTACTCTGTCCGTAGGCACTGTCTGACCTTCTGAGTTCCTCCAGCATTCTGTCTGTGTTTCTCTGACCACAGCCACTGTCTGACCTGCTGAGTGCCTCCAGCATTCTGTGTGTGTTACTCCGTCCATAGACACTGTCTGACCTGCTGAGTTCCTCCAGCATTTTGTGTGTGTTACTCAGTCCATAGACACTGTCTGACCGGCTGAGTTATTCCAGCATTTTGTGTGTGTTACTCTATCCGTAGACACCGTCTGACCTGCACAGTTCCTCCAGCATTTTGTGTGAGTTACTCTGTATGTAGACACTGTCTGACCTGCTGAGATATTCCAGCATTTTGTGTGTGTTACTCTGTCCATAGACACAGTCTGACCTGCTGAGATCCTCCAGCATTTTGTGTGTGTAACTCTGTCCATAGACACTGTCTGACCTGCTGAGTGCCTCCAGCATTCTGTGTGTGTTACTCCGTCCATAGACACTGTCTGACCTGCTGAGTTCCTCCAGCATTTTGTGTGTGTTACTCCGTCCATAGACTGTCTGACCTGCTGAGTTCCTCCAGCATTTTGTGTGTGTTACTCTGTCCGTAGACACTGTCTGACCTGTGAGATCCACCAGCATTTTGTGTGTTACTCCGTCCGTAGACACTGTCTGACCTTCTGAGTTCCTCCAGCATTTTGTGTGTGTTACTCTGACCATGGACACAGTCTGACCTGTTGAGATCCACCAGCATTTTGAGTGTTACTCTGTCCGTAGACACTGTCTGACTGGCTGAGTTATTCCAGCATTGTGTGTGTGTTACTCTGAGCATAGACACTGTCTGACCTGCTGAGTTCCTCCAGCATTTTGTGTGTGTTACTCTGACCATAGACACTGTCTGTCCTGTAGAGATCCACCAGCATTTTGTGTGTTACTCTGTCCGTAGACACTGTTTGATCTGCTGAGTTATTCCAGCATTGTGTGTGTGTTACTCTGTCCATAGACACAGTCTGACCTGCTGAGTTCCTCCAGCATGTTGTGTGTGTAACTCTGTCCATAGGCACTGTCTGACCTGCTGAGTGCCTCCAGCATTCTGTGTGTGTTACTCCGTCCATAGACACTGTCTGTCCTGATGAGTTCCTCCAGCATTTTGTGTGTGTTACTCCGTCCATAGACACTGTCTGACCTGCTGAATTCCTCCAGCATTTTGTGTGTGTTACTCTGTCCGTAGACACTGTCTATCCTGCTGACTTATTCCAGCATTTTGTGTGTGTTACTCTGTCCATAGGTACTGTCTGACCTGCTAAGTTCCTCCAGCATTCTGTCTGTGTTACTCTGAACACAGCCACTGTCTGACCTGCTGAGTTCCTCCAGCATTTTGTGTGTGTCACTCTGACCATAGACACTTTCTGACCTGCTGAGTTCCTCCAGCATTTTGTGTGTGTTACTCTGACCATAGACACTGTCAGACCTGCTGAGTTATTCCAGCATTTTGTGTGTGTTACTCTATCCATAGACACTGTCTGACCTGCTGAGTTCCTCCAGCATTTTGTGTGTGTTACTCTGACCATAGACACTGTCTGACCTGTTGAAATCCACCAGCATTTTGAGTGTTACTCTGTCCGTAGACACTGTCCGACCTGCTGAGTTATTCCAGCATTGTGTGTGTGTTACTCTGACCATAGACACTGTCTGACCTGCTGAGTTATTCCAGCATTTTGTGCGTGTTACTCTGACCATAGACATTGTCTGACCTGCTGAGTTATTCCAGCATTTTGTGTGTGTTACTCTGACCATCGACACTGTCTGACCTGCTGTGTTCCTCCAGCATTTTGTGTGTGTTACTCTGTCCGTAGACACTGTCTGACCTGCTGAGTTATTCCAGCATGTAGTGTGTGTTACTCTGTCCATAGACACTGTCTCACCTGCTGAGTGCCTCCAGCATTTTGTGTGTGTTACTCTGACCATAGACACTGTCTGACCTGCTGAGTTATTCCAGCATTTTGTGTGTGTTACTCTGACCATAGACACTGTCTTACCTGTTGAGATCCAACAGCATTTTGTGTGTTACTCCGTCCGTAGACACTGTCTGACCTGCTGAGTTCCTCCAGCATTTTGTGTGTGTTACTCTGACCATAGACACTGTCTGACCTGCTGAGTTCCTCCAGCATTTTGTGTGTGTCACTCTGACCATAGACACTGTCTGACCTGCTGAGTTCCTCCAGCATTTTGTGTGTGTCACTCTGACCATAGACACTGTCTGACCTGCTGAGTTATTCTTGCATTTTGTGTGTGTTACTCTGACCATAGACACTGTCTGACCTGCTGAGTTATTCCAGCATTTTGTGTGTGTTACTCTGACCATAGACACTGTCTGACCTGCTGAGATCCTCAGGCATTTTGTGTGTGTTACTCTGTCCATAGACACTGTCTGACCTGCTGAGTTATT
Organism: Hypanus sabinus; assembly: GCF_030144855.1. Lineage (NCBI taxonomy): Eukaryota > Metazoa > Chordata > Chondrichthyes > Myliobatiformes > Dasyatidae > Hypanus > Hypanus sabinus. The sequence goes on from NW_026778925.1 coordinate 499,337, forward strand.
CCAGCATTTTGTGTGTGTTACTCTGACCATAGACACTGTCTGACCTGCTGAGTTCCTCCAGCATTTTCTGTGTGTTACTCTGACCACAGCCACTGTCTAACCTGCTGAGTTCCTCCAGCATTTTGTGTGTGTTACTCAGACCATAGACACTGTCTGACCTGCTGAGTTCCTCCAGCATTTTGTGTGTGTTACTCTGACCATAGACACTGTCTGACCTGTTGAGATCCACCAGCATTTTGTGTGTTACTCCGTCAGTAGACACTGTCTGACCTGCTGAGTTATTCCAGCATTTTGTGTGTGTAACTCTGTCCATAGACACTGTCTGAGCTGCTGAGTTCCTCCAGCATTTTGTGTGTGTTACTCTGTCCATAGACACTGTCTGACCTGCTGAGTTCCTCCAGCATTTTGTGTGTGTTACTCTGTCCATAGACACTGTCTGACCTGCTGAGTTATTCCAGCATTTTGTGTGTGTTACTCTGTCCATAGACACTGTCTGACCTGCTGAGTTATTCCAGCATTTTGTGTGTGTTACTCTATCCGTAGATACAGTCTGACCTGCACAGTTCCTCCAGCATTTTGTGTGTGTTACTCTGTACGTAGACACTGTCTGACCTGCTGAGATATTCCAGCATTTTGTGTGTGTTACTCTGTCCATAGTCACAGTCTGACCTGCTGAGTTCCTCCAGCATTTTGTGTGTGTTACTCTGTCCGTAGACACTGTCTAACCTGCTGAGTTATTCCAGCATTTTGTGTGTGTTACTCTGACCATAGAAACTGTCTGACCTGCTGAGTTCCTCCAGCATTTTGTGTGTGTTACTCTGACCATAGACACTGTCTGTCCTGTTGAGATCCACCAGCATTTTGTGTGTTACTCTGTCCGTAGACACTGTCTGATCTGCTGAGTTATTCCAGCATTGTGTGTGTGTTACTCTGACCATAGACACTGTCTGACCTGCTGAGTTCCTCCAGCATTTTGTGTGTGTTACTCTGTCCATAGACACTGTCTGAACTTCTGAGTTCCTCCAGCATTTTGTGTGTGTTACTCTGACCATAGACACTGTCTGACCTGCTGAGTTATTCCAGCATTTTGTGTGTGTTACTCAGACCATAGACACTGTCTGACCTGCAGAGTTCCTCCAGCATTTTGTGTGTGTTACTCTGACCATAGACACTGTCTGACCTGTTGAGATCCACCAGCATTTTGTGTGTAACTCCGTCCGTAGACACTGTCTGACCTGCTGAGTTATTCCAGCATTTTGTGTGTGTTACTCTGTCCATAGACACTCTGAGCTGCTGAGTTCCTCCAGCATTTTGTGTGTGTTACTCTGTCCATAGACACTGTCTGACCTGCTGAGTTCCTCCAGCATTTTGTGTGTGTTACTCTGACCATAGACACTGTCTAACCTGCTGAGTTATTCCAGCATTTTGTGTGTGTTACTCTGTCCGTAGACACTGTCTGACCTGCTGAGTTATTCCAGCATTTTGTGTGTGTTACTCTGTCCGTAGGCACTGTCTGACCTGCTGAGTTCCTCCAGCATTCTGTCTGTGTTACTCTGACCACAGCCACTGTCTGACCTGCTGAGTGCCTCCAGCATTCTGTGTGTGTTACTCCGTCCATAGACACTGTCTGACCGGCTGAGTTATTCCAGCATTTTGTGTGTGTTACTCTATCCGTAGACACCGTCTGACCTGCACAGTTCCTCCAGCATTTTGTGTGTGTTACTCTGTATGTAGACACTGTCTGACCTGCTGAGATATTCCAGCATTTTGTGTGTGTTACTCTGTCCATAGACACAGTCTTACCTGCTGAGATCCTCCAGCATTTTGTGTGTGTAACTCTGTCCATAGACACTGTCTGACCTGCTGAGTGCCTCCAGCATTCTGTGTGTGTTACTCCGTCCATAGACACTGTCTGACCTGCTGAGTTCCTCCAGCATTTTGTGTGCGTTACTCCGTCCATAGACTGTCTGACCTGCTGAGTTCCTCCAGCATTTTGTGTGTGTTACTCTGACCATGGACACTGTCTGACCTGTTGAGATCCGCCAGCATTTTGAGTGTTACTCTGTCCGTAGACACTGTCTGACCTGCTGAGTTCCTCCAGCATTTTGTGTGTGTTACTCTGACCATAGACACTGTCTGTCCTGCAGAGATCCACCAGCATTTTGTGTGTTACTCTGTCCGTAGACACTGTCTGATCTGCTGAGTTATTCCAGCATTGTGTGTGTGTAACTCTGACCATAGACACTGTCTGACCTGCTGAGTTCCTCCAGCATTTTGTGTGTGTTACTCTGACCATAGACACTGTCTGACCTGTTGAGATCCACCAGCATTTTGTGTGTTACTTCGTCCGTAGACACTATCTGACCTGCTGAGTTCCTCCAGCATTTTGTGTGTATCACTCTGACCATAGACACTGTCTGACCTGCTGAGTTCCTCCAGCATTTTGTGTGTGTTACTCTGATCATAGACAATGTCTGACCTGTTGAGATCCACCAGCATTTTGTGTGTTACTCCGTCGGTAGCCACTGTCTGACCTGCTGAGTTCCTCCAGCATTTTCTGTGTGTCACTCCGACCATAGACACTGTCTGACCTTCTGAGTTCCTCCAGCATTTTGTGTGTGTTACTCTGACCATAGACACTGTCTGACCTGCTGAGTTATTCCAGCATTTTGTGTGTGTTACTCTGTCCATAGACACTGTCTGACCTGCTGAGTTATTCCAGCATTTTGTGTGTGTTACTCTATCCGTAGATACAGTCTGACCTGCACAGTTCCTCCAGCATTTTGTGTGTGTTACTCTGTACGTAGACACTGTCTGACCTGCTGAGATATTCCAGCATTTTGTGTGTGTTACTCTGTCCATAGTCACAGTCTGACCTGCTGAGTTCCTCCAGCATTTTGTGTGTGTTACTCTGTCCGTAGACACTGTCTAACCTGCTGAGTTATTCCAGCATTTTGTGTGTGTTACTCTGACCATAGAAACTGTCTGACCTGCTGAGTTCCTCCAGCATTTTGTGTGTGTTACTCTGACCATAGACACTGTCTGTCCTGTTGAGATCCACCAGCATTTTGTGTGTTACTCTGTCCGTAGACACTGTCTGATCTGCTGAGTTATTCCAGCATTGTGTGTGTGTTACTCTGACCATAGACACTGTCTGACCTGCTGAGTTCCTCCAGCATTTTGTGTGTGTTACTCTGTCCATAGACACTGTCTGAACTTCTGAGTTCCTCCAGCATTTTGTGTGTGTTACTCTGACCATAGACACTGTCTGACCTGCTGAGTTATTCCAGCATTTTGTGTGTGTTACTCAGACCATAGACACTGTCTGACCTGCAGAGTTCCTCCAGCATTTTGTGTGTGTTACTCTGACCATAGACACTGTCTGACCTGTTGAGATCCACCAGCATTTTGTGTGTAACTCCGTCCGTAGACACTGTCTGACCTGCTGAGTTATTCCAGCATTTTGTGTGTGTTACTCTGTCCATAGACACTCTGAGCTGCTGAGTTCCTCCAGCATTTTGTGTGTGTTACTCTGTCCATAGACACTGTCTGACCTGCTGAGTTCCTCCAGCATTTTGTGTGTGTTACTCTGACCATAGACACTGTCTAACCTGCTGAGTTATTCCAGCATTTTGTGTGTGTTACTCTGTCCGTAGACACTGTCTGACCTGCTGAGTTATTCCAGCATTTTGTGTGTGTTACTCTGTCCGTAGGCACTGTCTGACCTGCTGAGTTCCTCCAGCATTCTGTCTGTGTTACTCTGACCACAGCCACTGTCTGACCTGCTGAGTGCCTCCAGCATTCTGTGTGTGTTACTCCGTCCATAGACACTGTCTGACCGGCTGAGTTATTCCAGCATTTTGTGTGTGTTACTCTATCCGTAGACACCGTCTGACCTGCACAGTTCCTCCAGCATTTTGTGTGTGTTACTCTGTATGTAGACACTGTCTGACCTGCTGAGATATTCCAGCATTTTGTGTGTGTTACTCTGTCCATAGACACAGTCTTACCTGCTGAGATCCTCCAGCATTTTGTGTGTGTAACTCTGTCCATAGACACTGTCTGACCTGCTGAGTGCCTCCAGCATTCTGTGTGTGTTACTCCGTCCATAGACACTGTCTGACCTGCTGAGTTCCTCCAGCATTTTGTGTGCGTTACTCCGTCCATAGACTGTCTGACCTGCTGAGTTCCTCCAGCATTTTGTGTGTGTTACTCTGACCATGGACACTGTCTGACCTGTTGAGATCCGCCAGCATTTTGAGTGTTACTCTGTCCGTAGACACTGTCTGACCTGCTGAGTTCCTCCAGCATTTTGTGTGTGTTACTCTGACCATAGACACTGTCTGTCCTGCAGAGATCCACCAGCATTTTGTGTGTTACTCTGTCCGTAGACACTGTCTGATCTGCTGAGTTATTCCAGCATTGTGTGTGTGTAACTCTGACCATAGACACTGTCTGACCTGCTGAGTTCCTCCAGCATTTTGTGTGTGTTACTCTGACCATAGACACTGTCTGACCTGTTGAGATCCACCAGCATTTTGTGTGTTACTTCGTCCGTAGACACTATCTGACCTGCTGAGTTCCTCCAGCATTTTGTGTGTATCACTCTGACCATAGACACTGTCTGACCTGCTGAGTTCCTCCAGCATTTTGTGTGTGTTACTCTGATCATAGACAATGTCTGACCTGTTGAGATCCACCAGCATTTTGTGTGTTACTCCGTCGGTAGCCACTGTCTGACCTGCTGAGTTCCTCCAGCATTTTCTGTGTGTCACTCCGACCATAGACACTGTCTGACCTTCTGAGTTCCTCCAGCATTTTGTGTGTGTTACTCTGACCATAGACACTGTCTGACCTGCTGAGTTATTCCAGCATTTTGTGTGTGTTACTCAGACCATAGACACTGTCTGACCTGCTGAGTTCCTCCAGCATTTTGTGTGTGTTACTCTGACCATAGACACTGTCTGACCTGTTGAGATCCACCAGCATTTTGTGTGTTACTCCGTCCGTAGACACTGTCTGACCTGCTGAGTTATTCCAGCATTTTGTGTGTGTTACTCTGTCCATAGACACTGTCTGAGCTGCTGAGTTCCTCCAGCATTTTGTGTGTGTTACTCTGTCCATAGACACTGTCTGACCTGCTGAGATCCACCAGCATTTTGTGTGTTACTCCGTCCGTAGTCACTGTCTGACCTGCTGAGTTATTCCAGCATTTTGTGTGTGTTACTCTGTCCATAGACACTGTCTGAGCTGCTGAGTTCCTCCAGCATTTTGTGTGTGTTACTCTGACCATAGACACTGTCTAACCTGCTGAGTTATTCCAGCATTTTGTGTGTGTTACTCTGTCCGTAGGCACTGTCTGACCTGCTGAGTTCCTCCAGCATTCTGTCTGTGTTTCTCTGACCACAGCCACTGTCTGACCTGCTGAGTGCCTCCAGCATTCTGTGTGTGTTACTCCGTCCATAGACACTGTCTGACCTGCTGTGTTCCTCCAGCATTTTGTGTGTGTTACTCCGTCCATAGACACTGTCTGACCGGCTGAGTTATTCCAGCATTTTGTGTGTGTTACTCTATCCGTAGACACCGTCTGACCTGCACAGATCCTCCAGCATTTTGTGTGTGTTACTCTGTATGTAGACACTGTCTGACCTGCTGAGATATTCCAGCATTTTGTGTGTGTTACTCTGTCCATAGACACAGTCTGACCTGCTGAGATCCTCCAGCATTTTGTGTGTGTAACTCTGTCCATAGACACTGTCTGACCTGCTGAGTGCCTCCAGCATTCTGTGTGTGTTACTCCGTCCATAGACACTGTCTGACCTGCTGAGTTCCTCCAGCATTTTGTGTGTGTTACTCCGTCCATAGACTGTCTGACCTGCTGAGTTCCTCCAGCATTTTGTGTGTGTTACTCTGTCCGTAGACACTGTCTGACCTGAGAGATCCACCAGCATTTTGTGTGTTACTCCGTCCGTAGACACTGTCTGACCTTCTGAGTTCCTCCAGCATTTTGTGTGTGTTACTCTGACCATGGACACTGTCTGACCTGTTGAGATCCACCAGCATTTTGAGTGTTACTCTGTCCGTAGACATTGTCTGATCTGCTGAGTTATTCCAGCATTGTGTGTGTGTTACTCTGACCATAGACACTGTCTGACCTGTTGAGATCCACCAGCATTTTGTGTGTTACTCTGTCCGTAGACACTGTCTGACCTGCTGAGTTCCTCCAGCATTTTGTGTGTGTTACGCTGACCATAGACACTGTCTGACCTGTTGAGATCCACCAGCATTTTGTGTGTTACTTCGTCCGTAGACACTATCTGACCTGCTGAGTTCCTCCAGCATTTTGTGTGTATTACTCTGTCCATAGACACTGTCTGACCTGCTGAGTTATTCCAGCATTTTGTGTGTGTTACTCAGACCATAGACACTGTCTGAACTTCTGAGTTCCTCCAGCATTTTGTGTGTGTTACTCTGACCATAGACTCTGTCTGACCTGCTGTTATTCCAGCATTTTGTGTGTGTTACTCAGACCATAGGCACTGTCTGACCTGCTGAGTTCCTCCAGCATTTTGTGTGTGTTAATCTGACCATAGACACTGTCTGACCTGTTGAGATCCACCAGCATTTTGTGTGTTACTCCGTCCGTAGACACTGTCTGACCTGCTGAGTTATTCCAGCATTTTGTGTGTGTTACTCTGTCCATAGACACTGTCTGAGCTGCTGAGTTCCTCCAGCATTTTGTGTGTGTTACTCTGACCATAGACACTGTCTAACCTGCTGAGTTATTCCAGCATTTTGTGTGTGTTACTCTGTCCGTAGGCACTGTCTGACCTGCTGAGTTCCTCCAGCATTCTGTCTGTGTTTCTCTGACCACAGCCACTGTCTGACCTGCTGAGTGCCTCCAGCATTCTGTGTGTGTTACTCCGTCCATAGACACTGTCTGACCTGCTGTGTTCCTCCAGCATTTTGTGTGTGTTACTCCGTCCATAGACACTGTCTGACCGGCTGAGTTATTCCAGCATTTTGTGTGTGTTACTCTATCCGTAGACACCGTCTGACCTGCACAGATCCTCCAGCATTTTGTGTGTGTTACTCTGTATGTAGACACTGTCTGACCTGCTGAGATATTCCAGCATTTTGTGTGTGTTACTCTGTCCATAGACACAGTCTGACCTGCTGAGATCCTCCAGCATTTTGTGTGTGTAACTCTGTCCATAGACACTGTCTGACCTGCTGAGTGCCTCCAGCATTCTGTGTGTGTTACTCCGTCCATAGACACTGTCTGACCTGCTGAGTTCCTCCAGCATTTTGTGTGTGTTACTCCGTCCATAGACTGTCTGACCTGCTGAGTTCCTCCAGCATTTTGTGTGTGTTACTCTGTCCGTAGACACTGTCTGACCTGAGAGATCCACCAGCATTTTGTGTGTTACTCCGTCCGTAGACACTGTCTGACCTTCTGAGTTCCTCCAGCATTTTGTGTGTGTTACTCTGACCATGGACACTGTCTGACCTGTTGAGATCCACCAGCATTTTGAGTGTTACTCTGTCCGTAGACATTGTCTGATCTGCTGAGTTATTCCAGCATTGTGTGTGTGTTACTCTGACCATAGACACTGTCTGACCTGTTGAGATCCACCAGCATTTTGTGTGTTACTCTGTCCGTAGACACTGTCTGACCTGCTGAGTTCCTCCAGCATTTTGTGTGTGTTACGCTGACCATAGACACTGTCTGACCTGTTGAGATCCACCAGCATTTTGTGTGTTACTTCGTCCGTAGACACTATCTGACCTGCTGAGTTCCTCCAGCATTTTGTGTGTATTACTCTGTCCATAGACACTGTCTGACCTGCTGAGTTATTCCAGCATTTTGTGTGTGTTACTCAGACCATAGACACTGTCTGAACTTCTGAGTTCCTCCAGCATTTTGTGTGTGTTACTCTGACCATAGACTCTGTCTGACCTGCTGTTATTCCAGCATTTTGTGTGTGTTACTCAGACCATAGGCACTGTCTGACCTGCTGAGTTCCTCCAGCATTTTGTGTGTGTTAATCTGACCATAGACACTGTCTGACCTGTTGAGATCCACCAGCATTTTGTGTGTTACTCCGTCCGTAGACACTGTCTGACCTGCTGAGTTATTCCAGCATTTTGTGTGTGTTACTCTGTCCATAGACACTGTCTGAGCTGCTGAGTTCCTCCAGCATTTTGTGTGTGTTACTCTGTCCATAGACACTGTCTGACCTGCTGAATTCCTCCAGCATTTTGTGTGTGTTACTCTGACCATAGACACTGTCTAACCTGCTGAGTTATTCCAGCATTTTGTGTGTGTTACTCTGTCCGTAGACACTGTCTGACCTGCTGAGTTATTCCAGCATTTTGTCTGTGTTACTCTGTCCATAGACACTGTCTGACCTGCTGAGTGCCTCCAGCATTCTGTGTGTGTTACTCCGTCCATAGACACTGTCTGACCTGCTGAGTTCCTCCAGCATTTTGTGTGTGTTACTCCGTCCATAAACACTGTCTGACCTGCTGAGTTATTCCAGCATTTTGTGTGTGTTACTCTATCCGTAGACACTGTCTGACCTGCACAGTTCCTCCAGCATTCTGTGTGTGTTACTCTGTGCGTAGACACTGTCTGACCTGCTGAGATATTCCAGCATTATGTGTGTGTTACTCTGTCCATAGACACAGTCTGACCTGCTGAGTTCCTCCAGCATTTTGTGTGTGTAACTCTGTCCATAGACACTGTCTGACCTGCTGAGTGCCTCCAGCATTCTGTTTGTGTTACTCCGTCCATAGTCACTGTCTGACCTGCTGAGTTCCTCCAGCATTTTGTGTGTGTTACTCCGTCCATAGACTGTCTGACCTGCTGAGTTCCTCCAGCATTTTGTGTGTGTTACTCTGTCCGTAGACACTGTCTGACCTGCTGAATGCCTCCAGCATTCTGTGTGTGTTACTCCGTCCATAGACACTGTCTGTCCTGCTGAGTTCCTCCAGCATTTTGTGTGTGTTACTCCGTCCATGGACACTGTCTGACCTGCTGAGTTCCTCCAGCATTTTGTGTGTGTTACTCTGTCCGTAGACACTGTCTAACCTGCTGAGTTATTCCAGCATTTTGTGCGTGTTACTCTGTCCGTAGGCACAGTCTGACCTGCTGAGTTCCTCCAGCATTCTGTCTGTGTTACTCTGACCACAGCCACTGTCTGACCTGCTGAGTTCCTCCAGCATTTTGTCTGTGTTACTCTGACCAGAGACACTGTCTGACCTGCTGAGTTCCTCCACCATTTTGAGAGTGTTACTCTGTCGATAGACACTGTCTGACCTGCTGAGTTCCTCCAGCATTTTGTGTGTGTTACTCTGTCCATAGACACTGTCTGACCTGCTGAGTTCCTCCAGCATTTTGTGTGTGTTACTCTGACCATAGACACTGTCTGAGCTGCAGAGTTCTTCCAGCATTTTGTGTGTGTTACTCTGTCCATAGACACTGTCTGACCTGCTGAGTTCCTCCAGCATTTTCTGTGTGTTACTCTGACCATAGACACTGTCTGACCTGTTGAGATCCACCAGCATTTTGTGTGTTACTCCGTCCGTAGACACTGTCTGACCTGCTGAGTTCCTCCAGCATTTTGTGTGTGTTACTCTGACCATAGACACTGTCTGAGCTGCTGAGTTCCTCCAGCATTTTGTGTGTGTTACTCTGTCCATAGACACTGTCTGAGCTGCTGAGTTCCTCCAGCATTTTGTGTGTGTTACTCTGTCCATAGACACTGTCTGACCTGCTGAATTCCTCCAGCATTTTGTGTGTGTTACTCTGACCATAGACACTGTCTAACCTGCTGAGTTATTCCAGCATTTTGTGTGTGTTACTCTGTCCGTAGACACTGTCTGACCTGCTGAGTTATTCCAGCATTTTGTCTGTGTTACTCTGTCCATAGACACTGTCTGACCTGCTGAGTGCCTCCAGCATTCTGTGTGTGTTACTCCGTCCATAGACACTGTCTGACCTGCTGAGTTCCTCCAGCATTTTGTGTGTGTTACTCCGTCCATAAACACTGTCTGACCTGCTGAGTTATTCCAGCATTTTGTGTGTGTTACTCTATCCGTAGACACTGTCTGACCTGCACAGTTCCTCCAGCATTCTGTGTGTGTTACTCTGTGCGTAGACACTGTCTGACCTGCTGAGATATTCCAGCATTATGTGTGTGTTACTCTGTCCATAGACACAGTCTGACCTGCTGAGTTCCTCCAGCATTTTGTGTGTGTAACTCTGTCCATAGACACTGTCTGACCTGCTGAGTGCCTCCAGCATTCTGTTTGTGTTACTCCGTCCATAGTCACTGTCTGACCTGCTGAGTTCCTCCAGCATTTTGTGTGTGTTACTCCGTCCATAGACTGTCTGACCTGCTGAGTTCCTCCAGCATTTTGTGTGTGTTACTCTGTCCGTAGACACTGTCTGACCTGCTGAATGCCTCCAGCATTCTGTGTGTGTTACTCCGTCCATAGACACTGTCTGTCCTGCTGAGTTCCTCCAGCATTTTGTGTGTGTTACTCCGTCCATGGACACTGTCTGACCTGCTGAGTTCCTCCAGCATTTTGTGTGTGTTACTCTGTCCGTAGACACTGTCTAACCTGCTGAGTTATTCCAGCATTTTGTGCGTGTTACTCTGTCCGTAGGCACAGTCTGACCTGCTGAGTTCCTCCAGCATTCTGTCTGTGTTACTCTGACCACAGCCACTGTCTGACCTGCTGAGTTCCTCCAGCATTTTGTCTGTGTTACTCTGACCAGAGACACTGTCTGACCTGCTGAGTTCCTCCACCATTTTGAGAGTGTTACTCTGTCGATAGACACTGTCTGACCTGCTGAGTTCCTCCAGCATTTTGTGTGTGTTACTCTGTCCATAGACACTGTCTGACCTGCTGAGTTCCTCCAGCATTTTGTGTGTGTTACTCTGACCATAGACACTGTCTGAGCTGCAGAGTTCTTCCAGCATTTTGTGTGTGTTACTCTGTCCATAGACACTGTCTGACCTGCTGAGTTCCTCCAGCATTTTCTGTGTGTTACTCTGACCATAGACACTGTCTGACCTGTTGAGATCCACCAGCATTTTGTGTGTTACTCCGTCCGTAGACACTGTCTGACCTGCTGAGTTCCTCCAGCATTTTGTGTGTGTTACTCTGACCATAGACACTGTCTGAGCTGCTGAGTTCCTCCAGCATTTTGTGTGTGTTACTCTGTCCATAGACACTGTCTGACCTGCTGAGTTCCTCCAGCATTTTGTGTGTGTCACTCTGACCATAGACACTGTCTGACCTGCTGAGTTCCTCCAGCATTTTGTGTGTGTTACTCTGACCACAGACACTGTCTGACCTGCTAAGTTCCTCCAGCATTTTGTGTGTGTTACACTGACCACAGACACTGTCTGACCTGCTGAGTTCCTCCAGCATTTTGTCTGTGTCACTCTGACCACAGACACTGTCTGACCTGCTGAGTTCCTCCAGCATTTTGTGTGTGTTACTCTGTCCGTAGACACTGTCTGACCTGCTGTGTTCCTACAGCATTTTGTGTGTGTTACTCTGTCCGTAGACACTGTCTGACCTGCTGAGTTCCTCCAGCATTTTGTGTGTGTTACTCTGTCCGTAGACACTGTCTAACCTGCTGAGTTATTCCAGCATTTTGTGCGTGTTACTCTGTCCGTAGGCACAGTCTGACCTGCTGAGTTCCTCCAGCATTCTGTCTGTGTTACTCTGACCACAGCCACTGTCTGACCTGCTGAGTTATTCCAGCATTTTGTGTGTGTTACTCTATCCGTAGACACCGTCTGACCTGCACAGTTCCTCCAGCATTTTGTGTGTGTTACTCTGTATGTAGACACTGTCTGACCTGCTGAGATATTCCAGCATTTTGTGTGTGTTACTCTGTCCATAGACACAGTCTGACCTGCTGAGATCCTCCAGCATTTTGTGTGTGTAACTCTGTCCATAGACACTGTCTGACCTGCTGAGTGCCTCCAGCATTCTGTGTGTGTTACTCCGTCCATAGACACTGTCTGACCTGCTGAGTTCCTCCAGCATTTTGTGTGTGTTACACTGACCACAGACACTGTCTGACCTGCTGAGTTCCTCCAGCATTTTGTCTGTGTCACTCTGACCACAGACACTGTCTGACCTGCTAAGTTCCTCCAGCATTTTGTGTGTGTTACACTGACCACAGACACTGTCTGACCTGCTGAGATCCTCCAGCATTTTGTCTGTGTCACTCTGACCACAGACACTGTCTGACCTGCTGAGTTCCTCCAGCATTTTGTGTGTGTTACTCTGTCCGTAGACACTGTCTGACCTGCTGTGTTCCTACAGCATTTTGTGTGTGTTACTCTGTCCGTAGACACTGTTTGACCTGCTGAGTTCCTCCCGCATTTTGTGTATGTTACTGCGACCATAGACACTGTCTGACCTGCTGAGTTCCTCCAGCATTTTGTGTGTGTTACTCCGTCCATAGACTGTCTGACCTGCTGAGTTCCTCCAGCATTTTCTGTGTGTTACTCTGTCCTTAGACACTGTCTGACCTGCTGAATGCCTCCAGCATTCTGTGTGTGTTACTCCGTCCATAGACACTGTCTGTCCTGCTGAGTTCCTCCAGCATTTTGTGTGTGTTACTCCGTCCATAGACACTGTCTGACCTGCTGAGTTCCTCCAGCATTTTGTGTGTGTTACTCTGTCCGTAGACACTGTCTAACCTGCTGAGTTATTCCAGCATTTTGTGTGTGTTACTCTGTCCGTAGGCACTGTCTGACCTGCTGAGTTCCTCCAGCATTCTGTCTGTGTTACTCTGACCACAGCCACTGTCTGACCTGCTGAGTGCCTCCAGCATTCTGTGTGTGTTACTCCGTCCATAGACACTGTCTGACCTGCTGAGTTCCTCCAGCATTTTGTGTGTGTTACTCCGTCCATAGACACTGTCTGACCTGCTGAGTTATTCCAGCATTTTGTGTGTGTTACTCTATCCGTAGACACTGTCTGACCTGCACAGTTCCTCCAGCATTTTGTGTGTGTTACTCTGTACGTAGACACTGTCTGACCTGCTGAGATATTCCAGCATTTTGTGTGTGTTACTCTGTCCATAGACACAGTCTGACCTGCTGAGTTCCTCCAGCATTTTGTGTGTGTAACTCTGTCCATAGACACTGTCTGACCTGCTGAGTGCCTCCAGCATTCTGTGTGTGTTACTCCGTCCATAGTCACAGTCTGACCTGCTGAGTTCCTCGAGCATTTTGTGTGTGTTACTCCGTCCATAGACTGTCTGACCTGCTGAGTTCCTCCAGCATTTTGTGTGTGTTACTCTGTCCGTAGACACTGTCTGACCTGCTGAATGCCTCCAGCATTCTGTGTGTGTTACTCCGTCCATAGACACTGTCTGTCCTGCTGAGTTCCTCCAGCATTTTGTGTGTGTTACTCCGTCCATGGACACTGTCTGACCTGCTGAGTTCCTCCAGCATTTTGTGTGTGTTACTCTGTCCGTAGACACTGTCTAACCTGCTGAGTTATTCCAGCATTTTGTCTGTGTTACTCTGTCCGTAGGCACTGTCTGACCTGCTGAGTTCCTCCAGCATTCTGTCTGTGTTACTCTGACCACAGCCACTGTCTGACCTGCTGAGTTCCTCCAGCATTTTGTCTGTGTTACTCTGACCAGAGACACTGTCTGACCTGCTGAGTTCCTCCAGCATTTTGAGAGTGTTACTCTGTCCATAGACACTGTCTGACCTGCTGAGTTCCTCCAGCATTTTGTGTGTGTTACTCTGTCCATAGACACTGTCTGACCTGCTGAGTTCCTCCAGCATTTTGTGTGTGTTACTCTGACCATAGACACTGTCTGAGCTGCAGAGTTCTTCCAGCATTTTGTGTGTGTTACTCTGTCCATAGATACTGTCTGACCTGCTGAGTTCCTCCAGCATTTTCTGTGTGTTACTCTGACCATAGACACTGTCTGACCTGTTGAGATCCACCAGCATTTTGTGTGTTACTCCGTCCGTAGACACTGTCTGACCTGCTGAGTTCCTCCAGCATTTTCTGTGTGTTACTCTGACCATAGACACTGTCTGAGCTGCTGAGTTCCTCCAGCATTTTGTGTGTGTTACTCTGTCCATAGACACTGTCTGACCTGCTGAGTTCCTCCAGCATTTTGTGTGTGTTACTCTGACCATAGACACTGTCTGAGCTGCAGAGGTTTCCAGCATTTTGTGTGTGTTACTCTGTGTATAGACACTGTCTGACCTGCTGAGTTCCTCCAGCAATTTGTGTTTGTCACTCTGACCATAGACACTGTCTGACCTGCTGAGTTCCTCCAGCATTTTGTGTGTGTTACTCTGACCACACACACTGTCTGACCTGCTAAGTTCCTTCAGCATTTTGTGTGTGTTACACTGACCACAGACACTGTCTGACCTGCTGAGTTCCTCCAGCATTTTGTCTGTGTCACTCTGACCACAGACACTGTCTGACCTGCTGAGTTCCTCCAGCATTTTGTGTGTGTCACTCTGACCATAGACACTGTCTGACCTGCTGAGTTCCTCCAGCATTTTGTGTGTGTTACTCTGACCACAGACACTGTCTGACCTGCTAAGTTCCTCCAGCATTTTGTGTGTGTTACACTGACCACAGACACTGTCTGACCTGCTGAGTTCCTCCAGCATTTTGTCTGTGTCACTCTGACCACAGACACTGTCTGACCTGCTGAGTTCCTCCAGCATTTTGTGTGTGTTACTCTGTCCGTAGACACTGTCTGACCTGCTGTGTTCCTACGGCATTTTGTGTGTGTTACTCTGTCCGTAGACACTGTTTGACCTGCTGAGTTCCTCCAGCATTTTGTGTGTGTTACTGCGACCATAGACACTGTCTGACCTGCTGAGTTCCTCCAGCATTTTGTGTGTGTTACTCCGTCCATAGACTGTCTGACCTGCTGAGTTCCTCCAGCATTTTGTGTGTGTTACTCTGTCCTTAGACACTGTCTGACCTGCTGAATGCCTCCAGCATTCTGTGTGTGTTACTCCGTCCATAGACACTGTCTGTCCTGCTGAGTTCCTCCAGCATTTTGTGTGTGTTACTCCGTCCATAGACACTGTCTGACCTGCTGAGTTCCTCCAGCATTTTGTGTGTGTTACTCTGTCCGTAGACACTGTCTAACCTGCTGAGTTATTCCAGCATTTTGTGTGTGTTACTCTGTCCGTAGGCACTGTCTGACCTGCTGAGTTCCTCCAGCATTCTGTCTGTGTTACTCTGACCACAGCCACTGCCTGACCTGCTGAGTGCCTCCAGCATTCTGTGTGTGTTACTCCGTCCATAGACACTGTCTGACCTGCTGAGTTCCTCCAGCATTTTGTGTGTGTTACTCCGTCCATAGACACTGTCTGACCGGCTGAGTTATTCCAGCATTTTGTGTGTGTTACTCTATCCGTAGACACCGTCTGACCTGCACAGTTCCTCCAGCATTTTGTGTGTGTTACTCTGTATGTAGACACTGTCTGACCTGCTGAGATCCTCCAGCATTTTGTGTGTGTAACTCTGTCCATAGACACTGTCTGACCTGCTGAGTGCCTCCAGCATTTTGTGTGTGTTACACTGACCACAGATACTGTCTGACCTGCTGAGTTCCTCCAGCATTTTGTCTGTGTCACTCTGACCACAGACACTGTCTGACCTGCTGAGTTCCTCCAGCATTTTGTGTGTGTTACTCTGTCCGTAGACACTGTCTGACCTGCTGTTCCTACAGCATTTTGTGTGTGTTACTCTGTCCGTAGACACTGTTTGACCTGCTGAGTTCCTCCAGCATTTTGTGTGTGTTACTGCGACCATAGACACTGTCTGACCTGCTGAGTTCCTCCAGCATTTTGTGTGTGTTACTCCGTCCATAGACTGTCTGACCTGCTGAGTTCCTCCAGCATTTTGTGTGTGTAACTCTGTCCTTAGACACTGTCTGACCTGCTGAATGCCTCCAGCATTCTGTCTGTGTTACTCCGTCCATAGACACTGTCTGTCCTGCTGAGTTCCTATAGCATTTTGTGTGTGTTACTCCGTCCATAGACACTGTCTGACCTGCTGAGTTCCTCCAGCATTTTGTGTGTGTTACTCTGTCCGTAGACACTGTCTAACCTGCTGAGTTCCTCCAGCATTCTGTCTGTGTTACTCTGACCACAGCCACTGTCTGACCTGCTGAGTGCCTCCAGCATTCTGTGTGTGTTACTCCGTCCATAGACACTGTCTGACCTGCTGAGTTCCTCCAGCATTTTGTGTGTGTTACTCCGTCCATAGACACTGTCTGACCGGCTGAGTTATTCCAGCATTTTGTGTGTGTTACTCTATCCGTAGACACCGTCTGACCTGCACAGTTCCTCCAGCATTTTGTGTGTGTTACTCTGTATGTAGACACTGTCTGACCTGCTGAGATATTCCAGCATTTTGTGTGTGTTACTCTGTCCATAGACACAGTCTGACCTGCTGAGATCCTCCAGCATTTTGTGTGTGTAACTCTGTCCATAGACACTGTCTGACCTGCTGAGTGCCTCCAGCATTCTGTGTGTGTTACTCCGTCCATAGACACTGTCTGACCTATTGAGTTCCTCAAGCATTTTGTGTGTGTTACTCCGTCCATAGACTGTCTGACCTGCTGAGTTCCTCCAGCATTTTGTGTGTGTTACTCTGTCCGTAGACACTGTCTGACCTGTGAGATCCACCAGCATTTTGTGTGTTACTCCGTCCGTAGACACTGTCTGACCTTCTGAGTTCCTCCAGCATTTTGTGTGTGTTACTCTGACCATAGACACTGTCTGTCCTGTAGAGATCCACCAGCATTTTGTGTGTTACTCTGTCCGTAGACACTGTCTGATCTGCTGAGTTATTCCAGCATTGTGTGTGTGTTACTCTGACCATAGACACTGTCTGACCTGCTGAGTTCCTCCAGCATTTTGTGTGTGTTACTCTGACCATAGACACTGTCTGACCTGTTGAGATCCACCAGCATTTTGTGTGTGTTACTCTGACCATAGACACTGTCTGACCTGCTGAGTTCCTCCAGCATTTTGTGTGTGTTACTCTGACCATAGACACTGTCTGACCTGCTGAGTTATTCCAGCATTTTGTGTGTGTTACTCTGACCATAGACACTGTCTGACCTGCTGAGTTCCTCCAGCATTTTGTGTGTGTTACTCCGTCCATGGACACTGTCTGACCTGCTGAGTTCCTCCAGCATTTTGTGTGTGTTACTCTGTCCGTAGACACTGTCTAACCTGCTGAGTTATTCCAGCATTTTGTGTGTGTTACTCTGTCCGTAGGCACTGTCTGACCTGCTGAGTTCCTCCAGCATTTTGTCTGTGTTACTCTGACCAGAGACACTGTCTGACCTGCTGAGTTCCTCCAGCATTTTGAGAGTGTTACTCTGTCCATAGACACTGTCTGACCTGCTGAGTTCCTCCAGCATTTTGTGTGTGTTACTCTGTCCATAGACACTGTCTGACCTGCTGAGTTCCTACAGCATTTTGTGTGTGTTACTCTGACCATAGACACTGTCTGAGCTGCAGAGTTCTTCCAGCATTTTGTGTGTGTTACTCTGTCCATAGACACTGTCTGACCTGCTGAGTTCCTCCAGCATTTTCTGTGTGTTACTCTGACCATAGACTCTGTCTGACCTGTTGAGATCCACCAGCATTTTGTGTGTTACTCCGTCCGTAGACACTGTCTGACCTGCTGAGTTCCTCCAGCATTTTGTGTGTGTTACTCTGACCATAGACACTGTCTGAGCTGCTGAGTTCCTCCAGCATTTTGTGTGTGTTACTCTGTCCATAGACACTGTCTGACCTGCTGAGTTCCTCCAGCATTTTGTGTGTGTTACTCTGACCATAGACACTGTCTGAGCTGCAGAGGTTTCCAGCATTTTGTGTGTGTTACTCTGTGTATAGACACTGTATGACCTGCTGAGTTCCTCCAGCAATTTGTGTTTGTCACTCTGACCATAGACACTGTCTGACCTGCTGAGTTCCTCCAGCATTTTGTGTGTGTTACTCTGACCACACACACTGTCTGACCTGCTAAGTTCCTCCAGCATTTTGTGTGTGTTACACTGACCACAGACACTGTCTGACCTGCTGAGTTCCTCCAGCATTTTGTGTGTGTTACTCTGTCCGTAGACACTGTCTAACCTGCTGAGTTATTCCAGCACTTTGTGTGTGTTACTCTGTCCGTAGGCACTGTCTGACCTGCTGAGTTCCTCCAGCATTCTGTCTGTGTTACTCTGACCACAGCCACTGTCTGACCTGCTGAGTGCCTCCAGCATTCTGTGTGTGTTACTCCGTCCATAGACACTGTCTGACCTGCTGAGTTCCTCCAGCATTTTGTGTGTGTTACTCCGTCCATAGACACTGTCTGACCTGCTGAGTTATTCCAGCATTTTGTGTGTGTTACTCTATCCGTAGACACTGTCTGACCTGCACAGTTCCTCCAGCATTTTGTGTGTGTTACTCTGTACGTAGACACTGTCTGACCTGCTGAGATATTCCAGCATTTTGTGTGTGTTACTCTGTCCATAGACACAGTCTGACCTGCTGAGTTCCTCCAGCATTTTGTGTGTGTAACTCTGTCCATAGACACTGTCTGACCTGCTGAGTGCCTCCAGCATTCTGTGTGTGTTACTCCGTCCATAGTCACTGTCTGACCTGCTGAGTTCCTCGAGCATTTTGTGTGTGTTACTCCGTCCATAGACTGTCTGACCTGCTGAGTTCCTCCAGCATTTTGTGTGTGTTACTCTGTCCGTAGACACTGTCTGACCTGCTGAATGCCTCCAGCATTCTGTGTGTGTTACTCCGTCCGTAGGCACTGTCTGACCTGCTGAGTTCCTCCAGCATTTTGTCTGTGTCACTCTGACCACAGACACTGTCTGACCTGCTGAGTTCCTCCAGCATTTTGTGTGTGTTACTCTGACCACACACACTGTCTGACCTGCTAAGTTCCTTCAGCATTTTGTGTGTGTTACACTGACCACAGACACTGTCTGACCTGCTGAGTTCCTCCAGCATTTTGTCTGTGTCACTCTGACCACAGACACTGTCTGACCTGCTGAGTTCCTCCAGCATTTTGTGTGTGTTACTCTGACCACAGACACTGTCTGACCTGCTAAGTTCCTCCAGCATTTTGTGTGTGTTACACTGACCACAGACACTGTCTGACCTGCTGAGTTCCTCCAGCATTTTGTCTGTGTCACTCTGACCACAGACACTGTCTGACCTGCTGAGTTCCTCCAGCATTTTGTGTGTGTTACTCTGTCCGTAGACACTGTCTGACCTGCTGTGTTCCTACGGCATTTTGTGTGTGTTACTCTGTCCGTAGACACTGTTTGACCTGCTGAGTTCCTCCAGCATTTTGTGTGTGTTACTGCGACCATAGACACTGTCTGACCTGCTGAGTTCCTCCAGCATTTTGTGTGTGTTACTCCGTCCATAGACTGTCTGACCTGCTGAGTTCCTCCAGCATTTTGTGTGTGTTACTCTGTCCTTAGACACTGTCTGACCTGCTGAATGCCTCCAGCATTCTGTGTGTGTTACTCCGTCCATAGACACTGTCTGTCCTGCTGAGTTCCTCCAGCATTTTGTGTGTGTTACTCCGTCCATAGACACTGTCTGACCTGCTGAGTTCCTCCAGCATTTTGTGTGTGTTACTCTGTCCGTAGACACTGTCTAACCTGCTGAGTTATTCCAGCATTTTGTGTGTGTTACTCTGT
Organism: Hypanus sabinus; assembly: GCF_030144855.1. Taxonomy (NCBI): domain Eukaryota; kingdom Metazoa; phylum Chordata; class Chondrichthyes; order Myliobatiformes; family Dasyatidae; genus Hypanus; species Hypanus sabinus. Next base: position 519,096 of record NW_026778925.1, read on the forward strand.
CCGTAGGCACTGTCTGACCTGCTGAGTTCCTCCAGCACTCTGTCTGTGTTACTCTGACCACAGCCACTGCCTGACCTGCTGAGTGCCTCCAGCATTCTGTGTGTGTTACTCCGTCCATAGACACTGTCTGACCTGCTGAGTTCCTCCAGCATTTTGTGTGTGTTACTCCGTCCATAGACACTGTCTGACCGGCTGAGTTATTCCAGCATTTTGTGTGTGTTACTCTATCCGTAGACACCGTCTGACCTGCACAGTTCCTCCAGCATTTTGTGTGTGTTACTCTGTATGTAGACACTGTCTGACCTGCTGAGATCCTCCAGCATTTTGTGTGTGTAACTCTGTCCATAGACACTGTGTGACCTGCTGAGTGCCTCCAGCATTTTGTGTGTGTTACACTGACCACAGATACTGTCTGACCTGCTGAGTTCCTCCAGCATTTTGTCTGTGTCACTCTGACCACAGACACTGTCTGACCTGCTGAGTTCCTCCAGCATTTTGTGTGTGTTACTCTGTCCGTAGACACTGTCTGACCTGCTGTTCCTACAGCATTTTGTGTGTGTTACTCTGTCCGTAGACACTGTTTGACCTGCTGAGTTCCTCCAGCATTTTGTGTGTGTTACTGCGACCATAGACACTGTCTGACCTGCTGAGTTCCTCCAGCATTTTGTGTGTGTTACTCCGTCCATAGACTGTCTGACCTGCTGAGTTCCTCCAGCATTTTGTGTGTGTAACTCTGTCCTTAGACACTGTCTGACCTGCTGAATGCCTCCAGCATTCTGTCTGTGTTACTCCGTCCATAGACACTGTCTGTCCTGCTGAGTTCCTATAGCATTTTGTGTGTGTTACTCCGTCCATAGACACTGTCTGACCTGCTGAGTTCCTCCAGCATTTTGTGTGTGTTACTCTGTCCGTAGACACTGTCTAACCTGCTGAGTTCCTCCAGCATTCTGTCTGTGTTACTCTGACCACAGCCACTGTCTGACCTGCTGAGTGCCTCCAGCATTCTGTGTGTGTTACTCCGTCCATAGACACTGTCTGACCTGCTGAGTTCCTCCAGCATTTTGTGTGTGTTACTCCGTCCATAGACACTGTCTGACCGGCTGAGTTATTCCAGCATTTTGTGTGTGTTACTCTATCCGTAGACACCGTCTGACCTGCACAGTTCCTCCAGCATTTTGTGTGTGTTACTCTGTATGTAGACACTGTCTGACCTGCTGAGATATTCCAGCATTTTGTGTGTGTTACTCTGTCCATAGACACAGTCTGACCTGCTGAGATCCTCCAGCATTTTGTGTGTGTAACTCTGTCCATAGACACTGTCTGACCTGCTGAGTGCCTCCAGCATTCTGTGTGTGTTACTCCGTCCATAGACACTGTCTGACCTATTGAGTTCCTCAAGCATTTTGTGTGTGTTACTCCGTCCATAGACTGTCTGACCTGCTGAGTTCCTCCAGCATTTTGTGTGTGTTACTCTGTCCGTAGACACTGTCTGACCTGTGAGATCCACCAGCATTTTGTGTGTTACTCCGTCCGTAGACACTGTCTGACCTTCTGAGTTCCTCCAGCATTTTGTGTGTGTTACTCTGACCATAGACACTGTCTGTCCTGTAGAGATCCACCAGCATTTTGTGTGTTACTCTGTCCGTAGACACTGTCTGATCTGCTGAGTTATTCCAGCATTGTGTGTGTGTTACTCTGACCATAGACACTGTCTGACCTGCTGAGTTCCTCCAGCATTTTGTGTGTGTTACTCTGACCATAGACACTGTCTGACCTGTTGAGATCCACCAGCATTTTGTGTGTGTTACTCTGACCATAGACACTGTCTGACCTGCTGAGTTCCTCCAGCATTTTGTGTGTGTTACTCTGACCATAGACACTGTCTGACCTGCTGAGTTATTCCAGCATTTTGTGTGTGTTACTCTGACCATAGACACTGTCTGACCTGCTGAGTTCCTCCAGCATTTTGTGTGTGTTACTCCGTCCATGGACACTGTCTGACCTGCTGAGTTCCTCCAGCATTTTGTGTGTGTTACTCTGTCCGTAGACACTGTCTAACCTGCTGAGTTATTCCAGCATTTTGTGTGTGTTACTCTGTCCGTAGGCACTGTCTGACCTGCTGAGTTCCTCCAGCATTTTGTCTGTGTTACTCTGACCAGAGACACTGTCTGACCTGCTGAGTTCCTCCAGCATTTTGAGAGTGTTACTCTGTCCATAGACACTGTCTGACCTGCTGAGTTCCTCCAGCATTTTGTGTGTGTTACTCTGTCCATAGACACTGTCTGACCTGCTGAGTTCCTACAGCATTTTGTGTGTGTTACTCTGACCATAGACACTGTCTGAGCTGCAGAGTTCTTCCAGCATTTTGTGTGTGTTACTCTGTCCATAGACACTGTCTGACCTGCTGAGTTCCTCCAGCATTTTCTGTGTGTTACTCTGACCATAGACTCTGTCTGACCTGTTGAGATCCACCAGCATTTTGTGTGTTACTCCGTCCGTAGACACTGTCTGACCTGCTGAGTTCCTCCAGCATTTTGTGTGTGTTACTCTGACCATAGACACTGTCTGAGCTGCTGAGTTCCTCCAGCATTTTGTGTGTGTTACTCTGTCCATAGACACTGTCTGACCTGCTGAGTTCCTCCAGCATTTTGTGTGTGTTACTCTGACCATAGACACTGTCTGAGCTGCAGAGGTTTCCAGCATTTTGTGTGTGTTACTCTGTGTATAGACACTGTATGACCTGCTGAGTTCCTCCAGCAATTTGTGTTTGTCACTCTGACCATAGACACTGTCTGACCTGCTGAGTTCCTCCAGCATTTTGTGTGTGTTACTCTGACCACACACACTGTCTGACCTGCTAAGTTCCTCCAGCATTTTGTGTGTGTTACACTGACCACAGACACTGTCTGACCTGCTGAGTTCCTCCAGCATTTTGTGTGTGTTACTCTGTCCGTAGACACTGTCTAACCTGCTGAGTTATTCCAGCACTTTGTGTGTGTTACTCTGTCCGTAGGCACTGTCTGACCTGCTGAGTTCCTCCAGCATTCTGTCTGTGTTACTCTGACCACAGCCACTGTCTGACCTGCTGAGTGCCTCCAGCATTCTGTGTGTGTTACTCCGTCCATAGACACTGTCTGACCTGCTGAGTTCCTCCAGCATTTTGTGTGTGTTACTCCGTCCATAGACACTGTCTGACCTGCTGAGTTATTCCAGCATTTTGTGTGTGTTACTCTATCCGTAGACACTGTCTGACCTGCACAGTTCCTCCAGCATTTTGTGTGTGTTACTCTGTACGTAGACACTGTCTGACCTGCTGAGATATTCCAGCATTTTGTGTGTGTTACTCTGTCCATAGACACAGTCTGACCTGCTGAGTTCCTCCAGCATTTTGTGTGTGTAACTCTGTCCATAGACACTGTCTGACCTGCTGAGTGCCTCCAGCATTCTGTGTGTGTTACTCCGTCCATAGTCACTGTCTGACCTGCTGAGTTCCTCGAGCATTTTGTGTGTGTTACTCCGTCCATAGACTGTCTGACCTGCTGAGTTCCTCCAGCATTTTGTGTGTGTTACTCTGTCCGTAGACACTGTCTGACCTGCTGAATGCCTCCAGCATTCTGTGTGTGTTACTCCGTCCATAGACACTGTCTGTCCTGCTGAGTTCCTCCAGCATTTTGTGTGTGTTACTCCGTCCATGGACACTGTCTGACCTGCTGAGTTCCTCCAGCATTTTGTGTGTGTTACTCTGTCCGTAGACACTGTCTAACCTGCTGAGTTATTCCAGCATTTTGTCTGTGTTACTCTGTCCGTAGGCACTGTCTGACCTGCTGAGTTCCTCCAGCATTCTGTCTGTGTTACTCTGACCACAGCCACTGTCGGACCTGCTGAGTTCCTCCAGCATTTTGTCTGTGTTACTCTGACCAGAGACACTGTCTGACCTGCTGAGTTCCTCCAGCATTTTGTGTGTGTTACTCTGTCCATAGACACTGTCTGACCTGCTGAGTTCCTCCAGCATTTTGTGTGTGTTACTCTGACCATAGACACTGTCTGAGCTGCAGAGTTCTTCCAGCATTTTGTGTGTGTTACTCTGTCCATAGATACTGTCTGACCTGCTGAGTTCCTCCAGCATTTTCTGTGTGTTACTCTGACCATAGACACTGTCTGACCTGTTGAGATCAACCAGCATTTTGTGTGTTACTCCGTCCGTAGACACTGTCTGACCTGCTGAGTTCCTCCAGCATTTTCTGTGTGTTACTCTGACCATAGACACTGTCTGAGCTGCTGAGTTCCTCCAGCATTTTGTGTGTGTTACTCTGTCCATAGACACTGTCTGACCTGCTGAGTTCCTCCAGCATTTTGTGTGTGTTACTCTGACCATAGACACTGTCTGAGCTGCAGAGGTTTCCAGCATTTTGTGTGTGTTACTCTGTGTATAGACACTGTCTGACCTGCTGAGTTCCTCCAGCAATTTGTGTTTGTCACTCTGACCATAGACACTGTCTGACCTGCTGAGTTCCTCCAGCATTTTGTGTGTGTTACTCTGACCACAGACACTGTCTGACCTGCTAAGTTCCTCCAGCATTTTGTGTGTGTTACACTGACCACAGACACTGTCTGACCTGCTGAGTTCCTCCAGCATTTTGTCTGTGTCACTCTGACCACAGACACTGTCTGACCTGCTGAGTTCCTCCAGCATTTTGTGTGTGTTACTCTGTCCATAGACACTGTCTGACCTGCTGTGTTCCTACGGCATTTTGTGTGTGTTACTCTGTCCGTAGACACTGTTTGACCTGCTGAGTTCCTCCAGCATTTTGTGTGTGTTACTGCGACCATAGACACTGTCTGACCTGCTGAGTTCCTCCAGCATTTTGTGTGTGTTACTCCGTCCATAGACTGTCTGACCTGCTGAGTTCCTCCAGCATTTTGTGTGTGTTACTCTGTCCTTAGACACTGTCTGACCTGCTGAATGCCTCCAGCATTCTGTGTGTGTTACTCCGTCCATAGACACTGTCTAACCTGCTGAGTTATTCCAGCATTTTGTGTGTGTTACTCTGTCCGTAGGCACTGTCTGACCTGCTGAGTTCCTCCAGCATTCTGTCTGTGTTACTCTGACCACAGCCACTGCCTGACCTGCTGAGTGCCTCCCGCATTCTGTGTGTGTTACTCCGTCCATAGACACTGTCTGACCTGCTGAGTTCCTCCAGCATTTTGTGTGTGTTACTCCGTCCATAGACACTGTCTGACCGGCTGAGTTATTCCAGCATTTTGTTTGTGTTACTCTATCCGTAGACACCGTCTGACCTGCACAGTTCCTCCAGCATTTTGTGTGTGTTACTCTGTATGTAGACACTGTCTGACCTGCTGAGATCCTCCAGCATTTTGTGTGTGTAACTCTGTCCATAGACACTGTCTGACCTGCTGAGTGCCTCCAGCATTCTGTGTGTGTTACTCCGTCCATAGACACTGTCTGACCTGCTGAGTTACTCCAGCATTTTGTGTGTGTTACTCTGACCACAGACACTGTCTGACCTGCTGAGTTCCTCCAGCATTTTGTCTGTGTCACTCTGACCACAGACACTGTCTGACCTGCTAAGTTCCTCCAGCATTTTGTGTGTGTTACACTGACCACAGATACTGTCTGACCTGCTGAGTTCCTCCAGCATTTTGTCTGTGTCACTCTGACCACAGACACTGTCTGACCTGCTGAGTTCCTCCAGCATTTTGTGTGTGTTACTCTGTCCGTAGACACTGTCTGACCTGCTGTTCCTACAGCATTTTGTGTGTGTTACTCTGTCCGTAGACACTGTTTGACCTGCTGAGTTCCTCCAGCATTTTGTGTGTGTTACTGCGACCATAGACACTGTCTGACCTGCTGAGTTCCTCCAGCATTTTGTGTGTGTTACTCCGTCCATAGACTGTCTGACCTGCTGAGTTCCTCCAGCATTTTGTGTGTGTAACTCTGTCCTTAGACACTGTCTGACCTGCTGAATGCCTCCAGCATTCTGTCTGTGTTACTCCGTCCATAGACACTGTCTGTCCTGCTGAGTTCCTATAGCATTTTGTGTGTGTTACTCCGTCCATAGACACTGTCTGACCTGCTGAGTTCCTCCAGCATTTTGTGTGTGTTACTCTGTCCGTAGACACTGTCTAACCTGCTGAGTTCCTCCAGCATTCTGTCTGTGTTACTCTGACCACAGCCACTGTGTGACCTGCTGAGTGCCTCCAGCATTCTGTGTGTGTTACTCCGTCCATAGACACTGTCTGACCTGCTGAGTTCCTCCAGCATTTTGTGTGTGTTACTCCGTCCATAGACACTGTCTGACCGGCTGAGTTATTCCAGCATTTTGTGTGTGTTACTCTATCCGTAGACACCGTCTGACCTGCACAGTTCCTCCAGCATTTTGTGTGTGTTACTCTGTATGTAGACACTGTCTGACCTGCTGAGATATTCCAGCATTTTGTGTGTGTTACTCTGTCCATAGACACAGTCTGACCTGCTGAGATCCTCCAGCATTTTGTGTGTGTAACTCTGTCCATAGACACTGTCTGACCTGCTGAGTGCCTCCAGCATTCTGTGTGTGTTACTCCGTCCATAGACACTGTCTGACCTATTGAGTTCCTCAAGCATTTTGTGTGTGTTACTCCGTCCATAGACTGTCTGACCTGCTGAGTTCCTCCAGCATTTTGTGTGTGTTACTCTGTCCGTAGACACTGTCTGACCTGTGAGATCCACCAGCATTTTGTGTGTTACTCCGTCCGTAGACACTGTCTGACCTTCTGAGTTCCTCCAGCATTTTGTGTGTGTTACTCTGACCATAGACACTGTCTGTCCTGTAGAGATCCACCAGCATTTTGTGTGTTACTCTGTCCATAGACACTGTCTGACCTGCTGAGTTCCTCCAGCATTTTGTGTGTGTTACTCTGACCATAGACACTGTCTGAGCTGCAGAGGTTTCCAGCATTTTGTGTGTGTTACTCTGTGTATAGACACTGTCTGACCTGCTGAGTTCCTCCAGCAATTTGTGTTTGTCACTCTGACCATAGACACTGTCTGACCTGCTGAGTTCCTCCAGCATTTTGTGTGTGTTACTCTGACCACACACACTGTCTGACCTGCTAAGTTCCTTCAGCATTTTGTGTGTGTTACACTGACCACAGACACTGTCTGACCTGCTGAGTTCCTCCAGCATTTTGTCTGTGTCACTCTGACCACAGACACTGTCTGACCTGCTGAGTTCCTCCAGCATTTTGTGTGTGTCACTCTGACCATAGACACTGTCTGACCTGCTGAGTTCCTCCAGCATTTTGTGTGTGTTACTCTGACCACAGACACTGTCTGACCTGCTAAGTTCCTCCAACATTTTGTGTGTGTTACACTGACCACAGACACTGTCTGACCTGCTGAGTTCCTCCAGCATTTTGTCTGTGTCACTCTGACCACAGACACTGTCTGACCTGCTGAGTTCCTCCAGCATTTTGTGTGTGTTACTCTGTCCGTAGACACTGTCTGACCTGCTGTGTTCCTACGGCATTTTGTGTGTGTTACTCTGTCCGTAGACACTGTTTGACCTGCTGAGTTCCTACAGCATTTTGTGTGTGTTACTCTGTCCGTAGACACTGTCTAACCTGCTGAGTTATTCCAGCATTTTGTGTGTGTTACTCTGTCCGTAGACACTGTCTGACCTGTGAGATCCACCAGCATTTTGTGTGTTACTCCGTCCGTAGACACTGTCTGACCTTCTGAGTTCCTCCAGCATTTTGTGTGTGTTACTCTGACCATAGACACTGTCTGTCCTGTAGAGATCCACCAGCATTTTGTGTGTGTTACTCCGTCCATAGACACTGTCTGACCTGCTGAGTTCCTCCAGCATTTTGTGTGTGTTACTCTGTCCGTAGACACTGTCTAACCTGCTGAGTTATTCCAGCATTTTGTGTGTGTTACTCTGTCCGTAGGCACTGTCTGACCTGCTGAGCTCCAGCATTCTGTCTGTGTTACTCTGACCACAGCCACTGCCTGACCTGCTGAGTGCCTCCAGCATTCTGTGTGTGTTACTCCGTCCATAGACACTGTCTGACCTGCTGAGTTCCTCCAGCATTTTGTGTGTGTTACTCCGTCCATAGACACTGTCTGACCGGCTGAGTTATTCCAGCATTTTGTGTGTGTTACTCTATCCGTAGACACCGTCTGACCTGCACAGTTCCTCCAGCATTTTGTGTGTGTTACTCTGTATGTAGACACTGTCTGACCTGCTGAGATCCTCCAGCATTTTGTGTGTGTAACTCTGTCCATAGACACTGTCTGACCTGCTGAGTGCCTCCAGCATTCTGTGTGTGTTACTCCGTCCATAGACACTGTCTGACCTGCTGAGTTACTCCAGCATTTTGTGTGTGTTACACTGACCACAGACACTGTCTGACCTGCTGAGTTCCTCCAGCATTTTGTCTGTGTCACTCTGACCACAGACACTGTCTGACCTGCTAAGTTCCTCCAGCATTTTGTGTGTGTTACACTGACCACAGATACTGTCTGACCTGCTGAGTTCCTCCAGCATTTTGTCTGTGTCACTCTGACCACAGACACTGTCTGACCTGCTGAGTTCCTCCAGCATTTTGTGTGTGTTACTCTGTCCGTAGACACTGTCTGACCTGCTGTTCCTACAGCATTTTGTGTGTGTTACTCTGTCCGTAGACACTGTTTGACCTGCTGAGTTCCTCCAGCATTTTGTGTGTGTTACTGCGACCATAGACACTGTCTGACCTGCTGAGTTCCTCCAGCATTTTGTGTGTGTTACTCCGTCCATAGACTGTCTGACCTGCTGAGTTCCTCCAGCATTTTGTGTGTGTAACTCTGTCCTTAGACACTGTCTGACCTGCTGAATGCCTCCAGCATTCTGTCTGTGTTACTCCGTCCATAGACACTGTCTGTCCTGCTGAGTTCCTATAGCATTTTGTGTGTGTTACTCCGTCCATAGACACTGTCTGACCTGCTGAGTTCCTCCAGCATTTTGTGTGTGTTACTCTGTCCGTAGACACTGTCTAACCTGCTGAGTTCCTCCAGCATTCTGTCTGTGTTACTCTGACCACAGCCACTGTCTGACCTGCTGAGTGCCTCCAGCATTCTGTGTGTGTTACTCCGTCCATAGACACTGTCTGACCTGCTGAGTTCCTCCAGCATTTTGTGTGTGTTACTCCGTCCATAGACACTGTCTGACCGGCTGAGTTATTCCAGCATTTTGTGTGTGTTACTCTATCCGTAGACACCGTCTGACCTGCACAGTTCCTCCAGCATTTTGTGTGTGTTACTCTGTATGTAGACACTGTCTGACCTGCTGAGATATTCCAGCATTTTGTGTGTGTTACTCTGTCCATAGACACAGTCTGACCTGCTGAGATCCTCCAGCATTTTGTGTGTGTAACTCTGTCCATAGACACTGTCTGACCTGCTGAGTGCCTCCAGCATTCTGTGTGTGTTACTCCGTCCATAGACACTGTCTGACCTATTGAGTTCCTCAAGCATTTTGTGTGTGTTACTCCGTCCATAGACTGTCTGACCTGCTGAGTTCCTCCAGCATTTTGTGTGTGTTACTCTGTCCGTAGACACTGTCTGACCTGTGAGATCCACCAGCATTTTGTGTGTTACTCCGTCCGTAGACACTGTCTGACCTTCTGAGTTCCTCCAGCATTTTGTGTGTGTTACTCTGACCATAGACACTGTCTGTCCTGTAGAGATCCACCAGCATTTTGTGTGTTACTCTGTCCATAGACACTGTCTGACCTGCTGAGTTCCTCCAGCATTTTGTGTGTGTTACTCTGACCATAGACACTGTCTGAGCTGCAGAGGTTTCCAGCATTTTGTGTGTGTTACTCTGTGTATAGACACTGTCTGACCTGCTGAGTTCCTCCAGCAATTTGTGTTTGTCACTCTGACCATAGACACTGTCTGACCTGCTGAGTTCCTCCAGCATTTTGTGTGTGTTACTCTGACCACACACACTGTCTGACCTGCTAAGTTCCTTCAGCATTTTGTGTGTGTCACTCTGACCACAGACACTGTCTGACCTGCTGAGTTCCTCCAGCATTTTGTGTGTGTCACTCTGACCATAGACACTGTCTGACCTGCTGAGTTCCTCCAGCATTTTGTGTGTGTTACTCTGACCACAGACACTGTCTGACCTGCTAAGTTCCTCCAGCATTTTGTGTGTGTTACACTGACCACAGACACTGTCTGACCTGCTGAGTTCCTCCAGCATTTTGTCTGTGTCACTCTGACCACAGACACTGTCTGACCTGCTGAGTTCCTCCAGCATTTTGTGTGTGTTACTCTGTCCGTAGACACTGTCTGACCTGCTGTGTTCCTACGGCATTTTGTGTGTGTTACTCTGTCCGTAGACACTGTTTGACCTGCTGAGTTCCTCCAGCATTTTGTGTGTGTTACTGCGACCATAGACACTGTCTGACCTGCTGAGTTCCTCCAGCATTTTGTGTGTGTTACTCCGTCCATAGACTGTCTGACCTGCTGAGTTCCTCCAGCATTTTGTGTGTGTTACTCTGTCCATAGACACTGTCTGACCTGCTGAATGCCTCCAGCATTCTGTGTGTGTTACTCCGTCCATAGACACTGTCTGTCCTGCTGAGTTCCTCCAGCATTTTGTGTGTGTTACTCCGTCCATAGACACTGTCTGACCTGCTGAGTTCCTCCAGCATTTTGTGTGTGTTACTCTGTCCGTAGACACTGTCTAACCTGCTGAGTTATTCCAGCATTTTGTGTGTGTTACTCTGTCCGTAGGCACTGTCTGACCTGCTGAGTTCCTCCAGCATTCTGTCTGTGTTACTCTGACCACAGCCACTGCCTGACCTGCTGAGTGCCTCCAGCATTCTGTGTGTGTTACTCCGTCCATAGACACTGTCTGACCTGCTGAGTTCCTCCAGCATTTTGTGTGTGTTACTCCGTCCATAGACACTGTCTGACCGGCTGAGTTATTCCAGCATTTTGTGTGTGTTACTCTATCCGTAGACACCGTCTGACCTGCACAGTTCCTCCAGCATTTTGTGTGTGTTACTCTGTATGTAGACACTGTCTGACCTGCTGAGATCCTCCAGCATTTTGTGTGTGTAACTCTGTCCATAGACACTGTCTGACCTGCTGAGTGCCTCCAGCATTCTGTGTGTGTTACTCCGTCCATAGACACTGTCTGACCTGCTGAGTTACTCCAGCATTTTGTGTGTGTTACACTGACCACAGACACTGTCTGACCTGCTGAGTTCCTCCAGCATTTTGTCTGTGTCACTCTGACCACAGACACTGTCTGACCTGCTAAGTTCCTCCAGCATTTTGTGTGTGTTACACTGACCACAGATACTGTCTGACCTGCTGAGTTCCTCCAGCATTTTGTCTGTGTCACTCTGATCATAGACACTGTCTGACCTGCTGTGTTCCTACAGCATTTTGTGTGTGTTACTCTGTCCGTAGACACTGTCTGACCTGCTGAGTTCCTACAGCATTTTGTGTGTGTTACTCTGTCCGTAGACACTGTCTGACCTGCTGTGTTCCTACAGCATTTTGTGTGTGTTACTCTGTCCGTAGACACTGTCTGACCTGCTGTGTTCCTCCAGCATTTTGAGTGTGTTACTCTGACCACAGACACTGTCTGACCTGCTGAGTTCCTCCAGCATTTTGTGTGTGTAACTCTGTCCATAGACACTGTCTGACCTGCTGAGTGCCTCCAGCATTCTGTGTGTGTTACTCCGTCCATAGACACTGTCTGACCTGCTGAGTTACTCCAGCATTTTGTGTGTGTTACACTGACCACAGACACTGTCTGACCTGCTGAGTTCCTCCAGCATTTTGTCTGTGTCACTCTGACCACAGACACTGTCTGACCTGCTAAGTTCCTCCAGCATTTTGTGTGTGTTACACTGACCACAGATACTGTCTGACCTGCTGAGTTCCTCCAGCATTTTGTCTGTGTAACTCTGTCCATAGACACTGTCTGACCTGCTGAGTGCCTCCAGCATTCTGTGTGTGTTACTCCGTCCATAGACACTGTCTGACCTGCTGAGTTACTCCAGCATTTTGTGTGTGTTACACTGACCACAGACACTGTCTGACCTGCTGAGTTCCTCCAGCATTTTGTCTGTGTCACTCTGACCACAGACACTGTCTGACCTGCTAAGTTCCTCCAGCATTTTGTGTGTGTTACACTGACCACAGATACTGTCTGACCTGCTGAGTTCCTCCAGCATTTTGTCTGTGTCACTCTGATCATAGACACTGTCTGACCTGCTGTGTTCCTACAGCATTTTGTGTGTGTTACTCTGTCCGTAGACACTGTCTGACCTGCTGAGTTCCTACAGCATTTTGTGTGTGTTACTCTGTCCGTAGACACTGTCTGACCTGCTGTGTTCCTACAGCATTTTGTGTGTGTTACTCTGTCCGTAGACACTGTCTGACCTGCTGTGTTCCTCCAGCATTTTGAGTGTGTTACTCTGACCACAGACACTGTCTGACCTGCTGAGTTCCTCCAGCATTTTGTGTGTGTTACTCTGTCCGTAGACACTGTCTGACCTGCTGTTCCTACAGCATTTTGTGTGTGTTACTCTGTCCGTAGACACTGTTTGACCTGCTGAGTTCCTCCAGCATTTTGTGTGTGTTTCTGCGACCATAGACACTGTCTGACCTGCTGAGTTCCTCCAGCATTTTGTGTGTGTTACTCCGTCCATAGACTGTCTGACCTGCTGAGTTCCTCCAGCATTTTGTGTGTGTAACTCTGTCCTTAGACACTGTCTGACCTGCTGAATGCCTCCAGCATTCTGTCTGTGTTACTCCGTCCATAGACACTGTCTGTCCTGCTGAGTTCCTATAGCATTTTGTGTGTGTTACTCCGTCCATAGACACTGTCTGACCAGCTGAGTTCCTCCAGCATTTTGTGTGTGTTACTCTGTCCGTAGACACTGTCTAACCTGCTGAGTTCCTCCAGCATTCTGTCTGTGTTACTCTGACCACAGCCACTGTCTGACCTGCTGAGTGCCTCCAGCATTCTGTGTGTGTTACTCCGTCCATAGACACTGTCTGACCTGCTGAGTTCCTCCAGCATTTTGTGTGTGTTACTCCGTCCATAGACACTGTCTGACCGGCTGAGTTATTCCAGCATTTTGTGTGTGTTACTCTATCCGTAGACACCGTCTGACCTGCACAGTTCCTCCAGCATTTTGTGTGTGTTACTCTGTATGTAGACACTGTCTGACCTGCTGAGATATTCCAGCATTTTGTGTGTGTTACTCTGTCCATAGACACAGTCTGACCTGCTGAGATCCTCCAGCATTTTGTGTGTGTAACTCTGTCCATAGACACTGTCTGACCTGCTGAGTGCCTCCAGCATTCTGTGTGTGTTACTCCGTCCATAGACACTGTCTGACCTATTGAGTTCCTCAAGCATTTTGTGTGTGTTACTCCGTCCATAGACTGTCTGACCTGCTGAGTTCCTCCAGCATTTTGTGTGTGTTACTCTGTCCGTAGACACTGTCTGACCTGTGAGATCCACCAGCATTTTGTGTGTTACTCCGTCCGTAGACACTGTCTGACCTTCTGAGTTCCTCCAGCATTTTGTGTGTGTTACTCTGACCATAGACACTGTCTGTCCTGTAGAGATCCACCAGCATTTTGTGTGTTACTCTGTCCGTAGACACTGTCTGATCTGCTGAGTTATTCCAGCATTGTGTGTGTGTTACTCTGACCATAGACACTGTCTGACCTGCTGAGTTCCTCCAGCATTGTGTGTGTGTTACTCTGACCATAGACACTGTCTGACCTGCTGAGTTCCTCCAGCATTTTGTGTGTGTTACTCTGACCATAGACACTGTCTGACCTGCTGAGTTATTCCAGCATTTTGTGTGTGTTACTCTGACCATAGACACTGTCTGACCTGCTGAGTTCCTCCAGCATTTTGTGTGTGTTACTCCGTCCATGGACACTGTCTGACCTGCTGAGTTCCTCCAGCATTTTGTGTGTGTTACTCTGTCCGTAGACACTGTCTAACCTGCTGAGTTATTCCAGCATTTTGTGTGTGTTACTCTGTCCGTAGGCACTGTCTGACCTGCTGAGTTCCTCCAGCATTCTGTCTGTGTTACTCTGACCACAGCCACTGTCTGACCTGCTGAGTTCCTCCAGCATTTTGTCTGTGTTACTCTGACCAGAGACACTGTCTGACCTGCTGAGTTCCTCCAGCATTTTGAGAGTGTTACTCTGTCCATAGACACTGTCTGACCTGCTGAGTTCCTCCAGCATTTTGTGTGTGTTACTCTGTCCATAGACACTGTCTGACCTGCTGAGTTCCTCCAGCATTTTGTGTGTGTTACTCTGACCATAGACACTGTCTGAGCTGCAGAGTTCTTCCAGCATTTTGTGTGTGTTACTCTGTCCATAGACACTGTCTGACCTGCTGAGTTCCTCCAGCATTTTCTGTGTGTTACTCTGACCATAGACTCTGTCTGACCTGTTGAGATCCACCAGCATTTTGTGTGTTACTCCGTCCGTAGACACTGTCTGACCTGCTGAGTTCCTCCAGCATTTTGTGTGTGTTACTCTGACCATAGACACTGTCTGAGCTGCTGAGTTCCTCCAGCATTTTGTGTGTGTTACTCTGTCCATAGACACTGTCTGACCTGCTGAGTTCCTCCAGCATTTTGTGTGTGTTACTCTGACCATAGACACTGTCTGAGCTGCAGAGGTTTCCAGCATTTTGTGTGTGTTACTCTGTGTATAGACACTGTATGACCTGCTGAGTTCCTCCAGCAATTTGTGTTTGTCACTCTGACCATAGACACTGTCTGACCTGCTGAGTTCCTCCAGCATTTTGTGTGTGTTACTCTGACCACACACACTGTCTGACCTGCTAAGTTCCTCCAGCATTTTGTGTGTGTTACACTGACCACAGACACTGTCTGACCTGCTGAGTTCCTCCAGCATTTTGTCTGTGTCACTCTGACCACAGACACTGTCTGACCTGCTGAGTTCCTCCAGCATTTTGTGTGTGTCACTCTGACCATAGACACTGTCTGATCCTGCTGAGTTCCTCCAGCATTTTGTGTTTGTCACTCTGACCATAGACACTGTCTGACCTGCTGAGTTCCTCCAGCATTTTGTCTGTGTCACTCTGACCACAGACACTGTCTGACCTGCTGAGCTCCTCCAGCATTTTGTGTGTGTTACTCTGTCCGTAGACACTGTCTGACCTGCTGTGTTCCTACGGCATTTTGTGTGTGTTACTCTGTCCGTAGACACTGTTTGACCTGCTGAGTTCCTCCAGCATTTTGTGTGTGTTACTGCGACCATAGACACTGTCTGACCTGCTGAGTTCCTCCAGCATTTTGTGTGTGTTACTCCGTCCATAGACTGTCTGACCTGCTGAGTTCCTCCAGCATTTTGTGTGTGTTACTCTGTCCATAGACACTGTCTGTCCTGCTGAGTTCCTCCAGCATTTTGTGTGTGTTACTCCGTCCATAGACACTGTCTGACCTGCTGAGTTCCTCCAGCATTTTGTGTGTGTTACTCTGTCCGTAGACACTGTCTAACCTGCTGAGTTATTCCAGCATTTTGTGTGTGTTACTCTGTCCGTAGGCACTGTCTGACCTGCTGAGTTCCTCCAGCATTCTGTCTGTGTTACTCTGACCACAGCCACTGTCTGACCTGCTGAGTGCCTCCAGCATTCTGTGTGTGTTACTCCGTCCATAGACACTGTCTGACCGGCTGAGTTATTCCAGCATTTTGTGTGTGTTACTCTATCCGTAGACACCGTCTGACCTGCACAGTTCCTCCAGCATTTTGTGTGTGTTACTCTGTATGTAGACACTGTCTGACCTGCTGAGATATTCCAGCATTTTGTGTGTGTTACTCTGTCCATAGACACAGTCTGACCTGCTGAGATCCTCCAGCATTTTGTGTGTGTAACTCTGTCCATAGACACTGTCTGACCTGCTGAGTGCCTCCAGCATTCTGTGTGTGTTACTCCGTCCATAGACACTGTCTGACCTGCTGAGTTACTCCAGCATTTTGTGTGTGTTACACTGACCACAGACACTGTCTGACCTGCTGAGTTCCTCCAGCATTTTGTCTGTGTCACTCTGACCACAGACACTGTCTGACCTGCTAAGTTCCTCGAGCATTTTGTGTGTGTTACACTGACCACAGATACTGTCTGACCTGCTGAGTTCCTCCAGCATTTTGTCTGTGTCACTCTGACCACAGACACTGTCTGACCTGCTGAGTTCCTCCAGCATTTTGTGTGTGTTACTCTGTCCGTAGACACTGTCTGACCTGCTGTGTTCCTACAGCATTTTGTGTGTGTTACTCTGTCCGTAGACACTGTTTGACCTGCTGAGTTCCTCCAGCATTTTGTGTGTGTTACTGCGACCATAGACACTGTCTGACCTGCTGAGTTCCTCCAGCATTTTGTGTGTGTTACTCCGTCCATAGACTGTCTGACCTGCTGAGTTCCTCCAGCATTTTGTGTGTGTTACTCTGTCCTTAGACACTGTCTGACCTGCTGAATGCCTCCAGCATTCTGTCTGTGTTACTCCGTCCATAGACACTGTCTGTCCTGCTGAGTTCCTATAGCATTTTGTGTGTGTTACTCCGTCCATAGACACTGTCTGACCTGCTGAGTTCCTCCAGCATTTTGTGTGTGTTAATCTGTCCGTAGACACTGTCTAACCTGCTGAGTTATTCCAGCATTTTGTGTGTGTTACTCTGTCCGTAGGCACTGTCTGACCTGCTGAGTTCCTCCAGCATTCTGTCTGTGTTACTCTGACCACAGCCACTGTCTGACCTGCTGAGTGCCTCCAGCATTCTGTGTGTGTTACTCCGTCCATAGACACTGTCTGACCTGCTGAGTGCCTCCAGCATTTTGTGTGTGTTACTCTATCCGTAGACACCGTCTGACCTGCACAGTTCCTCCAGCATTTTGTGTGTGTTACTCTGTATGTAGACACTGTCTGACCTGCTGAGATATTCCAGCATTTTGTGTGTGTTACTCTGTCCATTGACACAGTCTGACCTGCTGAGATCCTCCAGCATTTTGTGTGTTACTCCGTCCGTAGACACTGTCTGACCTTCTGAGTTCCTCCAGCATTTTGTGTGTGTTACTCTGACCATGGACACTGTCTGACCTGTTGAGATCCACCAGCATTTTGAGTGTTACTCTGTCCGTAGACACTGTCTGACCTGCTGAGTTATTCCAGCATTGTGTGTGTGTTACTCTGAGCATAGACACTGTCTGACCTGCTGAGTTCCTCCAGCATTTTGTGTGTGTTACTCTGACCATAGACACTGTCTGTCCTGTAGAGATCCACCAGCATTTTGTGTTTTACTCTGTCCGTAGACACTGTCTGATCTGCTGAGTTATTCCAGCATTGTGTGTGTGTTACTCTGACCATAGACACTGTCTGACCTGCTGAGTTCCTCCAGCATTTTGTGTGTGTTACTCTGACCATAGACACTGTCTGACCTGTTGAGATCCACCAGCATTTTGTGTGTGTTACTCTGACCATAGACACTGTCTGACCTGTTGAGATCCACCAGAATTTTGTGTGTTACTCCGTCCGTAGACACTGTCTGACCTGCTGAGTTCCTCCAGCATTTTGTGTGTGTCACACTGACCATAGACACTGTCTGACCTGCTGAGTTCCTCCAGCATTTTGTGTGTGTTACTCTGACCACAGATACTGTCTGACCTGCTAATTTCCTCCAGCATTTTGTGTGTGTTACCCTGACCACAGACACTGTCTGACCTGCTGAGTTCCTCCAGCATTTTGTCTGTGTCACTCTAACCACAGACACTGTCTGAGCTGCTGAGTTCCTCCAGCATTTTGTGTGTGTTACTCTGTCCGTAGACACTGTCTGACCTGCTAGGTTGCTCCAGCATTTTGTGTGTGTTACTCTGTCCGTAGACACTGTCTGACCTGCTGAGTTCTTCCAGCATTTTGTGTGTGTTACTCTGTCCGTAGACACTGTTTGACCTGCTGAGTTCCTCCAGCATTTTGTGTTTGTTACTCTGTCCATAGACACTGTCTGACCTGCTGAGTTCCTCCAGCATTTTGTGTGTGTTACTCTGACCATAGACAGTGTCTGACCTGCTGAGTTCCTCCAGCATTTTGTGTGTTACCTTGTCCGTAGACACTGTCTAACCTGCTGAGTTCATCCACATTTTGTGTGTGTTACTCCGTCTATAGACACTGTCTGACCTGCTGAGTTCCTCCAGCATTTTGTGTGTGTTACTGCGACCATAGACACTGTCTGACCTGCTGAGTTCCTCCAGCATTTTATGTGTGTTACTCTGACCATAGACACTGTCTGACCTGCTGAGTTATTCCAGCAATTTGTGTGTGTTACTCTGACCATAGACACTGTCTGACCTGTTGAGATCCACCAGCATTTTGTGTGTTACTCCGTCCGTAGAGACTGTCTGACCTGCTGAGTTCCTCCAGCATTTTGTGTGTGTTACTCTGACCATAGACACTGTCTGACCTGCTGAGTTCCTCCAGCATTTTGTGTGTGTTACTCTGTATGTAGACACTGTCTGACCTGCTGAGATATTCCAGCATTTTGTGTGTGTTACTCTGTCCATAGACACAGTCTGACCTGCTGAGATCCTCCAGCATTTTGTGTGTGTAACTCTGTCCATAGACACTGTCTGACCTGCTGAGTGCCTCCAGCATTCTGTGTGTGTTACTCCGTCCATAGACACTGTCTGACCTGCTGAGTTCCTCCAGCATTTTGTGTGTGTTACTCCGTCCATAGACTGTCTGACCTGCTGAGTTCCTCCAGCATTTTGTGTGTGTTACTCTGTCCGTAGACACTGTCTGACCTGTGAGATCCACCAGCATTTTGTGTGTTACTCCGTCCGTAGACACTGTCTGACCTTCTGAGTTCCTCCAGCATTTTGTGTGTGTTACTCTGACCATGGACACTGTCTGACCTGTTGAGATCCACCAGCATTTTGAGTGTTACTCTGTCCGTAGACACTGTCTGATCTGCTGAGTTATTCCAGCATTGTGTGTGTGTTACTCTGACCATAGACACTGTCTGACCTGTTGAGATCCACCAGCATTTTGTGTGTTACTCTGTCCGTAGACACTGTCTGACCTGCTGAGTTCCTCCAGCATTTTGTGTGTGTTACGCTGACCATAGACACTGTCTGACCTGTTGAGATCCACCAGTATTTTGTGTGTTACTTCGTCCGTAGACTCTATCTGACCTGCTGAGTTCCTCCAGCATTTTGTGTGTATTACTCTGTCCATAGACACTGTCTGACCTGCTGAGTTATTCCAGCATTTTGTGTGTGTTACTCAGACCATAGACACTGTCTGAACTTCTGAGTTCCTCCAGCATTTTGTGTGTGTTACTCTGACCATAGACTCTGTCTGACCTGCTGTTATTCCAGCATTTTGTGTGTGTTACTCAGACCATAGACACTGTCTGACATGCTGAGTTCCTCCAGCATTTTGTGTGTGTTAATCTGACCATAGACACTGTCTGACCTGTTGAGATCCACCAGCATTTTGTGTGTTACTCCGTCCGTAGACACTGTCTGACCTGCTGAGTTCCTCCAGCATTTTGTGTGTGTTACTCTGACCATAGACACTGTCTGAGCTGCAGAGTTCTTCCAGCATTTTGTGTGTGTTACTCTGTCCATAGACACTGTCTGACCTGCTGAGTTCCTCCAGCATTTTCTGTGTGTTACTCTGACCATAGACTCTGTCTGACCTGTTGAGATCCACCAGCATTTTGTGTGTTACTCCGTCCGTAGACACTGTCTGACCTGCTGAGTTCCTCCAGCATTTTGTGTGTGTTACTCTGACCATAGACACTGTCTGAGCTGCTGAGTTCCTCCAGCATTTTGTGTGTGTTACTCTGTCCATAGACACTGTCTGACCTGCTGAGTTCCTCCAGCATTTTGTGTGTGTTACTCTGACCATAGACACTGTCTGAGCTGCAGAGGTTTCCAGCATTTTGTGTGTGTTACTCTGTGTATAGACACTGTATGACCTGCTGAGTTCCTCCAGCAATTTGTGTTTGTCACTCTGACCATAGACACTGTCTGACCTGCTAAGTTCCTCCAGCATTTTGTGTGTGTTACACTGACCACAGACACTGTCTGACCTGCTGAGTTCCTCCAGCATTTTGTCTGTGTCACTCTGACCACAGACACTGTCTGACCTGCTGAGCTCCTCCAGCATTTTGTGTGTGTCACTCTGACCATAGACACTGTCTGACCTGCTGAGTTCCTCCAGCATTTTGTGTGTGTTACTCTGACCACAGACACTGTCTGACCTGCTAAGTTCCTCCAGCATTTTGTGTGTGTTACACTGACCACAGACACTGTCTGACCTGCTGAGCTCCTCCAGCATTTTGTGTGTGTTACTCTGTCCGTAGACACTGTCTGACCTGCTGTGTTCCTACGGCATTTTGTGTGTGTTACTCTGTCCGTAGACACTGTTTGACCTGCTGAGTTCCTCCAGCATTTTGTGTGTGTTACTGCGACCATAGACACTGTCTGACCTGCTGAGTTCCTCCAGCATTTTGTGTGTGTTACTCCGTCCATAGACTGTCTGACCTGCTGAGTTCCTCCAGCATTTTGTGTGTGTTACTCTGTCCTTAGACACTGTCTGACCTGCTGAATGCCTCCAGCATTCTGTGTGTGTTACTCCGTCCATAGACACTGTCTGTCCTGCTGAGTTCCTCCAGCATTTTGTGTGTGTTACTCCGTCCATAGACACTGTCTGACCTGCTGAGTTCCTCCAGCATTTTGTGTGTGTTACTCTGTCCGTAGACACTGTCTAACCTGCTGAGTTATTCCAGCATTTTGTGTGTGTTACTCTGTCCGTAGGCACTGTCTGACCTGCTGAGTTCCTCCAGCATTCTGTCTGTGTTACTCTGACCACAGCCACTGTCTGACCTGCTGAGTGCCTCCAGCATTCTGTGTGTGTTACTCCGTCCATAGACACTGTCTGACCGGCTGAGTTATTCCAGCATTTTGTGTGTGTTACTCTATCCGTAGACACCGTCTGACCTGCACAGTTCCTCCAGCATTTTGTGTGTGTTACTCTGTATGTAGACACTGTCTGACCTGCTGAGATATTCCAGCATTTTGTGTGTGTTACTCTGTCCATAGACACAGTCTGACCTGCTGAGATCCTCCAGCATTTTGTGTGTGTAACTCTGTCCATAGACACTGTCTGACCTGCTGAGTGCCTCCAGCATTCTGTGTGTGTTACTCCGTCCATAGACACTGTCTGACCTGCTGAGTTACTCCAGCATTTTGTGTGTGTTACACTGACCACAGACACTGTCTGACCTGCTGAGTTCCTCCAGCATTTTGTCTGTGTCACTCTGACCACAGACACTGTCTGACCTGCTAAGTTCCTCCAGCATTTTGTGTGTGTTACACTGACCACAGATACTGTCTGACCTGCTGAGTTCCTCCAGCATTTTGTCTGTGTCACTCTGACCACAGACAATGTCTGACCTGCTGAGTTCCTCCAGCATTTTGTGTGTGTTACTCTGTCCGTAGACACTGTCTGACCTGCTGTGTTCCTACAGCATTTTGTGTGTGTTACTCTGTCCGTAGACACTGTTTGACCTGCTGAGTTCCTCCAGCATTTTGTGTGTGTTACTGCGACCATAGACACTGTCTGACCTGCTGAGTTCCTCCAGCATTTTGTGTGTGTTACTCCGTCCATAGACTGTCTGACCTGCTGAGTTCCTCCAGCATTTTGTGTGTGTTACTCTGTCCTTAGACACTGTCTGACCTGCTGAATGCCTCCAGCATTCTGTCTGTGTTACTCCGTCCATAGACACTGTCTGTCCTGCTGAGTTCCTATAGCATTTTGTGTGTGTTACTCCGTCCATAGACACTGTCTGACCTGCTGAGTTCCTCCAGCATTTTGTGTGTGTTAATCTGTCCGTAGGCACTGTCTGACCTGCTGAGTTATTCCAGCATTCTGTCTGTGTTACTCTGACCACAGCCACTGTCTGACCTGCTGAGTGCCTCCAGCATTCTGTGTGTGTTACTCCGTCCATAGACACTGTCTGACCTGCTGAGTTCCTCCAGCATTTTGTGTGTGTTACTCCGTCCATAGACACTGTCTGACCGG
Source organism: Hypanus sabinus (assembly GCF_030144855.1). Classification (NCBI taxonomy): domain Eukaryota; kingdom Metazoa; phylum Chordata; class Chondrichthyes; order Myliobatiformes; family Dasyatidae; genus Hypanus; species Hypanus sabinus. The sequence continues at coordinate 541,242 of NW_026778925.1, forward strand.
CTGAGTTATTCCAGCATTTTGTGTGTGTTACTCTATCCGTAGACACCGTCTGACCTGCACAGTTCCTCCAGCATTTTGTGTGTGTTACTCTGTATGTAGACACTGTCTGACCTGCTGAGATATTCCAGCATTTTGTGTGTGTTACTCTGTCCATTGACACAGTCTGACCTGCTGAGATCCTCCAGCATTTTGTGTGTGTAACTCTGTCCATAGACACTGTCTGACCTGCTGAGTGCCTCCAGCATTCTGTGTGTGTTACTCCGTCCATAGACAGTGTCTGACCTGCTGAGTTCCCCCAGCATTTTGTGTGTGTTACTCTGACCATAGACACTGTCTGACCTGCTGAGTTCCTCAAGCATTTTGTGTGTGTTACTCCGTCCATAGACTGTCTGACCTGCTGAGTTCCTCCAGCATTTTGTGTGTGTTACTCTGTCCGTAGACACTGTCTGACATGTGAGATCCACCAGCATTTTGTGTGTTACTCCGTCCGTAGACACTGTCTGACCTTCTGAGTTCCTCCAGCATTTTGTGTGTGTTACTCTGACCATGGACACTGTCTGACCTGTTGAGATCCACCAGCATTTTGAGTGTTACTCTGTCCGTAGACACTGTCTGACCTGCTGAGTTATTCCAGCATTGTGTGTGTGTTACTCTGAGCATAGACACTGTCTGACCTGCTGAGTTCCTCCAGCATTTTGTGTGTGTTACTCTGACCATAGACACTGTCTGTCCTGTAGAGATCCACGAGCATTTTGTGTGTTACTCTGTCCGTAGACACTGTCTGATCTGCTGAGTTATTCCAGCATTGTGTGTGTGTTACTCTGACCATAGACACTGTCTGACCTGCTGAGTTCCTCCAGCATTTTGTGTGTGTTACTCTGACCATAGACACTGTCTGACCTGTTGAGATCCACCAGCATTTTGTGTGTGTTACTCTGACCATAGACACTGTCTGACCTGTTGAGATCCACCAGAATTTTGTGTGTTACTCCGTCCGTAGACACTGTCTGACCTGCTGAGTTCCTCCAGCATTTTGTGTGTGTCACACTGACCATAGACACTGTCTGACCTGCTGAGTTCCTCCAGCATTTTGTGTGTGTTACTCTGACCACAGATACTGTCTGACCTGCTAATTTCCTCCAGCATTTTGTGTGTGTTACACTGACCACAGACACTGTCTGACCTGCTGAGTTCCTCCAGCATTTTGTCTGTGTCACTCTAACCACAGACACTGTCTGAGCTGCTGAGTTCCTCCAGCATTTTGTGTGTGTTACTCTGTCCGTAGACACTGTCTGACCTGCTAGGTTGCTCCAGCATTTTGTGTGTGTTACTCTGTCCGTAGACACTGTCTGACCTGCTGAGTTCTTCCAGCATTTTGTGTGTGTTACTCTGTCCGTAGACACTGTTTGACCTGCTGAGTTCCTCCAGCATTTTGTGTTTGTTACTCTGTCCATAGACACTGTCTGACCTGCTGAGTTCCTCCAGCATTTTGTGTGTTACCTTGTCCGTAGACACTGTCTAACCTGCTGAGTTCATCCACATTTTGTGTGTGTTACTCCGTCTATAGACACTGTCTGACCTGCTGAGTTCCTCCAGCATTTTGTGTGTGTTACTGCGACCATAGACACTGTCTGACCTGCTGAGTTCCTCCAGCATTTTATGTGTGTTACTCTGACCATAGACACTGTCTGACCTGCTGAGTTATTCCAGCAATTTGTGTGTGTTACTCTGACCATAGACACTGTCTGACCTGTTGAGATCCACCAGCATTTTGTGTGTTACTCCGTCCGTAGAGACTGTCTGACCTGCTGAGTTCCTCCAGCATTTTGTGTGTGTTACTCTGACCATAGACACTGTCTGACCTGCTGAGTTCCTCCAGCATTTTGTGTGTGTTACTCTGTATGTAGACACTGTCTGACCTGCTGAGATATTCCAGCATTTTGTGTGTGTTACTCTGTCCATAGACACAGTCTGACCTGCTGAGATCCTCCAGCATTTTGTGTGTGTAACTCTGTCCATAGACACTGTCTGACCTGCTGAGTGCCTCCAGCATTCTGTGTGTGTTACTCCGTCCATAGACACTGTCTGACCTGCTGAGTTCCTCCAGCATTTTGTGTGTGTTACTCCGTCCATAGACTGTCTGACCTGCTGAGTTCCTCCAGCATTTTGTGTGTGTTACTCTGTCCGTAGACACTGTCTGACCTGTGAGATCCACCAGCATTTTGTGTGTTACTCCGTCCGTAGACACTGTCTGACCTTCTGAGTTCCTCCAGCATTTTGTGTGTGTTACTCTGACCATGGACACTGTCTGACCTGTTGAGATCCACCAGCATTTTGAGTGTTACTCTGTCCGTAGACACTGTCTGATCTGCTGAGTTATTCCAGCATTGTGTGTGTGTTACTCTGACCATAGACACTGTCTGACCTGTTGAGATCCACCAGCATTTTGTGTGTTACTCTGTCCGTAGACACTGTCTGACCTGCTGAGTTCCTCCAGCATTTTGTGTGTGTTACGCTGACCATAGACACTGTCTGACCTGTTGAGATCCACCAGCATTTTGTGTGTTACTTCGTCCGTAGACACTATCTGACCTGCTGAGTTCCTCCAGCATTTTGTGTGTATTACTCTGTCCATAGACACTGTCTGACCTGCTGAGTTATTCCAGCATTTTGTGTGTGTGACTCAGTCCATAGACACTGTCTGAACTTCTGAGTTCCTCCAGCATTTTGTGTGTGTTACTCTGACCATAGACTCTGTCTGACCTGCTGTTATTCCAGCATTTTGTGTGTGTTACTCAGACCATAGACACTGTCTGACATGCTGAGTTCCTCCAGCATTTTGTGTGTGTTAATCTGACCATAGACACTGTCTGACCTGTTGAGATCCACCAGCATTTTGTGTGTTACTCCGTCCGTAGACACTGTCTGACCTGCTGAGTTCCTCCAGCATTTTGTGTGTGTTACTCTGACCATAGACACTGTCTGAGCTGCAGAGTTCTTCCAGCATTTTGTGTGTGTTACTCTGTCCATAGACACTGTCTGACCTGCTGAGTTCCTCCAGCATTTTCTGTGTGTTACTCTGACCATAGACTCTGTCTGACCTGTTGAGATCCACCAGCATTTTGTGTGTTACTCCGTCCGTAGACACTGTCTGACCTGCTGAGTTCCTCCAGCATTTTGTGTGTGTTACTCTGACCATAGACACTGTCTGAGCTGCTGAGTTCCTCCAGCATTTTGTGTGTGTTACTCTGTCCATAGACACTGTCTGACCTGCTGAGTTCCTCCAGCATTTTGTGTGTGTTACTCTGACCATAGACACTGTCTGAGCTGCAGAGGTTTCCAGCATTTTGTGTGTGTTACTCTGTGTATAGACACTGTATGACCTGCTGAGTTCCTCCAGCAATTTGTGTTTGTCACTCTGACCATAGACACTGTCTGACCTGCTGAGTTCCTCCAGCATTTTGTGTGTGTTACTCTGACCACACACACTGTCTGACCTGCTAAGTTCCTCCAGCATTTTGTGTGTGTTACACTGACCACAGACACTGTCTGACCTGCTGAGTTCCTCCAGCATTTTGTCTGTGTCACTCTGACCACAGACACTGTCTGACCTGCTGAGTTCCTCCAGCATTTTGTGTGTGTCACTCTGACCATAGACACTGTCTGACCTGCTGAGTTCCTCCAGCATTTTGTGTGTGTTACTCTGTCCATAGACACTGTCTGACCTGCTGAGTTCCTCCAGCATTTTGTGTGTGTCACTCTGTCCATACACACTGTCTGACCTGCTGAGTTCCTCCAGCATTTTGTGTGTGTTACTCTGACCACAGACACTGTCTGACCTGCTAAGTTCCTCCAGCATTTTGTGTGTGTTACACTGACCACAGACACTGTCTGACCTGCTGAGTTCCTCCAGCATTTTGTCTGTGTCACTCTGACCACAGACACTGTCTGACCTGCTGAGCTCCTCCAGCATTTTGTGTGTGTTACTCTGTCCGTAGACACTGTCTGACCTGCTGTGTTCCTACGGCATTTTGTGTGTGTTACTCTGTCCGTAGACACTGTTTGACCTGCTGAGTTCCTCCAGCATTTTGTGTGTGTTACTGCGACCATAGACACTGTCTGACCTGCTGAGTTCCTCCAGCATTTTGTGTGTGTTACTCCGTCCATAGACTGTCTGACCTGCTGAGTTCCTCCAGCATTTTGTGTGTGTTACTCTGTCCTTAGACACTGTCTGACCTGCTGAATGCCTCCAGCATTCTGTGTGTGTTACTCCGTCCATAGACACTGTCTGTCCTGCTGAGTTCCTCCAGCATTTTGTGTGTGTTACTCCGTCCATAGACACTGTCTGACCTGCTGAGTTCCTCCAGCATTTTGTGTGTGTTACTCTGTCCGTAGACACTGTCTAACCTGCTGAGTTATTCCAGCATTTTGTGTGTGTTACTCTGTCCGTAGGCACTGTCTGACCTGCTGAGTTCCTCCAGCATTCTGTCTGTGTTACTCTGACCACAGCCACTGTCTGACCTGCTGAGTGCCTCCAGCATTCTGTGTGTGTTACTCCGTCCATAGACACTGTCTGACCGGCTGAGTTATTCCAGCATTTTGTGTGTGTTACTCTATCCGTAGACACCGTCTGACCTGCACAGTTCCTCCAGCATTTTGTGTGTGTTACTCTGTATGTAGACACTGTCTGACCTGCTGAGATATTCCAGCATTTTGTGTGTGTTACTCTGTCCATAGACACAGTCTGACCTGCTGAGATCCTCCAGCATTTTGTGTGTGTAACTCTGTCCATAGACACTGTCTGACCTGCTGAGTGCCTCCAGCATTCTGTGTGTGTTACTCCGTCCATAGACACTGTCTGACCTGCTGAGTTACTCCAGCATTTTGTGTGTGTTACACTGACCACAGACACTGTCTGACCTGCTGAGTTCCTCCAGCATTTTGTCTGTGTCACTCTGACCACAGACACTGTCTGACCTGCTACGTTCCTCCAGCATTTTGTGTGTGTTACACTGACCACAGATACTGTCTGACCTGCTGAGTTCCTCCAGCATTTTGTCTGTGTCACTCTGACCACAGACACTGTCTGACCTGCTGAGTTCCTCCAGCATTTTGTGTGTGTTACTCTGTCCGTAGACACTGTCTGACCTGCTGTGTTCCTACAGCATTTTGTGTGTGTTACTCTGTCCGTAGACACTGTTTGACCTGCTGAGTTCCTCCAGCATTTTGTGTGTGTTACTGCGACCATAGACACTGTCTGACCTGCTGAGTTCCTCCAGCATTTTGTGTGTGTTACTCCGTCCATAGACTGTCTGACCTGCTGAGTTCCTCCAGCATTTTGTGTGTGTTACTCTGTCCTTAGACACTGTCTGACCTGCTGAATGCCTCCAGCATTCTGTCTGTGTTACTCCGTCCATAGACACTGTCTGTCCTGCTGAGTTCCTATAGCATTTTGTGTGTGTTACTCCGTCCATAGACACTGTATGACCTGCTGAGTTCCTCCAGCATTTTGTGTGTGTTAATCTGTCCGTAGACACTGTCTAACCTGCTGAGTTATTCCAGCATTTTGTGTGTGTTACTCTGTCCGTAGGCACTGTCTGACCTGCTGAGTTCCTCCAGCATTCTGTCTGTGTTACTCTGACCACAGCCACTGTCTGACCTGCTGAGTGCCTCCAGCATTCTGTGTGTGTTACTCCGTCCATAGACACTGTCTGACCTGCTGAGTTCCTCCAGCATTTTGTGTGTGTTACTCCGTCCATAGACACTGTCTGACCGGCTGAGTTATTCCAGCATTTTGTGTGTGTTACTCTATCCGTAGACACCGTCTGACCTGCACAGTTCCTCCAGCATTTTGTGTGTGTTACTCTGTATGTAGACACTGTCTGACCTGCTGAGATATTCCAGCATTTTGTGTGTGTTACTCTGTCCATTGACACAGTCTGACCTGCTGAGATCCTCCAGCATTTTGTGTGTGTAACTCTGTCCATAGACACTGTCTGACCTGCTGAGTGCCTCCAGCATTCTGTGTGTGTTACTCCGTCCATAGACACTGTCTGACCTGCTGAGTTCCTCAAGCATTTTGTGTGTGTTACTCCGTCCATAGACTGTCTGACCTGCTGAGTTCCTCCAGCATTTTGTGTGTGTTACTCTGTCCGTAGACACTGTCTGACCTGTGAGATCCACCAGCATTTTGTGTGTTACTCCGTCCGTAGACACTGTCCGACCTTCTGAGTTCCTCCAGCATTTTGTGTGTGTTACTCTGACCATGGACACTGTCTGACCTGTTGAGATCCACCAGCATTTTGAGTGTTACTCTGTCCGTAGACACTGTCTGACCTGCTGAGTTATTCCAGCATTGTGTGTGTGTTACTCTGAGCATAGACACTGTCTGACCTGCTGAGTTCCTCCAGCATTTTGTGTGTGTTACTCTGACCATAGACACTGTCTGTCCTGTAGAGATCCACGAGCATTTTGTGTGTTACTCTGTCCGTAGACACTGTCTGATCTGCTGAGTTATTCCAGCATTGTGTGTGTGTTACTCTGACCATAGACACTGTCTGACCTGCTGAGTTCCTCCAGCATTTTGTGTGTGTTACTCTGACCATAGACACTGTCTGACCTGTTGAGATCCACCAGCATTTTGTGTGTGTTACTCTGACCATAGACACTGTCTGACCTGTTGAGATCCACCAGAATTTTGTGTGTTACTCCGTCCGTAGACACTGTCTGACCTGCTGAGTTCCTCCAGCATTTTGTGTGTGTCACACTGACCATAGACACTGTCTGACCTGCTGAGTTCCTCCAGCATTTTGTGTGTGTTACTCTGACCACAGATACTGTCTGACCTGCTAATTTCCTCCAGCATTTTGTGTGTGTTACACTGACCACAGACACTGTCTGACCTGCTGAGTTCCTCCAGCATTTTGTCTGTGTCACTCTAACCACAGACACTGTCTGAGCTGCTGAGTTCCTCCAGCATTTTGTGTGTGTTACTCTGTCCGTAGACACTGTCTGACCTGCTAGGTTGCTCCAGCATTTTGTGTGTGTTACTCTGTCCGTAGACACTGTCTGACCTGCTGAGTTCTTCCAGCATTTTGTGTGTGTTACTCTGTCCGTAGACACTGTTTGACCTGCTGAGTTCCTCCAGCATTTTGTGTTTGTTACTCTGTCCATAGACACTGTCTGACCTGCTGAGTTCCTCCAGCATTTTGTGTGTGTTACTCTGACCATAGACAGTGTCTGACCTGCTGAGTTCCTCCAGCATTTTGTGTGTTACCTTGTCCGTAGACACTGTCTAACCTGCTGAGTTCATCCACATTTTGTGTGTGTTACTCCGTCTATAGACACTGTCTGACCTGCTGAGTTCCTCCAGCATTTTGTGTGTGTTACTGCGACCATAGACACTGTCTGACCTGCTGAGTTCCTCCAGCATTTTATGTGTGTTACTCTGACCATAGACACTGTCTGACCTGCTGAGTTATTCCAGCAATTTGTGTGTGTTACTCTGACCATAGACACTGTCTGACCTGTTGAGATCCACCAGCATTTTGTGTGTTACTCCGTCCGTAGAGACTGTCTGACCTGCTGAGTTCCTCCAGCATTTTGTGTGTGTTACTCTGACCATAGACACTGTCTGACCTGCTGAGTTCCTCCAGCATTTTGTGTGTGTTACTCTGTATGTAGACACTGTCTGACCTGCTGAGATATTCCAGCATTTTGTGTGTGTTACTCTGTCCATAGACACAGTCTGACCTGCTGAGATCCTCCAGCATTTTGTGTGTGTAACTCTGTCCATAGACACTGTCTGACCTGCTGAGTGCCTCCAGCATTCTGTGTGTGTTACTCCGTCCATAGACACTGTCTGACCTGCTGAGTTCCTCCAGCATTTTGTGTGTGTTACTCTGACCATGGACACTGTCTGACCTGTTGAGATCCACCAGCATTTTGAGTGTTACTCTCTCCGTAGACACTGTCTGATCTGCTGAGTTATTCCAGCATTGTGTGTGTGTTACTCTGACCATAGACACTGTCTGACCTGTTGAGATCCACCAGCATTTTGTGTGTTACTCTGTCCGTAGACACTGTCTGACCTGCTGAGTTCCTCCAGCATTTTGTGTGTGTTACGCTGACCATAGACACTGTCTGACCTGTTGAGATCCACCAGCATTTTGTGTGTTACTTCGTCCGTAGACACTATCTGACCTGCTGAGTTCCTCCAGCATTTTGTGTGTATTACTCTGTCCATAGACACTGTCTGACCTGCTGAGTTATTCCAGCATTTTGTGTGTGTTACTCAGACCATAGACACTGTCTGAACTTCTGAGTTCCTCCAGCATTTTGTGTGTGTTACTCTGACCATAGACTCTGTCTGACCTGCTGTTATTCCAGCATTTTGTGTGTGTTACTCTGTCCATAGACACTGTCTGACCTGCTGAGTTCCTCCAGCATTTTGTGTGTGTTACTCTGACCATAGACACTGTCTGAGCTGCAGAGGTTTCCAGCATTTTGTGTGTGTTACTCTGTGTATAGACACTGTATGACCTGCTGAGTTCCTCCAGCAATTTGTGTTTGTCACTCTGACCATAGACACTGTCTGACCTGCTGAGTTCCTCCAGCATTTTGTGTGTGTTACTCTGACCACACACACTGTCTGACCTGCTAAGTTCCTCCAGCATTTTGTGTGTGTTACACTGACCACAGACACTGTCTGACCTGCTGAGTTCCTCCAGCATTTTGTCTGTGTCACTCTGACCACAGACACTGTCTGACCTGCTGAATTCCTCCAGCATTTTGTGTGTGTCACTCTGACCATAGACACTGTCTGACCTGCTGAGTTCCTCCAGCATTTTGTGTGTGTTACTCTGACCACAGACACTGTCTGACCTGCTAAGTTCCTCCAGCATTTTGTGTGTGTTACACTGACCACAGACACTGTCTGACCTGCTGAGTTCCTCCAGCATTTTGTCTGTGTCACTCTGACCACAGACACTGTCTGACCTGCTGAGCTCCTCCAGCATTTTGTGTGTGTTACGCTGACCATAGACACTGTCTGACCTGTTGAGATCCACCAGCATTTTGTGTGTTACTTCGTCCGTAGACACTATCTGACCTGCTGAGTTCCTCCAGCATTTTGTGTGTATTACTCTGTCCATAGACACTGTCTGACCTGCTGAGTTATTCCAGCATTTTGTGTGTGTTACTCAGACCATAGACACTGTCTGAACTTCTGAGTTCCTCCAGCATTTTGTGTGTGTTACTCTGACCATAGACTCTGTCTGACCTGCTGTTATTCCAGCATTTTGTGTGTGTTACTCTGTCCATAGACACTGTCTGACCTGCTGAGTTCCTCCAGCATTTTGTGTGTGTTACTCTGACCATAGACACTGTCTGAGCTGCAGAGGTTTCCAGCATTTTGTGTGTGTTACTCTGTGTATAGACACTGTATGACCTGCTGAGTTCCTCCAGCAATTTGTGTTTGTCACTCTGACCATAGACACTGTCTGACCTGCTGAGTTCCTCCAGCATTTTGTGTGTGTTACTCTGACCACACACACTGTCTGACCTGCTAAGTTCCTCCAGCATTTTGTGTGTGTTACACTGACCACAGACACTGTCTGACCTGCTGAGTTCCTCCAGCATTTTGTCTGTGTCACTCTGACCACAGACACTGTCTGACCTGCTGAGTTCCTCCAGCATTTTGTGTGTGTCACTCTGACCATAGACACTGTCTGACCTGCTGAGTTCCTCCAGCATTTTGTGTGTGTTACTCTGACCACAGACACTGTCTGACCTGCTAAGTTCCTCCAGCATTTTGTGTGTGTTACACTGACCACAGACACTGTCTGACCTGCTGAGTTCCTCCAGCATTTTGTCTGTGTCACTCTGACCACAGACACTGTCTGACCTGCTGAGCTCCTCCAGCATTTTGTGTGTGTTACTCTGTCCGTAGACACTGTCTGACCTGCTGTGTTCCTACGGCATTTTGTGTGTGTTACTCTGTCCGTTTACACTGTTTGACCTGCTGAGTTCCTCCAGCATTTTGTGTGTGTTACTGCGACCATAGACACTGTCTGACCTGCTGAGTTCCTCCAGCATTTTGTGTGTGTTACTCCGTCCATAGACTGTCTGACCTGCTGAGTTCCTCCAGCATTTTGTGTGTGTTACTCTGTCCTTAGACACTGTCTGACCTGCTGAATGCCTCCAGCATTCTGTGTGTGTTACTCCGTCCATAGACACTGTCTGTCCTGCTGAGTTCCTCCAGCATTTTGTGTGTGTTACTCCGTCCATAGACACTGTCTGACCTGCTGAGTTCCTCCAGCATTTTGTGTGTGTTACTCTGTCCGTAGACACTGTCTAACCTGCTGAGTTATTCCAGCATTTTGTGTGTGTTACTCTGTCCGTAGGCACTGTCTGACCTGCTGAGTTCCTCCAGCATTCTGTCTGTGTTACTCTGACCACAGCCACTGTCTGACCTGCTGAGTGCCTCCAGCATTCTGTGTGTGTTACTCCGTCCATAGACACTGTCTGACCGGCTGAGTTATTCCAGCATTTTGTGTGTGTTACTCTATCCGTAGACACCGTCTGACCTGCACAGTTCCTCCAGCATTTTGTGTGTGTTACTCTGTATGTAGACACTGTCTGACCTGCTGAGATATTCCAGCATTTTGTGTGTGTTACTCTGTCCATAGACACAGTCTGACCTGCTGAGATCCTCCAGCATTTTGTGTGTGTAACTCTGTCCATAGACACTGTCTGACCTGCTGAGTGCCTCCAGCATTCTGTGTGTGTTACTCCGTCCATAGACACTGTCTGACCTGCTGAGTTACTCCAGCATTTTGTGTGTGTTACACTGACCACAGACACTGTCTGACCTGCTGAGTTCCTCCAGCATTTTGTCTGTGTCACTCTGACCACAGACACTGTCTGACCTGCTACGTTCCTCCAGCATTTTGTGTGTGTTACACTGACCACAGATACTGTCTGACCTGCTGAGTTCCTCCAGCATTTTGTCTGTGTCACTCTGACCACAGACACTGTCTGACCTGCTGAGTTCCTCCAGCATTTTGTGTGTGTTACTCTGTCCGTAGACACTGTCTGACCTGCTGTGTTCCTACAGCATTTTGTGTGTGTTACTCTGTCCGTAGACACTGTTTGACCTGCTGAGTTCCTCCAGCATTTTGTGTGTGTTACTGCGACCATAGACACTGTCTGACCTGCTGAGTTCCTCCAGCATTTTGTGTGTGTTACTCCGTCCATAGACTGTCTGACCTGCTGAGTTCCTCCAGCATTTTGTGTGTGTTACTCTGTCCTTAGACACTGTCTGACCTGCTGAATGCCTCCAGCATTCTGTCTGTGTTACTCCGTCCATAGACACTGTCTGTCCTGCTGAGTTCCTATAGCATTTTGTGTGTGTTACTCCGTCCATAGACACTGTCTGACCTGCTGAGTTCCTCCAGCATTTTGTGTGTGTTAATCTGTCCGTAGACACTGTCTAACCTGCTGAGTTATTCCAGCATTTTGTGTGTGTTACTCTGTCCGTAGGCACTGTCTGACCTGCTGAGTTCCTCCAGCATTCTGTCTGTGTTACTCTGACCACAGCCACTGTCTGACCTGCTGAGTGCCTCCAGCATTCTGTGTGTGTTACCCCGTCCATAGACACTGTCTGACCTGCTGAGTTCCTCCAGCATTTTGTGTGTGTTACTCCGTCCATAGACACTGTCTGACCGGCTGAGTTATTCCAGCATTTTGTGTGTGTTACTCTATCCGTAGACACCGTCTGACCTGCACAGTTCCTCCAGCATTTTGTGTGTGTTACTCTGTATGTAGACACTGTCTGACCTGCTGAGATATTCCAGCATTTTGTGTGTGTTACTCTGTCCATTGACACAGTCTGACCTGCTGAGATCCTCCAGCATTTTGTGTGTGTAACTCTGTCCATAGACACTGTCTGACCTGCTGAGTGCCTCCAGCATTCTGTGTGTGTTACTCCGTCCATAGACACTGTCTGACCTGCTGAGTTCCTCAAGCATTTTGTGTGTGTTACTCCGTCCATAGACTGTCTGACCTGCTGAGTTCCTCCAGCATTTTGTGTGTGTTACTCTGTCCGTAGACACTGTCTGACCTGTGAGATCCACCAGCATTTTGTGTGTTACTCCGTCCGTAGACACTGTCTGACCTTCTGAGTTCCTCCAGCATTTTGTGTGTGTTACTCTGACCATGGACACTGTCTGACCTGTTGAGATCCACCAGCATTTTGAGTGTTACTCTGTCCGTAGACACTGTCTGACCTGCTGAGTTATTCCAGCATTGTGTGTGTGTTACTCTGAGCATAGACACTGTCTGACCTGCTGAGTTCCTCCAGCATTTTGTGTGTGTTACTCTGACCATAGACACTGTCTGTCCTGTAGAGATCCACGAGCATTTTGTGTGTTACTCTGTCCGTAGACACTGTCTGATCTGCTGAGTTATTCCAGCATTGTGTGTGTGTTACTCTGACCATAGACACTGTCTGACCTGCTGAGTTCCTCCAGCATTTTGTGTGTGTTACTCTGACCATAGACACTGTCTGACCTGTTGAGATCCACCAGCATTTTGTGTGTGTTACTCTGACCATAGACACAGTCTGACCTGTTGAGATCCACCAGAATTTTGTGTGTTACTCCGTCCGTAGACACTGTCTGACCTGCTGAGTTCCTCCAGCATTTTGTGTGTGTCACACTGACCATAGACACTGTCTGACCTGCTGAGTTCCTCCAGCATTTTGTGTGTGTTACTCTGACCACAGATACTGTCTGACCTGCTAATTTCCTCCAGCATTTTGTGTGTGTTACACTGACCACAGACACTGTCTGACCTGCTGAGTTCCTCCAGCATTTTGTCTGTGTCACTCTAACCACAGACACTGTCTGAGCTGCTGAGTTCCTCCAGCATTTTGTGTGTGTTACTCTGTCCGTAGACACTGTCTGACCTGCTAGGTTCCTCCAGCATTCTGTCTGTGTTACTCTGACCACAGCCACTGTCTGACCTGCTGAGTGCCTCCAGCATTCTGTGTGTGTTACCCCGTCCATAGACACTGTCTGACCTGCTGAGTTCCTCCAGCATTTTGTGTGTGTTACTCCGTCCATAGACACTGTCTGACCGGCTGAGTTATTCCAGCATTTTGTGTGTGTTACTCTATCCGTAGACACCGTCTGACCTGCACAGTTCCTCCAGCATTTTGTGTGTGTTACTCTGTATGTAGACACTGTCTGACCTGCTGAGATATTCCAGCATTTTGTGTGTGTTACTCTGTCCATTGACACAGTCTGACCTGCTGAGATCCTCCAGCATTTTGTGTGTGTAACTCTGTCCATAGACACTGTCTGACCTGCTGAGTGCCTCCAGCATTCTGTGTGTGTTACTCCGTCCATAGACACTGTCTGACCTGCTGAGTTCCTCAAGCATTTTGTGTGTGTTACTCCGTCCATAGACTGTCTGACCTGCTGAGTTCCTCCAGCATTTTGTGTGTGTTACTCTGTCCGTAGACACTGTCTGACCTGTGAGATCCACCAGCATTTTGTGTGTTACTCCGTCCGTAGACACTGTCTGACCTTCTGAGTTCCTCCAGCATTTTGTGTGTGTTACTCTGACCATGGACACTGTCTGACCTGTTGAGATCCACCAGCATTTTGAGTGTTACTCTGTCCGTAGACACTGTCTGACCTGCTGAGTTATTCCAGCATTGTGTGTGTGTTACTCTGAGCATAGACACTGTCTGACCTGCTGAGTTCCTCCAGCATTTTGTGTGTGTTACTCTGACCATAGACACTGTCTGTCCTGTAGAGATCCACGAGCATTTTGTGTGTTACTCTGTCCGTAGACACTGTCTGATCTGCTGAGTTATTCCAGCATTGTGTGTGTGTTACTCTGACCATAGACACTGTCTGACCTGCTGAGTTCCTCCAGCATTTTGTGTGTGTTACTCTGACCATAGACACTGTCTGACCTGTTGAGATCCACCAGCATTTTGTGTGTGTTACTCTGACCATAGACACAGTCTGACCTGTTGAGATCCACCAGAATTTTGTGTGTTACTCCGTCCGTAGACACTGTCTGACCTGCTGAGTTCCTCCAGCATTTTGTGTGTGTCACACTGACCATAGACACTGTCTGACCTGCTGAGTTCCTCCAGCATTTTGTGTGTGTTACTCTGACCACAGATACTGTCTGACCTGCTAATTTCCTCCAGCATTTTGTGTGTGTTACACTGACCACAGACACTGTCTGACCTGCTGAGTTCCTCCAGCATTTTGTCTGTGTCACTCTAACCACAGACACTGTCTGAGCTGCTGAGTTCCTCCAGCATTTTGTGTGTGTTACTCTGTCCGTAGACACTGTCTGACCTGCTAGGTTGCTCCAGCATTTTGTGTGTGTTACTCTGTCCGTAGACACTGTCTGACCTGCTGAGTTCTTCCAGCATTTTGTGTGTGTTACTCTGTCCGTAGACACTGTTTGACCTGCTGAGTTCCTCCAGCATTTTGTGTTTGTTACTCTGTCCATAGACACTGTCTGACCTGCTGAGTTCCTCCAGCATTTTGTGTGTGTTACTCTGACCATAGACAGTGTCTGACCTGCTGAGTTCCTCCAGCATTTTGTGTGTTACCTTGTCCGTAGACACTGTCTAACCTGCTGAGTTCATCCACATTTTGTGTGTGTTACTCCGTCTATAGACACTGTCTGACCTGCTGAGTTCCTCCAGCATTTTGTGTGTGTTACTGCGACCATAGACACTGTCTGACCTGCTGAGTTCCTCCAGCATTTTATGTGTGTTACTCTGACCATAGACACTGTCTGACCTGCTGAGTTATTCCAGCAATTTGTGTGTGTTACTCTGACCATAGACACTGTCTGACCTGTTGAGATCCACCAGCATTTTGTGTGTTACTCCGTCCGTAGAGACTGTCTGACCTGCTGAGTTCCTCCAGCATTTTGTGTGTGTTACTCTGACCATAGACACTGTCTGACCTGCTGAGTTCCTCCAGCATTTTGTGTGTGTTACTCTGTATGTAGACACTGTCTGACCTGCTGAGATATTCCAGCATTTTGTGTGTGTTACTCTGTCCATAGACACAGTCTGACCTGCTGAGATCCTCCAGCATTTTGTGTGTGTAACTCTGTCCATAGACACTGTCTGACCTGCTGAGTGCCTCCAGCATTCTGTGTGTGTTACTCCGTCCATAGACACTGTCTGACCTGCTGAGTTCCTCCAGCATTTTGTGTGTGTTACTCTGACCATGGACACTGTCTGACCTGTTGAGATCCACCAGCATTTTGAGTGTTACTCTGTCCGTAGACACTGTCTGATCTGCTGAGTTATTCCAGCATTGTGTGTGTGTTACTCTGACCATAGACACTGTCTGACCTGTTGAGATCCACCAGCATTTTGTGTGTTACTCTGTCCGTAGACACTGTCTGACCTGCTGAGTTCCTCCAGCATTTTGTGTGTGTTACGCTGACCATAGACACTGTCTGACCTGTTGAGATCCACCAGCATTTTGTGTGTTACTTCGTCCGTAGACACT
The DNA here is from genome assembly GCF_030144855.1 of Hypanus sabinus. NCBI lineage: Eukaryota > Metazoa > Chordata > Chondrichthyes > Myliobatiformes > Dasyatidae > Hypanus > Hypanus sabinus. The sequence goes on from NW_026778925.1 coordinate 556,802, forward strand.
ATCTGACATGCTGAGTTCCTCCAGCATTTTGTGTGTATTACTCTGTCCATAGACACTGTCTGACCTGCTGAGTTATTCCAGCATTTTGTGTGTGTTACTCAGACCATAGACACTGTCTGAACTTCTGAGTTCCTCCAGCATTTTGTGTGTGTTACTCTGACCATAGACTCTGTCTGACCTGCTGTTATTCCAGCATTTTGTGTGTGTTACTCAGACCATAGACACTGTCTGACATGCTGAGTTCCTCCAGCATTTTGTGTGTGTTAATCTGACCATAGACACTGTCTGACCTGTTGAGATCCACCAGCATTTTGTGTGTTACTCCGTCCGTAGACACTGTCTGACCTGCTGAGTTATTCCAGCATTTTGTGTGTGTTACTCTGTCCATAGACACTGTCTGAGCTGCTGAGTTCCTCCAGCATTTTGTGTGTGTTACTCTGTCCATAGACACTGTCTGAAATGCTGAATTCCTCCAGCATTTTGTGTGTGTTACTCTGACCATAGACACTGTCTAACCTGCTGAGTTATTCCAGCATTTTGTGTGTGTTACTCTGTCCGTAGACACTGTCTGACCTGCTGAGTTATTCCAGCATTTTGTGTGTGTTACTCTGTCCATAGACACTGTCTGACCTGCTGAGTGCCTCCAGCATTCTGTGTGTGTTACTCCGTCCATAGACACTGTCTGACCTGCTGAGTTCCTCCAGCCTTTTGTGTGTGTTACTCCGTCCATAAACACTGTCTGACCTGCTGAGTTATTCCAGCATTTTGTGTGTGTTACTCTATCCGTAGACACTGTCTGACCTGCACAGTTCCTCCAGCATTCTGTGTGTGTTACTCTGTGCGTAGACACTGTCTGACCTGCTGAGATATTCCAGCATTTTGTGTGTGTTACTCTGTCCATAGACACAGTCTGACCTGCTGAGTTCCTCCAGCATTTTGTGTGTGTAACTCTGTCCATAGACACTGTCTGACCTGCTGAGTGCCTCCAGCATTCTGTGTGTGTTACTCCGTCCATAGTCACTGTCTGACCTGCTGAGTTCCTCCAGCATTTTGTGTGTGTTACTCCGTCCATAGACTGTCTGACCTGCTGAGTTCCTCCAGCATTTTGTGTGTGTTACTCTGTCCGTAGACACTGTCTGACCTGCTGAATGCCTCCAGCATTCTGTGTGTGTTACTCCGTCCATAGACACTGTCTGTCCTGCTGAGTTCCTCCAGCATTTTGTGTGTGTTACTCCGTCCATGGACACTGTCTGACCTGCTGAGTTCCTCCAGCATTTTGTGTGTGTTACTCTGTCCGTAGACACTGTCTAACCTGCTGAGTTATTCCAGCATTTTGTGCGTGTTACTCTGTCCGTAGGCACAGTCTGACCTGCTGAGTTCCTCCAGCATTCTGTCTGTGTTACTCTGACCACAGCCACTGTCTGACCTGCTGAGTTCCTCCAGCATTTTGTCTGTGTTACTCTGACCAGTGACACTGTCTGACCTGCTGAGTTCCTCCACCATTTTGAGAGTGTTACTCTGTCCATAGACACTGTCTGACCTGCTGAGTTCCTCCAGCATTTTGTGTGTGTTACTCTGTCCATAGACACTGTCTGACCTGCTGAGTTCCTCCAGCATTTTGTGTGTGTTACTCTGACCATAGACACTGTCTGAGCTGCAGAGTTCTTCCAGCATTTTGTGTGTGTTACTCTGTCCATAGACACTGTCTGACCTGTTGAGATCCACCAGCATTTTGTGTGTTACTCCGTCCGTAGACACTGTCTGACCTGCTGAGTTCCTCCAGCATTTTGTGTGTGTTACTCTGACCATAGACACTGTCTGAGCTGCTGAGTTCCTCCAGCATTTTGTGTGTGTTACTCTGTCCATAGACACTGTCTGACCTGCTGAGTTCCTCCTGCATTTTGTGTGTGTCACTCTGACCATAGACACTGTCTGACCTGCTGAGTTCCTCCAGCATTTTGTGTGTGTTACTCTGACCACAGACACTGTCTGACCTGCTAAGTTCCTCCAGCATTTTGTGTGTGTTACACTGACCACAGACACTGTCTGACCTGCTGAGTTCCTCCAGCATTTTGTCTGTGTCACTCTGACCACAGACACTGTCTGACCTGCTGAGTTCCTCCAGCATTTTGTGTGTGTTACTCTGTCCGTAGACACTGTCTGACCTGCTGTGTTCCTACAGCATTTTGTGTGTGTTACTCTGTCCGTAGACACTGTTTGACCTGCTGAGTTCCTCCAGCATTTTGTGTGTGTTACTGCGACCATAGACACTGTCTGACCTGCTGAGTTCCTCCAGCATTTTGTGTGTGTTACTCTGTCCTTAGACACTGTCTGACCTGCTGAATGCCTCCAGCATTCTGTGTGTGTTACTCCGTCCATAGACACTGTCTGTCCTGCTGAGTTCCTCCAGCATTTTGTGTGTGTTACTCCGTCCATAGACACTGTCTGACCTGCTGAGTTCCTCCAGCATTTTGTGTGTGTTACTCTGTCCGTAGACACTGTCTGACCTGCTGAGTTCCTCCAGCATTTTGTGTGTGTCACTCTGACAATAGACACTGTCTGACCTGCTGAGTTCCTCCAGCATTTTGTGTGTGTTACTCTGACCACAGCCACTGTCTGACCTGCTGAGTGCCTCCAGCATTCTGTGTGTGTTACTCCGTCCATAGACACTGTCTGACCTGCTGAGTTCCTCCAGCATTTTGTGTGTGTTACTCCGTCCATAGACACTGTCTGACCGGCTGAGTTATTCCAGCATTTTGTGTGTGTTACTCTATCCGTAGACACCGTCTGACCTGCACAGTTCCTCCAGCATTTTGTGTGTGTTACTCTGTATGTAGACACTGTCTGACCTGCTGAGATATTCCAGCATTTTGTGTGTGTTACTCTGTCCATAGACACAGTCTGACCTGCTGAGATCCTCCAGCATTTTGTGTGTGTAACTCTGTCCATAGACACTGTCTGACCTGCTGAGTGCCTCCAGCATTCTGTGTGTGTTACTCCGTCCATAGACACTGTCTGACCTGCTGAGTTCCTCCAGCATTTTGTGTGTGTTACACTGACCACAGACACTGTCTGACCTGCTGAGTTCCTCCAGCATTTTGTCTGTGTCACTCTGACCACAGACACTGTCTGACCTGCTAAGTTCCTCCAGCATTTTGTGTGTGTTACACTGACCACAGACACTGTCTGACCTGCTGAGTTCCTCCAGCATTTTGTCTGTGTCACTCTGACCACAGACACTGTCTGACCTGCTGAGTTCCTCCATCATTTTGTGTGTGTTACTCTGTCCGTAGACACTGTCTGACCTGCTGTGTTCCTACAGCATTTTGTGTGTGTTACTCTGTCCGTAGACACTGTTTGACCTGCTGAGTTCCTCCCGCATTTTGTGTATGTTACTGCGACCATAGACACTGTCTGACCTGCTGAGTTCCTCCAGCATTTTGTGTGTGTTACTCCGTCCATAGACTGTCTGACCTGCTGAGTTCCTCCAGCATTTTGTGTGTGTTACTCTGTCCTTAGACACTGTCTGACCTGCTGAATGCCTCCAGCATTCTGTGTGTGTTACTCCGTCCATAGACACTGTCTGTCCTGCTGAGTTCCTCCAGCATTTTGTGTGTGTTACTCCGTCCATAGACACTGTCTGACCTGCTGAGTTCCTCCAGCATTTTGTGTGTGTTACTCTGTCCGTAGACACTGTCTAACCTGCTGAGTTATTCCAGCATTTTGTGTGTGTTACTCTGTCCGTAGGCACTGTCTGACCTGCTGAGTTCCTCCAGCATTCTGTCTGTGTTACTCTGACCACAGCCACTGTCTGACCTGCTGAGTGCCTCCAGCATTCTGTGTGTGTTACTCCGTCCATAGACACTGTCTGACCTGCTGAGTTCATCCAGCATTTTGTGTGTGTTACTCCGTCCATAAACACTGTCTGACCTGCTGAGTTATTCCAGCATTTTGTGTGTGTTACTCTGTCCGTAGGCACTGTCTGACCTGCTGAGTTCCTCCAGCATTCTGTCTGTGTTACTCTGACCACAGCCACTGTCTGACCTGCTGAGTGCCTCCAGCATTCTGTGTGTGTTACTCCGTCCATAGACACTGTCTGACCTGCTGAGTTCCTCCAGCATTTTGTGTGTGTTACTCCGTCCATAGACACTGTCTGACCTGCTGAGTTATTTTTGCATTTTGTGTGTGTTACTCTATCCGTAGACACTGTCTGACCTGCACAGTTCCTCCAGCATTTTGTGTGTGTTACTCTGTACGTAGACACTGTCTGACCTGCTGAGATATTCCAGCATTTTGTGTGTGTTACTCTGTCCATAGACACAGTCTGACCTGCTGAGTTCCTCCAGCATTTTGTGTGTGTAACTCTGTCCATAGACACTGTCTGACCTGCTGAGTGCCTCCAGCATTCTGTGTGTGTTACTCCGTCCATAGTCACTATCTGACCTGCTGAGTTCCTCGAGCATTTTGTGTGTGTTACTCCGTCCATAGACTGTCTGACCTGCTGAGTTCCTCCAGCATTTTGTGTGTGTTACTCTGTCCGTAGACACTGTCTGACCTGCTGAATGCCTCCAGCATTCTGTGTGTGTTACTCCGTCCATAGACACTGTCTGTCCTGCTGAGTTCCTCCAGCATTTTGTGTGTGTTACTCCGTCCATGGACACTGTCTGACCTGCTGAGTTCCTCCAGCATTTTGTGTGTGTTACTCTGTCCGTAGACACTGTCTAACCTGCTGAGTTATTCCAGCATTTTGTCTGTGTTACTCTGTCCGTAGGCACTGTCTGACCTGCTGAGTTCCTCCAGCATTCTGTCTGTGTTACTCTGACCACAGCCACTGTCTGACCTGCTGAGTTCCTCCAGCATTTTGTCTGTGTTACTCTGACCAGAGACACTGTCTGACCTGCTGAGTTCCTCCAGCATTTTGAGAGTGTTACTCTGTCCATAGACACTGTCTGACCTGCTGAGTTCCTCCAGCATTTTGTGTGTGTTACTCTGTCCATAGACACTGTCTGACCTGCTGAGTTCCTCCAGCATTTTGTGTGTGTTACTCTGACCATAGACACTGTCTGAGCTGCAGAGTTCTTCCAGCATTTTGTGTGTGTTACTCTGTCCATAGATACTGTCTGACCTGCTGAGTTCCTCCAGCATTTCCTGTGTGTTTCTCTGACCATAGACACTGTCTGACCTGTTGAGATCCACCAGCATTTTGTGTGTTACTCCGTCCGTAGACACTGTCTGACCTGCTGAGTTCCTCCAGCATTTTGTCTGTGTCACTCTGACCACAGACACTGTCTGACCTGCTGAGTTCCTCCAGCATTTTGTGTGTGTCACTCTGACCATAGACACTGTCTGACCTGCTGAGTTCCTCCAGCATTTTGTGTGTGTTACTCTGACCACAGACACTGTCTGACCTGCTAAGTTCCTCCAGCATTTTGTGTGTGTTACACTGACCACAGACACTGTCTGACCTGCTGAGTTCCTCCAGCATTTTGTCTGTGTCACTCTGACCACAGACACTGTCTGACCTGCTGAGTTCCTCCAGCATTTTGTGTGTGTTACTCTGTCCGTAGACACTGTCTGACCTGCTGTGTTCCTACGGCATTTTGTGCGTGTTACTCTGTCCGTAGACACTGTTTGACCTGCTGAGTTCCTCCAGCATTTTGTGTGTGTTACTGCGACCATAGACACTGTCTGACCTGCTGAGTTCCTCCAGCATTTTGTGTGTGTTACTCCGTCCATAGACTGTCTGACCTGCTGAGTTCCTCCAGCATTTTGTGTGTGTTACTCTGTCCTTAGACACTGTCTGACCTGCTGAATGCCTCCAGCATTCTGTGTGTGTTACTCCGTCCATAGACACTGTCTGTCCTGCTGAGTTCCTCCAGCATTTTGTGTGTGTTACTCCGTCCATAGACACTGTCTGACCTGCTGAGTTCCTCCAGCATTTTGTGTGTGTTACTCTGTCCGTAGACACTGTCTAACCTGCTGAGTTATTCCAGCATTTTGTGTGTGTTACTCTGTCCGTAGGCACTGTCTGACCTGCTGAGTTCCTCCAGCATTCTGTCTGTGTTACTCTGACCACAGCCACTGCCTGACCTGCTGAGTGCCTCCAGCATTCTGTGTGTGTTACTCCGTCCATAGACACTGTCTGACCTGCTGAGTTCCTCCAGCATTTTGTGTGTGTTACTCCGTCCATAGACACTGTCTGACCGGCTGAGTTATTCCAGCATTTTGTGTGTGTTACTCTATCCGTAGACACCGTCTGACCTGCACAGTTCCTCCAACATTTTGTGTGTGTTACTCTGTATGTAGACACTGTCTGACCTGCTGAGATCCTCCAGCATTTTGTGTGTGTAACTCTGTCCATAGACACTGTCTGACCTGCTGAGTGCCTCCAGCATTCTGTGTGTGTTACTCCGTCCATAGACACTGTCTGACCTGCTGAGTTACTCCAGCATTTTGTGTGTGTTACACTGACCACAGACACTGTCTGACCTGCTGAGTTCCTCCAGCATTTTGTCTGTGTCACTCTGACCACAGACACTGTCTGACCTGCTAAGTTCCTCCAGCATTTTGTGTGTGTTACACTGACCACAGATACTGTCTGACCTGCTGAGTTCCTCCAGCATTTTGTCTGTGTCACTCTGACCACAGACACTGTCTGACCTGCTGAGTTCCTCCAGCATTTTGTGTGTGTTACTCTGTCCGTAGACACTGTCTGACCTGCTGTTCCTACAGCATTTTGTGTGTGTTACTCTGTCCGTAGACACTGTTTGACCTGCTGAGTTCCTCCAGCATTTTGTGTGTGTTACTGCGACCATAGACACTCTCTGACCTGCTGAGTTCCTCCAGCATTTTGTGTGTGTTACTCCGTCCATAGACTGTCTGACCTGCTGAGTTCCTCCAGCATTTTGTGTGTGTAACTCTGTCCTTAGACACTGTCTGACCTGCTGAATGCCTCCAGCATTCTGTCTGTGTTACTCCGTCCATAGACACTGTCTGTCCTGCTGAGTTCCTATAGCATTTTGTGTGTGTTACTCCGTCCATAGACACTGTCTGACCTGCTGAGTTCCTCCAGCATTTTGTGTGTGTTACTCTGTCCGTAGACACTGTCTAACCTGCTGAGTTCCTCCAGCATTCTGTCTGTGTTACTCTGACCACAGCCACTGTCTGACCTGCTGAGTTATTCCAGCATTTTGTGTGTGTTACTCCGTCCATAGACACTGTCTGATCTGCTGAGTGCCTCCAGCATTCTGTGTGTGTTACTCCGTCCATAGACACTGTCTGACCTGCTGAGTTCCTCCAGCATTTTGTGTGTGTTACTCCGTCCATAGACACTGTCTGACCGGCTGAGTTATTCCAGCATTTTGTGTGTGTTACTCTATCCGTAGACACCGTCTGACCTGCACAGTTCCTCCAGCATTTTGTGTGTGTTACTCTGTATGTAGACACTGTCTGACCTGCTGAGATATTCCAGCATTTTGTGTGTGTTACTCTGTCCATAGACACAGTCTGACCTGCTGAGATCCTCCAGCATTTTGTGTGTGTAACTCTGTCCATAGACACTGTCTGACCTGCTGAGTGCCTCCAGCATTCTGTGTGTGTTACTCCGTCCATAGACACCGTCTGACCTATTGAGTTCCTCAAGCATTTTGTGTGTGTTACTCCGTCCATAGACTGTCTGACCTGCTGAGTTCCTCCAGCATTTTGTGTGTGTTACTCTGTCCGTAGACACTGTCTGACCTGTGAGATCCACCAGCATTTTGTGTGTTACTCCGTCCGTAGACACTGTCTGACCTTCTGAGTTCCTCCAGCATTTTGTGTGTGTTACTCTGACCATAGACACTGTCTGTCCTGTAGAGATCCACCAGCATTTTGTGTGTTACTCTGTCCGTAGACACTGTCTGATCTGCTGAGTTATTCCAGCATTGTGTGTGTGTTACTCTGACCATAGACACTGTCTGACCTGCTGAGTTCCTCCAGCATTTTGTGTGTGTTACTCTGACCATAGACACTGTCTGACCTGTTGAGATCCACCAGCATTTTGTGTGTGTTACTCTGACCATAGACACTGTCTGACCTGCTGAGTTCCTCAGGCATTTTGTGTGTGTCACTCTGACCATAGACACTGTCTGACCTGCTGAGTTCCTCCAGCATTGTGTGTGTGTTACTCTGACCATAGACACTGTCTGACCTGCTGAGTTCCTCCAGCATTTTGTGTGTGTTACTCTGACCATAGACACTGTCTGACCTGCTGAGTTTTTCCAGCATTTTGTGTGTGTTACTCTGACCATAGACACTGTCTGACCTGCTGAGTTCCTCCAGCATTTTGTGTGTGTTACTCCGTCCATGGACACTGTCTGACCTGCTGAGTTCCTCCAGCATTTTGTGTGTGTTACTCTGTCCGTAGACACTGTCTAACCTGCTGAGTTATTCCAGCATTTTGTGTGTGTTACTCTGTCCGTAGGCACTGTCTGACCTGCTGAGTTCTCCAGCATTCTGTCTGTGTTACTCTGACCACAGCCACTGTCTGACCTGCTGAGTTCCTCCAGCATTTTGTCTGTGTTACTCTGGCCAGAGACACTGTCTGACCTGCTGAGTTCCTCCAGCATTTTGAGAGTGTTACTCTGTCCATAGACACTGTCTGACCTGCTGAGTTCCTCCAGCATTTTGTGTGTGTTACTCTGTCCATAGACACTGTCTGACCTGCTGAGTTCCTCCAGCATTTTGTGTGTGTTACTCCGTCCATAGACACTGTCTGACCGGCTGAGTTATTCCAGCATTTTGTGTGTGTTACTCTATCCGTAGACACCGTCTGACCTGCACAGTTCCTCCAGCATTTTGTGTGTGTTACTCTGTATGTAGACACTGTCTGACCTGCTGAGATATTCCAGCATTTTGTGTGTGTTACTCTGTCCATAGACACAGTCTGACCTGCTGAGATCCTCCAGCATTTTGTGTGTGTAACTCTGTCCATAGACACTGTCTGACCTGCTGAGTGCCTCCAGCATTCTGTGTGTGTTACTCCGTCCATAGACACCGTCTGACCTATTGAGTTCCTCAAGCATTTTGTGTGTGTTACTCCGTCCATAGACTGTCTGACCTGCTGAGTTCCTCCAGCATTTTGTGTGTGTTACTCTGTCCGTAGACACTGTCTGACCTGTGAGATCCACCAGCATTTTGTGTGTTACTCCGTCCGTAGACACTGTCTGACCTTCTGAGTTCCTCCAGCATTTTGTGTGTGTTACTCTGACCATAGACACTGTCTGTCCTGTAGAGATCCACCAGCATTTTGTGTGTTACTCTGTCCGTAGACACTGTCTGATCTGCTGAGTTATTCCAGCATTGTGTGTGTGTTACTCTGACCATAGACACTGTCTGACCTGCTGAGTTCCTCCAGCATTTTGTGTGTGTTACTCTGACCATAGACACTGTCTGACCTGTTGAGATCCACCAGCATTTTGTGTGTGTTACTCTGACCATAGACACTGTCTGACCTGCTGAGTTCCTCAGGCATTTTGTGTGTGTCACTCTGACCATAGACACTGTCTGACCTGCTGAGTTCCTCCAGCATTGTGTGTGTGTTACTCTGACCATAGACACTGTCTGACCTGCTGAGTTCCTCCAGCATTTTGTGTGTGTTACTCTGACCATAGACACTGTCTGACCTGCTGAGTTTTTCCAGCATTTTGTGTGTGTTACTCTGACCATAGACACTGTCTGACCTGCTGAGTTCCTCCAGCATTTTGTGTGTGTTACTCCGTCCATGGACACTGTCTGACCTGCTGAGTTCCTCCAGCATTTTGTGTGTGTTACTCTGTCCGTAGACACTGTCTAACCTGCTGAGTTATTCCAGCATTTTGTGTGTGTTACTCTGTCCGTAGGCACTGTCTGACCTGCTGAGTTCTCCAGCATTCTGTCTGTGTTACTCTGACCACAGCCACTGTCTGACCTGCTGAGTTCCTCCAGCATTTTGTCTGTGTTACTCTGACCAGAGACACTGTCTGACCTGCTGAGTTCCTCCAGCATTTTGAGAGTGTTACTCTGTACATAGACACTGTCTGACCTGCTGAGTTCCTCCAGCATTTTGTGTGTGTTACTCTGTCCATAGACACTGTCTGACCTGCTGAGTTCCTCCAGCATTTTGTGTGTGTTACTCTGACCATAGACACTGTCTGAGCTGCAGAGTTCTTCCAGCATTTTGTGTGTGTTACTCTGTCCATAGACACTGTCTGACCTGCTGAGTTCCTCCAGCATTTTCTGTGTGTTACTCTGACCATAGACTCTGTCTGACCTGTTGAGATCCACCAGCATTTTGTGTGTTACTCCGTCCGTAGACACTGTCTGACCTGCTGAGTTCCTCCAGCATTTTGTGTGTGTTACTCTGACCATAGACACTGTCTGAGCTGCTGAGTTCCTCCAGCATATTGTGTGTGTTACTCTGTCCATAGACACTGTCTGACCTGCTGAGTTCCTCCAGCATTTTGTGTGTGTTACTCTGACCATAGACACTGTCTGAGCTGCAGAGGTTTCCAGCATTTTGTGTGTGTTACTCTGTGTATAGACACTGTCTGACCTGCTGAGTTCCTCCAGCAATTTGTGTTTGTCACTCTGACCATAGACACTGTCTGACCTGCTGAGTTCCTCCAGCATTTTGTGTGTGTTACTCTGACCACACACACTGTCTGACCTGCTAAGTTCCTCCAGCATTTTGTGTGTGTTACACTGACCACAGACACTGTCTGACCTGCTGAGTTCCTCCAGCATTTTGTCTGTGTCACTCTGACCACAGACACTGTCTGACCTGCTGAGTTCCTCCAGCATTTTGTGTGTGTTACTCTGACCACAGACACTGTCTGACCTGCTAAGTTCCTCCAGCATTTTGTGTGTGTTACACTGACCACAGACACTGTCTGACCTGCTGAGTTCCTCCAGCATTTTGTCTGTGTCACTCTGACCACAGACACTGTCTGACCTGCTGAGCTCCTCCAGCATTTTGTGTGTGTTAATCTGTCCGTAGACACTGTCTGACCTGCTGTGTTCCTACGGCATTTTGTGTGTGTTACTCTGTCCGTAGACACTGTTTGACCTGCTGAGTTCCTCCAGCATTTTGTGTGTGTTACTGCGACCATAGACACTGTCTGACCTGCTGAGTTCCTCCAGCATTTTGTGTGTGTTACTCCGTCCATAGACTGTCTGACCTGCTGAGTTCCTCCAGCATTTTGTGTGTGTTACTCTGTCCTTAGACACTGTCTGACCTGCTGAATGCCTCCAGCATTCTGTGTGTGTTACTCCGTCCATAGACACTGTCTGTCCTGCTGAGTTCCTCCAGCATTTTGTGTGTGTTACTCTGTCCGTAGACACTGTCTAACCTGCTGAGTTATTCCAGCATTTTGTGTGTGTTACTCTGTCCGTAGGCACTGTCTGACCTGCTGAGTTCCTCCAGCATTCTGTCTGTGTTACTCTGACCACAGCCACTGTCTGACCTGCTGAGTGCCTCCAGCATTCTGTGTGTGTTACTCCGTCCATAGACACTGTCTGACCGGCTGAGTTATTCCAGCATTTTGTGTGTGTTACTCTATCCGTAGACACCGTCTGACCTGCACAGTTCCTCCAGCATTTTGTGTGTGTTACTCTGTATGTAGACACTGTCTGACCTGCTGAGATATTCCAGCATTTTGTGTGTGTTACTCTGTCCATAGACACAGTCTGACCTGCTGAGATCCTCCTGCATTTTGTGTGTGTAACTCTGTCCATAGACACTGTCTGACCTGCTGAGTGCTTCCAGCATTCTGTGTGTGTTACTCCGTCCATAGACACTGTCTGACCTGCTGAGTTACTCCAGCATTTTGTGTGTGTTACACTGACCACAGACACTGTCTGACCTGCTGAGTTCCTCCAGCATTTTGTCTGTGTCACTCTGACCACAGACACTGTCTGACCTGCTAAGTTCCTCCAGCATTTTGTGTGTGTTACACTGACCACAGATACTGTCTGACCTGCTGAGTTCCTCCAGCATTTTGTCTGTGTCACTCTGACCACAGACACTGTCTGACCTGCTGAGTTCCTGCAGCATTTTGTGTGTGTTACTCTCTCCGTAGACACTGTCTGACCTGCTGTGTTCCTACAGCATTTTGTGTGTGTTACTCTGTCCGTAGACACTGTTTGACCTGCTGAGTTCCTCCAGCATTTTGTGTGTGTTACTGCGACCATAGACACTGTCTGACCTGCTGAGTTCCTCCAGCATTTTGTGTGTGTTACTCCGTCCATAGACTGTCTGACCTGCTGAGTTCCTCCAGCATTTTGTGTGTGTTACTCTGTCCTTAGACACTGTCTGACCTGCTGAATGCCTCCAGCATTCTGTCTGTGTTACTCCGTCCATAGACACTGTCTGTCCTGCTGAGTTCCTATAGCATTTTGTGTGTGTTACTCCGTCCATAGACACTGTCTGACCTGCTGAGTTCCTCCAGCATTTTGTGTGTGTTACTCTGTCCGTAGACACTGTCTAACCTGCTGAGTTATTCCAGCATTTTGTGTGTGTTACTCTGTCCGTAGGCACTGTCTGACCTGCTGAGTTCCTCCAGCATTCTGTCTGTGTTACTCTGACCACAGCCACTGTCTGACCTGCTGAGTGCCTCCAGCATTCTGTGTGTGTTACTCCGTCCATAGACACTGTCTGACCTGCTGAGTTCCTCCAGCATTTTGTGTGTGTTACTCCGTCCATAGACACTGTCTGACCGGCTGAGTTATTCCAGCATTTTGTGTGTGTTACTCTATCCGTAGACACCGTCTGACCTGCACAGTTCCTCCAGCATTTTGTGTGTGTTACTCTGTATGTAGACACTGTCTGACCTGCTGAGATATTCCAGCATTTTGTGTGTGTTACTCTGTCCATTGACACAGTCTGACCTGCTGAGATCCTCCAGCATTTTGTGTGTGTAACTCTGTCCATAGACACTGTCTGACCTGCTGAGTGCCTCCAGCATTCTGTGTGTGTTACTCCGTCCATAGACACTGTCTGACCTGCTGAGTTCCTCAAGCATTTTGTGTGTGTTACTCCGTCCATAGACTGTCTGACCTGCTGAGTTCCTCCAGCATTTTGTGTGTGTTACTCTGTCCGTAGACAGTGTCTGACCTGTGAGATCCACCAGCATTTTGTGTGTTACTCCGTCCGTAGACACTGTCTGACCTTCTGAGTTCCTCCAGCATTTTGTGTGTGTTACTCTGACCATGGACACTGTCTGACCTGTTGAGATCCACCAGCATTTTGAGTGTTACTCTGTCCGTAGACACTGTCTGACATGCTGAGTTATTCCAGCATTGTGTGTGTGTTACTCTGAGCATAGACACTGTCTGACCTGCTGAGTTCCTCCAGCATTTTGTGTGTGTTACTCTGACCATAGACACTGTCTGTCCTGTAGAGATCCACCAGCATTTTGTGTGTTACTCTGTCCGTAGACACTGTCTGATCTGCTGAGTTATTCCAGCATTGTGTGTGTGTTACTCTGACCATAGACACTGTCTGACCTGCTGAGTTCCTCCAGCATTTTGTGTGTGTTACTCTGACCATAGACACTGTCTGACCTGTTGAGATCCACCAGCATTTTGTGTGTGTTACTCTGACCATAGACACTGTCTGACCTGCTGAGTTCCTCAGGCATTTTGTGTGTGTCACTCTGACCATAGACACTGTCTGAACTGCTGAGTTCCTCCAGCATTGTGTGTGTGATACTCTGACCATAGACACTGTCTGACCTGCTGAGTTCCTCCAGCATTTTGTGTGTGTTACTCTGACCATAGACACTGTCTGACCTGCTGAGTTATTCCAGCATTTTGTGTGTGTTACTCTGACCATAGACACTGTCTGACCTGTTGAGATCCACCAGCATTTTGTGTGTTACTCCGTCCGTAGCCACTGTCTGACCTGCTGAGTTCCTCCAGTATTTTGTGTGTGTCACTCCGACCATAGACACTGTCTGACCTTCTGAGTTCCTCCAGCATTTTGTGTGTGTTACTCTGACCATAGACACTGTCTGACCTGCTGAGTTATTCCAGCATTTTGTGTGTGTTACTCAGACCATAGACACTGTCTGACCTGCTGAGTTCCTCCAGCATTTTGTGTGTGTTACTCTGACCATAGACACTGTCTGACCTGTTGAGATCCACCAGCATTTTGTGTGTTACTCCGTCCGTAGACACTGTCTGACCTGCTGAGTTCCTCCAGCATTTTGTGTGTGTTACTCCTTCCATAGACACTGTCTGACCTGCTGAGTTATTCCAGCATTTTGTGTGTGTTACTCTATCCGTAGACACTGTCTGACCTGCACAGTTCCTCCAGCATTTTGTGTGTGTTACTCTGTACGTAGACACTGTCTGACCTGCTGAGATATTCCAGCATTTTGTGTGTGTTACTCTGTCCATAGACACAGTCTGACCTGCTGAGTTCCTCCAGCATTTTGTGAGTGTAACTCTGTCCATAGACACTGTCTGACCTGCTGAGTGCCTCCAGCATTCTGTGTGTGTTACTCCGTCCATAGTCACTGTCTGACCTGCTGAGTTCCTCCAGCATTTTGTGTGTGTTACTCCGTCCATAGACTGTCTGACCTGCTGAGTTCCTCCAGCATTTTGTGTGTGTTACTCTGTCCGTAGACACTGTCTGACCTGCTGAATGGCTCCAGCATTCTGTGTGTGTTACTCCGTCCATAGACACTGTCTGTCCTGCTGCGTTCCTCCAGCATTTTGTGTGTGTTACTCCGTCCATAGACACTGTCTGACCTGCTGAGTTCCTCCAGCATTTTGTGTGTGTTACTCTGTCCGTAGACACTGTCTAACCTGCTGAGTTATTCCAGCATTTTGTGTGTGTTACTCTGTCCGTAGGCACTGTCTGACCTGCTGAGTTCCTCCAGCATTCTGTCTGTGTTACTCTGACCACAGCCACTGTCTGACCTGCTGAGTTCCTCCAGCATTTTGTCTGTGTTACTCTGACCAGAGACACTGTCTGACCTGCTGAGTTCCTCCAGCATTTTGAGAGTGTTACTCTGTCCATAGACACTGTCTGACCTGCTGAGTTCCTCCAGCATTTTGTGTGTGTTACTCTGTCCATAGACACTGTCTGACCTGCTGAGTTCCTCCAGCATTTTGTGTGTGTTACTCTGACCATAGACACTGTCTGAGCTGCAGAGGTTTCCAGCATTTTGTGTGTGTTACTCTGTGTATAGACACTGTCTGACCTGCTGAGTTCCTCCAGCATTTTGTGTGTGTCACTCTGACCATAGACACTGACTGACCTGCTGAGTTTCTCCAGCATTTTGTGTGTGTTACTCTGACAACAGACACTGTCTGACCTGCTGAGTTCCTCCAGCATTTTGTGTGTGTTACACTGACCACAGACACTGTCTGACCTGCTGAGTTCCTCCAGCATTTTGTGTGTGTCACTCTGACCATAGGCACTGACTGACCTGCTGAGTTTCTCCAGCATTTTGTGTGTGTTACTCTGACAACAGACACTGTCTGACCTGCTAAGTTCCTCTAGCATTTTGTGTGTGTTACACTGACCACAGACACTGTCTGACCTGCTGAGTTCCTCCAGCATTTTGTCTGTGTCACTCTGACCACAGACACTGTCTGACCTGCTGAGTTCCTCCAGCATTTTGTGTGTGTTACTCCGTCCATAGACACTGTCTGTCCTGCTGTGTTCCTCCAGCATTTTGTGTGTGTTACTCTGTCCGTAGACACTGTTTGACCTGCTGAGTTCCTCCAGCATTTTGTGTGTGTTACTGCGACCATAGACACTGTCTGACCTGCTGAGTTCCTCCAGCATTTTGTGTGTGTTACTCCGTCCATAGACTGTCTGACCTGCTGAGTTCCTCCAGCATTTTGTGTGTGTTACTCTGTCCGTAGACACTGTCTGACCTGCTGAATGCCTCCAACATTCTGTGTGTGTTACTCCGTCCATAGACACTGTCTGTCCTGCTGAGTTCCTCCAGCATTTTGTGTGTGTTACTCCGTCCATAGACACTGTATGACCTGCTGAGTTCCTCCAGCATTTTGTGTGTGTTACTCTGTCCGTAGACACTGTCTAACCTGCTGAGTTATTCCAGCATTTTGTGTGTGTTACTCTGACCATAGACACTGTCTGACCTGCTGAGTTATTCCAGCATTTTGTGTGTGTTACTCTGACCACAGCCACTGTCTGACCTGCTGAGTTCCTCCAGCATTTTGTCTGTGTTACTCTGACCAGAGACACTGTCTGACCTGCTGAGTTACTCCAGCATTTTGAGAGTGTTACTCTGTCCATAGACACTGTCTGACCTGCTGAGTTCCTCCAGCATTTTGTGTGTGTTACTCTGTCCATAGACACTGTCTGACCTGCTGAGTTCCTCCAGCATTTTGTGTGTGTTACTCTGACTATAGACACTGTCTGAGCTGCTGAGTTCCTCCAGCATTTTGTGTGTGTTACTCTGTCCATAGACACTGTCTGACCTGCTGAGTTCCTCCAGCATTCTGTCTGTGTTACTCTGACCACAGCCACTGTCTGACCTGCTGAGTTCCTCCAGCATTTTGTCTGTGTTACTCTGACCAAAGCCACTGTCTGACCTGCTGAGTTCCTCCAGCATTTTGTCTGTGTTACTCTGACCATAGACACTGACTGACCTGCTGAGTTTCTCCAGCATTTTGTGTGTGTTACTCTGACCACAGACACTGTCTGACCTGCTAAGTTCCTCCAGCATTTTGTGTGTGTTACACTGACCACAGACACTGTCTGACCTGCTGAGTTCCTCCAGCATTTTGTCTGTGTCACTCTGTCCACAGACACTGTCTGACCTGCTGAGTTCCTCCAGCATTTTGTGTGTGTTACTCCATCCATAGACACTGTCTGTCCTGCTGTGTTCCTCCAGCATTTTGTGTGTGTTACTCTGTCCGTAGACACTGTTTGACCTGCTGAGTTCCTCCAGCATTTTGTGTGTGTTACTGCGACCATAGACACAGTCTGACCTGCTGAGTTCCTCCAGCATTTTGTGTGTGTTACTCCGTCCATAGACTGTCTGACCTGCTGAGTTCCTCCAGCATTTTGTGTGTGTTACTCTGCCGTAGACACTGTCTGACCTGCTAAATGCCTCCAGCATTCTGTGTGTCTTACTCCGTCCATAGACACTGTCTGACCTGATGAGTTCCTCCAGCATTTTGTGTGTGTTACTCTGACCATAGACACTGTCTGTCCTGCTGAGTTCCTCCAGCATTTTGTGTGTGTTACTCCGTCCATAGACACTGTCTGACCTGCTGAGTTCCTCCAGCATTTTGTGTGTGTTACTCTCTCCGTAGACACTGTCTGACCTGCTGTGTTCCTACAGCATTTTGTGTGTGTTACTCTGTCCGTAGACACTGTTTGACCTGCTGAGTTCCTCCAGCATTTTGTGTGTGTTACTGCGACCATAGACACTGTCTGACCTGCTGAGTTCCTCCAGCATTTTGTGTGTGTTACTCCGTCCATAGACTGTCTGACCTGCTGAGTTCCTCCAGCATTTTGTGTGTGTTACTCTGTCCTTAGACACTGTCTGACCTGCTGAATGCCTCCAGCATTCTGTCTGTGTTACTCCGTCCATAGACACTGTCTGTCCTGCTGAGTTCCTATAGCATTTTGTGTGTGTTACTCCGTCCATAGACACTGTCTGACCTGCTGAGTTCCTCCAGCATTTTGTGTGTGTTACTCTGTCCGTAGACACTGTCTAACCTGCTGAGTTATTCCAGCATTTTGTGTGTGTTACTCTGTCCGTAGGCACTGTCTGACCTGCTGAGTTCCTCCAGCATTCTGTCTGTGTTACTCTGACCACAGCCACTGTCTGACCTGCTGAGTGCCTCCAGCATTCTGTGTGTGTTACTCCGTCCATAGACACTGTCTGACCTGCTGAGTTCCTCCAGCATTTTGTGTGTGTTACTCCGTCCATAGACACTGTCTGACCGGCTGAGTTATTCCAGCATTTTGTGTGTGTTACTCTATCCGTAGACACCGTCTGACCTGCACAGTTCCTCCAGCATTTTGTGTGTGTTACTCTGTATGTAGACACTGTCTGACCTGCTGAGATATTCCAGCATTTTGTGTGTGTTACTCTGTCCATTGACACAGTCTGACCTGCTGAGATCCTCCAGCATTTTGTGTGTGTAACTCTGTCCATAGACACTGTCTGACCTGCTGAGTGCCTCCAGCATTCTGTGTGTGTTACTCCGTCCATAGACACTGTCTGACCTGCTGAGTTCCTCAAGCATTTTGTGTGTGTTACTCCGTCCATAGACTGTCTGACCTGCTGAGTTCCTCCAGCATTTTGTGTGTGTTACTCTGTCCGTAGACAGTGTCTGACCTGTGAGATCCACCAGCATTTTGTGTGTTACTCCGTCCGTAGACACTGTCTGACCTTCTGAGTTCCTCCAGCATTTTGTGTGTGTTACTCTGACCATGGACACTGTCTGACCTGTTGAGATCCACCAGCATTTTGAGTGTTACTCTGTCCGTAGACACTGTCTGACATGCTGAGTTATTCCAGCATTGTGTGTGTGTTACTCTGAGCATAGACACTGTCTGACCTGCTGAGTTCCTCCAGCATTTTGTGTGTGTTACTCTGACCATAGACACTGTCTGTCCTGTAGAGATCCACCAGCATTTTGTGTGTTACTCTGTCCGTAGACACTGTCTGATCTGCTGAGTTATTCCAGCATTGTGTGTGTGTTACTCTGACCATAGACACTGTCTGACCTGCTGAGTTCCTCCAGCATTTTGTGTGTGTTACTCTGACCATAGACACTGTCTGACCTGTTGAGATCCACCAGCATTTTGTGTGTGTTACTCTGACCATAGACACTGTCTGACCTGCTGAGTTCCTCAGGCATTTTGTGTGTGTCACTCTGACCATAGACACTGTCTGAACTGCTGAGTTCCTCCAGCATTGTGTGTGTGATACTCTGACCATAGACACTGTCTGACCTGCTGAGTTCCTCCAGCATTTTGTGTGTGTTACTCTGACCATAGACACTGTCTGACCTGCTGAGTTATTCCAGCATTTTGTGTGTGTTACTCTGACCATAGACACTGTCTGACCTGTTGAGATCCACCAGCATTTTGTGTGTTACTCCGTCCGTAGCCACTGTCTGACCTGCTGAGTTCCTCCAGTATTTTGTGTGTGTCACTCCGACCATAGACACTGTCTGACCTTCTGAGTTCCTCCAGCATTTTGTGTGTGTTACTCTGACCATAGACACTGTCTGACCTGCTGAGTTATTCCAGCATTTTGTGTGTGTTACTCAGACCATAGACACTGTCTGACCTGCTGAGTTCCTCCAGCATTTTGTGTGTGTTACTCTGACCATAGACACTGTCTGACCTGTTGAGATCCACCAGCATTTTGTGTGTTACTCCGTCCGTAGACACTGTCTGACCTGCTGAGT
Organism: Hypanus sabinus; assembly: GCF_030144855.1. Classification (NCBI taxonomy): domain Eukaryota; kingdom Metazoa; phylum Chordata; class Chondrichthyes; order Myliobatiformes; family Dasyatidae; genus Hypanus; species Hypanus sabinus. The sequence goes on from NW_026778925.1 coordinate 576,233, forward strand.
TCCTCCAGCATTTTGTGTGTGTTACTCCTTCCATAGACACTGTCTGACCTGCTGAGTTATTCCAGCATTTTGTGTGTGTTACTCTATCCGTAGACACTGTCTGACCTGCACAGTTCCTCCAGCATTTTGTGTGTGTTACTCTGTACGTAGACACTGTCTGACCTGCTGAGATATTCCAGCATTTTGTGTGTGTTACTCTGTCCATAGACACAGTCTGACCTGCTGAGTTCCTCCAGCATTTTGTGAGTGTAACTCTGTCCATAGACACTGTCTGACCTGCTGAGTGCCTCCAGCATTCTGTGTGTGTTACTCCGTCCATAGTCACTGTCTGACCTGCTGAGTTCCTCCAGCATTTTGTGTGTGTTACTCCGTCCATAGACTGTCTGACCTGCTGAGTTCCTCCAGCATTTTGTGTGTGTTACTCTGTCCGTAGACACTGTCTGACCTGCTGAATGGCTCCAGCATTCTGTGTGTGTTACTCCGTCCATAGACACTGTCTGTCCTGCTGCGTTCCTCCAGCATTTTGTGTGTGTTACTCCGTCCATAGACACTGTCTGACCTGCTGAGTTCCTCCAGCATTTTGTGTGTGTTACTCTGTCCGTAGACACTGTCTAACCTGCTGAGTTATTCCAGCATTTTGTGTGTGTTACTCTGTCCGTAGGCACTGTCTGACCTGCTGAGTTCCTCCAGCATTCTGTCTGTGTTACTCTGACCACAGCCACTGTCTGACCTGCTGAGTTCCTCCAGCATTTTGTCTGTGTTACTCTGACCAGAGACACTGTCTGACCTGCTGAGTTCCTCCAGCATTTTGAGAGTGTTACTCTGTCCATAGACACTGTCTGACCTGCTGAGTTCCTCCAGCATTTTGTGTGTGTTACTCTGTCCATAGACACTGTCTGACCTGCTGAGTTCCTCCAGCATTTTGTGTGTGTTACTCTGACCATAGACACTGTCTGAGCTGCAGAGGTTTCCAGCATTTTGTGTGTGTTACTCTGTGTATAGACACTGTCTGACCTGCTGAGTTCCTCCAGCATTTTGTGTGTGTCACTCTGACCATAGACACTGACTGACCTGCTGAGTTTCTCCAGCATTTTGTGTGTGTTACTCTGACAACAGACACTGTCTGACCTGCTGAGTTACTCCAGCATTTTGAGAGTGTTACTCTGTCCATAGACACTGTCTGACCTGCTGAGTTCCTCCAGCATTTTGTGTGTGTTACTCTGTCCATAGACACTGTCTGACCTGCTGAGTTCCTCCAGCATTTTGTGTGTGTTACTCTGACTATAGACACTGTCTGAGCTGCTGAGTTCCTCCAGCATTTTGTGTGTGTTACACTGACCACAGACACTGTCTGACCTGCTGAGTTCCTCCAGCATTTTGTGTGTGTCACTCTGACCATAGGCACTGACTGACCTGCTGAGTTTCTCCAGCATTTTGTGTGTGTTACTCTGACAACAGACACTGTCTGACCTGCTAAGTTCCTCTAGCATTTTGTGTGTGTTACACTGACCACAGACACTGTCTGACCTGCTGAGTTCCTCCAGCATTTTGTCTGTGTCACTCTGACCACAGACACTGTCTGACCTGCTGAGTTCCTCCAGCATTTTGTGTGTGTTACTCCGTCCATAGACACTGTCTGTCCTGCTGTGTTCCTCCAGCATTTTGTGTGTGTTACTCTGTCCGTAGACACTGTTTGACCTGCTGAGTTCCTCCAGCATTTTGTGTGTGTTACTGCGACCATAGACACTGTCTGACCTGCTGAGTTCCTCCAGCATTTTGTGTGTGTTACTCCGTCCATAGACTGTCTGACCTGCTGAGTTCCTCCAGCATTTTGTGTGTGTTACTCTGTCCGTAGACACTGTCTGACCTGCTGAATGCCTCCAACATTCTGTGTGTGTTACTCCGTCCATAGACACTGTCTGTCCTGCTGAGTTCCTCCAGCATTTTGTGTGTGTTACTCTGTCCGTAGACACTGTCTAACCTGCTGAGTTATTCCAGCATTTTGTGTGTGTTACTCTGACCATAGACACTGTCTGACCTGCTGAGTTATTCCAGCATTTTGTGTGTGTTACTCTGACCACAGCCACTGTCTGACCTGCTGAGTTCCTCCAGCATTTTGTCTGTGTTACTCTGACCAGAGACACTGTCTGACCTGCTGAGTTACTCCAGCATTTTGAGAGTGTTACTCTGTCCATAGACACTGTCTGACCTGCTGAGTTCCTCCAGCATTTTGTGTGTGTTACTCTGACTATAGACACTGTCTGAGCTGCTGAGTTCCTCCAGCATTTTGTGTGTGTTACTCTGTCCATAGACACTGTCTGACCTGCTGAGTTCCTCCAGCATTCTGTCTGTGTTACTCTGACCACAGCCACTGTCTGACCTGCTGAGTTCCTCCAGCATTTTGTCTGTGTTACTCTGACCAAAGCCACTGTCTGACCTGCTGAGTTCCTCCAGCATTTTGTCTGTGTTACTCTGACCATAGACACTGACTGACCTGCTGAGTTTCTCCAGCATTTTGTGTGTGTTACTCTGACCACAGACACTGTCTGACCTGCTAAGTTCCTCCAGCATTTTGTGTGTGTTACACTGACCACAGATACTGTCTGACCTGCTGAGTTCCTCCAGCATTTTGTCTGTGTCACTCTGTCCACAGACACTGTCTGACCTGCTGAGTTCCTCCAGCATTTTGTGTGTGTTACTCCATCCATAGACACTGTCTGTCCTGCTGTGTTCCTCCAGCATTTTGTGTGTGTTACTCTGTCCGTAGACACTGTTTGACCTGCTGAGTTCCTCCAGCATTTTGTGTGTGTTACTGCGACCATAGACACAGTCTGACCTGCTGAGTTCCTCCAGCATTTTGTGTGTGTTACTCCGTCCATAGACTGTCTGACCTGCTGAGTTCCTCCAGCATTTTGTGTGTGTTACTCTGCCGTAGACACTGTCTGACCTGCTAAATGCCTCCAGCATTCTGTGTGTGTTACTCCGTCCATAGACACTGTCTGACCTGATGAGTTCCTCCAGCATTTTGTGTGTGTTACTCTGACCATAGACACTGTCTGTCCTGCTGAGTTCCTCCAGCATTTTGTGTGTGTTACTCCGTCCATAGACACTGTCTGACCTGCTGAGTTCCTCCAGCATTTTGTGTGTGTTACTCTGTCCGTAGACACTGTCTAACCTGCTGAGTTATTCCAGCATTTTGTGTGTGTTACTCTGTCCGTAGGCACTGTCTGACCTGCTGAGTTCCTCCAGCATTCTGTCTGTGTTACTCTGACCACAGCCACTGTCTGACCTGCTGAGTTCCTCCAGCATTTTGTCTGTGTTACTCTGACCAGAGACACTGTCTGACCTGCTGAGTTCCTCCAGCATTTTGAGAGTGTTACTCTGTCCATAGACACTGTCTGACCTGCTGAGTTCCTCCAGCATTTTGTGTGTGTTACTCTGTCCATAGACACTGTCTGACCTGCTGAGTTCCTCCAGCATTTTGTGTGTGTTACTCTGACCATAGACACTGTCTGAGCTGCTGAGTTCCTCCAGCATTTTGTGTGTGTTACTCTGTCCATAGACACTGTCTGACCTGCTGAGTTCCTCCAGCGTTTTGTGTGTGTTACTCTGACCATAGACACTGTCTGAGCTGCAGAGGTTTCCAGCATTTTGTGTGTGTTACTCTGTGTATAGACACTGTCTGACCTGCTAAGTTCCTCCAGCATTTTGTGTGTGTTACACTGACCACAGACACTGTCTGACCTGCTGAGTTCCTCCAGCATTTTGTCTGTGTCACTCTGACCACAGACACTGTCTGACCTGCTGAGTTCCTCCAGCATTTTGTGTGTGTTACTCTGTCCGTAGACACTGTCTGACCTGCTGTGTTCCTCCAGCATTTTGTGTGTGTTACACTGTCTGTAGACACTGTTTGACCTGCTGAGTTCCTCCAGCATTTTGTGTGTGTTACTGCGACCATAGACACTGTCTGACCTGCTGAGTTCCTCCAGCATTTTGTGTGTGTTACTCTGACCATAGACACTGTCTGACCTGCTGAGTTATTCCAGCATTTTGTGTGTGTTACTCTGACCATAGACACTGTCTGACCTGTTGAGATCCACCAGCATTTTGTGTGTTACTCCATCCGTAGAGACTGACTGACCTGCTGAGTTCCTGCAGCATTTTGTGTGTGTCACTCTGACCATAGACACTGTCTGACCTTCTGAGTTCCTCCAGCATTTTGTGTGTGTTACTCTGACCATAGACACTGTCTGACCTGCTGAGTTATTCCAGCATTTTGTGTGTGTTACTCTGACCATAGACACTGTCTGACCTGCTGAGTTCCTCCAGCATTTTGTGTGTGTTACTCTGACCATAGACACTGTCTGACCTGCTTAGTTATTCCAGCATTTTGTGTGTGTTACTCTGTCCATAGACACTGTCTAACCTGCTGAGTTATTCCAGCATTTTGTGTGTGTTACTCTGTCCGTAGACACTGTCTGACCTGATGAGTTATTCCAGCATTTTGTGTGTGTTACTCTGTCCATAGACACTGTCTGACCTGCTGAGTGCCTCCAGCATTCTGTGTGTGTTACTCCGTCCATAGACAGTGTCTGACCTGCTGAGTTCCTCCAGCATTTTGTCTGTGTCACTCTGACCACAGACACTGTCTGACCTGCTGAGTTCCTCCAGCATTTTGTGTGTGTTACTCTGTCCGTAGACACTGTCTGACCTGCTGTGTTCCTCCAGCATTTTGTGTGTGTTACTCTGTCCGTAAACACTGTTTGACCTGCTGAGTTCCTCCAGCATTTTGTGTGTGTTACTGCGACCATAGACACTGTCTGACCAGCTGAGTTCCTCCAGAATTTTGTGTGTGTTACTCCGTACATAGACTGTCTGACCTGCTGAGTTCCTCCAGCATTTTGTGTGTGTTACTCTGTCCGTAGACACTGTCTGACCTGCTGAATGCCTCCAGCATTCTGTGTGTGTTACTCCGTCCATAGACACTGTCTGTCCTGCTGAGTTCCTCCAGCATTTTGTGTGTGTTACTCCGTCCATAGACACTGTCTGACCTGCTGAGTTCCTCCAGCATTTTGTGTGTGTTACTCTGTCTGTAGACACTGTCTAACCTGCTGAGTTATTCCAGCATTTTGTGTGTGTTACTCTGTCCGTAGGCACTGTCTGACCTGCTGAGTTCCTCCAGCATTCTGTCTGTGTTACTCTGACCACAGCCACTGTCTGACCTGCTGAGTTCCTCCAGCATTTTGTCTGTGTTACTCTGACCAGAGACACTGTCTGACCTGCTGAGTTACTCCAGCATTTTGAGAGTGTTACTCTGTCCATAGACACTGTCTGACCTGCTGAGTTCCTCCAGCATTTTGTGTGTGTTACTCTGTCCATAGACACTGTCTGACCTGCTGAGTTCCTCCAGCATTTTGTGTGTGTTACTCTGACCATAGACACTGTCTGAGCTGCTGAGTTCCTCCAGCATTTTGTGTGTGTTACTCTGACCATAGACACTGTCTGAGCTGCAGAGGTTTCCAGCATTTTGTGTGTGTTACTCTGTGTATAGACACTGTCTGACCTGCTGAGTTCCTCCAGCATTTTGTGCGTGTTACTCTGTCCATAGACACTGTCTAACCTGCTGAGTTATTCCAGCATTTTGTGTGTGTTACTCTGTCCGTAGGCACTGTCTGACCTGCTGAGTTCCTCCAGCATTTTGTGTGTGTTACTCTGTCCATAGACACTGTCTGACCTGCTGAGTGCCTCCAGCATTCTGTGTGTGTTACTCCGTCCATAGACAGTGTCTGACCTGCTGAGTTCCTCCAGCATTTTGTCTGTGTCACTCTGACCACAGACACTGTCTGACCTGCTGAGTTCCTCCAGCATTTTGTGTGTGTTACTCTGTCCGTAGACACTGTCTGACCTGCTGTGTTCCTCCAGCATTTTGTGTGTGTTACTCTGTCCGTAAACACTGTTTGACCTGCTGAGTTCCTCCAGCATTTTGTGTGTGTTACTCTGTCCGTAGACACTGTCTGACCTGCTGTGTTCCTCCAGCATTTTGTGTGTGTTACTCTGTCTGTAGACACTGTTTGACCTGCTGAGTTCCTCCAGCATTTTGTGTGTGTTACTGCGACCATAGACACTGTCTGACCTGCTGAGTTCCTCCAGCATTTTGTGTGTGTTACTCTGACCATAGACACTGTCTGACCTGCTGAGTTATTCCAGCATTTTGTGTGTGTTACTCTGACCATAGACACTGTCTGACCTGTTGAGATCCACCAGCATTTTGTGTGTTACTCCATCCGTAGAGACTGACTGACCTGCTGAGTTCCTGCAGCATTTTGTGTGTGTCACTCTGACCAGACACTGTCTGACCTTCTGAGTTCCTCCAGCATTTTGTGTGTGTTACTCTGACCATAGACACTGTCTGACCTGCTGAGTTATTCCAGCATTTTGTGTGTGTTACTCTGACCATAGACACTGTCTGACCTGCTGAGTTCCTCCAGCATTTTGTGTGTGTTACTCTGACCATAGACACTGTCTGACCTGCTTAGTTATTCCAGCATTTTGTGTGTGTTACTCTGTCCATAGACACTGTCTAACCTGCTGAGTTATTCCAGCATTTTGTGTGTGTTACTCTGTCCGTAGACACTGTCTGACCTGATGAGTTATTCCAGCATTTTGTGTGTGTTACTCTGTCCATAGACACTGTCTGACCTGCTGAGTGCCTCCAGCATTCTGTGTGTGTTACTCCGTCCATAGACAGTGTCTGACCTGCTGAGTTCCTCCAGCATTTTGTCTGTGTCACTCTGACCACAGACACTGTCTGACCTGCTGAGTTCCTCCAGCATTTTGTGTGTGTTACTCTGTCCGTAGACACTGTCTGACCTGCTGTGTTCCTCCAGCATTTTGTGTGTGTTACTCTGTCCGTAAACACTGTTTGACCTGCTGAGTTCATCCAGCATTTTGTGTGTGTTACTGCGACCATAGACACTGTCTGACCAGCTGTTCCTCCAGAATTTTGTGTGTGTTACTCCGTCCATAGACTGTCTGACCTGCTGAGTTCCTCCAGCATTTTGTGTGTGTTACTCTGTCCGTAGACACTGTCTGACCTGCTGAATGCCTCCAGCATTCTGTGTGTGTTACTCCGTCCATAGACACTGTCTGTCCTGCTGAGTTCCTCCAGCATTTTGTGTTTGTTACTCCGTCCATAGACACTGTCTGACCTGCTGAGTTCCTCCAGCATTTTGTGTGTGTTACTCTGTCTGTAGACCCTGTCTAACCTGCTGAGTTATTCCAGCATTTTGTGTGTGTTACTCTGTCCGTAGGCACTGTCTGACCTGCTGAGTTCCTCCAGCATTCTGTCTGTGTTACTCTGACCACAGCCACTGTCTGACCTGCTGAGTTCCTCCAGCATTTTGTCTGTGTTACTCTGACCAGAGACACTGTCTGACCTGCTGAGTTACTCCAGCATTTTGAGAGTGTTACTCTGTCCATAGACACTGTCTGACCTGCTGAGTTCCTCCAGCATTTTGTGTGTGTTACTCTGTCCATAGACACTGTCTGACCTGCTGAGTTCCTCCAGCATTTTGTGTGTGTTACTCTGACCATAGACACTGTCTGAGCTGCTGAGTTCCTCCAGCATTTTGTGTGTGTTACTCTGACCATAGACACTGTCTGAGCTGCAGAGGTTTCCAGCATTTTGTGTGTGTTACTCTGTGTATAGACACTGTCTGACCTGCTGAGTTCCTCCAGCATTTTGTGCGTGTTACTCTGTCCATAGACACTGTCTAACCTGCTGAGTTATTCCAGCATTTTGTGTGTGTTACTCTGTCCGTAGGCACTGTCTGACCTGCTGAGTTCCTCCAGCATTTTGTGTGTGTTAATCTGTCCATAGACACTGTCTGACCTGCTGAGTGCCTCCAGCATTCTGTGTGTGTTACTCCGTCCATAGACAGTGTCTGACCTGCTGAGTTCCTCCAGCATTTTGTCTGTGTCACTCTGACCACAGACACTGTCTGACCTGCTGAGTTCCTCCAGCATTTTGTGTGTGTTACTCTGTCCGTAGACACTGTCTGACCTGCTGTGTTCCTCCAGCATTTTGTGTGTGTTACTCTGTCCGTAAACACTGTTTGACCTGCTGAGTTCCTCCAGCATTTTGTGTGTGTTACTGCGACCATAGACACTGTCTGACCAGCTGAGTTCCTCCAGCATTTTGTGTATGTTACTCCGTCCATAGACTGTCTGACCTGCTGAGTTCCTCCAGCATTTTGTGTGTGTTACTCTGTCCGTAGACACTGTCTGACCTGCTGAATGCCTCCAGCATTCTGTGTGTGTTACTCCGTCCATAGACACTGTCTGACCTGCTGAGTTCCTCCAGCATTTTGTGTGTGTTACTCCGTCCATAGACACTGTCTGACCTGCTGAGTTCCTCCAGCATTTTGTGTGTGTTACTCTGTCTGTAGACACTGTCTAACCTGCTGAGTTATTCCAGCATTTTGTCTGTGTTACTCTGTCCGTAGGCACTGTCTGACCTGCTGAGTTCCTCCAGCATTCTGTCTGTGTTACTCTGACCACAGCCACTGTCTGACCTGCTGAGTTCCTCCAGCATTTTGTCTGTGTTACTCTGACCAGAGACACTGTCTGACCTGCTGAGTTACTCCAGCATTTTGAGAGTGTTACTCTGTCCATAGACACTGTCTGACCTGCTGAGTTCCTCCAGCATTTTGTGTGTGTTACTCTGTCCATAGACACTGTCTGACCTGCTGAGTTCCTCCAGCATTTTGTGTGTGTTACTCTGACCATAGACACTGTCTGAGCTGCTGTGTTCCTCCAGCATTTTGTGTGTGTTACTCTGACCATAGACACTGTCTGAGCTGCAGAGGTTTCCAGCATTTTGTGTGTGTTACTCTGTGTATAGACACTGTCTGACCTGCTGAGTTCCTCCAGCATTTTGTGCGTGTTACTCTGTCCATAGACACTGTCTAACCTGCTGAGTTATTCCAGCATTTTGTGTGTGTTACTCTGTCCGTAGGCACTGTCTGACCTGCTGAGTTCCTCCAGCATTCTGTCTGTGTTACTCTGACCACAGCCACTGTCTGACCTGCTGAGTTCCTCCAGCATTTTGTCTGTGTTACTCTGACCAGAGACACTGTCTGACCTGCTGAGTTACTCCAGCATTTTGAGAGTGTTACTCTGTCCATAGACACTGTCTGACCTGCTGAGTTCCTCCACAAATTTGTGTTTGTCACTCTGACCATAGACACTGTCTGACCTGCTGAGTTCCTCCAGCATTTTGTGTGTGTTACTCTGACCACACACACTGTCTGACCTGCTTAGTTCCTCCAGCATTTTGTGCGTTTTACACTGACCACAGACACTGTCTGACCTGCTGAGTTCCTCCAGCATTTTGTCTGTGTTACTCTATCCGTAGACACTGTCTGACCTGCTGTGTTCCTCCAGCATTTTGTGTGTGTTACTCTGTCTGTAGACACTGTTTGACCTGCTGAGTTCCTCCAGCATTTTGTGTGTGTTACTGCGACCATAGACACTGTCTGACCTGCTGAGTTCCTCCAGCATTTTGTGTGTGTTACTCTGACCATAGACACTGTCTGAACTGCTGAGTTAATCCAGCATTTTGTGTGTGTTACTCTGACCATAGACACAGTCTGACCTGTTGAGATCCACCAGCATTTTGTGTGTTACTCCATCCGTTGAGACTGACTGACCTGCTGTGTTCCTGCAGCATTTTGTGTGTGTCACTCTGACCATAGACACTGTCTGACCTTCTGAGTTCCTCCAGCATTTTGTGTGTGTTACTCTGACCATAGACACTGTCTGACCTGCTGAGTTATTCCAGCATTTAGTGTGTGTTACTCTGACCATAGACACTGTCTGACCTGCTGAGTTCCTCCAGCATTTTGTGTGTGTTACTCTGACCATAGACACTGTCTGACCTGCTTAGTTATTCCAGCATTTTGTGTGTGTTACTCTGTCCATAGACACTGTCTAACCTGCTGAGTTATTCCAGCATTTTGTGTGTGTTACTCTGTCAGCAGACACTGTCTGACCTGATGAGTTATTCCAGCATTTTGTGTGTGTTACTCTGTCCATAGACACTGTCTGACCTGCTGAGTGCCTCCAGCATTCTGTGTGTGTTACTCCGTCCATAGACAGTGTCTGACCTGCTGAGTTCCTCCAGCATTTTGTCTGTGTCACTCTGACCACAGACACTGTCTGACCTGCTGAGTTCCTCCAGCATTTTGTGTGTGTTACTCTGTCCGTAGAGACTGTCTGACCTGCTGTGTTCCTCCAGCATTTTGTGTGTGTTACTCTGTCCGTAAACACTGTTTGACCTGCTGAGTTCCTCCAGCATTTTGTATGTGTTACTGCGACCATAGACACTGTCTGACCAGCTGAGTTCCTCCAGCATTTTGTGTGTGTTACTCCGTCCATAGACTGTCTGACCTGCTGAGTTCCTCCAGCATTTTGTGTGTGTTACTCTGTCCGTAGACACTGTCTGACCTGCTGAATGCCTCCAGCATTCTGTGTGTGTTACTCCGTCCATAGACACTGTCTGTCCTGCTGAGTTCCTCCAGCATTTTGTGTGTGTTACTCCGTCCATAGACACTGTCTGACCTGCTGAGTTCCTCCAGCATTTTGTGTGTGTTACTCTGTCTGTAGACACTGTCTAACCTGCTGAGTTATTCCAGCATTTTGTGTGTGTTACTCTGTCCGTAGGCACTGTCTGACCTGCTGAGTTACTCCAGCATTTTGAGAGTGTTACTCTGTCCATAGACACTGTCTGACCTGCTGAGTTCCTCCAGCATTTTGTGTGTGTTACTCTGTCCATAGACACTGTCTGACCTGCTGAGTTCCTCCAGCATTTTGTGTGTGTTACTCTGACCATAGACACTGTCTGAGCTGCTGAGTTCCTCCAGCATTTTGTGTGTGTTACTCTGTCCATAGACACTGTCTGAGCTGCAGAGGTTTCCAGCATTTTGTGTGTGTTACTCTGTGTATAGACACTGTCTGACCTGCTGAGTTCCTCCAGCATTTTTTGTGTGTTACTCTGTCCATAGACACTGTCTAACCTGCTGAGTTATTCCAGCATTTTGTGTGTGTTACTCTGTCCGTAGGCACTGTCTGACCTGCTGAGTTCCTCCAGCATTCTGTCTGTGTTACTCTGACCACAGCCACTGTCTGACCTGCTGAGTTCCTCCAGCATTTTGTCTGTGTTACTCTGACCAGAGACACTGTCTGACCTGCTGAGTTACTCCAGCATTTTGAGAGTGTTACTCTGTCCATAGACACTGTCTGACCTGCTGAGTTCCTCCAGCATTTTGTGTGTGTTACTCTGTCCATAGACACTGTCTGACCTGCTGAGTTCCTCCAGCATTTTGTGTGTGTTACTCTGACCATAGACACTGTCTGAGCTGCTGAGTTCCTCCAGCATTTTGTGTGTGTTACTCTGTCCATAGACACTGTCTGACCTGCTGAGTTCCTCCAGCATTTTGTGTGTGTTACTCTGACCATAGACACTGTCTGAGCTGCGGAGGTTTCCAGCATTTTGTGTGTGTTACTCTGTGTATAGACACTGTCTGACCTGCTGAGTTCCTCCAGCATTTTGTGTTTGTCACTCTGACCATAGACACTGTCTGACCTGCTGAGTTCCTCCAGCATTTTGTGTGTGTTACTCTGACCACACACACTGTCTGACCTGCTAAGTTCCTCCAGCATTTTGTGTGTGTTACACTGACCACAGACACTGTCTGACCTGCTGAGATCCTCCAGCATTTTGTCTGTGTCACTCTGACCACAGACACTGTCTGACCTGCTGAGTTCCTCCAGCATTTTGTGTGTGTTACTCTGTCCGTAGACACTGTCTGACCTGCTGTGTTCCTCCAGCATTTTGTGTGTGTTACTCTGTCCGTAGACACTGTTTGACCTGCTGAGTTCCTCCAGCATTTTGTGTGTGTTACTGCGACCATAGACACTGTCTGTCCTGCTGAGTTCCTCCAGCATTTTGTGTGTGTTACTCTGACCATAGACACTGTCTGACCTGCTGAGTTATTCCAGCATTTTGTGTGTGTTACTCTGACCATAGACACTGTCTGACCTGTTGAGATCCACCAGCATTTTGTGTGTTACTCCGTCCGTAGAGACTGACTGACCTGCTGAGTTCCTCCAGCATTTTGTGTGTGTCACTCTGACCATAGACACTGTCTGACCTTCTGAGTTCCTCCAGCATTTTGTGTGTGTTACTCTGACCACAGACACTGTCTGACCTGCTGAGTTATTCCAGCATTTTGTGTGTGTTACTCTGACCATAGACAGTGTCTGACCTGCTGAGTTCCTCCAGCATTTTGTGTGTGTTACTCCGTCCATAGACACTGTCTGACCTGCTGAGTTATTCCAGCATTTTGTGTGTGTTACTCTATCCGTAGACACAGTCTGACCTGCACAGTTCCTCCAGCATTTTGTGTGTGTTACTCTGTACGTAGACACTTTATGACCCGCTGAGATATTCCAGCATTTTGTGTGTTACTCTGTCCATAGACACAGTCTGACCTGCTGAGTTCCTCCAGCATTTTGTGTGTGTAACTCTGTCCATAGACACTGTCTGACCTGCTGAGTGCCTCCAGCATTCTGTGTGTGTTACTCCGTCCATAGACACTGTCTGACCTGCTGAGTTCCTCCAGCATTTTGTGTGTGTTACTCCGTCCATAGACTGTCTGACCTGCTGAGTTCCTCCAGCATTTTGTGTGTGTTACTCTGTCCGTAGACACTGTCTGACCTGCTGAATGCCTCCAGCATTCTGTGTGTGTTACTCCGTCCATAGACACTGTCTGTCCTGCTGAGTTCCTCCAGAATTTTGTGTGTGTTACTCCGTCCATAGACACTGTCTGACCTGCTAAGTTCCTCCAGCATTTTGTGTGTGTTACTCTGTCCGTAGCCACTGTCTAAACTGCTGAGTTATTCCAGCATTTTGTGTGTGTTACTCTGTCCGTAGGCACTGTCTGACCTGCTGAGTTCCTCCAGCATTCTGTCTGTGTTACTCTGACCACAGCCACTGTCTGACCTGCTGAGTTCCTCCAGCATTTTGTCTGTGTTACTCTGACCATAGACACTGTCTGAGCTGCAGAGGTTTCCAGCATTTTGTGTGTGTTACTCTGTGTATAGACACTGTCTGACCTGCTGAGTTCCTCCAGCATTTTGTGTGTGTCACTCTGACCATAGACACTGTCTGACCTGCTGAGTTCCTCCAGCATTTTGTGTGTGTTACTCTGACCACAGACACTGTCTGACCTGCTAAGTTCCTCCAGCATTTTCTGTGTGTTACACTGACCACAGACACTGTCTGACCTGCTGAGTTCCTCCAGCATTTTGTCTGTGTCACTCTGACCATAGACACTGTCTGACCTGCTGAGTTCCTCCAGCATTTTGTGTGTGTTACTCTGTCCGTAGACACTGTCTGACCTGCTGTGTTCCTCCAGCATTTTGTTTGTGTTACTCTGTCCGTAGACACTGTTTGACCTGCTGAGTTCCTCCAGCATTTTGTGTGTGTTACTGCGACCATAGACACTGTCTGACCTGCTGAGTTCCTCCAGCATTTTGTGTGTGTTACTCTGACCATAGACACTGTCTGACCTGCTGAGTTATTCCAGCATTTTGTGTGTGTTACTCTGACCATAGACACTGTCTGACCTGTTGAGATCCACCAGCATTTTGTGTGTTACTCCGTCCGTAGAGACTGACTGACCTGCTGAGTTCCTCCAGCATTTTGTGTGTGTCACTCTGACCATAGACACTGTCTGACCTTCTGAGTTCCTCCAGCATTTTCTGTGTGTTACTCTGACCATAGACACTGTCTGACCTGCTGAGTTATTCCAGCATTTTGTGTGTGTTACTCTGACCATAGACACTGTCTGACCTGCTGAGTTCCTCCAGCATTTTGTGTGTGTTACTCTGACCATAGACACTGTCTGACCTGCTTAGTTATTCCAGCATTTTGTGTGTGTTACTCTGTCCATAGACACTGTCTAACCTGCTGAGTTATTCCAGCATTTTGTGTGTGTTACTCTGTCCGTAGACACTGTCTGACCTTCTGAGTTATTCCAGCATTTTGTGTGTGTTACTCTGTCCATAGACACTGTCTGACCTGCTGAGTTCCTCCAGCATTTTGTGTGTGTTACTCTGTCCATAGACACTGTCTGACCTGCTGAGTTCCTCCAGCATTTTGTGTGTGTTACTCTGACCATAGACACTGTCTGACCTGCTGAGTTCCTCCAGCATTTTGTGTGTGTTACTCTGTCCATAGACACTGTCTAACCTGCTGAGTTATTCCAGCATTTTGTGTGTGTTACTGTGTCCGTAGGCACTGTTTGACCTGCTGAGTTCCTCCAGCATTCTGTCTGTGTTACTCTGACCACAGCCACTGTCTGACCTGCTGAGTTCCTCCAGCATTTTGTCTGTGTTACTCTGAACAGAGACACTGTCTGACCTGCTGAGTTACTCCAGCATTTTGAGAGTGTTACTCTGTCCATAGACACTGTCTGACCTGCTGAGTTCCTCCAGCATTTTGTGTGTGTTACTCTGTCCATAGACACTGTCTGACCTGCTGAGTTCCTCCAGCGTTTTGTGTGTGTTACTCTGACCATAGACACTGTCTGAGCTGCAGAGGTTTCCAGCATTTTGTGTGTGTTACTCTGTGTATAGACACTGTCTGACCTGCTGAGTTCCTCCAGCAATTTGTGTTTGTCACTCTGACCATAGACACTGTCTGACCTGCTGAGTTCCTCCAGCATTTTGTGTGTGTTACTCTGACCACACACACTGTCTGACCCTGCTTAGTTCCTCCAGCATTTTGTGCGTGTTACACTGACCACAGACACTGTCTGACCTGCTGAGTTCCTCCAGCATTTTGTCTGTGTCACTCTGACCACAGACACTGTCTGACCTGCTGAGTTCCTCCAGCATTTTGTGTGTGTTACTCTGTCCGTAGACACTGTCTGACCTGCTGTGTTCCTCCAGCATTTTGTGTGTGTTACTCTGTCTGTAGACACTGTTTGACCTGCTGAGTTCCTCCAGCATTTTGTGTGTGTTACTGCGACCATAGACACTGTCTGACCTGCTGAGTTCCTCCAGCATTTTGTGTGTGTTACTCTGACCATAGACACTGTCTGACCTGCTGAGTTATTCCAGCATTTTGTGTGTGTTACTCTGACCATAGACACTGTCTGAGCTGCAGAGGTTTCCAGCATTTTGTGTGTGTTACTCTGTGTATAGACACTGTCTGACCTGCTGAGTTCCTCCAGCATTTTGTGTGTGTCACTCTGACCATAGACACTGTCTGACCTGCTGAGTTCCTCCAGCATTTTGTGTGTGTTACTCTGACCACAGACACTGTCTGACCTGCTAAGTTCCTCCAGCATATTCTGTGTGTTACACTGACCACAGACACTGTCTGACCTGCTGAGTTCCTCCAGCATTTTGTCTGTGTCACTCTGACCACAGACACTGTCTGACCTGCTGAGTTATTCCAGCATTTTGTGTGTGTTACTCTGACCATAGACACTGTCTGACCTGCTGAGATCCACCAGTATTTTGTGTGTTACTCCGTCCGTAGAGACTGACTGACCTGCTGAGTTCCTCCAGCATTTTGTGTGTGTCACTCTGACCATAGACACTGTCTGACCTTCTGAGTTCTTCCAGCATTTTGTGTGTGTTACTCTGACCATAGACACTGTCTGACCTGCTGAGTTATTCCAGCATTTTGTGTGTGTTACTCTGACCATAGACACTGTCTGACCTGCTGAGTTATTCCAGCATTTTGTGTGTGTTACTCTGACCATAGACACTGTCTGACCTGCTTAGTTATTCCAGCATTTTGTGTGTGTTACTCTGTCCATAGACACTGTCTAACCTGCTGAGTTATTCCAGCATTTTGTGTGTGTTACTCTGTCCGTAGGCACTGTCTGACCTGCTGAGTTCCTCCAGCATTCTGTCTGTGTTACTCTGACCACAGCCACTGTCTGACCTGCTGAGTTCCTCCAGCATTTTGTCTGTGTTACTCTGACCAGAGACACTGTCTGACCTGCTGAGTTACTCCAGCATTTTGAGAGTGTTACTCTGTCCATAGACACTGTCTGACCTGCTGAGTTCCTCCAGCATTTTGTGTGTGTTACTCTGACCATAGACACTGTCTGAGCTGCTGAGTTCCTCCAGCATTTTGTGTGTGTTACTCTGTCCATAGACACTGTCTGAGCTGCAGAGGTTTCCAGCATTTTGTGTGTGTTACTCTGTGTATAGACACTGTCTGACCTGCTGAGTTCCTCCAGCATTTTGAGTGTGTTACTCTGACCATAGACACTGTCTGACCTGCTTAGTTATTCCAGCATTTTGTGTGTGTTACTCTGTCCATAGACACTGTCTAACCTGCTGAGTTATTCCAGCATTTTGTGTGTGTTACTCTGTCCGTAGACACTGTCTGACCTGATGAGTTATTCCAGCATTTTGTGTGTGTTACTCTGTCCATAGACACTGTCTGACCTGCTGAGTGCCTCCAGCATTCTGTGTGTGTTACTCCGTCCATAGACAGTGTCTGACCTGCTGAGTTCCTCCAGCATTTTGTCTGTGTCACTCTGACCACAGACACTGTCTGACCTGCTGAGTTCCTCCAGCATTTTGTGTGTGTTACTCTGTCCGTAGACACTGTCTGACCTGCTGTGTTCCTCCAGCATTTTGTGTGTGTTACTCTGTCCGTAAACACTGTTTGACCTGCTGAGTTCCTCCAGCATTTTGTGTGTGTTACTGCGACCATAGACACTGTCTGACCAGCTGAGTTCCTCCAGCATTTTGTGTGTGTTACTCCGTCCATAGACTGTCTGACCTGCTGAGTTCCTCCAGCATTTTGTGTGTGTTACTCTGTCCGTAGACACTGTCTGACCTGCTGAATGCCTCCAGCATTCTGTGTGTGTTACTCCGTCCATAGACACTGTCTGTCCTGCTGAGTTCCTCCAGCATTTTGTGTGTGTTACTCCGTCCATAGACACTGTCTGACCTGCTGAGTTCCTCCAGCATTTTGTGTGTGTTACTCTGTCTGTAGACACTGTCTAACCTGCTGAGTTATTCCAGCATTTTGTGTGTGTTACTCTGTCCATAGGCACTGTCTGACCTGCTGAGTTCCTCCAGCATTCTGTCTGTGTTACTCTGACCACAGCCACTGTCTGACCTGCTGAGTTCCTCCAGCATTTTGTCTGTGTTACTCTGACCAGAGACACTGTCTGACCTGCTGAGTTACTCCAGCATTTTGAGAGTGTTACTCTGTCCATAGACACTGTCTGACCTGCTGAGTTCCTCCAGCATTTTGTGTGTGTTACTCTGTCCATAGACACTGTCTGACCTGCTGAGTTCCTCCAGCATTTTGTGTGTGTTACTCTGACCATAGACACTGTCTGAGCTGCTGAGTTCCTCCAGCATTTTGTGTGTGTTACTCTGTCCATAGACACTGTCTGACCTGCTGAGTTCCTCCAGCATTTTGTGTGTGTTACTCTGACCATAGACACTGTCTGAGCTGCAGAGGTTTCCAGCATTTTGTGTGTGTTACTCTGTGTATAGACACTGTCTGACCTGCTGAGTTCCTCCAGCATTTTGTGTGTGTTACTCTGTCCATAGACACTGTCTAACCTGCTGAGTTATTCCAGCATTTTGTGTGTGTTACTCTGTCCGTAGGCACTGTCTGACCTGCTGAGTTCCTCCAGCATTCTGTCTGTGTTACTCTGACCACAGCCACTGTCTGACCTGCTGAGTTCCTCCAGCATTTTGTCTGTGTTACTCTGACCAGAGACACTGTCTGACCTGCTGAGTTACTCCAGCATTTTGAGAGTGTTACTCTGTCCATAGACACTGTCTGACCTGCAGAGTTCCTCCAGCATTTTGTGTGTGTTACTCTGTCCATAGACACTGTCTGACCTGCTGAGTTCCTCCAGCATTTTGTGTGTGTTACTCTGACCATAGACACTGTCTGAGCTGCTGAGTTCCTCCAGCATTTTGTGTGTGTTACTCTGTCCATAGACACTGTCTGACCTGCTGAGTACCTCCAGCATTTTGTGTGTGTTACTCTGACCATAGACACTGTCTGAGCTGCAGAGGTTTCCAGCATTTTGTGTGTGTTACTCTGTGTATAGACACTGTCTGACCTGCTGAGTTCCTCCAGCATTTTGTGTTTGTCACTCTGACCATAGACACTGTCTGACCTGCTGAGCTCCTCCAGCATTTTGTGTGTGTTACTCTGACCACACACACTGTCTGACCTGCTAAGTTCCTCCAGCATTTTGTGTGTGTTACACTGACCACAGACACTGTCTGACCTGCTGAGATCCTCCAGCATTTTGTCTGTGTCACTCTGACCACAGACACTGTCTGACCTGCTGAGTTCCTCCAGCATTTTGTGTGTGTTACTCTGTCCATAGACACTGTCTGACCTGCTGAGTTCCTCCAGCATTTTGTGTGTGTTACTCTGACCATAGACACTGTCTGAGCTGCTGAGTTCCTCCAGCATTTTGTGTGTGTTACTCTGTCCATAGACACTGTCTGACCTGCTGAGTTCCTCCAGCATTTTGTGTGTGTTACTCTGACCATAGACACTGTCTGAGCTGCAGAGGTTTCCAGCATTTTGTGTGTGTTACTCTGTGTATAGACACTGACTGACCTGCTGAGTTCCTCCAGCATTTTGTGTTTGTCACTCTGACCATAGACACTGTCTGACCTGCTGAGTTCCTCCAGCATTTTGTGTGTGTTACTCTGACCACACACACTGTCTGACCTGCTAAGTTCCTCCAGCATTTTGTGTGTGTTACACTGACCACAGACACTGTCTGACCTGCTGAGATCCTCCAGCATTTTGTCTGTGTCACTCTGACCACAGACACTGTCTGACCTGCTGAGTTCCTCCAGCATTTTGTGTGTGTTACTCTGTCCGTAGACACTGTCTGACCTGCTGTGTTCCTCCAGCATTTTGTGTGTGTTACTCTGTCCGTAGACACTGTTTGACCTGCTGAGTTCCTCCAGCATTTTGTGTGTGTTACTGCGACCATAGACACTGTCTGACCTGCTGAGTTCCTCCAGCATTTTGTGTGTGTTACTCTGACCATAAACACTGTCTGACCTGCTGAGTTATTCCAGCATTTTGTGTGTGTTACTCTGACCATAGACACTGTCTGACCTGTTGAGATCCACCAGCATTTTGTGTGTTACTCGGTCCGTAGAGACTGACTGACCTGCTGAGTTATTCCAGCATTTTGTGTGTGTTACTCTGACCATAGACACTGTCTGAACTGCTGAGTTCCTCCAGCATTTTGTGTGTGTTACTCTGACCATAGACACTGTCTGACCTGCTTAGTTATTCCAGCATTTTGTGTGTGTTACTCTGTCCATAGACACTGTCTAACCTGCTGAGTTATTCCAGCATTTTGTGTGTGTTACTCTGTCCGTAGACACTGTCTGACCTTCTGAGTTATTCCAGCATTTTGCGTGTGTTACTCTGTCAATAGACACTGTCTGACCTGCTGAGTGCCTCCAGCATTCTGTGTGTGTTACTCCGTCCATAGACAGTGTCTGACCTGCTGAGTTCCTCCAGCATTTTGTGTGTGTTACTCCGTCCATAGACACTGTCTGACCTGCTGAGTTATTCCAGCATTTTGTGTGTGTTACTCTATCCATAGACACAGTCTGACCTGCACAGTTCCTCCAGCATTTTGTGTGTGTTACTCTGTACGTAGACACTTTATGACCCGCTGAGATATTCCAGCATTTTGTGTGTTACTCTGTCCATAGACACAGTCTGACCTGCTGAGTTCCTCCAGCATTTTGTGTGTGTAACTCTGTCCATAGACACTGTCTGACCTGCTGAGTGCCTCCAGCATTCTGTGTGTGTTACTCCGTCCATAGACACTGTCTGACCTGCTGAGTTCCTCCAGCATTTTGTGTGTGTTACTCCGTCCATAGACTGTCTGACCTGCTGAGTTCCTCCAGCATTTTGTGTGTGTTACTCTGTCCGTAGACACTGTCTGACCTGCTGAATGCCTCCAGCATTCTGTGTGTGTTACTCCGTCCATAGACACTGTCTGTCCTGCTGAGTTCCTCCAGAATTTTGTGTGTGTTACTCCGTCCATAGACACTGTCTGACCTGCTAAGTTCCTCCAGCATTTTGTGTGTGTTACTCTGTCCGTAGACACTGTCTAACCTGCTGAGTTATTCCAGCATTTTGTGTGTGTTACTCTGTCCGTAGGCACTGTCTGACCTGCTGAGTTCCTCCAGCATTCTGTCTGTGTTACTCTGACCACAGCCACTGTCTGACCTGCTGAGTTCCTCCAGCATTTTGTCTGTGTTACTCTGACCATAGACACTGTCTGAGCTGCAGAGGTTTCCAGCATTTTGTGTGTGTTACTCTGTGTATAGACACTGTCTGACCTGCTGAGTTCCTCCAGCATTTTGTGTGTGTCACTCTGACCATAGACACTGTCTGACCTGCTGAGTTCCTCCAGCATTTTGTGTGTGTTACTCTGACCACAGACATTGTCTGACCTGCTAAGTTCCTCCAGCATTTTGTGTGTGTTACTCTGTCCGTAGACACTGTCTAACCTGCTGAGTTATTCCAGCATTTTGTGTGTGTTACTCTGTCCGTAGGCACTGTCTGACCTGCTGAGTTCCTCCAGCATTCTGTCTGTGTTACTCTGACCACAGCCACTGTCTGACCTGCTGAGTTCCTCCAGCATTTTGTCTGTGTTACTCTGACCATAGACACTGTCTGAGCTGCAGAGGTTTCCAGCATTTTGTGTGTGTTACTCTGTGTATAGACACTGTCTGACCTGCTGAGTTCCTCCAGCATTTTGTGTGTGTCACTCTGACCATAGACACTGTCTGACCTGCTGAGTTCCTCCAGCATTTTGTGTGTGTTACTCTGACCACAGACACTGTCTGACCTGCTAAGTTCCTCCAGCATTTTCTGTGTGTTACACTGACCACAGACACTGTCTGACCTGCTGAGTTCCTCCAGCATTTTGTCTGTGTCACTCTGACCACAGACACTGTCTGACCTGCTGAGTTCCTCCAGCATTTTCTGTGTGTTACTCTGTCCGTAGACACTGTCTGACCTGCTGTGTTCCTCCAGCATTTTGTGTGTGTTACTCTGTCCGTAGACACTGTTTGACCTGCTGAGTTCCTCCAGCATTTTGTGTGTGTTACTGCGACCATAGACACTGTCTGACCTGCTGAGTTCCTCCAGCATTTTGTGTGTGTTACTCTGACCATAGACACTGTCTGACCTGCTGAGTTATTCCAGCATTTTGTGTGTGTTACTCTGACCATAGACACTGTCTGACCTGTTGAGATCCACCAGCATTTTGTGTGTTACTCCGTCCGTAGAGACTGACTGACCTGCTGAGTTCCTCAAGCATTTTGTGTGTGTCACTCTGACCATAGACACTGTCTGACCTTCTGAGTTCCTCCAGCATTTTGTGTGTGTTACTCTGACCATAGACACTGTCTGACCTGCTGAGTTATTCCAGCATTTTGTGTGTGTTACTCTGACCATAGACACTGTCTGACCTGCTGAGTTCCTCCAGCATTTTGTGTGTGTTACTCTGACCATAGACACTGTCTGACCTGCTTAGTTATTCCAGCATTTTGTGTGTGTTACTCTGTCCGTAGACACTGTCTGACCTTCTGAGTTATTCCAGCATTTTGTGTGTGTTACTCTGTCCATAGACACTGTCTGACCTGCTGAGTTCCTCCAGCATTTTGTGTGTGTTACTCTGTCCATAGACACTGTCTGTCCTGCTGAGTTCCTCCAGCATTTTGTGTGTGTTACTCTGACCATAGACACTGTCTGACCTGCTGAGTTCCTCCAGCATTTTGTGTGTGTTACTCTGTCCATAGACACTGCCTAACCTGCTGAGTTATTCCAGCATTTTGTGTGTGTTACTCTGTCCGTAGGCACTGTTTGACCTGCTGAGTTCCTCCAGCATTCTGTCTGTGTTACTCTGACCACAGCCACTGTCTGACCTGCTGAGTTCCTCCAGCATTTTGTCTGTGTTACTCTGAACAGAGACACTGTCTGACCTGCTGAGTTACTCCAGCATTTTGAGAGTGTTACTCTGTCCATAGACACTGTCTGACCTGCTGAGTTCCTCCAGCGTTTTGTGTGTGTTACTCTGACCATAGACACTGTCTGAGCTGCAGAGGTTTCCAGCATTTTGTGTGTGTTACTCTGTGTATAGACACTGTCTGACCTGCTGAGTTCCTCCAGCAATTTGTGTTTGTCACTCTGACCATAGACACTGTCTGACCTGCTGAGTTCCTCCAGCATTTTGTGTGTGTTACTCTGACCACACACACTGTCTGACCCTGCTTAGTTCCTCCAGCATTTTGTGTGTGTTACACTGACCACAGACACTGTCTGACCTGCTGAGTTCCTCCAGCATTTTGTCTGTGTCACTCTGACCACAGACACTGTCTGACCTGCTGAGTTCCTCCAGCATTTTGTGTGTGTTACTCTGTCCGTAGACACTGTCTGACCTGCTGTGTTCCTCCAGCATTTTGTGTGTGTTACTCTGTCTGTAGACACTGTTTGACCTGCTGAGTTCCTCCAGCATTTTGTGTGTGTTACTGCGACCATAGACACTGTCTGACCTGCTGAGTTCCTCCAGCATTTTGTGTGTGTTACTCTGACCATAGACACTGTCTGACCTGCTGAGTTATTCCAGCATTTTGTGTGTGTTACTCTGACCATAGACACTGTCTGAGCTGCAGAGGTTTCCAGCATTTTGTGTGTGTTACTCTGTGTATAGACACTGTCTGACCTGCTGAGTTCCTCCAGCGTTTTGTGTGTGTTACTCTGACCATAGACACTGTCTGAGCTGCAGAGGTTTCCAGCATTTTGTGTGTGTTACTCTGTGTATAGACACTGTCTGACCTGCTGAGTTCCTCCAGCAATTTGTGTTTGTCACTCTGACCATAGACACTGTCTGACCTGCTGAGTTCCTCCAGCATTTTGTGTGTGTTACTCTGACCACACACACTGTCTGACCCTGCTTAGTTCCTCCAGCATTTTGTGTGTGTTACACTGACCACAGACACTGTCTGACCTGCTGAGTTCCTCCAGCATTTTGTCTGTGTCACTCTGACCACAGACACTGTCTGACCTGCTGAGTTCCTCCAGCATTTTGTGTGTGTTACTCTGTCCGTAGACACTGTCTGACCTGCTGTGTTCCTCCAGCATTTTGTGTGTGTTACTCTGTCTGTAGACACTGTTTGACCTGCTGAGTTCCTCCAGCATTTTGTGTGTGTTACTGCGACCATAGACACTGTCTGACCTGCTGAGTTCCTCCAGCATTTTGTGTGTGTTACTCTGACCATAGACACTGTCTGACCTGCTGAGTTATTCCAGCATTTTGTGTGTGTTACTCTGACCATAGACACTGTCTGAGCTGCAGAGGTTTCCAGCATTTTGTGTGTGTTACTCTGTGTATAGACACTGTCTGACCTGCAGAGTTCCTCCAGCATTTTGTGTGTGTCACTCTGACCATAGACACTGTCTGACCTGCTGAGTTCCTCCAGCATTTTGTGTGTGTTACTCTGACCACAGACACTGTCTGACCTGCTAAGTTCCTCCAGCATATTCTGTGTGTTACACTGACCACAGACACTGTCTGACCTGCTGAGTTCCTCCAGCATTTTGTCTGTGTCACTCTGACCACAGACACTGTCTGACCTGCTGAGTTCCTACAGCATTTTGTGTGTGTTACTCTGTCCGTAGACACTGTCTGACCTGCTGTGTTCCTCCAGCATTTTGTGTGTCTTACTCTGTCCGTAGACACTGTTTGAACTGCTGAGTTCCTCCAGCATTTTGTGTGTGTTACTGCGACCATAGACACTGTCTGACCTGCTGAGTTCCTCCAGCATTTTGTGTGTGTTACTCTGACCATAGACACTGTCTGACCTGCTGAGTTATTCCAGCATTTTGTGTGTGTTACTCTGACCATAGACACTGTCTGACCTGTTGAGATCCACCAGCATTTTGTGTGTTACTCCGTCCGTAGAGACTGACTGACCTGCTGAGTTCCTCCAGCATTTTGTGTGTGTCACTCTGACCATAGACACTGTCTGACCTTCTGAGTTCCTCCAGCATTTTGTGTGTGTTACTCTGACCATAGACACTGTCTGACCTGCTGAGTTATTCCAGCATTTTGTGTGTGTTACTCTGACCATAGACACTGTCTGACCTGCTGAGTTCCTCCAGCATTTTGTGTGTGTTACTCTGACCATAGACACTGTCTGACCTGCTTAGTTATTCCAGCATTTTGTGTGTGTTACTCTGTCCATAGACACTGTCTAACCTGCTGAGTTATTCCAGCATTTTGTGTGTGTTACTCTGTCCGTAGGCACTGTCTGACCTGCTGAGTTCCTCCAGCATTCTGTCTGTGTTACTCTGACCACAGCCACTGTCTGACCTGCTGAGTTCCTCCAGCATTTTGTCTGTGTTACTCTGACCAGAGACACTGTCTGACCTGCTGAGTTACTCCAGCATTTTGAGAGTGTTACTCTGTCCATAGACACTGTCTGACCTGCTGAGTTCCTCCAGCATTTTGTGTGTGTTACTCTGACCATAGACACTGTCTGAGCTGCTGAGTTCCTCCAGCATTTTGTGTGTGTTACTCTGTTCATAGACACTGTCTGAGCTGCAGAGGTTTCCAGCATTTTGTGTGTGTTACTCTGTGTATAGACACTGTCTGACCTGCTGAGTTCCTCCAGCATTTTGTGTGTGTTACTCTGACCATAGACACTGTCTGACCTGCTTAGTTATTCCAGCATTTTGTGTGTGTTACTCTGTCCATAGACACTGTCTAACCTGCTGAGTTATTCCAGCATTTTGTGTGTGTTACTCTGTCCGTAGACACTGTCTGACCTGATGAGTTATTCCAGCATTTTGTGTGTGTTACTCTGTCCATAGACACTGTCTGACCTGCTGAGTGCCTCCAGCATTCTGTGTGTGTTACTCCGTCCATAGACAGTGTCTGACCTGCTGAGTTCCTCCAGCATTTTGTCTGTGTCACTCTGACCACAGACACTGTCTGACCTGCTGAGTTCCTCCAGCATTTTGTGTGTGTTACTCTGTCCGTAGACACTATCTGACCTGCTGTGTTCCTCCAGCATTTTGTGTGTGTTACTCTGTCCGTAAACACTGTTTGACCTGCTGAGTTCCTCCAGCATTTTGTGTGTGTTACTGCGACCATAGACACTGTCTGACCAGCTGAGTTCCTCCAGCATTTTGTGTGTGTTACTCCGTCCATAGACTGTCCGACCTGCTGAGTTCCTCCAGCATTTTGTGTGTGTTACTCTGTCCGTAGACACTGTCTGACCTGCTGAATGCCTCCAGCATTCTGTGTGTGTTACTCCGTCCATAGACACTGTCTGTCCTGCTGAGTTCCTCCAGCATTTTGTGTGTGTTACTCCGTCCATAGACACTGTCTGACCTGCTGAGTTCCTCCAGCATTTTGTGTGTGTTACTCTGTCTGTAGACACTGTCTAACCTGCTGAGTTATTCCAGCATTTTGTGTGTGTTACTCTGTCCGTAGGCACTGTCTGACCTGCTGAGTTCCTCCAGCATTCTGTCTGTGTTACTCTGACCACAGCCACTGTCTGACCTGCTGAGTTCCTCCAGCATTTTGTCTGTGTTACTCTGACCAGAGACACTGTCTGACCTGCTGAGTTACTCCAGCATTTTGAGAGTGTTACTCTGTCCATAGACACTGTCTGACCAGCTGAGTTCCTCCAGCATTTTGTGTGTGTTACTCTGTCCATAGACACTGTCTGACCTGCTGAGTTCCTCCAGCATTTTGTGTGTGTTACTCTGACCATAGACACTGTCTGAGCTGCTGAGTTCCTCCAGCATTTTGTGTGTGTTACTCTGTCCATAGACACTGTCTGACCTGCTGAGTTCCTCCAGCATTTTGTGTGTGTTACTCTGACCATAGACACTGTCTGAGCTGCAGAGGTTTCCAGCATTTTGTGTGTGTTACTCTGTGTATAGACACTGTCTGACCTGCTGAGTTCCTCCAGCATTTTGTGTGTGTTACTCTGTCCATAGACACTGTCTAACCTGCTGAGTTATTCCAGCATTTTGTGTGTGTTACTCTGTCCGTAGGCACTGTCTGACCTGCTGAGTTCCTCCAGCATTCTGTCTGTGTTACTCTGACCACAGCCACTGTCTGACCTGCTGAGTTCCTCCAGCATTTTGTCTGTGTTACTCTGACCAGAGACACTGTCTGACCTGCTGAGTTACTCCAGCATTTTGAGAGTGTTACTCTGTCCATAGACACTGTCTGACCTGCAGAGTTCCTCCAGCATTTTGTGTGTGTTACTCTGTCCATAGACACTGTCTGACCTGCTGAGTTCCTCCAGCATTTTGTGTGTGTTACTCTGACCATAGACACTGTCTGAGCTGCTGAGTTCCTCCAGCATTTTGTGTGTGTTACTCTGTCCATAGACACTGTCTGACCTGCTGAGTACCTCCAGCATTTTGTGTGTGTTACTCTGACCATAGACACTGTCTGAGCTGCAGAGGTTTCCAGCATTTTGTGTGTGTTACTCTGTGTATAGACACTGTCTGACCTGCTGAGTTCCTCCAGCATTTTGTGTTTGTCACTCTGACCATAGACACTGTCTGACCTGCTGAGCTCCTCCAGCATTTTGTGTGTGTTACTCTGACCACACACACTGTCTGACCTGCTAAGTTCCTCCAGCATTTTGTGTGTGTTACACTGACCACAGACACTGTCTGACCTGCTGAGATCCTCCAGCATTTTGTCTGTGTCACTCTGACCACAGACACTGTCTGACCTGCTGAGTTCCTCCAGCATTTTGTGTGTGTTACTCTGTCCGTAGACACTGTCTGACCTGCTGTGTTCCTCCAGCATTTTGTGTGTGTTACTCTGTCCGTAGACACTGTTTGACCTGCTGAGTTCCTCCAGCATTTTGTGTGTGTTACTGCGACCATAGACACTGTCTGACCTGCTGAGTTCCTCCAGCATTTTGTGTGTGTTACTCTGACCATAGACACTGTCTGACCTGCTGAGTTATTCCAGCATTTTGTGTGTGTTACTCTGACCATAGACACTGTCTGACCTGTTGAGATCCACCAGCATTTTGTGTGTTACTCCGTCCGTAGAGACTGACTGACCTGCTGAGTTCCTCCAGCATTTTGTGTGTGTCACTCTGACCATAGACACTGTCTGACCTTCTGAGTTCCTCCAGCATTTTGTGAGTGTTACTCTGACCATAGACACTGTCTGACCTGCTGAGTTCCTCCAGCATTTTGTGTGTGTTACTCTGACCATAGACACTGTCTGAGCTGCTGAGTTCCTCCAGCATTTTGTGTGTGTTACTCTGTCCATAGACACTGTCTGACCTGCTGAGTTCCTCCAGCATTTTGTGTGTGTTACTCTGACCATAGACACTGTCTGAGCTGCAGAGGTTTCCAGCATTTTGTGTGTGTTACTCTGTGTATAGACACTGTCTGACCTGCTGAGTTCCTCCAGCATTTTGTGTGTGTTACTCTGTCCATAGACACTGTCTAACCTGCTGAGTTATTCCAGCATTTTGTGTGTGTTACTCTGTCCGTAGGCACTGTCTGACCTGCTGAGTTCCTCCAGCATTCTGTCTGTGTTACTCTGACCACAGCCACTGTCTGACCTGCAGAGTTCCTCCAGCATTTTGTCTGTGTTACTCTGACCAGAGACACTGTCTGACCTGCTGAGTTACTCCAGCATTTTGAGAGTGTTACTCTGTCCATAGACACTGTCTGACCTGCTGAGTTCCTCCAGCATTTTGTGTGTGTTACTCTGTCCATAGACACTGTCTGACCTGCTGAGTTCCTCCAGCATTTTGTGTGTGTTACTCTGACCATAGACACTGTCTGAGCTGCTGAGTTCCTCCAGCATTTTGTGTGTGTTACTCTGTCCATAGACACTGTCTGACCTGCTGAGTTCCTCAAGCATTTTGTGTGTGTTACTCTGACCATAGACACTGTCTGAGCTGCAGAGGTTTCCAGCATTTTGTGTGTGTTACTCTGTGTATAGACACTGTCTGACCTGCTGAGTTCCTCCAGCATTTTGTGTTTGTCACTCTGACCATAGACACTGTCTGACCTGCTGAGTTCCTCCAGCATTTTGTGTGTGTTACTCTGACCACACACACTGTCTGACCTGCTAAGTTCCTCCAGCATTTTGTGTGTGTTACACTGACCACAGACACTGTCTGACCTGCTGAGATCCTCCAGCATTTTGTCTGTGTCACTCTGACCACAGACACTGTCTGACCTGCTGAGTTCCTCCAGCATTTTGTGTGTGTTACTCTGTCCGTAGACACTGTCTGACCTGCTCTGTTCCTCCAGCATTTTGTGTGTGTTACTCTGTCCGTAGACACTGTTTGACCTGCTGAGTTCCTCCAGCATTTTGTGTGTGTTACTGCGACCATAGACACTGTCTGACCTGCTGAGTTCCTCCAGCATTTTGTGTGTGTTACTCTGACCATAGACACTGTCTGACCTGCTGAGTTATTCCAGCATTTTGTGTGTGTTACTCTGACCATAGACACTGTCTGACCTGTTGAGATCCACCAGCATTTTGTGTGTTACTCCGTCCGTAGAGACTGACTGACCTGCTGAGTTCCTCCAGCATTTTGTGAGTGTCACTCTGACCATAGACACTGTCTGACCTTCTGAGTTCCTCCAGCATTTTGTGTGTGTTACTCTGACCATAGACACTGTCTGACCTGCTGAGTTATTCCAGCATTTTGTGTGTGTTACTCTGACCATAGACACTGTCTGAACTGCTGAGTTCCTCCAGCATTCTGTCTGTGTTACTCTGACCACAGCCACTGTCTGACCTGCTGAGTTCCTCCAGCATTTTGTCTGTGTTACTCTGACCAGAGACACTGTCTGACCTGCTGAGTTACTCCAGCATTTTGAGAGTGTTACTCTGTCCATAGACACTGTCTGACCTGCTGAGTTCCTCCAGCATTTTGTGTGTGTTACTCTGTCCATAGACACTGTCTGACCTGCTGAGTTCCTCCAGCATTTTGTGTGTGTTACTCTGACCATAGACACTGTCTGAGCTGCTGAGTTCCTCCAGCATTTTGTGTGTGTTACTCTGTCCATAGACACTGTCTGACCTGCTGAGTTCCTCCAGCATTTTGTGTGTGTTACTCTGACCATAGACACTGTCTGAGCTGCAGAGGTTTCCAGCATTTTGTGTGTGTTACTCTGTGTATAGACACTGTCTGACCTGCTGAGTTCCTCCAGCATTTTGTGTGTGTTACTCTGTCCATAGACACTGTCTAACCTGCTGAGTTATTCCAGCATTTTGTGTGTGTTACTCTGTCCGTAGGCACTGTCTGACCTGCTGAGTTCCTCCAGCATTCTGTCTGTGTTACTCTGACCACAGCCACTGTCTGACCTGCTGAGTTCCTCCAGCATTTTGTCTGTGTTACTCTGACCAGAGACACTGTCTGACCTGCTGAGTTACTCCAGCATTTTGAGAGTGTTACTCTGTCCATAGACACTGTCTGACCTGCTGAGTTCCTCCAGCATTTTGTGTGTGTTACTCTGTCCATAGACACTGTCTGACCTGCTGAGTTCCTCCAGCATTTTGTGTGTGTTACTCTGACCATAGACTCTGTCTGAGCTGCTGAGTTCCTCCAGCATTTTGTCTGTGTTACTCTGACCAGAGACACTGTCTGACCTGCTGAGTTACTCCAGCATTTTGAGAGTGTTACTCTGACCATAGACTCTGTCTGAGCTGCTGAGTTCCTCCAGCATTTTGTGTGTGTTACTCTGTCCATAGACACTGTCTGACCTGCTGAGTTCCTCCAGCATTTTGTGTGTGTTACTCTGACCATAGACTCTGTCTGAGCTGCAGAGGTTTCCAGCATTTTGTGTGTGTTACTCTGTGTATAGACACTGTCTGACCTGCTGAGTTCCTCCAGCATTTTGTGTTTGTCACTCTGACCATAGACACTGTCTGACCTGCTGAGTTCCTCCAGCATTTTGTGTGTGTTACTCTGACCACACACACTGTCTGACCTGCTAAGTTCCTCCAGCATTTTGTGTGTGTTACACTGACCACAGACACTGTCTGACCTGCTGAGATCCTCCAGCATTTTGTCTGTGTCACTCTGACCACAGACACTGTCTGACCTGCTGAGTTCCTCCAGCATTTTGTGTGTGTTACTCTGTCCGTAGACACTGTCTGACCTGCTGTGTTCCTCCAGCATTTTGTGTGTGTTACTCTGTCCGTAGACACTGTTTGACCTGCTGAGTTCCTCCAGCATTTTGTGTGTGTTACTCTGTCCGTAGACACTGTCTAACCTGCTGAGTTATTCCAGCATTTTGTGTGTGTTACTCTGTCCGTAGACACTGTCTGACCTGCTGAGTTCCTCCAGCATTTTGTGTGTGTTACTCTGTCCATAGACACTGTCTGACCTGCTGAGTTCCTCCAGCATTTTGTGTGTGTTACTCTGACCATAGACACTGTCTGAGCTGCTGAGTTCCTCCAGCATTTTGTGTGTGTTACTCTGTC
Source organism: Hypanus sabinus (assembly GCF_030144855.1). Lineage (NCBI taxonomy): Eukaryota > Metazoa > Chordata > Chondrichthyes > Myliobatiformes > Dasyatidae > Hypanus > Hypanus sabinus. The sequence goes on from NW_026778925.1 coordinate 606,853, forward strand.
CATAGACACTGTCTGACCTGCTGAGTTCCTCCAGCATTTTGTGTGTGTTACTCTGACCATAGACACTGTCTGAGCTGCAGAGGTTTCCAGCATTTTGTGTGTGTTACTCTGTGTATAGACACTGTCTGACCTGCTGAGTTCCTCCAGCATTTTGTGTGTGTTACTCTGTCCATAGACACTGTCTAACCTGCTGAGTTATTCCAGCATTTTGTGTGTGTTACTCTGTCCGTAGGCACTGTCTGACCTGCTGAGTTCCTCCAGCATTCTGTCTGTGTTACTCTGACCACAGCCACTGTCTGACCTGCTGAGTTCCTCCAGCATTTTGTCTGTGTTACTCTGACCAGAGACACTGTCTGACCTGCTGAGTTACTCCAGCATTTTGAGAGTGTTACTCTGTCCATAGACACTGTCTGACCTGCTGAGTTCCTCCAGCATTTTGTGTGTGTTACTCTGTCCATAGACACTGTCTGACCTGCTGAGTTCCTCCAGCATTTTGTGTGTGTTACTCTGACCATAGACTCTGTCTGAGCTGCTGAGTTCCTCCAGCATTTTGTGTGTGTTACTCTGTCCATAGACACTGTCTGACCTGCTGAGTTCCTCCAGCATTTTGTGTGTGTTACTCTGACCATAGACTCTGTCTGAGCTGCAGAGGTTTCCAGCATTTTGTGTGTGTTACTCTGTGTATAGACACTGTCTGACCTGCTGAGTTCCTCCAGCATTTTGTGTTTGTCACTCTGACCATAGACACTGTCTGACCTGCTGAGTTCCTCCAGCATTTTGTGTGTGTTACTCTGACCACACACACTGTCTGACCTGCTAAGTTCCTCCAGCATTTTGTGTGTGTTACACTGACCACAGACACTGTCTGACCTGCTGAGATCCTCCAGCATTTTGTCTGTGTCACTCTGACCACAGACACTGTCTGACCTGCTGAGTTCCTCCAGCATTTTGTGTGTGTTACTCTGTCCGTAGACACTGTCTGACCTGCTGTGTTCCTCCAGCATTTTGTGTGTGTTACTCTGTCCGTAGACACTGTTTGACCTGCTGAGTTCCTCCAGCATTTTGTGTGTGTTACTGCGACCATAGACACTGTCTGACCTGCTGAGTTCCTCCAGCATTTTGTGTGTGTTACTCTAACCATAGACACTGTCTGACCTGCTGAGTTATTCCAGCATTTTGTGTGTGTTACTCAGACCATAGACACTGTCTGACCTGTTGAGATCCACCAGCATTTTGTGTGTTACTCCGTCCGTAGAGACTGACTGACCTGCTGAGTTCCTCCAGCATTTTGTGTGTGTCACTCTGACCATAGACACTGTCTGACCTTCTGAGTTCCTCCAGCATTTTGTGTGTGTTACTCTGACCATAGACACTGTCTGACCTGCTGAGTTATTCCAGCATTTTGTGTGTGTTACTCTGACCATAGACACTGTCTGAAATGCTGAGTTCCTCCAGCATTCTGTCTGTGTTACTCTGACCACAGCCACTGTCTGACCTGCTGAGTTCCTCCAGCATTTTGTCTGTGTTACTCTGACCAGAGACACTGTCTGACCTGCTGAGTTACTCCAGCATTTTGAGAGTGTTACTCTGTCCATAGACACTGTCTGACCTGCTGAGTTCCTCCAGCATTTTGTGTGTGTTACTCTGTCCATAGACACTGTCTGACCTGCTGAGTTCCTCCAGCATTTTGTGTGTGTTACTCTGACCATAGACACTGTCTGAGCTGCTGAGTTCCTCCAGCATTTTGTGTGTGTTACTCTGTCCATAGACACTGTCTGACCTGCTGAGTTCCTCCAGCATTTTGTGTGTGTTACTCTGACCATAGACACTGTCTGAGCTGCAGAGGTTTCCAGCATTTTGTGTGTGTTACTCTGTGTATAGACACTGTCTGACCTGCTGAGTTCCTCCAGCATTTTGTGTGTGTTACTCTGTCCATAGACACTGTCTAACCTGCTGAGTTATTCCAGCATTTTGTGTGTGTTACTCTGTCCGTAGGCACTGTCTGACCTGCTGAGTTCCTCCAGCATTTTGTGTGTGTTACTGCGACCATAGACACTGTCTGACCAGCTGAATTCCTCCAGAATTTTGTGTGTGTTACTCCGTCCATAGACTGTCTGACCTGCTGAGTTCCTCCAGCATTTTGTGTGTGTTACTCTGTCCGTAGACACTGTCTGACCTGCTGAATGCCTCCAGCATTCTGTGTGTGTTACTCCGTCCATAGACACTGTCTGTCCTGCTGAGTTCCTCCAGCATTTTGTGTGTGTTACTCCGTCCATAGACACTGTCTGACCTGCTGAGTTCCTCCAGCATTTTGTGTGTGTTACTCTGTCTGTAGACACTGTCTAACCTGCTGAGTTATTCCAGCATTTTGTGTGTGTTACTCTGTCCGTAGGCACTGTCTGACCTGCTGAGTTCCTCCAGCATTCTGTCTGTGTTACTCTGACCACAGCCACTGTCTGACCTGCTGAGTTCCTCCAGCATTTTGTCTGTGTTACTCTGACCAGAGACACTGTCTGACCTGCTGAGTTACTCCAGCATTTTGAGAGTGTTACTCTGTCCATAGACACTGTCTGACCTGCTGAGTTCCTCCAGCATTTTGTGTGTGTTACTCTGTCCATAGACACTGTCTGACCTGCTGAGTTCCTCCAGCATTTTGTGTGTGTTACTCTGACCATAGACACTGTCTGAGCTGCTGAGTTCCTCCAGCATTTTGTGTGTGTTACTCTGTCCATAGACACTGTCTGACCTGCTGAGTTCCTCCAGCATTTTGTGTTTGTCACTCTGACCATAGACACTGTCTGACCTGCTGTGTTCCTCCAGCATTTTGTGTCTGTTACTCCATCCGTAGAGAATGACTGACCTGCTGAGTTCCTGCAGCATTTTGTGTGTGTCACTCTGACCATAGACACTGTCTGACCTTCTGAGTTCCTCCAGCATTTTGTGTGTGTTACTCTGACCATAGACACTGTCTGACCTGCTGAGTTATTCCAGCATTTTGTGTGTGTTACTCTGACCACACACACTGTCTGACCTGCTGAGTTCCTCCAGCATTTTGTGTGTGTTACTCTGACCATAGACACTGTCTGACCTGCTTAGTTATTCCAGCATTTTGTGTGTGTTACTCTGTCCATAGACACTGTCTAACCTGCTGTGTTATTCCAGCATTTTGTGTGTGTTACTCTGTCCGTAGACACTGTCTGACCTGATGAGTTATTCCAGCATTTTGTGTGTGTTACTCTGTCCATAGACACTGTCTGACCTGCTGAGTGCCTCCAGCATTCTGTGTGTGTTACTCCGTCCATAGACAGTGTCTGACCTGCTGAGTTCCTCCAGCATTTTGTCTGTGTCACTCTGACCACAGACACTGTCTGACCTGCTGAGTTCCTCCAGCATTTTGTGTGTGTTACTCTGTCCGTAGACACTGTCTGACCTGCTGTGTTCCTCCAGCATTTTGTGTGTGTTACTCTGTCCGTAAACACTGTTTGACCTGCTGAGTTCCTCCAGCATTTTGTGTGTGTTACTGCGACCATAGACACTGTCTGACCAGCTGAGTTCCTCCAGAATTTTGTGTGTGTTACTCCGTCCATAGACTGTCTGACCTGCTGAGTTCCTCCAGCATTTTGTGTGTGTTACTCTGTCCGTAGACACTGTCTGACCTGCTGAATGCCTCCAGCATTCTGTGTGTGTTACTCCGTCCATAGACACTGTCTGTCCTGCTGAGTTCCTCCAGCATTTTGTGTGTGTTACTCCGTCCATAGACACTGTCTGACCTGCTGAGATCCTCCAGCATTTTGTGTGTGTTACTCTGTCTGTAGACACTGTCTAACCTGCTGAGTTATTCCAGCATTTTGTGTGTGTTACTCTGTCCGTAGGCACTGTCTGACCTGCTGAGTTCTTCCAGCATTCTGTCTGTGTTACTCTGACCACAGCCACTGTCTGACCTGCTGAGTTCCTCCAGCATTTTGTCTGTGTTACTCTGACAAGAGACACTGTCTGACCTGCTGAGTTACTCCAGCATTTTGAGAGTGTTACTCTGTCCATAGACACTGTCTGACCTGCTGAGTTCCTCCAGCATTTTGTGTGTGTTACTCTGTCCATAGACACTGTCTGACCTGCTGAGTTCCTCCAGCATTTTGTGTGTGTTACTCTGACCATAGACACTGTCTGAGCTGCTGAGTTCCTCCAGCATTTTGTGTGTGTTACTCTGTCCATAGACACTGTCTGACCTGCTGAGTTCCTCCAGCATTTTGTGTGTGTTACTCTGACCATAGACACTGTCTGAGCTGCAGAGGTTTCCAGCATTTTGTGTGTGTTACTCTGTGTATAGACACTGTCTGACCTGCTGAGTTCCTCCAGCATTTTGTGTGTGTTACTCTGTCCATAGACACTGTCTAACCTGCTGAGTTATTCCAGCATTTTGTGTGTGTTACTCTGTCCGTAGGCACTGTCTGACCTGCTGAGTTCCTCCAGCATTCTGTCTGTGTTACTCTGACCACAGCCACTGTCTGACCTGCTGAGTTCCTCCAGCATTTTATCTGTGTTACTCTGACCAGAGACACTGTCTGACCTGCTGAGTTACTCCAGCATTTTGAGAGTGTTACTCTGTCCATAGACACTGTCTGACCTGCTGAGTTCCTCCAGCATTTTGTGTGTGTTACTCTGTCCATAGACACTGTCTGACCTGCTGAGTTCCTCCAGCATTTTGTGTGTGTTACTCTGACCATAGACACTGTCTGAGCTGCTGAGTTCCTCCAGCATCTTGTGTGTGTTACTCTGTCCATAGACACTGTCTGACCTGCTGAGTTCCTCCAGCATTTTGTGTGTGTTACTCTGACCATAGACACTGTCTGAGCTGCAGAGGTTTCCAGCATATTGTGTGTGTTACTCTGTGTATAGACACTGTCTGACCTGCTAAGTTCCTCCAGCATTTTCTGTGTGTTACACTGACCATAGACACTGTCTGAGCTGCAGAGGTTTCCAGCATTTTGTGTGTGTTACTCTGTGTATAGACACTGTCTGACCTGCTGAGTTCCTCCAGCATTTTGTGTGTGTTACTCTGTCCATAGACACTGTCTAACCTGCTGAGTTATTCCAGCATTTTGTGTGTGTTACTCTGTCCGTAGGCACTGTCTGACCTGCTGAGTTCCTCCAGCATTCTGTCTGTGTTACTCTGACCACAGCCACTGTCTGACCTGCTGAGTTCCTCCAGCATTTTATCTGTGTTACTCTGACCAGAGACACTGTCTGACCTGCTGAGTTACTCCAGCATTTTGAGAGTGTTACTCTGTCCATAGACACTGTCTGACCTGCTGAGTTCCTCCAGCATTTTGTGTGTGTTACTCTGTCCATAGACACTGTCTGACCTGCTGAGTTCCTCCAGCATTTTGTGTGTGTTACTCTGACCATAGACACTGTCTGAGCTGCTGAGTTCCTCCAGCATTTTGTGTGTGTTACTCTGTCCATAGACACTGTCTGACCTGCTGAGTTCCTCCAGCATTTTGTGTGTGTTACTCTGACCATAGACACTGTCTGAGCTGCAGAGGTTTCCAGCATTTTGTGTGTGTTACTCTGTGTATAGACACTGTCTGACCTGCTGAGTTCCTCCAGCATTTTGTGTGTGTTTCACTGACCACAGACACTGCCTGACCTGCTGTTCCTCCAGCATTTTGTCTGTGTCACTCTGACCACAGACACTGTCTGACCTGCTGAGTTCCTCCAGCATTTTGTGTGTGTTACTCTGTCCGTAGACACTGTCTGACCTGCTGTGTTCCTCCAGCATTTTGTGTGTGTTACTCTGTCCGTAGACACTGTTTGACCTGCTGAGTTCCTCCAGCATTTTGTGTGTGTTACTGCGACCATAGACACTGTCTGACCTGCTGAGTTCCTCCAGCATTTTGTGTGTGTTACTCTGACCATAGACACTGTCTGACCTGCTGAGTTATTCCAGCATTTTGTGTGTGTTACTCTGACCATAGACACTGTCTGACCTGTTGAGATCCACCAGCATTTTGTTTGTTACTCCGTCCGTAGAGACTGACTGACCTGCTGAGTTCCTCCAGCATTTTGTGTGTGTCACTCTGACCATAGACACTGTCTGACCTTCTGAGTTCCTCCAGCATTTTGTGTGTGTTACTCTGACCATAGACACTGTCTGACCTGCTGAGTTCCTCCAGCATTTTGTGTGTGTTACTCTGACCATAGACACTGTCTGACCTGCTTAGTTATTCCAGCATTTTGTGTGTGTTACTCTGTCCATAGACACTGTCTAACCTGCTGAGTTATTCCAGCATTTTGGGTGTGTTACTCTGTCCGTAGACACTGTCTGACCTGCTGTTATTCCAGCATTTTGTGTGTGTTACTCTGTCAATAGACACTGTCTGACCTGCTGAGTGCCTCCAGCATTCTGTGTGTGTTACTCCGTCCATAGACAGTGTCTGACCTGCTGAGTTCCTCCAGCATTTTGTGTGTGTTACTCCGTCCATTGACACTGTCAGACCTGCTGAGTTATTGCAGCATTTTGTGTGTGTTACTCTATCCGTAGACACTGTCTGACCTGCACAGTTCCTCCAGCATTTTGTGTGTGTTACTCTGTACGTAGACACTTTATGACCCGCTGAGATATTCCAGCATTTTGTGTGTGTTACTCTGTCCATAGACACAGTCTGACCTGCTGAGTTCCTCCAGCATTTTGTGTGTGTAACTCTTTCCATAGACACTGTCTGACCTGCTGAGTGCCTCCAGCATTCTGTGTGTGTTACTCCGTCCATAGACACTGTCTGACCTGCTGAGTTCCTCCAGCATTTTGTGTGTGTTACTCTGTCCGTAGACACTGTCTGACCTGCTGAATGCCTCCAGCATTCTGTGTGTGTTACTCCGTCCATAGACACTGTCTGTCCTGCTGATTTCCTCCAGCATTTTGTGTGTGTTACTCCGTCCATAGACACTGTCTGAGCTGCAGAGGTTTCCAGCATTTTGTGTGTGTTACTCTGTGTATAGACACTGTCTGACCTGCTGAGTTCCTCCAGCATTTTGTGTGTGTCACTCTGACCATAGACACTGTCTGACCTGCTGAGTTCCTCCAGCATTTTGTGTGTGTTACTCTGACCACAGACACTGTCTGACCTGCTAAGTTCCTCCAGCATTTTCTGTGTGTTACACTGACCACAGACACTGTCTGACCTGCTGAGTTCCTCCAGCATTTTGTCTGTGTCACTCTGACCACAGACACTGTTTGACCTGCTGAGTTCCTCCAGCATTTTGTGTGTGTTACTCTGTCCGTAGACACTGTCTGACCTGCTGTGTTCCTCCAGCATTTTGTGTGTGTTACTCTGTCCGTAGACACTGTTTGACCTGCTGAGTTCCTCCAGCATTTTGTGTGTGTTACTGCGACCATAGACACTGTCTGACCTGCTGAGTTCCTCCAGCATTTTGTGTGTGTTACTCTGACCATAGACACTGTCTGACTTGCTGAGTTATTCCAGCATTTTGTGTGTGTTACTCTGACCATAGACACTGTCTGACCTGTTGAGATCCACCAGCATTTTGTGTGTTACTCCGTCCGTAGAGACTGACTGACCTGCTGAGTTCCTCCAGCATTTTGTGTGTGTCACTCTGACCATAGAATCTCTCTGACCTTCTGAGTTCCTCCAGCATTTTGTGTGTGTTACTCTGACCATAGACACTGTCTGACCTGCTGAGTTATTCCAGCATTTTGTGTGTGTTACTCTGACCATAGACACTGTCTGACCTGCTGAGTTCCATCCAGCATTTTGTGTGTGTTACTCTGACCATAGACACTGTCTGACCTGCTTAGTTATTCCAGCATTTTGTCTGTGTTACTCTGTCCATAGACACTGTCTAACCTGCTGAGTTATTCCAGCATTTTGTGTGTGTTACTCTGTCCGTAGACACTGTCTGACCTTCTGAGTTATTCCAGCATTTTGTGTGTGTTACTCTGTCCATAGACACTGTCTGACCTGCTGAGTGCCTCCAGCATTCTGTGTGTGTTACTCCGTCCATAGACACTGTCTGTCCTGCTGAGTTCCTCCAGCATTTTGTGTGTGTTACTCCGTCCATAGACACTGTCTGACCTGCTGAGTTCCTCCAGCATTTTGTGTGTGTTACTCTGTCCGTAGACACTGTCTAACCTGCTGAGTTATTCCAGCATTTTGTGTGTGTTACTCTGTCCGTAGGCACTGTCTGACCTGCTGAGTTCCTCCAGCATTCTGTCTGTGTTACTCTGACCACAGCCACTGTCTGACCTGCTGAGTTCCTCCAGCATTTTGTCTGTGTTACTCTGACCAGAGACACTGTCTGACCTGCTGAGTTCCTCCAGCATTTTGAGAGTGTTACTCTGTCCATAGACACTGTCTGACCTGCTGAGTTCCTCCAGCATTTTGTGTGTGTTACTCTGTCCATAGACACTGTCTGACCTGCTGAGTTCCTCCAGCATTTTGTGTGTGTTACTCTGACCATAGACACTGTCTGAGCTGCTGAGTTCCTCCAGCATTTTGTGTGTGTTACTCTGTCCATAGACACTGTCTGACCTGCTGAGTTCCTCCAGCGTTTTGTGTGTGTTACTCTGACCATAGACACTGTCTGAGCTGCAGAGGTTTCCAGCATTTTGTGTGTGTTACTCTGTGTATAGACACTGTCTGACCTGCTGAGTTCCTCCAGCAATTTGTGTTTGTCACTCTGACCATAGACACTGTCTGACCTGCTGAGTTCCTCCAGCATTTTGTGTGTGTTACTCTGACCACACACACTGTCTGACCTGCTAAGTTCCTCCAGCATTTTGTGTGTGTTACACTGACCACAGACACTGTCTGACCTGCTGAGTTCCTCCAGCATTTTGTCTGTGTCACTCTGACCACAGACACTGTCTGACCTGCTGAGTTCCTCCAGCATTTTGTGTGTGTTACTCTGTCCGTAGACACTGTCTGACCTGCTGTGTTCCTCCAGCATTTTGTGTGTGTTACTCTGTCCGTAGACACTGTTTGACCTGCTGAGTTCCTCCAGCATTTTGTGTGTGTTACTGCGACCATAGACACTGTCTGACCTGCTGAGTTCCTCCAGCATTTTGTGTGTGTTACTCTGACCATAGACACTGTCTGACCTGCTGAGTTATTCCAGCATTTTGTGTGTGTTACTCTGACCATAGACACTGTCTGACCTGTTGAGATCCACCAGCATTTTGTGTGTTACTCCATCCGTAGAGACTGACTGACCTGCTGAGTTCCTGCAGCATTTTTTTGTGTGTCACTCTGACCATAGACACTGTCTGACCTTCTGAGTTCCTCCAGCATTTTGTGTGTGTTACTCTGACCATAGACACTGTCTGACCTGCTGAGTTATTCCAGCATTTTGTGTGTGTTACTCTGACCATTGACACTGTCTGACCTGCTGAGTTCCTCCAGCATTTTGTGTGTGTTACTCTGACCATAGACACTGTCTGACCTGCTTAGTTATTCCAGCATTTTGTGTGTGTTACTCTGTCCATAGACACTGTCTAACCTGCTGAGTTATTCCAGCATTTTGTGTGTGTTACTCTGTCCGTAGACACTGTCTGACCTGATGAGTTATTCCAGCATTTTGTGTGTGTTACTCTGTCCATACACACTGTCTGACCTGCTGAGTGCCTCCAGCATTCTGTGTGTGTTACTCCGTCCATAGACAGTGTCTGACCTGCTGAGTTCCTCCAGCATTTTGTCTGTGTCACTCTGACCACAGACACTGTCTGACCTGCTGAGTTCCTCCAGCATTTTGTGTGTGTTACTCTGTCCGTAGACACTGTCTGACCTGCTGTGTTCCTCCAGCATTTTGTGTGTGTTACTCTGTCCGTAAACACTGTTTGACCTGCTGAGTTCCTCCAGCATTTTGTGTGTGTTACTGCGACCATAGACACTGTCTGACCAGCTGAGATCCTCCAGCATTTTGTGTGTGTTACTCCGTCCATAGACTGTCTGACCTGCTGAGTTCCTCCAGCATTTTGTGTGTGTTACTCTGTCCGTAGACACTGTCTGGCCTGCTGAATGCCTCCAGCATTCTGTGTGTGTTACTCCGTCCATAGACACTGTCTGTCCTGCTGTGTTCCTCCAGCATTTTGTGTGTGTTACTCCGTCCATAGACACTGTCTGACCTGCTGAGTTCCTCCAGCATTTTGTGTGTGTTACTCTGTCTGTAGACACTGTCTAACCTGCTGAGTTATTCCAGCATTTTGTGTGTGTTACTCTGTCCGTAGGCACTGTCTGACCTGCTGAGTTCCTCCAGCATTCTGTCTGTGTTACTCTGACCACAGCCACTGTCTGACCTGCTGAGTTCCTCCAGCATTTTGTCTGTGTTACTCTGACCAGAGACACTGTCTGACCTGCTGAGTTATTCCAGCATTTTGTGTGTGTTACTCTGTCCATAGACACTGTCTAACCTGCTGAGTTATTCCAGCATTTTGTGTGTGTTACTCTGTCCGTAGACACTGTCTGACCTGATGAGTTATTCCAGCATTTTGTGTGTGTTACTCTGTCCATACACACTGTCTGACCTGCTGAGTGCCTCCAGCATTCTGTGTGTGTTACTCCGTCCATAGACAGTGTCTGACCTGCTGAGTTCCTCCAGCATTTTGTCTGTGTCACTCTGACCACAGACACTGTCTGACCTGCTGAGTTCCTCCAGCATTTTGTGTGTGTTACTCTGTCCGTAGACACTGTCTGACCTGCTGTGTTCCTCCAGCATTTTGTGTGTGTTACTCTGTCCGTAAACACTGTTTGACCTGCTGAGTTCCTCCAGCATTTTGTGTGTGTTACTGCGACCATAGACACTGTCTGACCAGCTGAGATCCTCCAGCATTTTGTGTGTGTTACTCCGTCCATAGACTGTCTGACCTGCTGAGTTCCTCCAGCATTTTGTGTGTGTTACTCTGTCCGTAGACACTGTCTGGCCTGCTGAATGCCTCCAGCATTCTGTGTGTGTTACTCCGTCCATAGACAGTGTCTGTCCTGCTGAGTTCCTCCAGCATTTTGTGTGTGTTACTCCGTCCATAGACACTGTCTGACCTGCTGAGTTCCTCCAGCATTTTGTGTGTGTTACTCTGTCTGTAGACACTGTCTAACCTGCTGAGTTATTCCAGCATTTTGTGTGTGTTACTCTGTCCGTAGGCACTGTCTGACCTGCTGAGTTCCTCCAGCATTCTGTCTGTGTTACTCTGACCACAGCCACTGTCTGACCTGCTGAGTTCCTCCAGCATTTTGTCTGTGTTACTCTGACCAGAGACACTGTCTGACCTGCTGAGTTACTCCAGCATTTTGAGAGTGTTACTCTGTCCATAGACACTGTCTGACCTGCTGAGTTCCTCCAGCATTTTGTGTGTGTTACTCTGTCCATAGACACTGTCTGACCTGCTGAGTTCCTCCAGCATTTTGTGTGTGTTACTCTGACCATAGACACTGTCTGAGCTGCTGAGTTCCTCCAGCATTTTGTGTGTGTTACTCTGTCCATAGACACTGTCTGACCTGCTGAGTTCCTCCAGCATTTTGTGTGTGTTACTCTGACCATAGACACTGTCTGAGCTGCAGAGGTTTCCAGCATTTTGTGTGTGTTACTCTGTGTATAGACACTGTCTGACCTGCTGAGTTCCTCCAGCATTTTGTGTGTGTTACTCTGTCCATAGACACTGTCTAACCTGCTGAGTTATTCCAGCATTTTGTGTGTGTTACTCTGTCCGTAGGCACTGTCTGACCTGCTGAGTTCCTCCAGCATTCTGTCTGTGTTACTCCGACCACAGCCACTGTCTGACCTGCTGAGTTCCTCCAGCATTTTGTCTGTGTTACTCTGACCAGAGACACTGTCTGACCTGCTGAGTTACTCCAGCATTTTGAGAGTGTTACTCTGTCCATAGACACTGTCTGACCTGCTGAGTTCCTCCAGCATTTTGTGTGTGTTACTCTGACCATAGACACTGTCTGAGCTGCTGAGTTCCTCCAGCATTTTGTGTGTGTTACTCTGTCCATAGACACTGTCTGACCTGCTGAGTTCCTCCAGCATTTTGTGTGTGTTACTCTGACCATAGACACTGTCTGAGCTGCAGAGGTTTCCAGCATTTTGTGTGTGTTACTCTGACCATAGACACTGTCTGACCTGCTGAGTTCCTCCAGCAATTTGTGTTTGTCACTCTGACCATAGACACTGTCTGACCTGCTGAGTTCCTCCAGCATTTTGTGTGTGTTACTCTGACCACACACACTGTCTGACCTGCTGAGTTCCTCCAGCATTTTGTGTGTGTTACTCTGACCACACACACTGTCTGACCTGCTAAGTTCCTCCAGCATTTTGTGTGTGTTACACTGACCACAGACACTGTCTGACCTGCTGAGTTCCTCCAGCATTTTGTCTGTGTCACTCTGACCACAGACACTGTCTGACCTGCTGAGTTCCTCCAGCATTTTGTGTGTGTTACTCTGTCCGTAGACACTGTCTGACCTGCTGTGTTCCTCCAGCATTTTGTGTGTGTTACTCTGTCCGTAGACACTGTTTGACCTGCTGAGTTCCTCCAGCATTTTGTGTGTGTTACTGCGACCATAGACACTGTCTGACCTGCTGAGTTCCTCCAGCATTTTGTGTGTGTTACTCTGACCATAGACACTGTCTGACCTGCTGAGTTATTCCAGCATTTTGTGTGTGTTACTCTGACCATAGACACTGTCTGACCTGTTGAGATCCACCAGCATTTTGTGTGTTACTCCATCCGTAGAGACTGACTGACCTGCTGAGTTCCTGCAGCATTTTTTTGTGTGTCACTCTGACCATAGACACTGTCTGACCTTCTGAGTTCCTCCAGCATTTTGTGTGTGTTACTCTGACCATAGACACTGTCTGACCTGCTGAGTTATTCCAGCATTTTGTGTGTGTTACTCTGACCATTGACACTGTCTGACCTGCTGAGTTCCTCCAGCATTTTGTGTGTGTTACTCTGACCATAGACACTGTCTGACCTGCTTAGTTATTCCAGCATTTTGTGTGTGTTACTCTGTCCATAGACACTGTCTAACCTGCTGAGTTATTCCAGCATTTTGTGTGTGTTACTCTGTCCGTAGACACTGTCTGACCTGATGAGTTATTCCAGCATTTTGTGTGTGTTACTCTGTCCATACACACTGTCTGACCTGCTGAGTGCCTCCAGCATTCTGTGTGTGTTACTCCGTCCATAGACAGTGTCTGACCTGCTGAGTTCCTCCAGCATTTTGTCTGTGTCACTCTGACCACAGACACTGTCTGACCTGCTGAGTTCCTCCAGCATTTTGTGTGTGTTACTCTGTCCGTAGACACTGTCTGACCTGCTGTGTTCCTCCAGCATTTTGTGTGTGTTACTCTGTCCGTAAACACTGTTTGACCTGCTGAGTTCCTCCAGCATTTTGTGTGTGTTACTGCGACCATAGACACTGTCTGACCAGCTGAGATCCTCCAGCATTTTGTGTGTGTTACTCCGTCCATAGACTGTCTGACCTGCTGAGTTCCTCCAGCATTTTGTGTGTGTTACTCTGTCCGTAGACACTGTCTGGCCTGCTGAATGCCTCCAGCATTCTGTGTGTGTTACTCCGTCCATAGACACTGTCTGTCCTGCTGAGTTCCTCCAGCATTTTGTGTGTGTTACTCCGTCCATAGACACTGTCTGACCTGCTGAGTTCCTCCAGCATTTTGTGTGTGTTACTCTGTCTGTAGACACTGTCTAACCTGCTGAGTTATTCCAGCATTTTGTGTGTGTTACTCTGTCCGTAGGCACTGTCTGACCTGCTGAGTTCCTCCAGCATTCTGTCTGTGTTACTCTGACCACAGCCACTGTCTGACCTGCTGAGTTCCTCCAGCATTTTGTCTGTGTTACTCTGACCAGAGACACTGTCTGACCTGCTGAGTTACTCCAGCATTTTGAGAGTGTTACTCTGTCCATAGACACTGTCTGACCTGCTGAGTTCCTCCAGCATTTTGTGTGTGTTACTCTGTCCATAGACACTGTCTGACCTGCTGAGTTCCTCCAGCATTTTGTGTGTGTTACTCTGACCATAGACACTGTCTGAGCTGCTGAGTTCCTCTAGCATTTTGTGTGTGTTACTCTGTCCATAGACACTGTCTGACCTGCTGAGTTCCTCCAGCATTTTGTGTGTGTTACTCTGACCATAGACACTGTCTGAGCCGCAGAGGTTTCCAGCATTTTGTGTGTGTTACTCTGTCCATAGACACTGTCTAACCTGCTGAGTTCCTCCAGCATTTTGTGTGTGTTACTCTGTCCATAGACACTGTCTAACCTGCTGAGTTATTCCAGCATTTTGTGTGTGTTACTCTGTCCGTAGGCACTGTCTGACCTGCTGAGTTCCTCCAGCATTCTGTCTGTGTTACTCTGACCACAGCCACTGTCTGACCTGCTGAGTTCCTCCAGCATTTTGTCTGTGTTACTCTGACCAGAGACACTGTCTGACCTGCTGAGTTACTCCAGCATTTTGAGAGTGTTACTCTGTCCATAGACACTGTCTGACCTGCTGAGTTCCTCCAGCATTTTGTGTGTGTTACTCTGACCATAGACACTGTCTGAGCTGCTGAGTTCCTCCAGCATTTTGTGTGTGTTACTCTGTCCATAGACACTGTCTGACCTGCTGAGTTCCTCCAGCATTTTGTGTGTGTTACTCTGACCATAGACACTGTCTGAGCTGCACAGGTTTCCAGCATTTTGTGTGTGTTACTCTGACCATAGACACTGTCTGACCTGCTGAGTTCCTCCAGCAATTTGTGTTTGTCACTCTGACCATAGACACTGTCTGACCTGCTGAGTTCCTCCAGCATTTTGTGTGTGTTACACTGACCACACACACTGTCTGACCTGCTAAGTTCCTCCAGCATTTTGTGTGTGATACACTGACCACAGACACTGCCTGACCTGCTGAGTTCCTCCAGCATTTTGTCTGTGTCACTCTGACCACAGACACTGTCTGACGTGCTGAGTTCCTCCAGCATTTTGTGTGTGTTACTCTGTCCGTAGACACTGTCTGACCTGCTGTGTTCCTCCAGCATTTTGTGTGTGTTACTCTGTCCGTAGACACTGTTTGACCTGCTGAGTTCCTCCAGCATTTTGTGTGTGTTACTGCGACCATAGACACTGTCTGACCTGCTGAGTTCCTCCAGCATTTTGTGTGTGTTACTCTGACCATAGACACTGTCTGACCTGCTGAGTTATTCCAGCATTTTGTGTGTGTTACTCTGACCATAGACACTGTCTGACCTGTTGAGATCCACCAGCATTTTGTTTGTTACTCCGTCCATAGACACTGTCTGACCTGCTGAGTTCCTCCAGCATTTTGTGTGTGTTACTCTGACCATAGACACTGTCTGACCTGCTGAGTTATTCCAGCATTCTGTGTGTGTTACTCCGTCCATAGACACTGTCTGTCCTGCTGAGTTCCTCCAGCATTTTGTGTGTGTTACTCTGACCATAGACACTGTCTGACCTGCTGAGTTATTCCAGCATTTTGTGTGTGTTACTCTGACCATAGACACTGTCTGACCTGTTGAGATCCACCAGCATTTTGTTTGTTACTCCGTCCATAGACACTGTCTGACCTGCTGAGTTCCTCCAGCATTTTGTGTGTGTTACTCTGACCATAGACACTGTCTGACCTGCTGAGTTATTCCAGCATTCTGTGTGTGTTACTCCGTCCATAGACACTGTCTGTCCTGCTGAGTTCCTCCAGCATTTTGTGTGTGTTACTCCGTCCATAGACACTGTCTGACCTGCTGAGTTCCTCCAGCATTTTGTGTGTGTTACTCTGTCTGTAGACACTGTCTAACCTGCTGAGTTATTCCAGCATTTTGTGTGTGTTACTCTGTCCGTAGGCACTGTCTGACCTGCTGAGTTCCTCCAGCATTCTGTCTGTGTTACTCTGACCACAGCCACTGTCTGACCTGCTGAGTTCCTCCAGCATTTTGTCTGTGTTACTCTGACCAGAGACACTGTCTGACCTGCTGAGTTACTCCAGCATTTTGAGAGTGTTACTCTGTCCATAGACACTGTCTGACCTGCTGAGTTCCTCCAGCATTTTGTGTGTGTTACTCTGTCCATAGACACTGTCTGACCTGCTGAGTTCCTCCAGCATTTTGTGTGTGTTACTCTGACCATAGACACTGTCTGAGCTGCTGAGTTCCTCTAGCATTTTGTGTGTGTTACTCTGTCCATAGACACTGTCTGACCTGCTGAGTTCCTCCAGCATTTTGTGTGTGTTACTCTGACCATAGACACTGTCTGAGCTGCAGAGGTTTCCAGCATTTTGTGTGTGTTACTCTGTGTATAGACACTGTCTGACCTGCTGAGTTCCTGCAGCATTTTGTGTGTGTTACTCTGTCCATAGACACTGTCTAACCTGCTGAGTTATTCCAGCATTTTGTGTGTGTTACTCTGTCCGTAGGCACTGTCTGACCTGCTGAGTTCCTCCAGCATTCTGTCTGTGTTACTCTGACCACAGCCACTGTCTGACCTGCTGAGTTCCTCCAGCATTTTGTCTGTGTTACTCTGACCAGAGACACTGTCTGACCTGCTGAGTTACTCCAGCATTTTGAGAGTGTTACTCTGTCCATAGACACTGTCTGACCTGCTGAGTTCCTCCAGCATTTTGTGTGTGTTACTCTGACCATAGACACTGTCTGAGCTGCTGAGTTCCTCCAGCATTTTGTGTGTGTTACTCTGTCCATAGACACTGTCTGACCTGCTGAGTTCCTCCAGCATTTTGTGTGTGTTACTCTGACCATAGACACTGTCTGAGCTGCACAGGTTTCCAGCATTTTGTGTGTGTTACTCTGACCATAGACACTGTCTGACCTGCTGAGTTCCTCCAGCAATTTGTGTTTGTCACTCTGACCATAGACACTGTCTGACCTGCTGAGTTCCTCCAGCATTTTGTGTGTGTTACACTGACCACACACACTGTCTGACCTGCTAAGTTCCTCCAGCATTTTGTGTGTGTTACACTGACCACAGACACTGCCTGACCTGCTGAGTTCCTCCAGCATTTTGTCTGTGTCACTCTGACCACAGACACTGTCTGACCTGCTGAGTTCCTCCAGCATTTTGTGTGTGTTACTCTGTCCGTAGACACTGTCTGACCTGCTGTGTTCCTCCAGCATTTTGTGTGTGTTACTCTGTCCGTAGACACTGTTTGACCTGCTGAGTTCCTCCAGCATTTTGTGTGTGTTACTGCGACCATAGACACTGTCTGACCTGCTGAGTTCCTCCAGCATTTTGTGTGTGTTACTCTGTCCGTAGACACTGTCTGGCCTGCTGAATGCCTCCAGCATTCTGTGTGTGTTACTCCGTCCATAGACACTGTCTGTCCTGCTGTGTTCCTCCAGCATTTTGTGTGTGTTACTCCGTCCATAGACACTGTCTGACCTGCTGAGTTCCTCCAGCATTTTGTGTGTGTTACTCTGTCTGTAGACACTGTCTAACCTGCTGAGTTATTCCAGCATTTTGTGTGTGTTACTCTGTCCGTAGGCACTGTCTGACCTGCTGAGTTCCTCCAGCATTCTGTCTGTGTTACTCTGACCACAGCCACTGTCTGACCTGCTGAGTTCCTCCAGCATTTTGTCTGTGTTACTCTGACCAGAGACACTGTCTGACCTGCTGAGTTATTCCAGCATTTTGTGTGTGTTACTCTGTCCATAGACACTGTCTAACCTGCTGAGTTATTCCAGCATTTTGTGTGTGTTACTCTGTCCGTAGACACTGTCTGACCTGATGAGTTATTCCAGCATTTTGTGTGTGTTACTCTGTCCATACACACTGTCTGACCTGCTGAGTGCCTCCAGCATTCTGTGTGTGTTACTCCGTCCATAGACAGTGTCTGACCTGCTGAGTTCCTCCAGCATTTTGTCTGTGTCACTCTGACCACAGACACTGTCTGACCTGCTGAGTTCCTCCAGCATTTTGTGTGTGTTACTCTGTCCGTAGACACTGTCTGACCTGCTGTGTTCCTCCAGCATTTTGTGTGTGTTACTCTGTCCGTAAACACTGTTTGACCTGCTGAGTTCCTCCAGCATTTTGTGTGTGTTACTGCGACCATAGACACTGTCTGACCAGCTGAGATCCTCCAGCATTTTGTGTGTGTTACTCCGTCCATAGACTGTCTGACCTGCTGAGTTCCTCCAGCATTTTGTGTGTGTTACTCTGTCCGTAGACACTGTCTGGCCTGCTGAATGCCTCCAGCATTCTGTGTGTGTTACTCCGTCCATAGACACTGTCTGTCCTGCTGAGTTCCTCCAGCATTTTGTGTGTGTTACTCCGTCCATAGACACTGTCTGACCTGCTGAGTTCCTCCAGCATTTTGTGTGTGTTACTCTGTCTGTAGACACTGTCTAACCTGCTGAGTTATTCCAGCATTTTGTGTGTGTTACTCTGTCCGTAGGCACTGTCTGACCTGCTGAGTTCCTCCAGCATTCTGTCTGTGTTACTCTGACCACAGCCACTGTCTGACCTGCTGAGTTCCTCCAGCATTTTGTCTGTGTTACTCTGACCAGAGACACTGTCTGACCTGCTGAGTTACTCCAGCATTTTGAGAGTGTTACTCTGTCCATAGACACTGTCTGACCTGCTGAGTTCCTCCAGCATTTTGTGTGTGTTACTCTGTCCATAGACACTGTCTGACCTGCTGAGTTCCTCCAGCATTTTGTGTGTGTTACTCTGACCATAGACACTGTCTGAGCTGCTGAGTTCCTCCAGCATTTTGTGTGTGTTACTCTGTCCATAGACACTGTCTGACCTGCTGAGTTCCTCCAGCATTTTGTGTGTGTTACTCTGACCATAGACACTGTCTGAGCTGCAGAGGTTTCCAGCATTTTGTGTGTGTTACTCTGTGTATAGACACTGTCTGACCTGCTGAGTTCCTCCAGCATTTTGTGTGTGTTACTCTGTCCATAGACACTGTCTAACCTGCTGAGTTATTCCAGCATTTTGTGTGTGTTACTCTGTCCGTAGGCACTGTCTGACCTGCTGAGTTCCTCCAGCATTCTGTCTGTGTTACTCCGACCACAGCCACTGTCTGACCTGCTGAGTTCCTCCAGCATTTTGTCTGTGTTACTCTGACCAGAGACACTGTCTGACCTGCTGAGTTACTCCAGCATTTTGAGAGTGTTACTCTGTCCATAGACACTGTCTGACCTGCTGAGTTCCTCCAGCATTTTGTGTGTGTTACTCTGACCATAGACACTGTCTGAGCTGCTGAGTTCCTCCAGCATTTTGTGTGTGTTACTCTGTCCATAGACACTGTCTGACCTGCTGAGTTCCTCCAGCATTTTGTGTGTGTTACTCTGACCATAGACACTGTCTGAGCTGCAGAGGTTTCCAGCATTTTGTGTGTGTTACTCTGACCATAGACACTGTCTGACCTGCTGAGTTCCTCCAGCAATTTGTGTTTGTCACTCTGACCATAGACACTGTCTGACCTGCTGAGTTCCTCCAGCATTTTGTGTGTGTTACTCTGACCACACACACTGTCTGACCTGCTGAGTTCCTCCAGCATTTTGTGTGTGTTACTCTGACCACACACACTGTCTGACCTGCTAAGTTCCTCCAGCATTTTGTGTGTGTTACACTGACCACAGACACTGTCTGACCTGCTGAGTTCCTCCAGCATTTTGTCTGTGTCACTCTGACCACAGACACTGTCTGACCTGCTGAGTTCCTCCAGCATTTTGTGTGTGTTACTCTGTCCGTAGACACTGTCTGACCTGCTGTGTTCCTCCAGCATTTTGTGTGTGTTACTCTGTCCGTAGACACTGTTTGACCTGCTGAGTTCCTCCAGCATTTTGTGTGTGTTACTGCGACCATAGACACTGTCTGACCTGCTGAGTTCCTCCAGCATTTTGTGTGTGTTACTCTGACCATAGACACTGTCTGACCTGCTGAGTTATTCCAGCATTTTGTGTGTGTTACTCTGACCATAGACACTGTCTGACCTGTTGAGATCCACCAGCATTTTGTGTGTTACTCCATCCGTAGAGACTGACTGACCTGCTGAGTTCCTGCAGCATTTTTTTGTGTGTCACTCTGACCATAGACACTGTCTGACCTTCTGAGTTCCTCCAGCATTTTGTGTGTGTTACTCTGACCATAGACACTGTCTGACCTGCTGAGTTATTCCAGCATTTTGTGTGTGTTACTCTGACCATTGACACTGTCTGACCTGCTGAGTTCCTCCAGCATTTTGTGTGTGTTACTCTGACCATAGACACTGTCTGACCTGCTTAGTTATTCCAGCATTTTGTGTGTGTTACTCTGTCCATAGACACTGTCTAACCTGCTGAGTTATTCCAGCATTTTGTGTGTGTTACTCTGTCCGTAGACACTGTCTGACCTGATGAGTTATTCCAGCATTTTGTGTGTGTTACTCTGTCCATACACACTGTCTGACCTGCTGAGTGCCTCCAGCATTCTGTGTGTGTTACTCCGTCCATAGACAGTGTCTGACCTGCTGAGTTCCTCCAGCATTTTGTCTGTGTCACTCTGACCACAGACACTGTCTGACCTGCTGAGTTCCTCCAGCATTTTGTGTGTGTTACTCTGTCCGTAGACACTGTCTGACCTGCTGTGTTCCTCCAGCATTTTGTGTGTGTTACTCTGTCCGTAAACACTGTTTGACCTGCTGAGTTCCTCCAGCATTTTGTGTGTGTTACTGCGACCATAGACACTGTCTGACCAGCTGAGATCCTCCAGCATTTTGTGTGTGTTACTCCGTCCATAGACTGTCTGACCTGCTGAGTTCCTCCAGCATTTTGTGTGTGTTACTCTGTCCGTAGACACTGTCTGGCCTGCTGAATGCCTCCAGCATTCTGTGTGTGTTACTCCGTCCATAGACACTGTCTGTCCTGCTGAGTTCCTCCAGCATTTTGTGTGTGTTACTCCGTCCATAGACACTGTCTGACCTGCTGAGTTCCTCCAGCATTTTGTGTGTGTTACTCTGTCTGTAGACACTGTCTAACCTGCTGAGTTATTCCAGCATTTTGTGTGTGTTACTCTGTCCGTAGGCACTGTCTGACCTGCTGAGTTCCTCCAGCATTCTGTCTGTGTTACTCTGACCACAGCCACTGTCTGACCTGCTGAGTTCCTCCAGCATTTTGTCTGTGTTACTCTGACCAGAGACACTGTCTGACCTGCTGAGTTACTCCAGCATTTTGAGAGTGTTACTCTGTCCATAGACACTGTCTGACCTGCTGAGTTCCTCCAGCATTTTGTGTGTGTTACTCTGTCCATAGACACTGTCTGACCTGCTGAGTTCCTCCAGCATTTTGTGTGTGTTACTCTGACCATAGACACTGTCTGAGCTGCTGAGTTCCTCTAGCATTTTGTGTGTGTTACTCTGTCCATAGACACTGTCTGACCTGCTGAGTTCCTCCAGCATTTTGTGTGTGTTACTCTGACCATAGACACTGTCTGAGCCGCAGAGGTTTCCAGCATTTTGTGTGTGTTACTCTGTCCATAGACACTGTCTAACCTGCTGAGTTCCTCCAGCATTTTGTGTGTGTTACTCTGTCCATAGACACTGTCTAACCTGCTGAGTTATTCCAGCATTTTGTGTGTGTTACTCTGTCCGTAGGCACTGTCTGACCTGCTGAGTTCCTCCAGCATTCTGTCTGTGTTACTCTGACCACAGCCACTGTCTGACCTGCTGAGTTCCTCCAGCATTTTGTCTGTGTTACTCTGACCAGAGACACTGTCTGACCTGCTGAGTTACTCCAGCATTTTGAGAGTGTTACTCTGTCCATAGACACTGTCTGACCTGCTGAGTTCCTCCAGCATTTTGTGTGTGTTACTCTGACCATAGACACTGTCTGAGCTGCTGAGTTCCTCCAGCATTTTGTGTGTGTTACTCTGTCCATAGACACTGTCTGACCTGCTGAGTTCCTCCAGCATTTTGTGTGTGTTACTCTGACCATAGACACTGTCTGAGCTGCACAGGTTTCCAGCATTTTGTGTGTGTTACTCTGACCATAGACACTGTCTGACCTGCTGAGTTCCTCCAGCAATTTGTGTTTGTCACTCTGACCATAGACACTGTCTGACCTGCTGAGTTCCTCCAGCATTTTGTGTGTGTTACACTGACCACACACACTGTCTGACCTGCTAAGTTCCTCCAGCATTTTGTGTGTGATACACTGACCACAGACACTGCCTGACCTGCTGAGTTCCTCCAGCATTTTGTCTGTGTCACTCTGACCACAGACACTGTCTGACGTGCTGAGTTCCTCCAGCATTTTGTGTGTGTTACTCTGTCCGTAGACACTGTCTGACCTGCTGTGTTCCTCCAGCATTTTGTGTGTGTTACTCTGTCCGTAGACACTGTTTGACCTGCTGAGTTCCTCCAGCATTTTGTGTGTGTTACTGCGACCATAGACACTGTCTGACCTGCTGAGTTCCTCCAGCATTTTGTGTGTGTTACTCTGACCATAGACACTGTCTGACCTGCTGAGTTATTCCAGCATTTTGTGTGTGTTACTCTGACCATAGACACTGTCTGACCTGTTGAGATCCACCAGCATTTTGTTTGTTACTCCGTCCATAGACACTGTCTGACCTGCTGAGTTCCTCCAGCATTTTGTGTGTGTTACTCTGACCATAGACACTGTCTGACCTGCTGAGTTATTCCAGCATTCTGTGTGTGTTACTCCGTCCATAGACACTGTCTGTCCTGCTGAGTTCCTCCAGCATTTTGTGTGTGTTACTCTGACCATAGACACTGTCTGACCTGCTGAGTTATTCCAGCATTTTGTGTGTGTTACTCTGACCATAGACACTGTCTGACCTGTTGAGATCCACCAGCATTTTGTTTGTTACTCCGTCCATAGACACTGTCTGACCTGCTGAGTTCCTCCAGCATTTTGTGTGTGTTACTCTGACCATAGACACTGTCTGACCTGCTGAGTTATTCCAGCATTCTGTGTGTGTTACTCCGTCCATAGACACTGTCTGTCCTGCTGAGTTCCTCCAGCATTTTGTGTGTGTTACTCCGTCCATAGACACTGTCTGACCTGCTGAGTTCCTCCAGCATTTTGTGTGTGTTACTCTGTCTGTAGACACTGTCTAACCTGCTGAGTTATTCCAGCATTTTGTGTGTGTTACTCTGTCCGTAGGCACTGTCTGACCTGCTGAGTTCCTCCAGCATTCTGTCTGTGTTACTCTGACCACAGCCACTGTCTGACCTGCTGAGTTCCTCCAGCATTTTGTCTGTGTTACTCTGACCAGAGACACTGTCTGACCTGCTGAGTTACTCCAGCATTTTGAGAGTGTTACTCTGTCCATAGACACTGTCTGACCTGCTGAGTTCCTCCAGCATTTTGTGTGTGTTACTCTGTCCATAGACACTGTCTGACCTGCTGAGTTCCTCCAGCATTTTGTGTGTGTTACTCTGACCATAGACACTGTCTGAGCTGCTGAGTTCCTCTAGCATTTTGTGTGTGTTACTCTGTCCATAGACACTGTCTGACCTGCTGAGTTCCTCCAGCATTTTGTGTGTGTTACTCTGACCATAGACACTGTCTGAGCTGCAGAGGTTTCCAGCATTTTGTGTGTGTTACTCTGTGTATAGACACTGTCTGACCTGCTGAGTTCCTGCAGCATTTTGTGTGTGTTACTCTGTCCATAGACACTGTCTAACCTGCTGAGTTATTCCAGCATTTTGTGTGTGTTACTCTGTCCGTAGGCACTGTCTGACCTGCTGAGTTCCTCCAGCATTCTGTCTGTGTTACTCTGACCACAGCCACTGTCTGACCTGCTGAGTTCCTCCAGCATTTTGTCTGTGTTACTCTGACCAGAGACACTGTCTGACCTGCTGAGTTACTCCAGCATTTTGAGAGTGTTACTCTGTCCATAGACACTGTCTGACCTGCTGAGTTCCTCCAGCATTTTGTGTGTGTTACTCTGACCATAGACACTGTCTGAGCTGCTGAGTTCCTCCAGCATTTTGTGTGTGTTACTCTGTCCATAGACACTGTCTGACCTGCTGAGTTCCTCCAGCATTTTGTGTGTGTTACTCTGACCATAGACACTGTCTGAGCTGCACAGGTTTCCAGCATTTTGTGTGTGTTACTCTGACCATAGACACTGTCTGACCTGCTGAGTTCCTCCAGCAATTTGTGTTTGTCACTCTGACCATAGACACTGTCTGACCTGCTGAGTTCCTCCAGCATTTTGTGTGTGTTACACTGACCACACACACTGTCTGACCTGCTAAGTTCCTCCAGCATTTTGTGTGTGTTACACTGACCACAGACACTGCCTGACCTGCTGAGTTCCTCCAGCATTTTGTCTGTGTCACTCTGACCACAGACACTGTCTGACCTGCTGTTCCTCCAGCATTTTGTGTGTGTTACTCTGTCCGTAGACACTGTCTGACCTGCTGTGTTCCTCCAGCATTTTGTGTGTGTTACTCTGTCCGTAGACACTGTTTGACCTGCTGAGTTCCTCCAGCATTTTGTGTGTGTTACTGCGACCATAGACACTGTCTGACCTGCTGAGTTCCTCCAGCATTTTGTGTGTGTTACTCTGACCATAGACACTGTCTGACCTGCTGAGTTATTCCAGCATTTTGTGTGTGTTACTCTGACCATAGACACTGTCTGACCTGTTGAGATCCACCAGCATTTTGTTTGTTACTCCGTCCGTAGAGATTGACTGACCTGCTGAGTTCCTCCAGCATTTTGTGTGTGTCACTCTGACCATAGACACTGTCTGACCTTCTGAGTTCCTCCAGCATTTTGTGTGTGTTACTCTGACCATAGACACTGTCTGACCTGCTGAGTTATTCCAGCATTTTGTGTGTGTTACTCTGACCATAGACACTGTCTGTCCTGCTGAGTTCCTCCAGCATTTTGTGTGTGTTACTCTGACCATAGACACTGTCTGACCTGCTTAGTTATTCCAGCATTTTGTGTGTGTTACTCTGTCCATAGACACTGTCTAACCTGCTGAGTTATTCCAGCATTTTGTGTGTGTTACTCTGTCCGTAGACACTGTCTGACCTGCTGAGTTATTCCAGCATTTTGTGTGTGTTACTCTGTCCGTAGACACTGTCTGACCTGCTGAGTTATTCCAGCATTTTGTGTGTGTTACTCCGTCCATAGACACTGTCTGACCTGCTGAGTTATTCCAGCATTTTGTGTGTGTTACTCTATCCGTAGACACTGTCTGACCTGCACAGTTCCTCCAGCATTTTGTGTGTGTTACTCTGTACATAGACACTTTATGACCCGCTGAGATATTCCAGCATTTTGTGTGTGTTACTCTGTCCATAGACACAGTCTGACCTGCTGAGTTCCTCCAGCATTTTGTGTGTGTAACTCTGTCCATAGACACTGTCTGACCTGCTGAGTGCCTCCAGCATTCTGTGTGTGTTACTCCGTCCATAGACACTGTCTGACCTGCTGAGTTCCTCCAGCATTTTGTGTGTGTTACTCCGTCCATAGACTGTCTGACCTGCTGAGTTCCTCCAGCATTTTGTGTGTGTTACTCTGTCCGTAGACACTGTCTGACCTGCTGAATGCCTCCAGCATTCTGTGTGTGTTACTCCGTCCATAGACACTGTCTGTCCTGCTGAGTTCCTCCAGCATTTTGTGTGTGTTACTCCGTCCATAGACACTGTCTGACCTGCTGAGTTCCTCCAGCATTTTGTGTGTGTTACTCTGTCCGTAGACACTGTCTAACCTGCTGAGTTATTCCAGCATTTTGTGTGTGTTACTCTGTCCGTAGGCACTGTCTGACCTGCTGAGTTCCTCCAGCATTCTGTCTGTGTTACTCTGACCACAGCCACTGTCTGACCTGCTGAGTTCCTCCAGCATTTTGTCTGTGTTACTCTGACCAGAGACACTGTCTGACCTGCTGAGTTTCTCCAGCATTTTGTGTGTGTTACTCTGACCATAGACACTGTCTGAGCTGCAGAGGTTTCCAGCATTTTGTGTGTGTTACTCTGTGTATAGACACTGTCTGACCTGCTGAGTTCCTCCAGCATTTTGTGTGTGTTACTCTGACCATAGACACTGTCTGACCTGCTGAGTTCCTCCAGCAATTTGTGTTTGTCACTCTGACCATAGACACTGTCTGACCTGCTGAGTTCCTCCAGCATTTTGTGTGTGTTACTCTGACCACACACACTGTCTGACCTGCTAAGTTCCTCCAGCATTTTGTGTGTGTTACACTGACCACAGACACTGCCTGACCTGCTGAGTTCCTCCAGCATTTTCTCTGTGTCACTCTGACCACACACACTGTCTGACCTGCTAAGTTCCTCCAGCATTTTGTGTGTGTTACACTGACCACAGACACTGCCTGACCTGCTGAGTTCCTCCAGCATTTTGTGTGTGTAACTCTGTCCATAGACACTGTCTGACCTGCTGAGTGCCTCCAGCATTCTGTGTGTGTTACTCCGTCCATAGACACTGTCTGACCTGCTAAGTTCCTCCAGCATTTTGTGTGTGTTACACTGACCACAGACACTGCCTGACCTGCTGAGTTCCTCCAGCATTTTGTCTGTGTCACTCTGACCACAGACACTGTCTGACCTGCTGAGTTCCTCCAGCATTTTGTGTGTGTTACTCTGTCCGTAGACACTGTCTGACCTGCTGTGTTCCTCCAGCATTTTGTGTGTGTTACTCTGTCCGTAGACACTGTTTGACCTGCTGAGTTCCTCCAGCATTTTGTGTGTGTTACTGCGACCATAGACACTGTCTGACCTGCTGAGTTCCTCCAGCATTTTGTGTGTGTTACTCTGACCATAGACACTGTCTGACCTGCTGAGTTATTCCAGCATTTTGTGTGTGTTACTCTGACCATAGACACTGTCTGACCTGTTGAGATCCACCAGCATTTTGTTTGTTACTCCGTCCGTAGAGACTGACTGACCTGCTGAGTTCCTCCAGCATTTTGTGTGTGTCACTCTGACCATAGACACTGTCTGACCTTCTGAGTTCCTCCAGCATTTTGTGTGTGTTACTCTGACCATAGACACTGTCTGACCTGCTGAGTTATTCCAGCATTTTGTGTGTGTTACTCTGACCATAGACACTGTCTGACCTGCTGAGTTCCTCCAGCATTTTGTGTGTGTTACTCTGACCATAGACACTGTCTGACCTGCTTAGTTATTCCAGCATTTTGTGTGTGTTACTCTGTCCATAGACACTGTCTAACCTGCTGAGTTATTCCAGCATTTTGTGTGTGTTACTCTGTCCGTAGACACTGTCTGACCTGCTGAGTTATTCCAGCATTTTGTGTGTGATACTCTGTCCATAGACACTGTCTGACCTGATGAGTGCCTCCAGCATTCTGTGTGTGTTACTCCATCCATAGACACTGTCTGACCTGCTGAGTATCCTCCAGCATTTTGTGTGTGTTACTCCGTCCATAGACACTGTCTAACCTGCTGAGTTATTCCAGCATTTTGTGTGTGTTACTCCGTCCATAGACACTGTCTAACCTGCTGAGTTATTCCAGCATTTTGTGTGTGTTACTCTGTCCGTAGACACTGTCTGACCTGCTGAGTTATTCCAGCATTTTGTGTGTGATACTCTGTCCATAGACACTGTCTGACCTGATGAGTGCCTCCAGCATTCTGTGTGTGTTACTCCATCCATAGACACTGTCTGACCTGCTGAGTATCCTCCAGCATTTTGTGTGTGTTACTCCGTCCATAGACACTGTCTAACCTGCTGAGTTATTCCAGCATTCTGTGTGTGTTACTCCATCCATAGACACTGTCTGACCTGCTGAGTTCCTCCAGCATTTTGTGTGTGTTACTCTGTCCGTAGACACTGTCTAACCTGCTGAGTTATTCCAGCATTTTGTGTGTGTTACTCTGTCCGTAGGCACTGTCTGACCTGCTGAGTTCCTCCAGCATTCTGTCTGTGTTACTCTGACCACAGCCACTGTCTGACCTGCTGAGTTCCTCCAGCATTTTGTCTGTGTTACTCTGACCAGAGACACTGTCTGACCTGCTGAGTTCCTCCAGCATTTTGTGTGTGTTACTCTGACCATAGACACTGTCTGAGCTGCAGAGGTTTCCAGCATTTTGTGTGTGTTACTCTGTGTATAGACACTGTCTGACCTGCTGAGTTCCTCCAGCATTTTGTGTGTGTCACTCTGACCATAGACACTGTCTGACCTGCTGAGTTCCTCCAGCATTTTGTGTGTGTTACTCTGACCACAGACACTGTCTGACCTGCTAAGTTCCTCCAGCATTTTCTGTGTGTTACACTGACCACAGACACTGTCTGACCTGCTGAGTTCCTCCAGCATTTTGTGTGTGTAACTCTGTCCATAGACACTGTCTGACCTGCTGAGTGCCTCCAGCATTCTGTGTGTGTTACTCCGTCCATAGACACTGTCTGACCTGCTGAGTTCCTCCAGCATTTTGTGTGTGTTACTCCGTCCATAGACTGTCTGACCTGCTGAGTTCCTCCAGCATTTTGTGTGTGTTACTCTGTCCGTAGACACTGTCTGACCTGCTGAATGCCTCCAGCATTCTGTGTGTGTTACTCCGTCCATAGACACTGTCTGTCCTGCTGAGTTCCTCCAGCATTTTGTGTGTGTTACTCCGTCCATAGACACTGTCTGACCTGCTGAGTTCCTCCAGCATTTTGTGTGTGTTACTCTGTCCGTAGACACTGTCTAACCTGCTGAGTTATTCCAGCATTTTGTGTGTGTTACTCTGTCCGTAGGCACTGTCTGACCTGCTGAGTTCCTCCAGCATTCTGTCTGTGTTACTCTGACCACAGCCACTGTCTGACCTGCTGAGTTCCTCCAGCATTTTGTCTGTGTTACTCTGACCAGAGACACTGTCTGACCTGCTGAGTTCCTCCAGCATTTTGTGTGTGTTACTCTGACCATAGACACTGTCTGAGCTGCAGAGGTTTCCAGCATTTTGTGTGTGTTACTCTGTGTATAGACACTGTCTGACCTGCTGAGTTCCTCCAGCATTTTGTGTGTGTCACTCTGACCATAGACACTGTCTGACCTGCTGAGTTCCTCCAGCATTTTGTGTGTGTTACTCTGACCACAGACACTGTCTGACCTGCTAAGTTCCTCCAGCATTTTCTGTGTGTTACACTGACCACAGACACTGTCTGACCTGCTGAGTTCCTCCAGCATTTTGTCTGTGTCACTCTGACCACAGACACTGTCTGACCTGCTGAGTTCCTCCAGCATTTTGTGTGTGTTACTCTGTCCGTAGACACTGTCTGACCTGCTGTGTTCCTCCAGCATTTTGTGTGTGTTACTCTGTCCGTAGACACTGTTGGACCTGCTGAGTTCCTCCAGCATTTTGTGTGTGTTACTCTGACCATAGACACTGTCTGACCTGCTGAGTTCCTCCAGCAATTTGTGTTTGTCACTCTGACCATAGACACTGTCTGACCTGCTGAGTTCCTCCAGCATTTTGTGTGTGTTACTCTGACCACACACACTGTCTGACCTGCTAAGTTCCTCCAGCATTTTGTGTGTGTTACACTGACCACAGACACTGCCTGACCTGCTGAGTTCCTCCAGCATTTTGTCTGTGTCACTCTGACCACACACACTGTCTGACCTGCTAAGTTCCTCCAGCATTTTGTGTGTGTTACACTGACCACAGACACTGCCTGACCTGCTGAGTTCCTCCAGCATTTTGTGTGTGTAACTCTGTCCATAGACACTGTCTGACCTGCTGAGTGCCTCCAGCATTCTGTGTGTGTTACTCCGTCCATAGACACTGTCTGACCTGCTAAGTTCCTCCAGCATTTTGTGTGTGTTACACTGACCACAGACACTGCCTGACCTGCTGAGTTCCTCCAGCATTTTGTCTGTGTCACTCTGTCCACAGACACTGTCTGACCTGCTGAGTTCCTCCAGCATTTTGTGTGTGTTACTCTGACCATAGACACTGTCTGACCTGCTGAGTTATTCCAGCATTTTGTGTGTGTTACTCTGACCATAGACACTGTCTGACCTGTTGAGATCCACCAGCATTTTGTTTGTTACTCCGTCCGTAGAGATTGACTGACCTGCTGAGTTCCTCCAGCATTTTGTGTGTGTCACTCTGACCATAGACACTGTCTGACCTTCTGAGTTCCTCCAGCATTTTGTGTGTGTTACTCTGACCATAGACACTGTCTGACCTGCTGAGTTATTCCAGCATTTTGTGTGTGTTACTCTGACCATAGACACTGTCTGACCTGCTGAGTTCCTCCAGCATTTTGTGTGTGTTACTCTGACCATAGACACTGTCTGACCTGCTTAGTTATTCCAGCATTTTGTGTGTGTTACTCTGTCCATAGACACTGTCTAACCTGCTGAGTTATTCCAGCATTTTGTGTGTGTTACTCTGTCCGTAGACACTGTCTGACCTGCTGAGTTATTCCAGCATTTTGTGTGTGTTACTCTGTCAATAGACACTGTCTGACCTGCTGAGTGCCTCCAGCATTCTGTGTGTGTTACTCCGTCCATAGACAGCGTCTGACCTGCTGAGTTCCTCCAGCATTTTGTGTGTGTTACTCCGTCCATAGACACTGTCTGACCTGCTGAGTTATTCCAGCATTTTGTGTGTGTTACTCTATCCGTAGACACTGTCTGACCTGCACAGTTCCTCCAGCATTTTGTGTGTGTTACTCTGTACGTAGACACTTTTTGACCCGCTGAGATATTCCAGCATTTTGTGTGTGTTACTCTGTCCATAGACACAGTCTGACCTGCTGAGTTCCTCCAGCATTTTGTGTGTGTAACTCTGTCCATAGACACTGTCTGACCTGCTGAGTGCCTCCAGCATTCTGTGTGTGTTACTCCGTCCATAGACACTGTCTGACCTGCTGAGTTCCTCCAGCATTTTGTCTGTGTCACTCTGACCACAGACACTGTCTGACCTGCTGAGTTCCTCCAGCATTTTGTGTGTGTTACTCTGACCATAGACACTGTCTGACCTGCTGAGTTATTCCAGCATTTTGTGTGTGTTACTCTGACCATAGACACTGTCTGACCTGTTGAGATCCACCAGCATTTCGTTTGTTACTCCGTCCGTAGAGATTGACTGACCTGCTGAGTTCCTCCAGCATTTTGTGTGTGTCACTCTGACCATAGACACTGTCTGACCTTCTGAGTTCCTCCAGCATTTTGTGTGTGTTACTCTGACCATAGACACTGTCTGACCTGCTGAGTTATTCCAGCATTTTGTGTGTGTTACTCTGACCATAGACACTGTCTGACCTGCTGAGTTCCTCCAGCATTTTGTGTGTGTTACTCTGACCATAGACACTGTCTGACCTGCTTAGTTATTCCAGCATTTTGTGTGTGTTACTCTGTCCATAGACACTGTCTAACCTGCTGAGTTATTCCAGCATTTTGTGTGTGTTACTCTGTCCGTAGACACTGTCTGACCTGCTGAGTTATTCCAGCATTTTGTGTGTGTTACTCTGTCAATAGACACTGTCTGACCTGCTGAGTGCCTCCAGCATTCTGTGTGTGTTACTCCGTCCATAGACAGCGTCTGACCTGCTGAGTTCCTCCAGCATTTTGTGTGTGTTACTCCGTCCATAGACACTGTCTGACCTGCTGAGTTATTCCAGCATTTTGTGTGTGTTACTCTATCCGTAGACACTGTCTGACCTGCACAGTTCCTCCAGCATTTTGTGTGTGTTACTCTGTACGTAGACACTTTTTGACCCGCTGAGATATTCCAGCATTTTGTGTGTGTTACTCTGTCCATAGACACAGTCTGACCTGCTGAGTTCCTCCAGCATTTTGTGTGTGTAACTCTGTCCATAGACACTGTCTGACCTGCTGAGTGCCTCCAGCATTCTCTGTGTGTTACTCCGTCCATAGACTGTCTGACCTGCTGAGTTCCTCCAGCATTTTGTGTGTGTTACTCTGTCCGTAGACACTGTCTGACCTGCTGAATGCCTCCAGCATTCTGTGTGTGTTACTCTGACCACAGCCACTGTCTGACCTGCTGAGTTCCTCCAGCATTTTGTCTGTGTTACTCTGTCCGTAGGCACTGTCTGACCTGCTGAGTTTCTCCAGCATTTTGTGTGTGTTACTCTGACCATAGACACTGTCTGAGCTGCAGAGGTTTCCAGCATTTTGTGTGTGTTACTCTGTGTATAGACACTGTCTGACCTGCTGAGTTCCTCCAGCATTTTGTGTGTGTTACTCTGACCATAGACACTGTCTGACCTGCTGAGTTCCTCCAGCAATTTGTGTTTGTCACTCTGACCATAGACACTGTCTGACCTGCTGAGTTCCTCCAGCATTTTGTGTGTGTTACTCTGACCACACACACTGTCTGACCTGCTAAGTTCCTCCAGCATTTTGTGTGTGTTACACTGACCACAGACACTGCCTGACCTGCTGAGTTCCTCCAGCATTTTGTCTGTGTCACTCTGACCACACACACTGTCTGACCTGCTAAGTTCCTCCAGCATTTTGTGTGTGTTACACTGACCACAGACACTGCCTGACCTGCTGAGTTCCTCCAGCATTTTGTGTGTGTAACTCTGTCCATAGACACTGCCTGACCTGCTGAGTTCCTCCAGCATTTTGTCTGTGTCACTCTGACCACAGACACTGTCTGACCTGCTGAGTTCCTCCAGCATTTTGTGTGTGTTACTCTGACCATAGACACTGTCTGACCTGCTGAGTTATTCCAGCATTTTGTGTGTGTTACTCTGACCATAGACACTGTCTGACCTGTTGAGATCCACCAGCATTTTGTTTGTTACTCCGTCCGTAGAGATTGACTGACCTGCTGAGTTCCTCCAGCATTTTGTGTGTGTCACTCTGACCATAGACACTGTCTGACCTTCTGAGTTCCTCCAGCATTTTGTGTGTGTAACTCTGTCCATAGACACTGTCTGACCTGCTGAGTGCCTCCAGCATTCTGTGTGTGTTACTCCGTCCATAGACACTGTCTGACCTGCTGAGTTCCTCCAGCATTTTGTGTGTGTTACTCCGTCCATAGACTGTCTGACCTGCTGAGTTCCTCCAGCATTTTGTGTGTGTTACTCTGTCCGTAGACACTGTCTGACCTGCTGAATGCCTCCAGCATTCTGTGTGTGTTACTCTGACCACAGCCACTGTCTGACCTGCTGAGTTCCTCCAGCATTTTGTCTGTGTTACTCTGTCCGTAGGCACTGTCTGACCTGCTGAGTTTCTCCAGCATTTTGTGTGTGTTACTCTGACCATAGACACTGTCTGAGCTGCAGAGGTTTCCAGCATTTTGTGTGTGTTACTCTGTGTATAGACACTGTCTGACCTGCTGAGTTCCTCCAGCATTTTGTGTGTGTTACTCTGACCATAGACACTGTCTGACCTGCTGAGTTCCTCCAGCAATTTGTGTTTGTCACTCTGACCATAGACACTGTCTGACCTGCTGAGTTCCTCCAGCATTTTGTGTGTGTTACTCTGACCACACACACTGTCTGACCTGCTAAGTTCCTCCAGCATTTTGTGTGTGTTACACTGACCACAGACACTGCCTGACCTGCTGAGTTCCTCCAGCATTTTGTCTGTGTCACTCTGACCACACACACTGTCTGACCTGCTAAGTTCCTCCAGCATTTTGTGTGTGTTACACTGACCACAGACACTGCCTGACCTGCTGAGTTCCTCCAGCATTTTGTGTGTGTAACTCTGTCCATAGACACTGCCTGACCTGCTGAGTTCCTCCAGCATTTTGTGTGTGTTACTCTGACCATAGACACTGTCTGACCTGTTGAGATCCACCAGCATTTTGTTTGTTACTCCGTCCGTAGAGATTGACTGACCTGCTGAGTTCCTCCAGCATTTTGTGTGTGTCACTCTGACCATAGACACTGTCTGACCTTCTGAGTTCCTCCAGCATTTTGTGTGTGTTACTCTGACCATAGACACTGTCTGACCTGCTGAGTTATTCCAGCATTTTGTGTGTGTTACTCTGACCATAGATACTGTCTGACCTTCTGAGTTCCTCCAGCATTTTGTGTGTGTTACTCTGACCATAGACACTGTCTGACCTGCTTAGTTATTCCAGCATTTTGTGTGTGTTACTCTGTCCATAGACACTGTCTAACCTGCTGAGTTATTCCAGCATTTTGTGTGTGTTACTCTGTCCGTAGACACTGTCTGACCTGCTGAGTTATTCCAGCATTTTGTGTGTGTTACTCTGTCAATAGACACTGTCTGACCTGCTGAGTGCCTCCAGCATTCTGTGTGTGTTACTCCGTCCATAGACAGCGTCTGACCTGCTGAGTTCCTCCAGCATTTTGTGTGTGTTACTCCGTCCATAGACACTGTCTGACCTGCTGAGTTATTCCAGCATTTTGTGTGTGTTACTCTATCCGTAGACACTGTCTGACCTGCACAGTTCCTCCAGCATTTTGTGTGTGTTACTCTGTACGTAGACACTTTATGACCCGCTGAGATATTCCAGCATTTTGTGTGTGTTACTCTGTCCATAGACACAGTCTGACCTGCTGAGTTCCTCCAGCATTTTGTGTGTGTAACTCTGTCCATAGACACTGTCTGACCTGCTGATTGCCTCCAGCATTCTGTGTGTGTTACTCCGTCCATAGACACTGTCTGACCTGCTGAGTTCCTCCAGCATTTTGTGTGTGTTACTCCGTCCATAGACTGTCTGACCTGCTGAGTTCCTCCAGCATTTTGTGTGTGTTACTCTGTCCGTAGACACTGTCTGACCTGCTGAATGCCTCCAGCATTCTGTGTGTGTTACTCTGACCACAGCCACTGTCTGACCTGCTGAGTTCCTCCAGCATTTTGTCTGTGTTACTCTGTCCGTAGGCACTGTCTGACCTGCTGAGTTTCTCCAGCATTTTGTGTGTGTTACTCTGACCATAGACACTGTCTGAGCTGCAGAGGTTTCCAGCATTTTGTGTGTGTTACTCTGTGTATAGACACTGTCTGACCTGCTGAGTTCCTCCAGCATTTTGTGTGTGTTACTCTGACCATAGACACTGTCTGACCTGCTGAGTTCCTCCAGCATTTTGTCTGTGTTACTCTGACCATAGACACTGTCTGACCTGCTGAGTTCCTCCAGCAATTTGTGTTTGTCACTCTGACCATAGACACTGTCTGACCTGCTGAGTTCCTCCAGCATTTTGTGTGTGTTACTCTGACCACACACACTGTCTGACCTGCTAAGTTCCTCCAGCATTTTGTGTGTGTTACACTGACCACAGACACTGCCTGACCTGCTGAGTTCCTCCAGCATTTTGTCTGTGTCACTCTGACCACACACACTGTCTGACCTGCTAAGTTCCTCCAGCATTTTGTGTGTGTTACACTGACCACAGACACTGCCTGACCTGCTGAGTTCCTCCAGCATTTTGTGTGTGTAACTCTGTCCATAGACACTGTCTGACCTGCTGAGTGCCTCCAGCATTCTGTGTGTGTTACTCCGTCCATAGACACTGTCTGACCTGCTAAGTTCCTCCAGCATTTTGTGTGTGTTACACTGACCACAGACACTGCCTGACCTGCTGAGTTCCTCCAGCATTTTGTCTGTGTCACTCTGACCACAGACACTGTCTGACCTGCTGAGTTCCTCCAGCATTTTGTGTGTGTTACTCTGTCCGTAGACACTGTCTGACCTGCTGTGTTCCTCCAGCATTTTGTGTGTGTTACTCTGTCCGTAGACACTGTTTGACCTGCTGAGTTCCTCCAGCATTTTGTGTGTGTTACTGCGACCATAGACACTGTCTGACCTGCTGAGTTCCTCCAGCATTTTGTGTGTGTTACTCTGACCATAGACACTGTCTGACCTGCTGAGTTATTCCAGCATTTTGTGTGTGTTACTCTGACCATAGACACTGTCTGACCTGTTGAGATCCACCAGCATTTTGTCTGTTACTCCGTCCGTAGAGACTGACTGACCTGCTGAGTTCCTCCAGCATTTTGTGTGTGTTACTCTGACCATAGACACTGTCTGACCTTCTGAGTTCCTCCAGCATTTTGTGTGTGTTACTCTGACCATAGACACTGTCTGACCTGCTGAGTTATTCCAGCATTTTGTGTGTGTTACTCTGACCATAGACACTGTCTGACCTGCTGAGTTCCTCCAGCATTTTGTGTGTGTTACTCTGACCATAGACACTGTCTGACCTGCTTAGTTATTCCAGCATTTTGTGTGTGTTACTCTGTCCATAGACACTGTCTAACCTGCTGAGTTATTCCAGCATTTTGTGTGTGTTACTCTGTCCGTAGACACTGTCTAACCTGCTGAGTTATTCCAGCATTTTGTGTGTGATACTCTGTCCATAGACACTGTCTGACCTGATGAGTGCCTCCAGCATTCTGTGTGTGTTACTCCATCCATAGACACTGTCTGACCTGCTGAGTATCCTCCAGCATTTTGTGTGTGTTACTCCGTCCATAGACACTGTCTAACCTGCTGAGTTATTCCAGCATTTTGTGTGTGTTACTCCGTCCATAGACACTGTCTAACCTGCTGAGTTATTCCAGCATTTTGTGTGTGTTACTCTGTCCGTAGACACTGTCTGACCTGCTGAGTTATTCCAGCATTTTGTGTGTGATACTCTGTCCATAGACACTGTCTGACCTGATGAGTGCCTCCAGCATTCTGTGTGTGTTACTCCATCCATAGACACTGTCTGACCTGCTGAGTATCCTCCAGCATTTTGTGTGTGTTACTCCGTCCATAGACACTGTCTAACCTGCTGAGTTATTCCAGCATTCTGTGTGTGTTACTCCATCCATAGACACTGTCTGACCTGCTGAGTTCCTCCAGCATTTTGTGTGTGTTACTCTGTCCGTAGACACTGTCTAACCTGCTGAGTTATTCCAGCATTTTGTGTGTGTTACTCTGTCCGTAGGCACTGTCTGACCTGCTGAGTTCCTCCAGCATTCTGTCTGTGTTACTCTGACCACAGCCACTGTCTGACCTGCTGAGTTCCTCCAGCATTTTGTCTGTGTTACTCTGACCAGAGACACTGTCTGACCTGCTGAGTTCCTCCAGCATTTTGTGTGTGTTACTCTGACCATAGACACTGTCTGAGCTGCAGAGGTTTCCAGCATTTTGTGTGTGTTACTCTGTGTATAGACACTGTCTGACCTGCTGAGTTCCTACAGCATTTTGTGTGTGTCACTCTGACCATAGACACTGTCTGACCTGCTGAGTTCCTCCAGCATTTTGTGTGTGTTACTCTGACCACAGACACTGTCTGACCTGCTAAGTTCCTCCAGCATTTTCTGTGTGTTACACTGACCACAGACACTGTCTGACCTGCTGAGTTCCTCCAGCATTTTGTGTGTGTAACTCTGTCCATAGACACTGTCTGACCTGCTGAGTGCCTCCAGCATTCTGTGTGTGTTACTCCGTCCATAGACACTGTCTGACCTGCTGAGTTCCTCCAGCATTTTGTGTGTGTTACTCCGTCCATAGACTGTCTGACCTGCTGAGTTCCTCCAGCATTTTGTGTGTGTTACTCTGTCCGTAGACACTGTCTAACCTGCTGAGTTATTCCAGCATTTTGTGTGTGTTACTCTGTCCGTAGGCACTGTTTGACCTGCTGAGTTCCTCCAGCATTCTGTCTGTGTTACTCTGACCACAGCCACTGTCTGACCTGCTGAGTTCCTCCAGCATTTTGTCTGTGTTACTCTGACCAGAGACACTGTCTGACCTGCTGAGTTCCTCCAGCATTTTGTGTGTGTTACTCTGACCATAGACACTGTCTGAGCTGCAGAGGTTTCCAGCATTTTGTGTGTGTTACTCTGTGTATAGACACTGTCTGACCTGCTGAGTTCCTCCAGCATTTTGTGTGTGTCACTCTGACCATAGACACTGTCTGACCTGCTGAGTTCCTCCAGCATTTTGTGTGTGTTACTCTGACCACAGACACTGTCTGACCTGCTAAGTTCCTCCAGCATTTTCTGTGTGTTACACTGACCACAGACACTGTCTGACCTGCTGAGTTCCTCCAGCATTTTGTCTGTGTCACTCTGACCACAGACACTGTCTGACCTGCTGAGTTCCTCCAGCATTTTGTGTGTGTTACTCTGTCCGTAGACACTGTCTGACCTGCTGTGTTCCTCCAGCATTTTGTGTGTGTTTCTCTGTCCGTAGACACTGTTGGACCTGCTGAGTTCCTCCAGCATTTTGTGTGTGTTACTCTGACCATAGACACTGTCTGACCTGCTGAGTTCCTCCAGCAATTTGTGTTTGTCACTCTGACCATAGACACTGTCTGACCTGCTGAGTTCCTCCAGCATTTTGTGTGTGTTACTCTGACCACACACACTGTCTGACCTGCTAAGTTCCTCCAGCATTTTGTGTGTGTTACACTGACCACAGACACTGCCTGACCTGCTGAGTTCCTCCAGCATTTTGTGTGTGTAACTCTGTCCATAGACACTGTCTGACCTGCTGAGTGCCTCCAGCATTCTGTGTGTGTTACTCCGTCCATAGACACTGTCTGACCTGCTAAGTTCCTCCAGCATTTTGTGTGTGTTACACTGACCACAGACACTGCCTGACCTGCTGAGTTCCTCCAGCATTTTGTCTGTGTCACTCTGACCACAGACACTGTCTGACCTGCTGAGTTCCTCCAGCATTTTGTGTGTGTTACTCTGTCCGTAGACACTGTCTGACCTGCTGTGTTCCTCCAGCATTTTGTGTGTGTTACTCTGTCCGTAGACACTGTTTGACCTGCTGAGTTCCTCCAGCATTTTGTGTGTGTTACTGCGACCATAGACACTGTCTGACCTGCTGAGTTCCTCCAGCATTTTGTGTGTGTTACTCTGACCATAGACACTGTCTGACCTGCTGAGTTATTCCAGCATTTTGTGTGTGTTACTCTGACCATAGACACTGTCTGACCTGTTGAGATCCACCAGCATTTTGTTTGTTACTCCGTCCGTAGAGACTGACTGACCTGCTGAGTTCCTCCAGCATTTTGTGTGTGTCACTCTGACCATAGACACTGTCTGACCTTCTGAGTTCCTCCAGCATTTTGTGTGTGTTACTCTGACCATAGACACTGTCTGACCTGCTGAGTTATTCCAGCATTTTGTGTGTGTTACTCTGACCATAGACACTGTCTGACCTGCTGAGTTCCTCCAGCATTTTGTGTGTGTTACTCTGACCATAGACACTGTCTGACCTGCTTAGTTATTCCAGCATTTTGTGTGTGTTACTCTGTCCATAGACACTGTCTAACCTGCTGAGTTATTCCAGCATTTTGTGTGTGTTACTCTGTCCGTAGACACTGTCTGACCTGCTGAGTTATTCCAGCATTTTGTGTGTGATACTCTGTCCATAGACACTGTCTGACCTGATGAGTGCCTCCAGCATTCTGTGTGTGTTACTCCATCCATAGACACTGTCTGACCTGCTGAGTATCCTCCAGCATTTTGTGTGTGTTACTCCGTCCATAGACACTGTCTAACCTGCTGAGTTATTCCAGCATTTTGTGTGTGTTACTCCGTCCATAGACACTGTCTAACCAGCTGAGTTATTCCAGCATTTTGTGTGTGTTACTCTGTCCGTAGACACTGTCTGACCTGCTGAGTTATTCCAGCATTTTGTGTGTGATACTCTGTCCATAGACACTGTCTGACCTGATGAGTGCCTCCAGCATTCTGTGTGTGTTACTCCATCCATAGACACTGTCTGACCTGCTGAGTATCCTCCAGCATTTTGTGTGTGTTACTCCGTCCATAGACACTGTCTAACCTGCTGAGTTATTCCAGCATTCTGTGTGTGTTACTCCATCCATAGACACTGTCTGACCTGCTGAGTTCCTCCAGCATTTTGTGTGTGTTACTCTGTCCGTAGACACTGTCTAACCTGCTGAGTTATTCCAGCATTTTGTGTGTGTTACTCTGTCCGTAGGCACTGTCTGACCTGCTGAGTTCCTCCAGCATTCTGTCTGTGTTACTCTGACCACAGCCACTGTCTGACCTGCTGAGTTCCTCCAGCATTTTGTCTGTGTTACTCTGACCAGAGACACTGTCTGACCTGCTGAGTTCCTCCAGCATTTTGTGTGTGTTACTCTGACCATAGACACTGTCTGAGCTGCAGAGGTTTCCAGCATTTTGTGTGTGTTACTCTGTGTATAGACACTGTCTGACCTGCTGAGTTCCTCCAGCATTTTGTGTGTGTCACTCTGACCATAGACACTGTCTGACCTGCTGAGTTCCTCCAGCATTTTGTGTGTGTTACTCTGACCACAGACACTGTCTGACCTGCTAAGTTCCTCCAGCATTTTCTGTGTGTTACACTGACCACAGACACTGTCTGACCTGCTGAGTTCCTCCAGCATTTTGTGTGTGTAACTCTGTCCATAGACACTGTCTGACCTGCTGAGTGCCTCCAGCATTCTGTGTGTGTTACTCCGTCCATAGACACTGTCTGACCTGCTGAGTTCCTCCAGCATTTTGTGTGTGTTACTCCGTCCATAGACTGTCTGACCTGCTGAGTTCCTCCAGCATTTTGTGTGTGTTACTCTGTCCGTAGACACTGTCTGACCTGCTGAATGCCTCCAGCATTCTGTGTGTGTTACTCCGTCCATAGACACTGTCTGTCCTGCTGAGTTCCTCCAGCATTTTGTGTGTGTTACTCCGTCCATAGACACTGTCTGACCTGCTGAGTTCCTCCAGCATTTTGTGTGTGTTACTCTGTCCGTAGACACTGTCTAACCTGCTGAGTTATTCCAGCATTTTGAGTGTGTTACTCTGTCCGTAGGCACTGTCTGACCTGCTGAGTTCCTCCAGCATTCTGTCTGTGTTACTCTGACCACAGCCACTGTCTGACCTGCTGAGTTCCTCCAGCATTTTGTCTGTGTTACTCTGACCAGAGACACTGTCTGACCTGCTGAGTTCCTCCAGCATTTTGTGTGTGTTACTCTGACCATAGACACTGTCTGAGCTGCAGAGGTTTCCAGCATTTTGTGTGTGTTACTCTGTGTATAGACACTGTCTGACCTGCTGAGTTCCTCCAGCATTTTGAGTGTGTCACTCTGACCATAGACACTGTCTGACCTGCTGAGTTCCTCCAGCATTTTGTGTGTGTTACTCTGACCACAGACACTGTCTGACCTGCTAAGTTCCTCCAGCATTTTCTGTGTGTTACACTGACCACAGACACTGTCTGACCTGCTGAGTTCCTCCAGCATTTTGTCTGTGTCACTCTGACCACAGACACTGTCTGACCTGCTGAGTTCCTCCAGCATTTTGTGTGTGTTACTCTGACCATAGACACTGTCTGACCTGCTGAGTTATTCCAGCATTTTGTGTGTGTTACTCTGACCATAGACACTGTCTGACCTTCTGAGTTCCTCCAGCATTTTGTGTGTGTTACTCTGACCATAGACACTGTCTGACCTGCTGAGTTATTCCAGCATTTTGTGTGTGTTACTCTGACCATAGACACTGTCTGACCTGCTGAGTTCCTCCAGCATTTTGTGTGTGTTACTCTGACCATAGACACTGTCTGACCTGCTTAGTTATTCCAGCATTTTGTGTGTGTTACTCTGTCCATAGACACTGTCTAACCTGCTGAGTTATTCCAGCATTTTGTGTGTGTTACTCTGTCCGTAGACACTGTCTGACCTTCTGAGTTATTCCAGCATTTTGTGTGTGTTACTCTGTCCATAGACACTGTCTGACCTGCTGAGTGCCTCCAGCATTCTGTGTGTGTTACTCCGTCCATAGACACTGTCTGACCTGCTGAGTTCCTCATGCACTTTGTGTGTGTTACTCCGTCCATAGACACTGTCTGACCTGCTGAGTTATTCCAGCATTTTGTGTGTGTTACTCTATCCGTAGACACTGTCTGACCTGCACAGTTCCTCCAGCATTTTGTGTGTGTTACTCTGTACGTAGACACTGTCTGACCTGCTGAGTTATTCCAGCATTTTGTGTGTCTTACTCTGACCATAGACACTGTCTGACCTGTTGAGATCCACCAGCATTTTGTGTGTTACTCCGTCCGTAGACACTGTCTGACCTGCTGAATTCCTCCAGCATTTTGTGTGTGTCACTCTGACCATAGACTCTGTCTGACCTCCTGAGTTCCTCCAGCATTTTGTGTGTGTTACTCTGACCATAGACACTGTCTGACCTGTTGAGATCCACCAGCATTTTGTGTGTTACTCCGTCCGTAGACACTGTCTGACCTGCTGAGTTCCTCCAGCATTTTGTGTGTGTCACTCCGACCATAGACACTGTCTGACCTTCAGAGTTCCTCCAGCATTTTGTGTGTGTTACTCTGACCATAGACACTGTCTGACCTGCTGAGTTCCTCCAGCATTTTGTGTGTGTTACTCTTACCATAGACACTGTCTGACCTGCTGAGTTATTCCAGCATTTTGTGTGTGTTACTCTGACCATAGACACTGTCTGACCTGTTGAGATCCACTAGCATTTTGTGTGTTACTCCGTCCGTAGACACTGTCTGACCTGCTGAGTTCCTCCAGAATTCTGTGTGTGTTACTCCGACCATAGACACTGTCTGACCTTCTGAGTTCCTCCAGCATTTTGTGTGTGTTACTCTGACCATAGACACTGTCTGACCTGCTGGGTTATTCCAGCATTTTGTGTGTGTTACTCAGACCATAGACACTGTCTGACCTGTTGAGATCCACCAGCATTTTGTGTGTTACTCCGTCCGTAGACACTGTCTGACCTGCTGAGTTACTCCACATTTTGTGTGTGTTACTCCGTCTATAGACACTGTCTGACCTGCTGAGTTCCTCCAGCATTTTGTGTGTGTTACTGCGACCATAGACACTGTCTGACCTGCTGAGTTCCTCCAGCATTTTGTGTGTGTTACTCTGACCATAGACACTGTCTGACCTGCTGAGTTATTCCAGCATTTTGTGTGTGTTACTCTGACCATAGACACTGTCTGTCCTGTTGAGATCCACCAGCATTTTGTGTGTTACTCCGTCCGTAGAGTCTGTCTGACCTGCTGAGTTCCTCCAGCATTTTGTGTGTGTCACTCTGACCAGAGACACTGTCTGACCTTCTGAGTTCCTCCAGCATTTTGTGTGTGTTACTCTGACCATAGACACTGTCTGACCTGCTGAGTTATTCCAGCATTTTGTGTGTGTTACTCTGACCATAGACACTGTCTGACCTGCTGAGTTCCTCCAGCATTTTGTGTGTGTTACTCTGACCATAGACACTGTCTGACCTGCTTAGTTATTCCAGCATTTTGTGTGTGTTACTCTGTCCATAGACACTGTTTAACCTGCTGAGTTATTCCTGCATTTTGTGTGTGTTACTCTGTCCGTAGACACTGTCTGACCTGCTGAGTTATTCCAGCATTTTGTGTGTGATACTCTGTCCATAGACACTGTCTGACCTGATGAGTGCCTCCAGCATTCTGTGTGTGTTACTCCATCCATAGACACTGTCTGACCTGCTGAGTATCCTCCAGCATTTTGTGTGTGTTACTCCGTCCATAGACACTGTCTGACCTGCACAGTTCCACCAGCATTTTGTGTGTTACTCTGTCCGTAGACACTGTCTGATCTGCTGAGTTATTCCAGCATTGTGTGTGTGTTACTCTGACCATAGACACTGTCTGACCTGCTGAGTTCCTCCAGCGTTTTGTGTGTGTTACTCTGACCATAGACACTGTCTGACCTGTTGAGATCCACCAGCATTTTGTGTGTGTTACTCTGACCATAGACACTGTCTGACCTGTTGAGATCCACCAGCATTTTGTGTGTTACTCCGTCCGTAGACACTGTCTGACCTGCTGAGTTCCTCCAGCATTTTGTGTGTGTCACTCCGACCATAGACACTGTCTGACCTTCTGAGTTCCTCCAGCATTTTGTGTGTGTTACTCTGACCATAGACACTGTCTGACCTGCTGAGTTCCTCCAGCATTTTGTGTGTGTTACTCTTACCATAGACACTGTCTGACCTGCTGAGTTATTCCAGCATTTTGTGTGTGTTACTCTGACCATAGACACTGTCTGACCTGTTGAGATCCACTAGCATTTTGTGTGTTACTCCGTCCGTAGACACTGTCTGACCTGCTGAGTTACTCCACATTTTGTGTGTGTTACTCCGTCTATAGACACTGTCTGACCTGCTGAGTTCCTCCAGCATTTTGTGTGTGTTACTGCGACCATAGACACTGTCTGACCTGCTGAGTTCCTCCAGCATTTTGTGTGTGTTACTCTGACCATAGACACTGTCTGACCTGCTTAGTTATTCCAGCATTTTGTGTGTGTTACTCTGTCCGTAGACACTGTTTAACCTGCTGAGTTATTCCAGCATTTTGTGTGTGTTACTCTGTCCGTAGACACTGTCTGACCTGCTGAGTTATTCCAGCATTTTGTGTGTGTTACTCCGTCCATAGACACTGTCTGACCTGCTGAGTTATTCCAGCATTTTGTGTGTGTTACTCTATCCGTAGACACTGTCTGACCTGCACAGTTCCTCCAGCATTTTATGTGTGTTACTCTGTACGTAGAAACTGTCTGACCTGCTGAGTTATTCCAGCATTTTGTGTGTCTTACTCTGTCCATAGACACAGTCTGACCTGATTAGTTATTCCAGCATTTTGTGTGTGTTACTCTGACCATAGACACTGTCGGACCTGCTGAGTTCCTCCAGCATTTTGTGTGTGTTACTTTGACCATAGACTCTGTCTGACCTGTTGAGATCCACCAGCATTTTGAGTGTTACTCTGTCCGTAGACACTGTCTGACTTGCTGAGTTATTCCAGCATTGTGTGTGTGTTACTCTGAACATAGTCACTGTCTGACC
Source organism: Hypanus sabinus (assembly GCF_030144855.1). Lineage (NCBI taxonomy): Eukaryota > Metazoa > Chordata > Chondrichthyes > Myliobatiformes > Dasyatidae > Hypanus > Hypanus sabinus. Next base: position 651,620 of record NW_026778925.1, read on the forward strand.
TGCTGAGTTCCTCCAGCATTTTGTGTGTGTTACTCTGACCATAGACACTGTCTGACCTGCTGAGTTATTCCAGCATTTTGTGTGTGTTACTCTGACCATAGACACTGTCTGACCTGCTGAGTTCCTCCAGCATTTTGTGTGTGTTACTCTGACCATAGACACTGTCTGACCTGCTTAGTTATTCCAGCATTTTGTGTGTGTTACTCTGTCCATAGACACTGTTTAACCTGCTGAGTTATTCCTGCATTTTGTGTGTGTTACTCTGTCCGTAGACACTGTCTGACCTGCTGAGTTATTCCAGCATTTTGTGTGTGATACTCTGTCCATAGACACTGTCTGACCTGATGAGTGCCGCCAGCATTCTGTGTGTGTTACTCCATCCATAGACACTGTCTGACCTGCTGAGTTATTCCAGCATTTTGTGTGTGTTACTGTGACCATAGACACTGTCTGTCCTGTTGAGATCCACCAGCATTTTGTGTGTTACTCCGTCCGTAGAGACTGTCTGACCTGCTGAGTTCCTCCAGCATTTTGTGTGTGTCACTCTGACCAGAGACACTGTCTGACCTTCTGAGTTCCTCCAGCATTTTGTGTGTGTTACTGCGACCATAGACACTGTCTGACCTGCTGAGTTCCTCCAGCATTTTGTGTGTGTTACTCTGACCATAGACACTGTCTGACCTGCTGAGTTATTCCAGCATTTTGTGTGTGTTACTCAGACCATAGACACTGTCTGACCTGTTGAGATCCACCAGCATTTTGTGTGTTACTCCGTCCGTAGACACTGTCTGACCTGCTGAGTTACTCCACATTTTGTGTGTGTTACTCCGTCTATAGACACTGTCTGACCTGCTGAGTTCCTCCAGCATTTTGTGTGTGTTACTGCGACCATAGACACTGTCTGACCTGCTGAGTTCCTCCAGCATTTTGTGTGTGTTACTCTGACCATAGACACTGTCTGACCTGCTGAGTTATTCCAGCATTTTGTGTGTGTTACTCTGACCATAGACACTGTCTGTCCTGTTGAGATCCACCAGCATTTTGTGTGTTACTCCGTCCGTAGAGACTGTCTGACCTGCTGAGTTCCTCCAGCATTTTGTGTGTGTCACTCTGACCAGAGACACTGTCTGACCTTCTGAGTTCCTCCAGCATTTTGTGTGTGTTACTCTGACCATAGACACTGTCTGACCTGCTGAGTTATTCCAGCATTTTGTGTGTGTTACTCTGACCATAGACACTGTCTGACCTGCTGAGTTCCTCCAGCATTTTGTGTGTGTTACTCTGACCATAGACACTGTCTGACCTGCTTAGTTATTCCAGCATTTTGTGTGTGTTACTCTGTCCATAGACACTGTTTAACCTGCTGAGTTATTCCTGCATTTTGTGTGTGTTACTCTGTCCGTAGACACTGTCTGACCTGCTGAGTTATTCCAGCATTTTGTGTGTGATACTCTGTCCATAGACACTGTCTGACCTGATGAGTGCCTCCAGCATTCTGTGTGTGTTACTCCATCCATAGACACTGTCTGACCTGCTGAGTATCCTCCAGCATTTTGTGTGTGTTACTCCGTCCATAGACACTGTCTGACCTGCACAGTTCCACCAGCATTTTGTGTGTTACTCTGTCCGTAGACACTGTCTGATCTGCTGAGTTATTCCAGCATTGTGTGTGTGTTACTCTGACCATAGACACTGTCTGACCTGCTGAGTTCCTCCAGCGTTTTGTGTGTGTTACTCTGACCATAGACACTGTCTGACCTGTTGAGATCCACCAGCATTTTGTGTGTGTTACTCTGACCATAGACACTGTCTGACCTGTTGAGATCCACCAGCATTTTGTGTGTTACTCCGTCCGTAGACACTGTCTGACCTGCTGAGTTCCTCCAGCATTTTGTGTGTGTCACTCCGACCATAGACACTGTCTGACCTTCTGAGTTCCTCCAGCATTTTGTGTGTGTTACTCTGACCATAGACACTGTCTGACCTGCTGAGTTCCTCCAGCATTTTGTGTGTGTTACTCTTACTATAGACACTGTCTGACCTGCTGAGTTATTCCAGCATTTTGTGTGTGTTACTCTGACCATAGACACTGTCTGACCTGTTGAGATCCACTAGCATTTTGTGTGTTACTCCGTCCGTAGACACTGTCTGACCTGCTGAGTTACTCCACATTTTGTGTGTGTTACTCCGTCTATAGACACTGTCTGACCTGCTGAGTTCCTCCAGCATTTTGTGTGTGTTACTGCGACCATAGACACTGTCTGACCTGCTGAGTTCCTCCAGCATTTTGTGTGTGTTACTCTGACCATAGACACTGTCTGACCTGCTTAGTTATTCCAGCATTTTGTGTGTGTTACTCTGTCCGTAGACACTGTTTAACCTGCTGAGTTATTCCAGCATTTTGTGTGTGTTACTCTGTCCGTAGACACTGTCTGACCTGCTGAGTTATTCCAGCATTTTGTGTGTGTTACTCCGTCCATAGACACTGTCTGACCTGCTGAGTTATTCCAGCATTTTGTGTGTGTTACTCTATCCGTAGACACTGTCTGACCTGCACAGTTCCTCCAGCATTTTATGTGTGTTACTCTGTACGTAGAAACTGTCTGACCTGCTGAGTTATTCCAGCATTTTGTGTGTCTTACTCTGTCCATAGACACAGTCTGACCTGATTAGTTATTCCAGCATTTTGTGTGTGTTACTCTGACCATAGACACTGTCGGACCTGCTGAGTTCCTCCAGCATTTTGTGTGTGTTACTTTGACCATAGACTCTGTCTGACCTGTTGAGATCCACCAGCATTTTGAGTGTTACTCTGTCCGTAGACACTGTCTGACTTGCTGAGTTATTCCAGCATTGTGTGTGTGTTACTCTGAACATAGTCACTGTCTGACCTGCTGAGTTCCTCCAGCATTTTGTGTGTGTTACTCTGACCATAGACACTGTCTGACCTGTTGAGATCCACCAGCATTTTGTGTGTTACTCTGTCCGTAGACACTGTCTGATCTGCTGAGTTATTCCAGCATTGTGTGTGTGTTACTCTGTCCGTAGACACTGTTTGACCTGCTGAGTTCCTCCAGCATTTTGTGTGTGTTACTGCGACCATAGACACTGTCTGACCTGCTGAGTTATTCCAGCATTTTGTGTGTCTTACTCTGACCATGGACACTGTCTGACCTGCTGAGTTCCTCCAGCATTTTGTGTGTGTTACTCTGACCATAGACACTGTCTGACCTGTTGAGATCCACCAGCATTTTGTGTGTTACTCCGTCCGTAGACACTGTCTGACCTGCTGAATTCCTCCAGCATTTTGTGTGTGTCACTCTGACCATAGACTCTGTCTGACCTCCTGAGTTCCTCCAGCATTTTGTGTGTGTTACTCTGACCATAGACACTGTCTGACCTGCTGAGTTATTCCAGCATTTTGTGTGTGTTACTCTGACCATAGACACTGTCTGACCTGTTGAGATCCACCAGCATTTTGTGTGTTACTCCGTCCGTAGACACTGTCTGACCTGCTGAGTTACTCCACATTTTGTGTGTGTTACTCCGTCTATAGACACTGTCTGACCTGCTGAGTTCCTCCAGCATTTTGTGTGTGTTACTGCGACCATAGACACTGTCTGACCTGCTGAGTTCCTCCAGCATTTTGTGTGTGTTACTCTGACCATAGACACTGTCTGACCTGCTGAGTTATTCCAGCATTTTGTGTGTGTTACTCTTACCATAGACACTGTCTGTCCTGTTGAGATCCACCAGCATTTTGTGTGTTACTCCGTCCGTAGAGACTGTCTGACCTGCTGAGTTCCTCCAGCATTTTGTGTGTGTCACTCTGACCAGAGACACTGTCTGACCTTCTGAGTTCCTCCAGCATTTTGTGTGTGTTACTCTGACCATAGACACTGTCTGACCTGCTGAGTTATTCCAGCATTTTGTGTGTGTTACTCTGACCATAGACACTGTCTGACCTGCTGAGTTCCTCCAGCATTTTGTGTGTGTTACTCTGACCATAGACACTGTCTGACCTGCTTAGTTATTCCAGCATTTTGTGTGTGTTACTCTGTCCATAGACACTGTTTAACCTGCTGAGTTATTCCTGCATTTTGTGTGTGTTACTTTGTCCGTAGACACTGTCTGACCTGCTGAGTTATTCCAGCATTTTGTGTGTGATACTCTGTCCATAGACACTGTCTGACCTGATGAGTGCCTCCAGCATTCTGTGTGTGTTACTCCATCCATAGACACTGTCTGACCTGCTGAGTATCCTCCAGCATTTTGTGTGTGTTACTCCGTCCATAGACACTGTCTGACCTGCACAGTTCCACCAGCATTTTGTGTGTTACTCTGTCCGTAGACACTGTCTGATCTGCTGAGTTATTCCAGCATTGTGTGTGTGTTACTCTGACCATAGACACTGTCTGACCTGCTGAGTTCCTCCAGCGTTTTGTGTGTGTTACTCTGACCATAGACACTGTCTGACCTGTTGAGATCCACCAGCATTTTGTGTGTGTTACTCTGACCATAGACACTGTCTGACCTGTTGAGATCCACCAGCATTTTGTGTGTTACTCCGTCCGTAGACACTGTCTGACCTGCTGAGTTCCTCCAGCATTTTGTGTGTGTCACTCCGACCATAGACACTGTCTGACCTTCTGAGTTCCTCCAGCATTTTGTGTGTGTTACTCTGACCATAGACACTGTCTGACCTGCTGAGTTCCTCCAGCATTTTGTGTGTGTTACTCTTACCATAGACACTGTCTGACCTGCTGAGTTATTCCAGCATTTTGTGTGTGTTACTCTGACCATAGTCACTGTCTGACCTGTTGAGATCCACTAGCATTTTGTGTGTTACTCCGTCCGTAGACACTGTCTGACCTGCTGAGTTACTCCACATTTTGTGTGTGTTACTCCGTCTATAGACACTGTCTGACCTGCTGAGTTCCTCCAGCATTTTGTGTGTGTTACTGCGACCATAGACACTGTCTGACCTGCTGAGTTCCTCCAGCATTTTGTGTGTGTTACTCTGACCATAGACACTGTCTGACCTGCTTAGTTATTCCAGCATTTTGTGTGTGTTACTCCGTCCATAGACACTGTCTGACCTGCTGAGTTATTCCAGCATTTTGTGTGTGTTACTCTGTCCGTAGACACTGTTTAACCTGCTGAGTTATTCCAGCATTTTGTGTGTGTTACTCTGTCCGTAGACACTGTCTGACCTGCTGAGTTATTCCAGCATTTTGTGTGTGTTACTCCGTCCATAGACACTGTCTGACCTGCTGAGTTATTCCAGCATTTTGTGTGTGTTACTCTATCCGTAGACACTGTCTGACCTGCACAGTTCCTCCAGCATTTTATGTGTGTTACTCTGTACGTAGAAACTATCTGACCTGCTGAGTTATTCCAGCATTTTGTGTGTCTTACTCTGTCCATAGACACAGTCTGACCTGATTAGTTATTCCAGCATTTTGTGTGTGTTACTCTGACCATAGACACTGTCGGACCTGCTGAGTTCCTCCAGCATTTTGTGTGTGTTACTTTGACCATAGACACTGTCTGACCTGTTGAGATCCACCAGCATTTTGAGTGTTACTCTGTCCGTAGACACTGTATGACTTGCTGAGTTATTCCAGCATTGTGTGTGTGTTACTCTGAACATAGACACTGTCTGACCTGCTGAGTTCCTCCAGCATTTTGTGTGTGTTACTCTGACCATAGACACTGTCTGACCTGTTGAGATCCACCAGCATTTTGTGTGTTACTCTGTCCGTAGACACTGTCTGATCTGCTGAGTTATTCCAGCATTGTGTGTGTGTTACTCTGACCATAGACACTGTCTGACCTGCTGAGTTCCTCCAGCATTTTGTGTGTGTTACTCCGACCATAGACACTGTCTGACCTGCTGAGTTCCTCAGGCATTTTGTGTGTGTCACTCTGACCATAGACACTGTCTGACCTGCTGAGTTCCTCCAGCATTTTGTGTGTGTTACTCTGACCTTAGACACTGTCTGACCTGCTGAGCTATTCCAGCATTTTGTGTGTGTTACTCTGACCATAGACACTGTCTGACCTGTTGAGATCCACCAGCATTTTGTGTGTTACTCCGTCCGTAGACACTGTCTGACCTGCTGAGTTCCTCCAGCATTTTGTGTGTGTCACTCCGACCATAGACACTGTCTGACCTTCTGAGATCCTCCAGCATTTTGTGTGTGTTACTCTGACCATAGACACTGTCTGACCTGTTGAGATCCACCAGCATTTTGTGTGTTACTCCGTCCGTAGAGACTGTCTGACCTGCTGAGTTCCACCAGCATTTTGTGGGTGTCACTCTGACCATAGACACTGTCTGACCTGCTGAGTTATTCCAGCATTTTGTGTGTGTTACTCTGACCATAGACACTGTCTGACCTGCTGAGTTCCTCCAGCACTTTGTGTGTGTTACTCTGACCATAGACACTGTCTGACCTGCTTAGTTATTCCAGCATTTTGTGTGTGTTACTCTGTCCATAGACACTGTTTAACCTGCTGAGTTATTCCAGCATTTTGTGTGTGTTACTCTGTACGTAGACACTGTCTGACCTGCTGAGTTATTCCAGCATTTTGTGTGTCTTACTCTGTCCATAGACACAGTCTGACCTGCTGAGTTATTCCAGCATTTTGTGTGTGTTACTCTGACCATAGACACTGTCTGACCTGCTGAGTTCCTCCAGCATTTTGTGTGTGTTACTCTGACCATAGACACTGTCTGACCTGTTGAGATCCACCAGCATTTTGAGTGTTACTCTGTCCGTAGACACTGTCTGACTTGCTGAGTTATTCCAGCATTGTGTGTGTATTACTCTGACCATAGACACTGTCTGACCTGCTGAGTTCCTCCAGCATTTTGTGTGTGTTACCCTGACCATAGACACTGTCTGACCTGTTGAGATCCACCAGCATTTTGTGTGTTACTCTGTCCGTAGACACTGTCTGATCTGCTGAGTTATTCCAGCATTGTGTGTGTGTTACTCTGACCATAGACACTGTCTGACCTGCTGAGTTCCTCCAGCGTTTTGTGTGTGTTACTCTGACCATAGACACTGTCTAACCTGTTGAGATCCACCAGCATTTTGTGTGTTACTCTGTCCGTAGACACTGTCTGATCTGCTGAGTTATTCCAGCATTGTGTGTGTGTTACTCTGACCATAGACACTGTCTGACCTGCTGAGTTCCTCCAGCGTTTTGTGTGTGTTACTCTGACCATAGACACTGTCTGACCTGTTGAGATCCACCAGCATTTTGTGTGTTACTCTGACCATAGACACTGTCTGACCTGCTGAGTTCCTCCAGCATTTTGTGTGTGTTACTCTGTCCATAGACACTGTCTGACCTGCTGAGTTCTTCCAGCATTTTGTATGTGTTACTCTGACCATAGACACTGTCTGAGCTGCTGAGTTCCTCCAGCATTTTGTGTGTGTTACTCTGTCCATAGACACTGTCTGACCTGCTGAGTTCCTCCAGCATTTTGTGTGTGTTACTCTGACCTAGACACCGTCTGAGCTGCAGAGGTTTCCAGCATTTTGTGTGTGTTACTCTGTGCATAGACACTGTCTGAGCTGCTGAGTTCCTCCAGCATTTTGTGTGTGTCACTCTGACCATAGACACTGTCTGACCTGCTGAGTTCCTCCAGCATTTTGTGTGTGTTACTCTGACCATAGACACTGTCTGACCTGTTGAGATCCACCAGAATTTTGTGTGTTACTCCGTCCGTAGACACTGTCTGACCTGCTGAGTTCCTCCAGCATTTTGTGTGTGTCACACTGACCATAGACACTGTCTGACCTGCTGAGTTCCTCCAGCATTTTGTGTGTGTTACTCTGACCACAGACACTGTCTGACCTGCTAATTTCCTCCAGCATTTTGTGTGTGTTACACTGACCACAGACACTGTCTGACCTGCTGAGTTCCTCCAGCATTTTGTCTGTGTCACTCTAACCACAGACACTGTCTGACCTGCTGAGTTCCTCCAGCATTTTGTGTGTGTTACTCTGTCCGTAGACACTGTCTGACCTGCTAGGTTGCTCCAGCATTTTGTGTGTGTTGCTCTGTCCGTAGACACTGTCTGACCTGCTGAGTTCCTCCAGCATTTTGTGTGTGTTACTCTGTCCGTAGACACTGTTTGACCTGCTGAGTTCCTCCAGCATTTTGTGTTTGTTACTCTGTCCATAGACACTGTCTGACCTGCTGAGTTCCTCCAGCATTTTGTGTGTGTTACTCTGACCATAGACAGTGTCTGACCTGCTGAGTTCCTCCAGCATTTTGTGTGTTACCTTGTCCGTAGACACTGTCTAACCTGCTGAGTTCATCCACATTTTGTGTGTGTTACTGCGACCATAGACACTGTCTGACCTGCTGAGTTCCTCCAGCATTTTGTGTGTGTTACTCTGACCATAGACACTGTCTGACCTGCTGAGTTATTCCAGCATTTTGTGTGTGTTACTCTGACCATAGACACTGTCTGACCTGTTGAGATCCACCAGCATTTTGTGTGTTACTCCGTCCGTAGAGACTGTCTGACCTGCTGAGTTCCTCCAGCATTTTGTGTGTGTTACTCTGTCCATAGACACTGTCTAACCTGCTGAGTTATTCCAGCATTTTGTGTGTGTTACTCTGTCCGTAGACACTGTCTGACCTGCTGAGTTATTCCAGCATTTTGTGTGTGTTACTCTGTCCATAGACACTGTCTGACCTGCTGAGTGCCTCCAGCATTCTGTGTGTGTTACTCCGTCCATAGACACTGTCTGACCTGCTGAGTTCCTCCAGCATTTTGTGTGTGTTACTCCGTCCATAGACAATATCTGACCTGCTGAGTTATTCCAGCATTTTGTGTGTGTTACTCTATCCGTAGACACTGTCTGACCTGCTGAGTGCCTCCAGCATTTTGTGTGTGTTACTCCGTCCATAGACACTGTCTGACCTGCTGAGTTCTTCCAGCATTTTGTGTGTCTTACTCTGTCCATAGACACATGTCTGACCTGCTGAGTTATTCCAGCATTTTGTGTGTGTTACTCTATCCGTAGACACTGTCTGACCTGCTGAGTTCCTCCAGCATTTTGTGTGTGCTACTCTGACCACAGACACTGTCTGACCTGCTGAGTTCCTCCAGCATTTTGTGTGTGTTACTCTGTACGTAGACACTGTCTGACCTGCTGAGTTCCTCCAGCATTCTGTGTGTGTTACTCCGTCCATAGCCAGAGTCTGACCTGCTGAGTTCCTCCAGCATTTTGTGTGTTACTCTGACCATAGACACTGTCTGACCTGTTGAGATCCCCCAGCATTTTGAGTGTTACTCTGTCCGTAGACACTGTCTGACTTGCTGAGTTATTCCAGCATTGTGTGTGTTTTACTCTGAACATAGACACTGTCTGACCTGCTGAGTTCCTCCAGCATTTTGTGTGTGTTACTCTGACCATAGACACTGTCTGACCTGTTGAGATCCACCAGCATTTTGTGTGTTACTCTGTCCGTAGACACTGTCTGATCTGCTGAGTTATTCCAGCATTGTGTGTGTGTTACTCTGACCATAGACACTGTCTGACCTGCTGAGTTCCTCCAGCATTTTGTGTGTGTTACTCTGACCATAGACACTGTCTGACCTGCTGACTTCCTCAGGCATTTTGTGTGTGTCACTCTGACCATAGACACTGTCTGACCTGCTGAGTTCCTCCATCATTTTGTGTGTGTTACTCCGTCCATAGACACTGTCTGACCTGCTGAGTTATTCCAGCATTTTGTGTGTGTTACTCTGACCATAGACACTGTCTTACCTGTTGAGATCCACCAGCATTTTGTGGGTTACTTCGTCCGTAGACACTGTGTGACCTGCTGACTTCCTCAGGCATTTTGTGTGTGTCACTCTGACCATAGACACTGTCTGACCTGCTGAGTTCCTCCATCATTTTGTGTGTGTTACTCTGACCATAGACACTGTCTGACCTGCTGAGTTATTCCAGCATTTTGTGTGTGTTACTCTGACCATAGACACTGTCTGAACTGTTGAGATCCACCAGCATTTTGTGTGTTACTCCGTCCGTAGACACTGTCTGACCTGCTGAGTTCCTCCAGCATTTTGTGTGTGTCACTCCGACCATAGACACAGTCTGACCTTCTGAGATCCTCCAGCATTTTGTGTGTGTTACTCTGACCATAGACACTGTCTGACCTGCTTAGTTATTCCAGCATTTTGTGTGTGTTACTCCGTCCATAGACACTGTCTGACCTGCTGAGTTATTCCAGCATTTTGTGTGTGTTACTCTGTCCGTAGACACTGTTTAACCTGCTGAGTTATTCCAGCATTTTGTGTGTGTTACTCTGTCCGTAGACACTGTCTGACCTGCTGAGTTATTCCAGCATTTTGTGTGTGTTACTCCGTCCATAGACACTGTCTGACCTGCTGAGTTATTCCAGCATTTTGTGTGTGTTACTCTATCCGTAGACACTGTCTGACCTGCACAGTTCCTCCAGCATTTTATGTGTGTTACTCTGTACGTAGAAACTATCTGACCTGCTGAGTTATTCCAGCATTTTGTGTGTCTTACTCTGTCCATAGACACAGTCTGACCTGATTAGTTATTCCAGCATTTTGTGTGTGTTACTCTGACCATAGACACTGTCGGACCTGCTGAGTTCCTCCAGCATTTTGTGTGTGTTACTTTGACCATAGACACTGTCTGACCTGTTGAGATCCACCAGCATTTTGAGTGTTACTCTGTCCGTAGACACTGTATGACTTGCTGAGTTATTCCAGCATTGTGTGTGTGTTACTCTGAACATAGACACTGTCTGACCTGCTGAGTTCCTCCAGCATTTTGTGTGTGTTACTCTGACCATAGACACTGTCTGACCTGTTGAGATCCACCAGCATTTTGTGTGTTACTCTGTCCGTAGACACTGTCTGATCTGCTGAGTTATTCCAGCATTGTGTGTGTGTTACTCTGACCATAGACACTGTCTGACCTGCTGAGTTCCTCCAGCATTTTGTGTGTGTTACTCCGACCATAGACACTGTCTGACCTGCTGAGTTCCTCAGGCATTTTGTGTGTGTCACTCTGACCATAGACACTGTCTGACCTGCTGAGTTCCTCCAGCATTTTGTGTGTGTTACTCTGACCATAGACACTGTCTGACCTGCTGAGCTATTCCAGCATTTTGTGTGTGTTACTCTGACCATAGACACTGTCTGACCTGTTGAGATCCACCAGCATTTTGTGTGTTACTCCGTCCGTAGACACTGTCTGACCTGCTGAGTTCCTCCAGCATTTTGTGTGTGTCACTCCGACCATAGACACTGTCTGACCTTCTGAGATCCTCCAGCATTTTGTGTGTGTTACTCTGACCATAGACACTGTCTGACCTGTTGAGATCCACCAGCATTTTGTGTGTTACTCCGTCCGTAGAGACTGTCTGACCTGCTGAGTTCCACCAGCATTTTGTGGGTGTCACTCTGACCATAGACACTGTCTGACCTGCTGAGTTATTCCAGCATTTTGTGTGTGTTACTCTGACCATAGACACTGTCTGACCTGCTGAGTTCCTCCAGCACTTTGTGTGTGTTACTCTGACCATAGACACTGTCTGACCTGCTTAGTTATTCCAGCATTTTGTGTGTGTTACTCTGTCCATAGACACTGTTTAACCTGCTGAGTTATTCCAGCATTTTGTGTGTGTTACTCTGTACGTAGACACTGTCTGACCTGCTGAGTTATTCCAGCATTTTGTGTGTCTTACTCTGTCCATAGACACAGTCTGACCTGCTGAGTTATTCCAGCATTTTGTGTGTGTTACTCTGACCTTAGACACTGTCTGACCTGCTGAGTTCCTCCAGCATTTTGTGTGTGTTACTCTGACCATAGACACTGTCTGACCTGTTGAGATCCACCAGCATTTTGAGTGTTACTCTGTCCGTAGACACTGTCTGACTTGCTGAGTTATTCCAGCATTGTGTGTGTATTACTCTGACCATAGACACTGTCTGACCTGCTGAGTTCCTCCAGCATTTTGTGTGTGTTACCCTGACCATAGACACTGTCTGACCTGTTGAGATCCACCAGCATTTTGTGTGTTACTCTGTCCGTAGACACTGTCTGATCTGCTGAGTTATTCCAGCATTGTGTGTGTGTTACTCTGACCATAGACACTGTCTGACCTGCTGAGTTCCTCCAGCGTTTTGTGTGTGTTACTCTGACCATAGACACTGTCTAACCTGTTGAGATCCACCAGCATTTTGTGTGTTACTCTGTCCGTAGACACTGTCTGATCTGCTGAGTTATTCCAGCATTGTGTGTGTGTTACTCTGACCATAGACACTGTCTGACCTGCTGAGTTCCTCCAGCGTTTTGTGTGTGTTACTCTGACCATAGACACTGTCTGACCTGTTGAGATCCACCAGCATTTTGTGTGTTACTCTGACCATAGACACTGTCTGACCTGCTGAGTTCCTCCAGCATTTTGTGTGTGTTACTCTGTCCATAGACACTGTCTGACCTGCTGAGTTCTTCCAGCATTTTGTATGTGTTACTCTGACCATAGACACTGTCTGAGCTGCTGAGTTCCTCCAGCATTTTGTGTGTGTTACTCTGTCCATAGACACTGTCTGACCTGCTGAGTTCCTCCAGCATTTTGTGTGTGTTACTCTGACCTAGACACCGTCTGAGCTGCAGAGGTTTCCAGCATTTTGTGTGTGTTACTCTGTGCATAGACACTGTCTGAGCTGCTGAGTTCCTCCAGCATTTTGTGTGTGTCACTCTGACCATAGACACTGTCTGACCTGCTGAGTTCCTCCAGCATTTTGTGTGTGTTACTCTGACCATAGACACTGTCTGACCTGTTGAGATCCACCAGAATTTTGTGTGTTACTCCGTCCGTAGACACTGTCTGACCTGCTGAGTTCCTCCAGCATTTTGTGTGTGTCACACTGACCATAGACACTGTCTGACCTGCTGAGTTCCTCCAGCATTTTGTGTGTGTTACTCTGACCACAGACACTGTCTGACCTGCTAATTTCCTCCAGCATTTTGTGTGTGTTACACTGACCACAGACACTGTCTGACCTGCTGAGTTCCTCCAGCATTTTGTCTGTGTCACTCTAACCACAGACACTGTCTGACCTGCTGAGTTCCTCCAGCATTTTGTGTGTGTTACTCTGTCCGTAGACACTGTCTGACCTGCTAGGTTGCTCCAGCATTTTGTGTGTGTTGCTCTGTCCGTAGACACTGTCTGACCTGCTGAGTTCCTCCAGCATTTTGTGTGTGTTACTCTGTCCGTAGACACTGTTTGACCTGCTGAGTTCCTCCAGCATTTTGTGTTTGTTACTCTGTCCATAGACACTGTCTGACCTGCTGAGTTCCTCCAGCATTTTGTGTGTGTTACTCTGACCATAGACAGTGTCTGACCTGCTGAGTTCCTCCAGCATTTTGTGTGTTACCTTGTCCGTAGACACTGTCTAACCTGCTGAGTTCATCCACATTTTGTGTGTGTTACTGCGACCATAGACACTGTCTGACCTGCTGAGTTCCTCCAGCATTTTGTGTGTGTTACTCTGACCATAGACACTGTCTGACCTGCTGAGTTATTCCAGCATTTTGTGTGTGTTACTCTGACCATAGACACTGTCTGACCTGTTGAGATCCACCAGCATTTTGTGTGTTACTCCGTCCGTAGAGACTGTCTGACCTGCTGAGTTCCTCCAGCATTTTGTGTGTGTTACTCTGTCCATAGACACTGTCTAACCTGCTGAGTTATTCCAGCATTTTGTGTGTGTTACTCTGTCCGTAGACACTGTCTGACCTGCTGAGTTATTCCAGCATTTTGTGTGTGTTACTCTGTCCATAGACACTGTCTGACCTGCTGAGTGCCTCCAGCATTCTGTGTGTGTTACTCCGTCCATAGACACTGTCTGACCTGCTGAGTTCCTCCAGCATTTTGTGTGTGTTACTCCGTCCATAGACAATATCTGACCTGCTGAGTTATTCCAGCATTTTGTGTGTGTTACTCTATCCGTAGACACTGTCTGACCTGCTGAGTGCCTCCAGCATTTTGTGTGTGTTACTCCGTCCATAGACACTGTCTGACCTGCTGAGTTCTTCCAGCATTTTGTGTGTCTTACTCTGTCCATAGACACATGTCTGACCTGCTGAGTTATTCCAGCATTTTGTGTGTGTTACTCTATCCGTAGACACTGTCTGACCTGCTGAGTTCCTCCAGCATTTTGTGTGTGCTACTCTGACCACAGACACTGTCTGACCTGCTGAGTTCCTCCAGCATTTTGTGTGTGTTACTCTGTACGTAGACACTGTCTGACCTGCTGAGTTCCTCCAGCATTCTGTGTGTGTTACTCCGTCCATAGCCAGAGTCTGACCTGCTGAGTTCCTCCAGCATTTTGTGTGTTACTCTGACCATAGACACTGTCTGACCTGTTGAGATCCCCCAGCATTTTGAGTGTTACTCTGTCCGTAGACACTGTCTGACTTGCTGAGTTATTCCAGCATTGTGTGTGTTTTACTCTGAACATAGACACTGTCTGACCTGCTGAGTTCCTCCAGCATTTTGTGTGTGTTACTCTGACCATAGACACTGTCTGACCTGTTGAGATCCACCAGCATTTTGTGTGTTACTCTGTCCGTAGACACTGTCTGATCTGCTGAGTTATTCCAGCATTGTGTGTGTGTTACTCTGACCATAGACACTGTCTGACCTGCTGAGTTCCTCCAGCATTTTGTGTGTGTTACTCTGACCATAGACACTGTCTGACCTGCTGACTTCCTCAGGCATTTTGTGTGTGTCACTCTGACCATAGACACTGTCTGACCTGCTGAGTTCCTCCATCATTTTGTGTGTGTTACTCCGTCCATAGACACTGTCTGACCTGCTGAGTTATTCCAGCATTTTGTGTGTGTTACTCTGACCATAGACACTGTCTTACCTGTTGAGATCCACCAGCATTTTGTGGGTTACTTCGTCCGTAGACACTGTGTGACCTGCTGACTTCCTCAGGCATTTTGTGTGTGTCACTCTGACCATAGACACTGTCTGACCTGCTGAGTTCCTCCATCATTTTGTGTGTGTTACTCTGACCATAGACACTGTCTGACCTGCTGAGTTATTCCAGCATTTTGTGTGTGTTACTCTGACCATAGACACTGTCTGAACTGTTGAGATCCACCAGCATTTTGTGTGTTACTCCGTCCGTAGACACTGTCTGACCTGCTGAGTTCCTCCAGCATTTTGTGTGTGTCACTCCGACCATAGACACAGTCTGACCTTCTGAGATCCTCCAGCATTTTGTGTGTGTTACTCTGACCATAGACACTGTCTGACCTGTTGAGATCCACCAGCATTTTCTGTGTTACTCCGTCCGTAGAGACTGTCTCACCTGCTGAGTTCCTCCAGCATTTTGTGTGTGTCACTCTGACCATAGACACTGTCTGACCTTCTGAGTTCCTCCAGCATTTTGTGTGTGTTACTCTGACCATAGAAACTGTCTGACCTGCTGAGTTATTCCAGCATTTTGTGTGTGTTACTCTGACCATAGACACTGTCTGACCTGCTGAGTTCCTCCAGCACTTTGTGTGTGTTACTCTGACCATAGACACTGTCTGACCTGCTTAGTTATTCCAGCATTTTGTGTGTGTTACTCTGTCCATAGACACTGTTTAACCTGCTGAGTTATTCCAGCATTTTGTGTGTGTTACTCTGTCCGTAGACACTGTCTGACCTGCTGAGTTATTCCAGCATTTTGTGTGTCTTACTCTGTCCATAGACACAGTCTGACCTGCTGAGTTATTCCAGCATTTTGTGTGTGTTACTCTGACCATAGACACTGTCTGACCTGCTGAGTTCCTCCAGCATTTTGTGTGTGTTACTCTGACCATAGACACTGTCTGACCTGTTGAGATCCACCAGCATTTTGAGTGTTACTCTGTCCGTAGACACTGTCTGACTTGCTGAGTTATTCCAGCATTGTGTGTGTGTTACTCTGACCATAGACACTGTCTGACCTGTTGAGTTCCTCCAGCATTTTGTGTGTGTTACTCTGACCATAGACACTGTCTGACCTGTTGAGATCCACCAGCATTTTGTGTGTTACTCTGTCCGTAGACACTGTCTGATCTGCTGAGTTATTCCAGCATTGTGTGTGTGTTACTCTGACCATAGACACTGTCTGACCTGCTGAGTTCCTCCAGCGTTTTGTGTGTGTTACTCTGACCATAGACACTGTCTAACCTGTTGAGATCCACCAGCATTTTGTGTGTTACTCTGTCCGTAGACACTGTCTGATCTGCTGAGTTATTCCAGCATTGTGTGTGTGTTACTCAGACCATAGACACTGTCTGACCTGCTGAGTTCCTCCAGCGTTTTGTGTGTGTTACTCTGACCATAGACACTGTCTGACCTGTTGAGATCCACCAGCATTTTGTGTGTGTTACTCTGACCATAGACACTGTCTGACCTGTTGAGATCCACCAGAATTTTGTGTGTTACTCCGTCCGTAGACACTGTCTGACCTGCTGAATTCCTCCAGCATTTTGTGTGTGTCACACTGACCATAGACAATGTCTGACCTGCTGAATTCCTCCAGCATTTTGTGTGTGTTACTCTGACCACAGACACTGTCTGACCTGCTAATTTCCTCCAGCATTTTGTGTGTGTTACACTGACCACAGACACTGTCTGACCTGCTGAGTTCCTCCAGCATTTTGTCTGTGTCACTCTAACCACAGACACTGTCTGACCTGCTGAGTTCCTCCAGCATTTTGTGTGTGTTACTCTGTCCGTAGACACTGTCTGACCTGCTAGGTTGCTCCAGCATTTTGTGTGTGTTACTCTGTCCGTAGACACTGTCTGACCTGCTGAGTTCCTCCAGCATTTTGTGTGTGTTACTCTGTCCGTAGACACTGTTTGACCTGCTGAGTTCCTCCAGCATTTTGTGTTTGTTACTCTGTCCATAGACACTGTCTGACCTGCTGAGTTCCTCCAGCATTTTGTGTGTGTTACTCTGACCATAGACAGTGTCTGACCTGCTGAGTTCCTCCAGCATTTTGTGTGTTACCTTGTCCGTAGACACTGTCTAACCTGCTGAGTTCATCCACATTTTGTGTGTGTTACTCCGTCTATAGACACTGTCTGACCTGCTGAGTTCCTCCAGCAGTTTTTTGTGTGTTACTGCGACCATAGACACTGTCTGACCTGCTGAGTTCCTCCAGCATTTTGTGTGTGTTACTCTGACCATAGACACGGTCTGACCTGCTGAGTTATTCCAGCATTTTGTGTGTGTTACTCTGACCATAGACACTGTCTGACCTGTTGAGATCCAACAGCATTTTGTGTGTTACTCCGTCCGTAGAGACTGTCTGACCTGCTGAGTTCCTCCAGCATTTTGTGTGTGTTACTCTGTACGTAGACACTGTCTGACCTGCTGAGTTCCTCCAGCATTCTGTGTGTGTTACTCCGTCCATAGCCAGTGTCTGACCTGCTGAGTTCCTCCAGCATTTTGTGTGTGTTACTCCGTCCATAGACTGTCTGACCTGCTGAGTTCCTCCAGCATTTTGTGTGTGTTACTCTGTCCGTAGACACTGTCTGACCTGCTGAATGCCTCCAGCAATCTGTGTGTGTTACTCCGTCCATAGACACTGTCTGTTCTGCTGAGTTCCTCCAGCATTTTGTGTGTGTTACTCCGTCCATAGACACTGTCTGACCTGCTGAGTTCCTCCACCATTTTGTGTGTGTTACTCTGTCCGTAGACACTGTCTAACCTGCTGAGTTATTCCAGCATTTTGTGTGTGTTACTCTGTCCGTAGGCATTGTCTGACCTGCTGAGTTCCTCCAGCATTTTGTGTGTGTTACTCTGTCCGTAGACACTGTTTGACCTGCTGAGTTCCTCCAGCATTTTGTGTTTGTTACTCTGTCCCTAGACACTGTCTGACCTGCTGAGTTCCACCAGCATTGTGTGTGTGTTACTCAGACCATAGACACTGTCTGACCTGCTGAGTTCCTCCAGCGTTTTGTGTGTGTTACTCTGACCATAGACACTGTCTGACCTGTTGAGATCCACCAGCATTTTGTGTGTGTTACTCTGACCATAGACACTGTCTGACCTGTTGAGATCCACCAGAATTTTGTGTGTTACTCCGTCCGTAGACACTGTCTGACCTGCTGAATTCCTCCAGCATTTTGTGTGTGTCACACTGACCATAGACACTGTCTGACCTGCTGAGTTCCTCCAGCGTTTTGTGTGTGTTACTCTGACCATAGACACTGTCTGACCTGTTGAGATCCACCAGCATTTTGTGTGTGTTACTCTGACCATAGACACTGTCTGACCTGTTGAGATCCACCAGAATTTTGTGTGTTACTCCGTCCGTAGACACTGTCTGACCTGCTGAATTCCTCCAGCATTTTGTGTGTGTCACACTGACCATAGACACTGTCTGACCTGCTGAGTTCCTCCAGCGTTTTGTGTGTGTTACTCTGACCATAGACACTGTCTGACCTGTTGAGATCCACCAGCATTTTGTGTGTGTTACTCTGACCATAGACACTGTCTGACCTGTTGAGATCCACCAGAATTTTGTGTGTTACTCCGTCCGTAGATACTGTCTGACCTGCTGAATTCCTCCAGCATTTTGTGTGTGTCACACTGACCATAGACTCTGTCTGACCTGCTGAATTCCTCCAGCATTTTGTGTGTGTTACTCTGACCACAGACACTGTCTGACCTGCTAATTTCCTCCAGCATTTTGTGTGTGTTAC
Source organism: Hypanus sabinus (assembly GCF_030144855.1). NCBI lineage: Eukaryota > Metazoa > Chordata > Chondrichthyes > Myliobatiformes > Dasyatidae > Hypanus > Hypanus sabinus. The sequence goes on from NW_026778925.1 coordinate 670,400, forward strand.
ACTGACCACAAACACTGTCTGACCTGCTGAGTTCCTCCAGCATTTTGTCTGTGTCACTCTAACCACAGACACTGTCTGACCTGCTGAGTTCCTCCAGCATTTTGTGTGTGTTACTCTGTCCGTAGACACTGTCTGACCTGCTAGGTTGCTCCAGCATTTTGTGTGTGTTACTCTGTCCGTAGACACTGTCTGACCTGCTGAGTTCCTCCAGCATTTTGTGTGTGTTACTCTGTCCGCAGACACTGTTTGACCTGCTGAGTTCCTCCAGCATTTTGTGTTTGTTACTCTGTCCATAGACACTGTCTGACCTGCTGAGTTCCTCCAGCATTTTGTGTGTGTTACTCTGACCATAGACAGTGTCTGACCTGCTGAGTTCCTCCAGCATTTTGTGTGTTACCTTGTCCGTAGACACTGTCTAACCTGCTGAGTTCATCCACATTTTGTGTGTGTTACTCCGTCTATAGACACTGTCTGACCTGCTGAGTTCCTCCAGCATTTTTTTGTGTTACTGCGACCATAGACACTGTCTGACCTGCTGAGTTCCTCCAGCATTTTGTGTGTGTTACTCTGACCATAGACACGGTCTGACCTGCTGAGTTATTCCAGCATTTTGTGTGTGTTACTCTGACCATAGACACTGTCTGACCTGTTGAGATCCAACAGCATTTTGTGTGTTACTCCGTCCGTAGAGACTGTCTGACCTGCTGAGTTCCTCCAGCATTTTGTGTGTGTTACTCTGTACGTAGACACTGTCTGACCTGCTGAGTTCCTCCAGCATTCTGTGTGTGTTACTCCGTCCATAGCCAGTGTCTGACCTGCTGAGTTCCTCCAGCATTTTGTGTGTGTTACTCCGTCCATAGACTGTCTGACCTGCTGAGTTCCTCCAGCATTTTGTGTGTGTTACTCTGTCCGTAGACACTGTCTGACCTGCTGAATGCCTCCAGCAATCTGTGTGTGTTACTCCGTCCATAGACACTGTCTGTTCTGCTGAGTTCCTCCAGCATTTTGTGTGTGTTACTCCGTCCATAGACACTGTCTGACCTGCTGAGTTCCTCCACCATTTTGTGTGTGTTACTCTGTCCGTAGACACTGTCTAACCTGCTGAGTTATTCCAGCATTTTGTGTGTGTTACTCTGTCCGTAGGCATTGTCTGACCTGCTGAGTTCCTCCAGCATTTTGTGTGTGTTACTCTGTCCGTAGACACTGTTTGACCTGCTGAGTTCCTCCAGCATTTTGTGTTTGTTACTCTGTCCATAGACACTGTCTGACCTGCTGAGTTCCACCAGCATTTTGTGTGTGTTACTCTGACCATAGACAGTGTCTGACCTGCTGAGTTCCTCCAGCATTTTGTGTGTTACCTTGTCCGTAGACACTGTCTAACCTGCTGAGTTATTCCAGCATTTTGTGTGTGTTACTCTGTCCGTAGACACTGTCTGACCTGCTGAGTTATTCCAGCATTTTGTGTGTGTTACTCTGTCCATAGACACTGTCTCACCTGCTGAGTGCCTCCAGCATTCTGTGTGTGTTACTCCGTCCATAGACACTGTCTGACCTGCTGAGTTCCTCCAGCAATTTGTGTGTGTTACTCCGTCCATAGACACTATCTGACCTGCTGAGTTATTCCAGCATTTTGTGTGTGTTACTCTATCCGTAGACACTGTCTGACCTGCACAGTTCCTCCAGCATTTTGTGTGTGTTACTCTGTACGTAGACACTGTCTGTCCTGCTGAGTTATTCCAGCATTTTGTGTGTCTTACTCTGTCCATTGACACAGTCTGACCTGCTGAGTTCCTCCAGCATTTTGTGTGTGTAACTCTGTCCATAGACACTGTCTGACCTGCTGAGTTCCTCCAGCATTTTGTGTGTGCTACTCTGACCACAGACACTGTCTGACCTGCTGAGTTCCTCCAGCATTCTGTGTGTGTTACTCCGTCCATAGCCAGTGTCTGACCTGCTGAGTTCCTCCAGCATTTTGTGTCTGTTACTCCGTCCATAGACTGTCTGACCTGCTGAGTTCCTCCAGCATTTTGTGTGTGTTACTCTGTCCGTAGACACTGTCTGACCTGCTGAATGCCTCCAGCAATCTGTGTGTGTTACTCCGTCCATAGATACTGTCTGTTCTGCTGAGTTCCTCCAGCATTTTGTGTGTGTTACTCCGTCCATAGACACTGTCTGACCTGCTGAGTTCCTCCACCATTTTGTGTGTGTTACTCTGTCCGTAGACACTGTCTAACCTGCTGAGTTATTCCAGCATTTTGTGTGTGTTACTCTGTCCGTAGGCATTGTCTGACCTGCTGAGTTCCTCCAGCATTCTGTCTGTGTTACTCTGACCACAGCCACTGTCTGACCTGCTGAGTTCCTCCAGCATTTTGTCTGTGTTACTCTGACCAGAGACACTGTCTGACCTGTTGAGATCCACCAGTATTTTGTGTGTTACTCTGTCCGTAGACACTGTCTGACCTGCTGAGTTATTCCAGCATTTTCTGTGTGTTACTCTGTCCATAGACACTGTCTAACCTGCTGAGTTCCTCCAGCATTTTGTGTGTTACTCTGACCACAGACACTGTCTGAACTGCTGAGTTCCTCCAGCATTTTGGGTGTGTTACCCTGTCCGTAGACACTGTCTGACCTGCTGAGTTCCTCCAGCATTTTGTGTGTGTTACTCTGACCACAGAGACTGTCTGACCTGCTAGGTTCCTCCAGCATTTTGGGTGTGTTACCCTGTCCGTAGACACTGTCTGACCTGCTGAGTTCCTCCAGCATTTTGTGTGTGTTACTCCGTCCATAGACACCGTCTGACCTGCTGAGTTCCTCCAGCATTTTGTGTGTGTTACTCTGTCCATAGACACTGTCTGACCTGCTGAGTTCCTCCAGCATTTTGTGTGTGTTACTCTGACCATAGACACTGTCTGACCTGCTGAGTTCCTGCAGCATTTTGTGTGTGTCTCTCTGACCACAGAGACTGTCTGACCTGCTGAGTTCCTCCAGCATTTTGTGTGTGTTACTCTGTCCATAGACACTGTCTGACCTGCTAGGTTCCTCCAGCATTTTGTGTGTGTTACTCCGTCCATAGACACTGTCTGTCCTGCTGAGTTCCTCCAGCATTTTGTGTGTGTTACTCTGACCACAGACACTGTCTGACCTGCTGATTTCCTCCAGCATTTTGTGTGTGTTACTCTGTCCGCAGACAATGTCTGACCTGCTGCGTTCCTCCAGCATTTTGTGTGTGTTACTCTGTCCATAGACACTGTCTGACCTGCTGAGTTATTCCAGCATTTTGTGTGTCTTACTCTGTCCATAGACACAGTCTGACCTGCTGAGTTCCTCCAGCATTTTGTGTGTGTAACTCTGTCCATAGACACTGTCTGACCTGCTGAGTTCCTCCAGCATTTTGTGTGTGCTACTCTGACCACAGACACTGTCTGACCTGCTGAGTTCCTCCAGCATTTTGTGTGTGTTACTCTGTACGTAGACACTGTCTGACCTGCTGAGTTCCTCCAGCATTCTGTGTGTGTTACTCCGTCCATAGCCAGTGTCTGACCTGCTGAGTTCCTCCAGCATTTTGTGTGTGTTACTCCGTCCATAGACTGTCTGACCTGCTGAGTTCCTCCAGCATTTTGTGTGTGTTACTCTGTCCGTAGACACTGTCTGACCTGCTGAATGCCTCCAGCAATCTGTGTGTGTTACTCCGTCCATAGATACTGTCTGTTCTGCTGAGTTCCTCCAGCATTTTGTGTGTGTTACTCCGTCCATAGACACTGTCTGACCTGCTGAGTTCCTCGACCATTTTGTGTGTGTTACTCTGTCCGTAGGCATTGTCTGACCTGCTGAGTTCCTCCAGCATTCTGTCTGTGTTACTCTGACCACAGCCACTGTCTGACCTGCTGAGTTCCTCCAGCATTTTGTCTGTGTTACTCTGACCAGAGACACTGTCTGACCTGCTGAGTTCCTCCAGCATTTTGAGAGTGTTACTCTGTCCATAGACACTGTCTGACCTGCTGAGTTCCTCCAGCATTTTGTGTGTGTCACTCTGACCATAGACACTGTCTGACCTGCTGAGTTCCTCCAGCATTTTGTGTGTGTTACTCTGACCATACACACTGTCTGACCTGCTGAGTTCCTCCAGCATTTTGTGTGTGTTACTCTGACCATAGACACTGTCTGACCTGCTGAGTTCCTCGAGCATTTTGTGTATGTTACTCTGTCCGTAGACTCTGTCTGATCTGCTGAGTTATTCCAGCATTGTGTGTGTGTTACTCTGACCATAGACACTGTCTGACCTGCTGAGTTACTACAGCATTTTGTGTTTGTTACTCTGACCATAGACACTGTCTGACCTGTTGAGATCCACCAGTATTTTGTGTGTTACTCTGTCCGTAGACACTGTCTGACCTGCTGAGTTATTCCAGCATTTTCTGTGTGTTACTCTGTCCATAGACACTGTCTAACCTGCTGAGTTCCTCCAGCATTTTGTGTGTTACTCTGACCACAGAGACTGTCTGAACTGCTGAGTTCCTCCAGCATTTTGGGTGTGTTACCCTGTCTGTAGACACTGTCTGACCTGCTGAGTTCCTCCAGCATTTTGTGTGTGTTACTCCGTCCATAGACACCGTCTGACCTGCTGAGTTCCTCCAGCATTTTGTGTGTGTTACTCTGTCCATAGACACTGTCTGACCTGCTGAGTTCCTCCAGCATTTTGTGTGTGTTACTCTGACCATAGACACTGTCTGACCTGCTGAGTTCCTGCAGCATTTTGTGTGTGTCTCTCTGACCACAGAGACTGTCTGACCTGCTGAGTTCCTCCAGCATTTTGTGTGTGTTACTCTGTCCATAGACACTGTCTGACCTGCTAGGTTCCTCCAGCATTTTGTGTGTGTTACTCCGTCCATAGACACTGTCTGTCCTGCTGAGTTCCTCCAGAATTTTGTGTGTGTTACTCTGACCACAGACACTGTCTGACCTGCTGATTTCCTCCAGCATTTTGTGTGTGTTACTCTGTCCGCAGACACTGTCTGACCTGCTGCGTTCCTCCAGCATTTTGTGTGTGTTACTCTGTCCATAGACACTGTCTGACCTGCTGAGTTCCTCCAGCATTCTGTCTGTGTTACTCTGACCACAGCCACTGTCTGACCTGCTGAGTTCCTCCAGCATTTTGTCTGTGTTACTCTGACCAGAGACACTGTCTGACCTGCTGAGTTATTCCAGCATTTTGTGTGTGTTACTCTGACCATAGACACTGTCTGACCTGTTGAGATCCACCAGCATTTTGTGTGTTACTCCGTCCGTAGACACTGTCTGACCTGCTGAGTTCCTCCAGCATTTTGTGTGTGTCACTCCGACCATAGACACTGTCTGACCTTCTGAGATCCTCCAGCATTTTGTGTGTGTTACTCTGACCATAGACACTGTCTGACCTGTTGAGATCCACCAGCATTTTGTGTGTTACTCCGTCCGTAGAGACTGTCTGACCTGCTGAGTTCCACCAGCATTTTGTGTGTGTCAGTCTGACCATAGACACTGTCTGACCTTCTGAGTTCCTCCAGCATTTTGTGTGTGTTACTCTGACCATAGACACTGTCTGGCCTGCTGAGTTATTCCAGCATTTTGTGTGTGTTACTCTGACCATAGACACTGTCTGACCTGCTGAGTTCCTCCAGCATTTTGTGTGTGTTACTCTGACCATAGACACTGTCTGACCTGCTTAGTTATTCCAGCATTTTGTGTGTGTTACTCTGTCCATAGACACTGTTTAACCTGCTGAGTTATTCCAGCATTTTGTGTGTGTTACTCTGTCCGTAGACACTGTCTGACCTGCTGAGTTATTCCAGCATTTTGTGTGCCTTACTCTGTCCATAGACACAGTCTGACCTGCTGAGTTATTCCAGCATTTTGTGTGTGTTACTCCGTCCATAGACTGTCTGACCTGCTGAGTTCCTCCAGCATTTTGTGTGTGTTACTCTGTCCGTAGACACTGTCTGACCTGCTGAATGCCTCCAGCAATCTGTGTGTGTTACTCCGTCCATAGATACTGTCTGTTCTGCTGAGTTCCTCCAGCATTTTGTGTGTGTTACTCCGTCCATAGACACTGTCTGACCTGCTGAGTTCCTCCACCATTTTGTGTGTGTTACTCTGTCCGTAGGCATTGTCTGACCTGCTGAGTTCCTCCAGCATTCTGTCTGTGTTACTCTGACCACAGCCACTGTCTGACCTGCTGAGTTCCTCCAGCATTTTGTCTGTGTTACTCTGACCAGAGACACTGTCTGACCTGCTGAGTTCCTCCAGCATTTTGAGAGTGTTACTCTGTCCATAGACACTGTCTGACCTGCTGAGTTCCTCCAGCATTTTGTGTGTGTCACTCTGACCATAGACACTGTCTGACCTGCTGAGTTCCTCCAGCATTTTGTGTGTGTTACTCTGACCATACACACTGTCTGACCTGCTGAGTTCCTCCAGCATTTTGTGTGTGTTACTCTGACCATAGACACTGTCTGACCTGCTGAGTTCCTCGAGCATTTTGTGTATGTTACTCTGTCCGTAGACTCTGTCTGATCTGCTGAGTTATTCCAGCATTGTGTGTGTGTTACTCTGACCATAGACACTGTCTGACCTGCTGAGTTACTACAGCATTTTGTGTTTGTTACTCTGACCATAGACACTGTCTGACCTGTTGAGATCCACCAGTATTTTGTGTGTTACTCTGTCCGTAGACACTGTCTGACCTGCTGAGTTATTCCAGCATTTTCTGTGTGTTACTCTGTCCATAGACACTGTCTAACCTGCTGAGTTCCTCCAGCATTTTGTGTGTTACTCTGACCACAGAGACTGTCTGAACTGCTGAGTTCCTCCAGCATTTTGGGTGTGTTACCCTGTCTGTAGACACTGTCTGACCTGCTGAGTTCCTCCAGCATTTTGTGTGTGTTACTCCGTCCATAGACACCGTCTGACCTGCTGAGTTCCTCCAGCATTTTGTGTGTGTTACTCTGTCCATAGACACTGTCTGACCTGCTGAGTTCCTCCAGCATTTTGTGTGTGTTACTCTGACCATAGACACTGTCTGACCTGCTGAGTTCCTGCAGCATTTTGTGTGTGTCTCTCTGACCACAGAGACTGTCTGACCTGCTGAGTTCCTCCAGCATTTTGTGTGTGTTACTCTGTCCATAGACACTGTCTGACCTGCTAGGTTCCTCCAGCATTTTGTGTGTGTTACTCCGTCCATAGACACTGTCTGTCCTGCTGAGTTCCTCCAGAATTTTGTGTGTGTTACTCTGACCACAGACACTGTCTGACCTGCTGATTTCCTCCAGCATTTTGTGTGTGTTACTCTGTCCGCAGACACTGTCTGACCTGCTGCGTTCCTCCAGCATTTTGTGTGTGTTACTCTGTCCATAGACACTGTCTGACCTGCTGATTTCCTCCAGCATTCTGTCTGTGTTACTCTGACCACAGCCACTGTCTGACCTGCTGAGTTCCTCCAGCATTTTGTCTGTGTTACTCTGACCAGAGACACTGTCTGACCTGCTGAGTTATTCCAGCATTTTGTGTGTGTTACTCTGACCATAGACACTGTCTGACCTGTTGAGATCCACCAGCATTTTGTGTGTTACTCCGTCCGTAGACACTGTCTGACCTGCTGAGTTCCTCCAGCATTTTGTGTGTGTCACTCCGACCATAGACACTGTCTGACCTTCTGAGATCCTCCAGCATTTTGTGTGTGTTACTCTGACCATAGACACTGTCTGACCTGTTGAGATCCACCAGCATTTTGTGTGTTACTCCGTCCGTAGAGACTGTCTGACCTGCTGAGTTCCACCAGCATTTTGTGTGTGTCAGTCTGACCATAGACACTGTCTGACCTTCTGAGTTCCTCCAGCATTTTGTGTGTGTTACTCTGACCATAGACACTGTCTGGCCTGCTGAGTTATTCCAGCATTTTGTGTGTGTTACTCTGACCATAGACACTGTCTGACCTGCTGAGTTCCTCCAGCATTTTGTGTGTGTTACTCTGACCATAGACACTGTCTGACCTGCTTAGTTATTCCAGCATTTTGTGTGTGTTACTCTGTCCATAGACACTGTTTAACCTGCTGAGTTATTCCAGCATTTTGTGTGTGTTACTCTGTCCGTAGACACTGTCTGACCTGCTGAGTTATTCCAGCATTTTGTGTGCCTTACTCTGTCCATAGACACAGTCTGACCTGGTGAGTTATTCCAGCATTTTGTGTGTGCTACTCTGACCATAGACACTGTCTGACCTGCTGAGTTCCTCCAGCATTTTGTGTGTGTTACTCTGACCATAGACACTGTCTGACCTGTTGAGATCCACCAGCATTTTGAGTGTTACTCTGTCCGTAGACTCTGTCTGACTTGCTGAGTTATTCCAGCATTGTGTGTGTGTTACTCTGACCATAGACACTGTCTGACCTGCTGAGTTCCTCCAGCATTTTGTGTGTGTTACTCTGACCATAGACACTGTCTGACCTGTTGAGATCCACCAGCATTTTGTGTGTTACTCTGTCCGTAGACACTGTCTGACCTGCTGAGTTATTCCAGCATTTTCTGTGTGTTACTCTGTCCATAGACACTGTCTAACCTGCTGAGTTCCTCCAGCATTTTGTGTGTTACTCTGACCACAGACACTGTCTGAACTGCTGAGTTCCTCCAGCATTTTGGGTGTGTTACCCTGTCCGTAGACACTGTCTGACCTGCTGAGTTCCTCCAGCATTTTGTGTGTGTTACTCTGACCACAGACACTGTCTGACCTGCTAGGTTCCTCCAGCATTTTGGGTGTGTTACCCTGTCCGTAGACACTGTCTGACCTGCTGAGTTCCTCCAGCATTTTGTGTGTGTTACTCCGTCCATAGACACCGTCTGACCTGCTGAGTTCCTCCAGCATTTTGTGTGTGTTACTCTGTCCATAGACACTGTCTGACCTGCTGAGTTCCTCCAGCATTTTGTGTGTGTTACTCTGACCATAGACACTGTCTGACCTGCTGAGTTCCTGCAGCATTTTGAGTGTGTCTCTCTGACCACAGAGACTGTCTGACCTGCTGAGTTCCTCCAGCATTTTGTGTGTGTTACTCTGTCCATAGACACTGTCTGACCTGCTAAGTTCCTCCAGCATTTTGTGTGTGTTACTCCGTCCATAGACACTGTCTGTCCTGCTGAGTTCCTCCAGCATTTTGTGTGTGTTACTCTGACCACAGACACTGTCTGACCTGCTGATTTCCTCCAGCATTTTGTGTGTGTTACTCTGTCCGCAGACACTGTCTGACCTGCTGCGTTCCTCCAGCATTTTGTGTGTGTTACTCTGTCCATAGACACTGTCTGACCTGCTGAGTTCCTCCAGCATTCTGTCTGTGTTACTCTGACCACAGCCACTGTCTGACCTGCTGAGTTCCTCCAGCATTTTGTGTGTGTCACTCCGACCATAGACACTGTCTGACCTTCTGAGATCCTCCAGCATTTTGTGTGTGTTACTCTGACCATAGACACTGTCTGACCTGTTGAGATCCACCAGCATTTTGTGTGTTACTCCGTCCGTAGGGACTGTCTGACCTGCTGAGTTCCACCAGCATTTTGTGTGTGTCACTCTGACCATAGACACTGTCTGACCTTCTGAGTTCCTCCAGCATTTTGTGTGTGTTACTCTGACCATAGACACTGTCTGACCTGCTGAGTTATTCCAGCATTTTGTGTGTGTTACTCTGACCATAGACACTGTCTGACCTGCTGAGTTCCTCCAGCACTTTGTGTGTGTTACTCTGACCGTAGACACTGTCTGACCTGCTTAGTTATTCCAGCATTTTGTGTGTGTTACTCTGTCCATAGACACTGTTTAACCTGCTGAGTTATTCCAGCATTTTGTGTGTGTTACTCTGTCCGTAGACACTGTCTGACCTGCTGAGTTATTCCAGCATTTTGTGTTTCTTACTCTGTCCATAGACACAGTCTGACCTGCTGAGTTATTCCAGCATTTTGTGTGTGTTACTCTGACCATAGACACTGTCTGACCTGCTGAGTTCCTCCAGCATTTTGTGTGTGTTACTCTGACCATAGACACTGTCTGACCTGTTGAGATCCACCAGCATTTTGAGTGTTACTCTGTCCGTAGACACTGTCTGACTTGCTGAGTTATTCCAGCATTGTGTGTGTGTTACTCTGACCATAGACACTGTCTGACCTGCTGAGTTCCTCCAGCATTTTGTGTGTGTTACTCTGACCATAGACACTGTCTAACCTGTTGAGATCCACCAGCATTTTGTGTGTTACTCTGTCCGTAGACACTGTCTGATCTGCTGAGTTATTCCAGCATTGTGTGTGTGTTACTCTGACCATAGACACTGTCTGACCTGCTGAGTTCCTCCAGTGTTTTGTGTGTGTTACTCTGACCATAGACACGGTCTAACCTGTTGAGATCCACCAGCATTTTGTGTGTTACTCTGTCCGTAGACACTGTCTGATCTGCTGAGTTATTCCAGCATTGTGTGTGTGTTACTCTGACCATAGACACTCTCTGACCTGCTGAGTTCCTCCAGCGTTTTGTGTGTGTTACTCTGACCATAGACACTGTCTGACCTGTTGAGATCCACCAGCATTTTGTGTGTTACTCTGACCATAGACACTGTCTGACCTGCTGAGTTATTCCAGCATTTTGTGTGTGTTACTCTGACCATAGACACTGTCTGACCTGCTGAGTTCCTCCAGCACTTTGTGTGTGTTACTCTGACCATAGACACTGTCTGACCTGCTTAGTTATTCCAGCATTTTGTGTGTGTTACTCTGTCCATAGACACTGTTTAACCTGCTGAGTTATTCCAGCATTTTGTGTGTGTTACTCTGTCCGTAGACACTGTCTGACCTGCTGAGTTATTCCAGCATTTTGTGTGTCTTACTCTGTCCATAGACACAGTCTGACCTGCTGAGTTATTCCAGCATTTTGTGTGTGTTACTCTGACCATAGACACTGTCTGACCTGCTGAGTTCCTCCAGCATTTTGTGTGTGTTACTCTGACCATAGACACTGTCTGACCTGTTGAGATCCACCAGCATTTTGAGTGTTACTCTGTCCGTAGACACTGTCTGACTTGCTGAGTCATTCCAGCATTGTGTGTGTGTTACTCTGACCATAGACACTGTCTGACCTGCTGAGTTATTCCAGCATTTTGTGTGTGTTACTCTGTCCATAGACACTGTCTCACCTGCTGAGTGCCTCCAGCATTCTGTGTGTGTTACTCCGTCCATAGACACTGTCTGACCTGCTGAGTTCCTCCAGCAATTTGTGTGTGTTACTCCGTCCATAGACACTATCTGACCTGCTGAGTTATTCCAGCATTTTGTGTGTGCTACTCTATCCGTAGACACTGTCTGACCTGCACAGTTCCTCCAGCATTTTGTGTGTGTTACTCTGTACGTAGACACTGTCTGTCCTGCTGAGTTATTCCAGCATTTTGTGTGTCTTACTCTGTCCATTGACACAGTCTGACCTGCTGAGTTCCTCCAGCATTTTGTGTGTGTAACTCTGTCCATAGACACTGTCTGACCTGCTGAGTTCCTCCAGCATTTTGTGTGTGCTACTCTGACCACAGACACTGTCTGACCTGCTGAGTTCCTCCAGCATTCTGTGTGTGTTACTCCGTCCATAGCCAGTGTCTGACCTGCTGAGTTCCTCCAGCATTTTGTGTCTGTTACTCCGTCCATAGACTGTCTGACCTGCTGAGTTCCTCCAGCATTTTGTGTGTGTTACTCTGTCCGTAGACACTGTCTGACCTGCTGAATGCCTCCAGCAATCTGTGTGTGTTAATCCGTCCATAGATACTGTCTGTTCTGCTGAGTTCCTCCACCATTTTGTGTGTGTTACTCTGTCCGTAGACACTGTCTAACCTGCTGAGTTATTCCAGCATTTTGTGTGTGTTACTCTGTCCGTAGGCATTGTCTGACCTGCTGAGTTCCTCCAGCATTCTGTCTGTGTTACTCTGACCACAGCCACTGTCTGACCTGCTGAGTTCCTCCAGCATTTTGTCTGTGTTACTCTGACCAGAGACACTGTCAGACCTGTTGACATCCACCAGTATTTTGTGTGTTACTCTGTCCGTAGACACTGTCTGACCTGCTGAGTTATTCCAGCATTTTCTGTGTATTACTCTGTCCATAGACACTGTCTGAACTGCTGAGTTCCTCCAGCATTTTGGGTGTGTTACCCTGTCCGTAGACACTGTCTGACCTGCTGAGTTCCTCCAGCATTTTGTGTGTGTTACTCTGACCACAGAGACTGTCTGACCTGCTAGGTTCCTCCAGCATTTTGGGTGTGTTACCCTGTCCGTAGACACTGTCTGACCTGCTGAGTTCCTCCAGCATTTTGTGTGTGTTACTCCGTCCATAGACACCGTCTGACCTGCTGAGTTCCTCCAGCATTTTGTGTGTGTTACTCTGTCCATAGACACTGTCTGACCTGCTGAGTTCCTCCAGCATTTTGTGTGTGTTACTCTGACCATAGACACTGTCTGACCTGCTGAGTTCCTGCAGCATTTTGTGTGTGTCTCTCTGACCACAGAGACTGTCTGACCTGCTGAGTTCCTCCAGCATTTTGTGTGTGTTACTCTGTCCATAGACACTGTCTGACCTGCTAGGTTCCTCCAGCATTTTGTGTGTTTTACTCCGTCCTTAGACACTGTCTGTCCTGCTGAGTTCCTCCAGCATTTTGTGTGTGTTACTCTGACCACAGACACTGTCTGACCTGCTGATTTCCTCCAGCATTTTGTGTGTGTTACTCTGTCCGCAGACAATGTCTGACCTGCTGCGTTCCTCCAGCATTTTGTGTGTGTTACTCTGTCCATAGACACTGTCTGACCTGTTGAGTTATTCCAGCATTTTGTGTGTCTTACTCTGTCCATAGACACAGTCTGACCTGCTGAGTTCCTCCAGCATTTTGTGTGTGTAACTCTGTCCATAGACACTGTCTGACCTGCTGAGTTCCTCCAGCATTTTGTGTGTGCTACTCTGACCAAAGACACTGTCTGACCTGCTGAGTTCCTCCAGCATTTTGTGTGTGTTACTCTGTACGTAGACACTGTTTGACCTGCTGAGTTCCTCCAGCATTCTGTGTGTGTTACTCCGTCCATAGCCAGTGTCTGACCTGCTGAGTTCCTCCAGCATTTTGTGTGTGTTACTCCGTCCATAGACTGTCTGACCTGCTGAGTTCCTCCAGCATTTTGTGTGTGTTACTCTGTCCGTAGACACTGTCTGACCTGCTGAATGCCTCCAGCAATCTGTGTGTGTTACTCCGTCCATAGATACTGTCTGTTCTGCTGAGTTCCTCCAGCATTTTGTGTGTGTTACTCCGTCCATAGACACTGTCTGACCTGCTGAGTTCCTGCACCATTTTGTGTGTGTTACTCTGTCCGTAGACACTGTCTAACCTGCTGAGTTATTCCAGCATTTTGTGTGTGTTACTCTGTCCGTAGGCATTGTCTGACCTGCTGAGTTCCTCCAGCATTCTGTCTGTGTTACTCTGACCACAGCCACTGTCTGACCTGCTGAGTTCCTCCAGCATTTTGTCTGCGTTACTCTGACCAGAGACACTGTCTGACCTGCTGAGTTCCTCCAGCATTTTGAGAGTGTTACTCTGTCCATAGACACTGTCTGACCTGCTGAGTTCCTCCAGCATTTTGTGTGTGTCACTCTGACCATAGACACTGTCTGACCTGCTGAGTTCCTCCAGCATTTTGTGTGTGTTACTCTGACCATACACACTGTCTGACCTGCTGAGTTCCTCCAGCATTTTGTGTGTGTTACTCTGACCATAGACACTGTCTGACCTGCTGAGTTCCTCGAGCATTTTGTGTATGTTACTCTGTCCGTAGACTCTGTCTGATCTGCTGAGTTATTCCAGCATTGTGTGTGTGTTACTCTGACCATAGACACTGTCTGACCTGCTGAGTTACTACAGCATTTTGTGTGTGTTACTCTGACCATAGACACTGTCTGACCTGTTGAGATCCACCAGTATTTTGTGTGTTACTCTGTCCGTAGACACTGTCTGACCTGCTGAGTTATTCCAGCATTTTCTGTGTGTTACTCTGTCCATAGACACTGTCTAACCTGCTGAGTTCCTCCAGCATTTTGTGTGTTACTCTGACCACAGAGACTGTCTGAACTGCTGAGTTCCTCCAGCATTTTGGGTGTGTTACCCTGTCCGTAGACACTGTCTGACCTGCTGAGTTCCTCCAGCATTTTGTGTGTGTTACTCCGTCCATAGACACCGTCTGACCTGCTGAGTTCCTCCAGCATTTTGTGTGTGTTACTCTGTCCATAGACACTGTCTGACCTGCTGAGTTCCTCCAGCATTTTGTGTGTGTTACTCTGACCATAGACACTGTCTGACCTGCTGAGTTCCTGCAGCATTTTGTGTGTGTCTCTCTGACCACAGAGACTGTCTGACCTGCTGAGTTCCTCCAGCATTTTGTGTGTGTTACTCTGTCCATAGACACTGTCTGACCTGCTAGGTTCCTCCAGCATTTTGTGTGTGTTACTCCGTCCATAGACACTGTCTGTCCTGCTGAGTTCCTCCAGAATTTTGTGTGTGTTACTCTGACCACAGACACTGTCTGACCTGCTGATTTCCTCCAGCATTTTGTGTGTGTTACTCTGTCCGCAGACACTGTCTGACCTGCTGCGTTCCTCCAGCATTGTGTCTGTGTTACTCTGACCATAGACACTGTCTGAGCTGCCTAGTTCTTCCAGCATTTTGTCTGTGTTACTCTGTCCATAGACACTGTCTGACCTGCTGAGTTATTCCAGCATTTTGTGTGTGTTACTCTGACCATAGACACTGTCTGACCTGTTGAGATCCACCAGCATTTTGTGTGTTACTCCGTCCGTTGACACTGTCTGACCTGCTGAGTTCCTCCAGCATTTTGTGTGTGTCACTCCGACCATAGACACTGTCTGACCTTCTGAGATCCTCCAGCATTTTGTGTGTGTTACTCTGACCATAGACACTGTCTGACCTGTTGAGATCCACCAGCATTTTGTGTGTTACTCCGTCCGTAGAGACTGTCTGACCTGCTGAGTTCCACCAGCATTTTGTGTGTGTCAGTCTGACCATAGACACTGTCTGACCTTCTGAGTTCCTCCAGCATTTTGTGTGTGTTACTCTGACCATAGACACTGTCTGACCTGCTGAGTTATTCCAGCATTTTGTGTGTGTTACTCTGACCATAGACACTGTCTGACCTGCTGAGTTCCTCCAGCACTTTGTGTGTGTTACTCTGACCATAGACACTGTCTGACCTGCTTAGTTATTCCAGCATTTTGTGTGTGTTACTCTGTCCATAGACACTGTTTAACCTGCTGAGTTATTCCAGCATTTTGTGTGTGTTACTCTGTCCGTAGACACTGTCTGACCTGCTGAGTTATTCCAGCATTTTGTGTGTGCTACTCTGACCATAGACACTGTCTGACCTGCTGAGTTCCTCCAGCATTTTGTGTGTGTTACTCTGACCATAGACACTGTCTGACCTGTTGAGATCCACCAGCATTTTGAGTGTTACTCTGTCCGTAGACACTGTCTGACTTGCTGAGTTATTCCAGCATTGTGTGTGAGTTACTCTGACCATAGACACTGTCTGACCTGCTGAGTTCCTCCAGCATTTTGTGTGTGTTACTCTGACCATAGACACTGTCAGACCTGTTGAGATCCACCAGTATTTTGTGTGTTACTCTGTCCGTAGACACTGTCTGACCTGCTGAGTTATTCCAGCATTTTCTGTGTATTACTCTGTCCATAGACACTGTCTGAACTGCTGAGTTCCTCCAGCATTTTGGGTGTGTTACCCTGTCCGTAGACACTGTCTGACCTGCTGAGTTCCTCCAGCATTTTGTGTGTGTTACTCTGACCACAGAGACTGTCTGACCTGCTAGGTTCCTCCAGCATTTTGGGTGTGTTACCCTGTCCGTAGACACTGTCTGACCTGCTGAGTTCCTCCAGCATTTTGTGTGTGTTACTCCGTCCATAGACACCGTCTGACCTGCTGAGTTCCTCCAGCATTTTGTGTGTGTTACTCTGTCCATAGACACTGTCTGACCTGCTGAGTTCCTCCAGCATTTTGTGTGTGTTACTCTGACCATAGACACTGTCTGACCTGCTGAGTTCCTGCAGCATTTTGTGTGTGTCTCTCTGACCACAGAGACTGTCTGACCTGCTGAGTTCCTCCAGCATTTTGTGTGTGTTACTCTGTCCATAGACACTGTCTGACCTGCTAGGTTCCTCCAGCATTTTGTGTGTTTTACTCCGTCCTTAGACACTGTCTGTCCTGCTGAGTTCCTCCAGCATTTTGTGTGTGTTACTCTGACCACAGACACTGTCTGACCTGCTGATTTCCTCCAGCATTTTGTGTGTGTTACTCTGTCCGCAGACAATGTCTGACCTGCTGCGTTCCTCCAGCATTTTGTGTGTGTTACTCTGTCCATAGACACTGTCTGACCTGTTGAGTTATTCCAGCATTTTGTGTGTCTTACTCTGTCCATAGACACAGTCTGACCTGCTGAGTTCCTCCAGCATTTTGTGTGTGTAACTCTGTCCATAGACACTGTCTGACCTGCTGAGTTCCTCCAGCATTTTGTGTGTGCTACTCTGACCAAAGACACTGTCTGACCTGCTGAGTTCCTCCAGCATTTTGTGTGTGTTACTCTGTACGTAGACACTGTTTGACCTGCTGAGTTCCTCCAGCATTCTGTGTGTGTTACTCCGTCCATAGCCAGTGTCTGACCTGCTGAGTTCCTCCAGCATTTTGTGTGTGTTACTCCGTCCATAGACTGTCTGACCTGCTGAGTTCCTCCAGCATTTTGTGTGTGTTACTCTGTCCGTAGACACTGTCTGACCTGCTGAATGCCTCCAGCAATCTGTGTGTGTTACTCCGTCCATAGATACTGTCTGTTCTGCTGAGTTCCTCCAGCATTTTGTGTGTGTTACTCCGTCCATAGACACTGTCTGACCTGCTGAGTTCCTGCACCATTTTGTGTGTGTTACTCTGTCCGTAGACACTGTCTAACCTGCTGAGTTATTCCAGCATTTTGTGTGTGTTACTCTGTCCGTAGGCATTGTCTGACCTGCTGAGTTCCTCCAGCATTCTGTCTGTGTTACTCTGACCACAGCCACTGTCTGACCTGCTGAGTTCCTCCAGCATTTTGTCTGCGTTACTCTGACCAGAGACACTGTCTGACCTGCTGAGTTCCTCCAGCATTTTGAGAGTGTTACTCTGTCCATAGACACTGTCTGACCTGCTGAGTTCCTCCAGCATTTTGTGTGTGTCACTCTGACCATAGACACTGTCTGACCTGCTGAGTTCCTCCAGCATTTTGTGTGTGTTACTCTGACCATACACACTGTCTGACCTGCTGAGTTCCTCCAGCATTTTGTGTGTGTTACTCTGACCATAGACACTGTCTGACCTGCTGAGTTCCTCGAGCATTTTGTGTATGTTACTCTGTCCGTAGACTCTGTCTGATCTGCTGAGTTATTCCAGCATTGTGTGTGTGTTACTCTGACCATAGACACTGTCTGACCTGCTGAGTTACTACAGCATTTTGTGTGTGTTACTCTGACCATAGACACTGTCTGACCTGTTGAGATCCACCAGTATTTTGTGTGTTACTCTGTCCGTAGACACTGTCTGACCTGCTGAGTTATTCCAGCATTTTCTGTGTGTTACTCTGTCCATAGACACTGTCTAACCTGCTGAGTTCCTCCAGCATTTTGTGTGTTACTCTGACCACAGAGACTGTCTGAACTGCTGAGTTCCTCCAGCATTTTGGGTGTGTTACCCTGTCCGTAGACACTGTCTGACCTGCTGAGTTCCTCCAGCATTTTGTGTGTGTTACTCCGTCCATAGACACCGTCTGACCTGCTGAGTTCCTCCAGCATTTTGTGTGTGTTACTCTGTCCATAGACACTGTCTGACCTGCTGAGTTCCTCCAGCATTTTGTGTGTGTTACTCTGACCATAGACACTGTCTGACCTGCTGAGTTCCTGCAGCATTTTGTGTGTGTCTCTCTGACCACAGAGACTGTCTGACCTGCTGAGTTCCTCCAGCATTTTGTGTGTGTTACTCTGTCCATAGACACTGTCTGACCTGCTAGGTTCCTCCAGCATTTTGTGTGTGTTACTCCGTCCATAGACACTGTCTGTCCTGCTGAGTTCCTCCAGAATTTTGTGTGTGTTACTCTGACCACAGACACTGTCTGACCTGCTGATTTCCTCCAGCATTTTGTGTGTGTTACTCTGTCCGCAGACACTGTCTGACCTGCTGCGTTCCTCCAGCATTGTGTCTGTGTTACTCTGACCATAGACACTGTCTGAGCTGCCTAGTTCTTCCAGCATTTTGTCTGTGTTACTCTGTCCATAGACACTGTCTGACCTGCTGAGTTATTCCAGCATTTTGTGTGTGTTACTCTGACCATAGACACTGTCTGACCTGTTGAGATCCACCAGCATTTTGTGTGTTACTCCGTCCGTTGACACTGTCTGACCTGCTGAGTTCCTCCAGCATTTTGTGTGTGTCACTCCGACCATAGACACTGTCTGACCTTCTGAGATCCTCCAGCATTTTGTGTGTGTTACTCTGACCATAGACACTGTCTGACCTGTTGAGATCCACCAGCATTTTGTGTGTTACTCCGTCCGTAGAGACTGTCTGACCTGCTGAGTTCCACCAGCATTTTGTGTGTGTCAGTCTGACCATAGACACTGTCTGACCTTCTGAGTTCCTCCAGCATTTTGTGTGTGTTACTCTGACCATAGACACTGTCTGACCTGCTGAGTTATTCCAGCATTTTGTGTGTGTTACTCTGACCATAGACACTGTCTGACCTGCTGAGTTCCTCCAGCACTTTGTGTGTGTTACTCTGACCATAGACACTGTCTGACCTGCTTAGTTATTCCAGCATTTTGTGTGTGTTACTCTGTCCATAGACACTGTTTAACCTGCTGAGTTATTCCAGCATTTTGTGTGTGTTACTCTGTCCGTAGACACTGTCTGACCTGCTGAGTTATTCCAGCATTTTGTGTGCCTTACTCTGTCCATAGACACAGTCTGACCTGCTGAGTTATTCCAGCATTTTGTGTGTGCTACTCTGACCATAGACACTGTCTGACCTGCTGAGTTCCTCCAGCATTTTGTGTGTGTTACTCTGACCATAGACACTGTCTGACCTGTTGAGATCCACCAGCATTTTGAGTGTTACTCTGTCCGTAGACACTGTCTGACTTGCTGAGTTATTCCAGCATTGTGTGTGAGTTACTCTGACCATAGACACTGTCTGACCTGCTGAGTTCCTCCAGCATTTTGTGTGTGTTACTCTGACCATAGACACTGTCTGACCTGTTGAGATCCACCAGCATTTTGTGTGTTACTCTGTCCGTAGACACTGTCTGACCTGCTGAGTTATTCCAGCATTTTCTGTGTGTTACTCTGTCCATAGACACTGTCTAACCTGCTGAGTTCCTCCAGCATTTTGTGTGTTACTCTGACCACAGACACTGTCTGAACTGCTGAGTTCCTCCAGCATTTTGGGTGTGTTACCCTGTCCGTAGACACTGTCTGACCTGCTGAGTTCCTCCAGCATTTTGTGTGTGTTACTCTGACCACAGACACTGTCTGACCTGCTAGGTTCCTCCAGCATTTTGGGTGTGTTACCCTGTCCGTAGACACTGTCTGACCTGCTGAGTTCCTCCAGCATTTTGTGTGTGTTACTCCGTCCATAGACACCGTCTGACCTGCTGAGTTCCTCCAGCATTTTGTGTGTGTTACTCTGTCCATAGACACTGTCTGACCTGCTGAGTTCCTCCAGCATTTTGTGTGTGTTACTCTGACCATAGACACTGTCTGACCTGCTGAGTTCCTGCAGCATTTTGAGTGTGTCTCTCTGACCACAGAGACTGTCTGACCTGCTGAGTTCCTCCAGCATTTTGTGTGTGTTACTCTGTCCATAGACACTGTCTGACCTGCTGAGTTCCTCCAGCATTCTGTCTGTGTTACTCTGACCACAGCCACTGTCTGACCTGCTGAGTTCCTCCAGCATTTTGTCTGTGTTTCTCTGACCAGAGACACTGTCTGACCTGCTGAGTTATTCCAGCATTTTGTGTGTGTTACTCTGACCATAGACACTGTCTGACCTGTTGAGATCCACCAGCATTTTGTGTGTTACTCCGTCCGTAGACACTGTCTGACCTGCTGAGTTCCTCCAGCATTTTGTGTGTGTCACTCCGACCATAGACACTGTCTGACCTTCTGAGATCCTCCAGCATTTTGTGTGTGTTTCTCTGACCATAGACACTGTCTGACCTGTTGAGATCCACCAGCATTTTGTGTGTTACTCCGTCCGTAGAGACTGTCTGACCTGCTGAGTTCCACCAGCATTTTGTGTGTGTCACTCAGACCATAGACACTGTCTGACCTTCTGAGTTCCTCCAGCATTTTGTGTGTGTTACTCTGACCATAGACACTGTCTGACCTGCTGAGTTATTCCAGCATTTTGTGTGTGTTACTCTGACCATAGACACTGTCTGACCTGCTGAGTTCCTCCAGCACTTTGTGTGTGTTACTCTGACCATAGACACTGTCTGACCTGCTTAGTTATTCCAGCATTTTGTGTGTGTTACTCTGTCCATAGACACTGTTTAACCTGCTGAGTTATTCCAGCATTTTGTGTGTGTTACTCTGTCCGTAGACACTGTCTGACCTGCTGAGTTATTCCAGCATTTTGTGTGTCTTACTCTGTCCATAGACACAGTCTGACCTGCTGAGTTATTCCAGCATTTTGTGTGTGTTACTCTGACCATAGACACTGTCTGACCTGCTGAGTTCCTCCAGCATTTTGTGTGTGTTACTCTGACCATAGACACTGTCTGACCTGTTGAGATCCACCAGCATTTTGAGTGTTACTCTGTCCGTAGACACTGTCTGACTTGCTGAGTTATTCCAGCATTGTGTGTGTGTTACTCTGACCATAGACACTGTCTGACCTGCTGAGTTCCTCCAGCATTTTGTGTGTGTTACTCTGACCATAGACACTGTCTAACCTGTTGAGATCCACCAGCATTTTGTGTGTTACTCTGTCCGTAGACACTGTCTGATCTGCTGAGTTATTCCAGCATTGTGTGTGTGTTACTCTGACCATAGACACTCTCTGACCTGCTGAGTTCCTCCAGCGTTTTGTGTGTGTTACTCTGACCATAGACACTGTCTGACCTGTTGAGATCCACCAGCATTTTGTGTGTTACTCTGACCATAGACACTGTCTGACCTGCTGAGTTCCTCCAGCATTTTGTGTGTGTTACTCTGTCCATAGACACTGTCTGACCTGCTGAGTTCTTCCAGCATTTTGTGTGTGTTACTCTGACCATAGACACTGTCTGAGCTGCTGAGTTCCTCCAGCATTTTGTGTGTGTTACTCTGTCCATAGACACTGTCTGACCTGCTGAGTTCCTCCAGCATTTTGTGTGTGTTACTCTGACCTAGACACCGTCTGAGCTGCAGAGTTTTCCAGCATTTTGTGTGTTTTACTCTGTGCATAGACACTGTCTGAGCTGCTGAGTTCCTCCAGCATTTTGTGTGTGTCACTCTGACCATAGACACTGTCTGACCTGCTGAGTTCCTCCAGCATTTTGTGTGTGTTACTCTGACCATAGACACTGTCTGACCTGTTGAGATCCACCAGAATTTTGTGTGTTACTCCGTCCGTAGACACTGTCTGACCTGCTGAGTTCCTCCAGCATTTTGTGTGTGTCACTCTAACCACAGACACTGTCT
The DNA here is from genome assembly GCF_030144855.1 of Hypanus sabinus. NCBI lineage: Eukaryota > Metazoa > Chordata > Chondrichthyes > Myliobatiformes > Dasyatidae > Hypanus > Hypanus sabinus. The sequence goes on from NW_026778925.1 coordinate 692,206, forward strand.
GACCTGCTGAGTTCCTCCAGCATTTTGTGTGTGTTACTCTGTCCGTAGACACTGTCTGACCTGCTAGGTTGCTCCAGCATTTTGTGTGTGTTACTCTGTCCGTAGACACTGTCTGACCTGCTGAGTTCCTCCAACATTTTGTGTGTGTTACTCTGTCCGTAGACACTGTTTGACCTGCTGAGTTCCTCCAGCATTTTGTGTGTGTTACTCTGACCATAGACACTGTCTGACCTGTTGAGATCCACCAGAATTTTGTGTGTTACTCCGTCCGTAGACACTGTCTGACCTGCTGAGTTCCTCCAGCATTTTGTGTGTGTCACACTGAACATAGACACTGTCTGACCTGCTGAGTTCCTCCAGCATTTTGTGTGTGTTACTCTGACCACAGATACTGTCTGACCTGCTAATTTCATTCCAGCATTTTGTGTGTGTTACACTGACCACAGACACTGTCTGACCTGCTGAGTTCCTCCAGCATTTTGTCTGTGTCACTCTAACCACAGACACTGTCTGACCTGCTGAGTTCCTCCAGCATTTTGTGTGTGTTACTCTGACCAGAGACACTGTCTGACCTGCTAGGTTGCTCCAGCATTTTGTGTGTGTTACTCTGTCCGTAGACACTGTCTGACCTGCTGAGTTCCTCCAGCATTTTGTGTGTGTTACTCTGTCCGTAGACACTGTTTGACCTGCTGAGTTCCTCCAGCATTTTGTGTTTGTTACTCTGTCCATAGACACTGTCTGACCTGCTGAGTTCCTCCAGCATTTTGTGTGTGTTACTCTCACCATAGACAGTGTCTGACCTGCTGAGTTCCTCCAGCATTTTGTGTGTGTTACTCTGACCATAGACACTGTCTGACCTGCTGAGTTCCTCCAGCATTTTGTGTGTGTTACTCTGTCCATAGACACTGTCTAACCTGCTGAGTTATTCCAGCATTTTGTGTGTGTTACTCTGTCCGTAGACACTGTCTGACCTGCTGAGTTATTCCAGCATTTTGTGTGTGTTACTCTGTCCATAGACACTGTCTGACCTGCTGAGTGCCTCCAACATTCTGTGTGTGTTACTCCGTCCATAGACACTGTCTGACCTGCTGAGTTCCTCCAGCATTTTGTGTGTGTTACTCTGTCCATAGACACTATCTGACCTGCTGAGTTATTCCAGCATTTTGTGTGTGTTACTCTATCCGTAGACACTGTCTGATCTGCTGAGTTATTCCAGCATTGTGTGTGTGTTACTCTGACCATAGACACTGTCTGACCTGCTGAGTTCCTCCAGCATTTTGTGTGTTACTCTGACCACAGACACTGTCTGAACTGCTGAGTTCCTCCAGCATTTTGGGTGTGTTACCCTGTCCGTAGACACTGTCTGACCTGCTGAGTTCCTCCAGCATTTTGTGTGTGTTACTCTGACCACAGACACTGTCTGACCTGCTAGGTTCCTCCAGCATTTTGGGTGTGTTACCCTGTCCGTAGACACTGTCTGACCTGCTGAGTTCCTCCAGCATTTTGTGTGTGTTACTCCGTCCATAGATACCGTCTGACCTGCTGAGTTCCTCCAGCATTCTGTCTGTGTTACTCTGACCACAGCCGCTGTCAGACCTGCTGAGTTCCTCCAGCATTTTGTCTGTGTTACTCTGACCAGAGGCACTGTCTGACCTGCTGAGTTCCTCCAGCATTTTGTGTGTGTCACTCTGACCATAGACACTGTCTGACCTGCTGAGTTCCTCCAGCATTTTGTGTGTGTTACTCTGTCCATAGACACTGTCTGACCTGCTGAGTTCCTCCAGCATTTTGTGTGTGTTACTCTGACCATAGACACTGTCTGACCTGCTGAGTTATTCCAGCATTTTGTGTGTGTTACTCTGACCATAGACACTGTCTGACCTGCTGAGTTCCTCGAGCATTTTCTGTATGTTACTCTGTCCGTAGACTCTGTCTGATCTGCTGAGTTATTCCAGCATTGTGTGTGTGTTACTCTGACCATAGACACTGTCTGACCTGCTGAGTTACTCCAGCATTTTGTGTGTGTTACTCTGACCACAGACACCGTCTGACCTGTTGAGATCCACCAGTATTTTGTGTGTTACTCTGTCCGTAGACACTGTCTGACCTGCTGAGTTATTCCAGCATTTTCTGTGTGTTACTCTGTCTATAGACACTGTCTGACCTGCTGAGTTCCTCCAGCATTTTGTGTGTGTTACTCTGTCCGTAGACACTGTCTGACCTGCTGAGTTATTCCAGCATTTTGTGTGTGTTAATCTGACCATAGACACTGTCTGACCTGTTGAGATCCACCAGCATTTTGTGTGTTACTCTGTCCGTAGACACTGTCTGACCTGCTGAGTTATTCCAGCATTTTGTGTGTGTTACTCTGTCCATAGACACTGTCTGACCTGCTCAGTTCCTCCAGCATTTTGTGTGTGTTACTCTGACCATAGACACTGTCTGACCTGCTGAGTTATTCCAGCATTTTGTGTGTGTTACTCTGACCATAGACACTGTCTGACCTGCTTAGTTATTCCAGCATTTTTTGTGTGTTACTCTGTCCATAGACACTGTCTAACCTGCTGAGTTATTCCAGCATTTTGTGTGTGTTACTCTGTCCGTAGACACTGTCTGACCTGCTGAGTTCCTCCAGCATTTTGTGTGTGTTACTCTGACCATAGACAGTGTCTGACCTGCTGAGTTCCTCCAGCATTTTGTGTGTTACCTTGTCCGTAGACACTGTCTAATCTGCTGAGTTCCTCCAGCATTTTGTGTGTGTTACTCCGTCCATAGACACTGTCTGACCTGCTGAGTTCCTCCAGCATTTTGTGTGTGTTACTCCGTCCATAGACACTGTCTGACCTGCTGAGTTCCTCCAGCATTTTGTGTGTGTTACTCTGACCATCGACACTGTCTGACCTGCTGAGTTCCTGCAGCATTTTGTGTGTGTCACTCTGACCACAGAGACTGTCTGATCTGCTGAGTTCCTCCAGCATTTTGTGTGTGTTACTCTGTCCATAGACACTGTCTGACCTGCTGAGTTCCTCCAGCATTTTGTTTGTGTTAATCTGAACATAGACACAGTCTGACCTGTTGAGATCCACCAGCACTTTGTGTGTTACTCCGTCCGTAGACACTGACTGACCGGCTGAGTTATTCCAGCATTTTGTGTGTGTTACTCTGTCCGTAGACACTGTCTGACCTGCTGAGTTCCTACAGCATTTTGTGTGTGTTACTCTGTCCATAGACACTGTCTGACCTGCTGAGTTCCTCCAGCATTCTGTCTGTGTTACTCTGACCACAGCCACTGTCTGACCTGCTGAGTTTCTCCAGCATTTTGTCTGTGTTACTCTGACCAGAGACACTGTCTGACCTGCTGAGTTCATCCAGCATTTTGTGTGTGTTACTCTGTCCATAGACACTGTCTGACCTGCTGAGTTCCTCCAGCATTTTGTGTGTGTTACTCTGTCCATAGACACCCTCTGACCTGCTGAGTTCCTCCAGCATTTTGTGTGTGTTACTTTGTCCGTAGACACTGTCTGAACTGCTGAGTTCCACAAGCATTTTGTGTGTGTTACTCAGTCCATAGACACTTTCTGACCTGCTGAGTTCCTCCATCATTTTGAGTGTTACTCTGACCATAGACACTGTCTGACCTGTTGAGTTTCTCCAGCATTTTGTGTGTGTTACTCTGACCATAGACACTGTCTGACCTGCCGAGTTCCTCCAGCATTTTGTGTGTGTTACTCTGTCCATAGACACTGTCTGACCTGCTGAGTTCCTCCAGCATTTTGTGTGTGTTACTCTGACCATAGACACTCTCTGAGCTGCTGAGTTCCTCCAGCATTTTGTGTGTGTTACTCTGTCCATAGACACTGTCTGACCTGCTGAGTTCCTCCAGCATTTTCTGTGTGTTACTCTGACGATAGACACTGTCTGAGCTGCCTAGTTCTTCCAGCATTTTGTGTGTGTTACTCTGTCCATAGACACTGTCTGACCTGCTGAGTTCCTCCAGCATTTTGTGTGTGTTACTCTGACCATAGACACTGTCTGACCTGTTGAGATCCACCAGAATTTTGTGTGTTACTCCGTCCGTAGACACTGTCTGACCTGCTGAGTTCCTCCAGCATTTTGTGTGTATCACACTGACCATAGACACTGTCTGACCTGCTGAATTCCTCCAGCATTTTGTGTGTGTTAATCTGACCACAGATACTGTCTGACCTGCTAATTTCCTCCAGCATTTTGTGTGTGTTACACTGACCACAGACACTGTCTGACCTGCTGAGTTCCTCCAGCATTTTGTCTGTGTCACTCTAACCACAGACACTGTCTGACCTGCTGAGTTCCTCCAGCATTTTGTGTGTGTTACTCTGTCCGTAGACACTGTCTGACCTGCTAGGTTGCTCCAGCATTTTGTGTGTGTTACTCTGTCCGTAGACACTGTCTGACCTGCTGAGTTCCTCCAGCATTTTGTGTGTGTTACTCTGTCCGTAGACACTGTTTGACCTGCTGAGTTCCTCCAGCATTTTGTGTGTGTTACTCTGACCATAGACACTGTCTGACCTGTTGAGATCCACCAGAATTTTGTGTGTTACTCCGTCCGTAGACACTGTCTGACCTGCTGAGTTCCTCCAGCATTTTGTGTGTGTCACACTGACCATAGACACTGTCTGACCTGCTGAGTTCCTCCAGCATTTTGTGTGTGTTACTCTGACCACAGATACTGTCTGACCTGCTAATTTCATTCCAGCATTTTGTGTGTGTTACACTGACCACAGACACTGTCTGACCTGCTGAGTTCCTCCAGCATTTTGTCTGTGTCACTCTAACCACAGACACTGTCTGACCTGCTGAGTTCCTCCAGCATTTTGTGTGTGTTACTCTGACCAGAGACACTGTCTGACCTGCTAGGTTGCTCCAGCATTTTGTGTGTGTTACTCTGTCCGTAGACACTGTCTGACCTGCTGAGTTCCTCCAGCATTTTGTGTGTGTTACTCTGTCCGTAGACACTGTTTGACCTGCTGAGTTCCTCCAGCATTTTGTGTTTGTTACTCTGTCCATAGACACTGTCTGACCTGCTGAGTTCCTCCAGCATTTTGTGTGTGTTACTCTCACCATAGACAGTGTCTGACCTGCTGAGTTCCTCCAGCATTTTGTGTGTGTTACTCTGACCATAGACACTGTCTGACCTGCTGAGTTCCTCCAGCATTTTGTGTGTGTTACTCTGTCCATAGACACTGTCTAACCTGCTGAGTTATTCCAGCATTTTGTGTGTGTTACTCTGTCCGTAGACACTGTCTGACCTGCTGAGTTATTCCAGCATTTTGTGTGTGTTACTCTGTCCATAGACACTGTCTGACCTGCTGAGTGCCTCCAACATTCTGTGTGTGTTACTCCGTCCATAGACACTGTCTGACCTGCTGAGTTCCTCCAGCATTTTGTGTGTGTTACTCTGTCCATAGACACTATCTGACCTGCTGAGTTATTCCAGCATTTTGTGTGTGTTACTCTATCCGTAGACACTGTCTGATCTGCTGAGTTATTCCAGCATTGTGTGTGTGTTACTCTGACCATAGACACTGTCTGACCTGCTGAGTTCCTCCAGCATTTTGTGTGTTACTCTGACCACAGACACTGTCTGAACTGCTGAGTTCCTCCAGCATTTTGGGTGTGTTACCCTGTCCGTAGACACTGTCTGACCTGCTGAGTTCCTCCAGCATTTTGTGTGTGTTACTCTGACCACAGACACTGTCTGACCTGCTAGGTTCCTCCAGCATTTTGGGTGTGTTACCCTGTCCGTAGACACTGTCTGAACTGCTGAGTTCCTCCAGCATTTTGTGTGTGTTACTCCGTCCATAGATACCGTCTGACCTGCTGAGTTCCTCCAGCATTCTGTCTGTGTTACTCTGACCACAGCCGCTGTCAGACCTGCTGAGTTCCTCCAGCATTTTGTCTGTGTTACTCTGACCAGAGGCACTGTCTGACCTGCTGAGTTCCTCCAGCATTTTGTGTGTGTCACTCTGACCATAGACACTGTCTGACCTGCTGAGTTCCTCCAGCATTTTGTGTGTGTTACTCTGTCCATAGACACTGTCTGACCTGCTGAGTTCCTCCAGCATTTTGTGTGTGTTACTCTGACCATAGACACTGTCTGACCTGCTGAGTTATTCCAGCATTTTGTGTGTGTTACTCTGACCATAGACACTGTCTGACCTGCTGAGTTCCTCGAGCATTTTGTGTGTGTTACACTGACCACAGACACCGTCTGACCTGTTGAGATCCACCAGTATTTTGTGTGTTACTCTGTCCGTAGACACTGTCTGACCTGCTGAGTTATTCCAGCATTTTCTGTGTGTTACTCTGTCTATAGACACTGTCTGACCTGCTGAGTTCCTCCAGCATTTTGTGTGTGTTACTCTGTCCGTAGACACTGTCTGACCTGCTGAGTTATTCCAGCATTTTGTGTGTGTTAATCTGACCATAGACACTGTCTGACCTGTTGAGATCCACCAGCATTTTGTGTGTTACTCTGTCCGTAGACACTGTCTGACCTGCTGAGTTATTCCAGCATTTTGTGTGTGTTACTCTGTCCATAGACACTGTCTGACCTGCTCAGTTCCTCCAGCATTTTGTGTGTGTTACTCTGACCATAGACACTGTCTGACCTGCTGAGTTATTCCAGCATTTTGTGTGTGTTACTCTGACCATAGACACTGTCTGACCTGCTTAGTTATTCCAGCATTTTTTGTGTGTTACTCTGTCCATAGACACTGTCTAACCTGCTGAGTTATTCCAGCATTTTGTGTGTGTTACTCTGTCCGTAGACACTGTCTGACCTGCTGAGTTCCTCCAGCATTTTGTGTGTGTTACTCTGACCATAGACAGTGTCTGACCTGCTGAGTTCCTCCAGCATTTTGTGTGTTACCTTGTCCGTAGACACTGTCTAATCTGCTGAGTTCCTCCAGCATTTTGTGTGTGTTACTCCGTCCATAGACACTGTCTGACCTGCTGAGTTCCTCCAGCATTTTGTGTGTGTTACTCCGTCCATAGACACTGTCTGACCTGCTGAGTTCCTCCAGCATTTTGTGTGTGTTACTCTGACCATCGACACTGTCTGACCTGCTGAGTTCCTGCAGCATTTTGTGTGTGTCACTCTGACCACAGAGACTGTCTGATCTGCTGAGTTCCTCCAGCATTTTGTGTGTGTTACTCTGTCCATAGACACTGTCTGACCTGCTGAGTTCCTCCAGCATTTTGTTTGTGTTAATCTGAACATAGACACAGTCTGACCTGTTGAGATCCACCAGCACTTTGTGTGTTACTCCGTCCGTAGACACTGACTGACCGGCTGAGTTATTCCAGCATTTTGTGTGTGTTACTCTGTCCGTAGACACTGTCTGACCTGCTGAGTTCCTACAGCATTTTGTGTGTGTTACTCTGTCCATAGACACTGTCTGACCTGCTGAGTTCCTCCAGCATTCTGTCTGTGTTACTCTGACCACAGCCACTGTCTGACCTGCTGAGTTTCTCCAGCATTTTGTCTGTGTTACTCTGACCAGAGACACTGTCTGACCTGCTGAGTTCATCCAGCATTTTGTGTGTGTTACTCTGTCCATAGACACTGTCTGACCTGCTGAGTTCCTCCAGCATTTTGTGTGTGTTACTCTGTCCATAGACACCCTCTGACCTGCTGAGTTCCTCCAGCATTTTGTGTGTGTTACTTTGTCCGTAGACACTGTCTGAACTGCTGAGTTCCACAAGCATTTTGTGTGTGTTACTCAGTCCATAGACACTTTCTGACCTGCTGAGTTCCTCCATCATTTTGAGTGTTACTCTGACCATAGACACTGTCTGACCTGTTGAGTTTCTCCAGCATTTTGTGTGTGTTACTCTGACCATAGACACTGTCTGACCTGCCGAGTTCCTCCAGCATTTTGTGTGTGTTACTCTGTCCATAGACACTGTCTGACCTGCTGAGTTCCTCCAGCATTTTGTGTGTGTTACTCTGACCATAGACACTCTCTGAGCTGCTGAGTTCCTCCAGCATTTTGTGTGTGTTACTCTGTCCATAGACACTGTCTGACCTGCTGAGTTCCTCCAGCATTTTCTGTGTGTTACTCTGACGATAGACACTGTCTGAGCTGCCTAGTTCTTCCAGCATTTTGTGTGTGTTACTCTGTCCATAGACACTGTCTGACCTGCTGATTTCTTCCAGCATTTTGTGTGTGTTACTCTGCCCATAGACACTGTCTGACCTGCTGAGTTCCTCCAGCATTTTGTGTGTGTTACTCTGACCATAGACACTGTCTGACCTGCTGAGTTATTCCAGCATTGTTTGTGTGTTACTCTGACCGTAGACACTGTCTGACCTGCTGAGTTCCTCCAGCATTTTGTTTGTGTTACTCTGAACATAGACACTGTCTGACCTGTTGAGATCCACCAGCACTTTGTGTGTTACTCCGTCCGTAGACACTGACTGACCGGCTGAGTTATTCCAGCATTTTGTGTGTGTTACTCTGTCCGTAGACACTGTCTGACCTGCTGAGTTCCTACAGCATTTTGTGTGTGTTACTCTGTCCATAGACACTGTCTGACCTGCTGAGTTCCTCCAGCATTTTGTGTGTGTTACTCTGACCACAGCCACTGTCTGACCTGCTGAGTTCCTCCAGCATTTTGTCTGTGATACTCTGACCAGGACACTGTCTGACCTGCTGAGTTCCTCCAGCATTTTGTGAGTGTTACTCTGTCCATAGACACTGTCTGACCTGCTGAGTTCCTCCAGCATTTTGTGTGTGTTACTCTGTCCATATACACTGTCTGACCTGCTGAGTTCCTCCAGCATTCTGTCTGTGTTACTCTGACCACAGCCACTGTCTGACCTGCTGAGTTCCTCCAGCATTTTGTCTGTGATACTCTGACCAGGACACTGTCTGACCTGCTGAGTTCCTCCAGCATTTTGTGAGTGTTACTCTGTCCATAGACACTGTCTGACCTGCTGAGTTCCTCCAGCATTTTGTGTGTGTTACTCTGACCATAGACACTGTCTGACCTGCTGAGTTCCTCCAGCATTTTGTGTGTGTTACTCTGTCCATAGACACTGTCTGACCTGCTGAGTTCTTCCAGCATTTTGTTTGTGTTACTCTGTCCATAGGCACTGTCTGACCTGCTGAGTTCCTCCAGCATTTTGTGTGTGTCACTCTGACCATAGACACTGTCTGACCTGCTGAGTTCCTCCAGCATTTTGTGTGTGTTACTCTGACCATAGACACTGTCTGACCTGCTGAGTTCCTCCAGCATTTTGTGTGTGTTACTCTGACCATAGACACTGTCTGACCTGTTGAGATCCACCAGCATTTTGTGTGTTACTCTGTCCGTAGACACTGTCTGATCTGCTGAGTTATTCCAGCATTGTGTGTGTGTTACTCTGACCATAGACACTGTCTGACCTGCTGAGTTCCTCCAGCATTTTGTGTGTGTTACTCTGACCATAGACACTGTCTGACCTGTTGAGATCCACCAGCATTTTGTGTGTTCCTTTGTCCGTAGACACTGTGTGACCTGCTGACTTCCTCAGGAATTTTGTGTGTGTCACTCTGACCATAGACACTGTCTGACCTGCTGAGTTCCTCCATCATTTTGTGTGTGTTACTCGGACCATAGACACTGTCTAACCTGCTGAGTTATTCCAGCATTTTGTGTGTGTTACTCTGACCATAGACACTGTCTGTCCTGTTGAGATCCACCAGCATTTTCTGTGTTACTCCGTCCGTAGAGACTGTCTGACCTGCTGAGTTCATCCAGCATTTTGTGTGTGTTACTCTGACCATAGACACTGTCTGACCTGCTGAGTTATTCCAGCATTTTGTGTGTGTTACTCTGACCATAGGCACTGTCTGACCTGCTGAGTTCATCCAGCATTTTGTGTGTGTTACTCTGACCATAGACACTGTCTGATCTGTTGAGATCCACCAGCATTTTGTGTGTTACTCTGTCCGTAGACACTGTCTGACCTGCTGAGTTATTCCAGCATTGTTTGTGTGTTACTCTGACCGTAGACACTGTCTGACCTGCTGAGTTCCTCCAGCATTTTGTTTGTGTTACTCTGAACATAGACACTGTCTGACCTGTTGAGATCCACCAGCACTTTCTGTGTTACTCCGTCCGTAGACACTGACTGACCGGCTGAGTTATTCCAGCATTTTGTGTGTGTTACTCTGTCCGTAGACACTGTCTGACCTGCTGAGTTCCTACAGCATTTTGTGTGTGTTACTCTGTCCATAGACACTGTCTGACCTGCTGAGTTCCTCCAGCATTCTGTCTGTGTTACTCTGACAACAGCCACTGTCTGACCTGCTGAGTTTCTCCAGCATTTTGACTGTGTTACTCTGACCAGAGACACTGTCTGACCTGCTGAGTTCCTCCAGCATTTTGTGTGTGTTACTCTGACCATAGACACCCTCTGACCTGCTTAGTTATTCCAGCATTTTGTGTGTGTTACTTTGTCCGTAGACACTGTCTGACCTGCTGAGTTCCTCAAGCATTTTGTGTGTGTTACTCAGTCCATAGACACTTTCTGACCTGCTGAGTTCCTCCATCATTTTGAGTGTTACTCTGACCATAGACACTGTCTGACCTGTTGAGTTTCTCCAGCATTTTGTGTGTGTTACTCTGACCATAGACACTGTCTGACCTGCCGAGTTCCTCCAGCATTTTGTGTGTGTTACTCTGTCCATAGACACTGTCTGACCTGCTGAGTTCCTCCAGCATTTTGTGTGTGTTACTCTGACCATAGACACTGTCTGAGCTGCTGAGTTCCTCCAGCATTTTGTGTGTGTTACTCTGTCCATAGACACTGTCTGACCTGCTGAGTTCCTCCAGCATTTTCTGTGTGTTACTCTGACGATAGACACTGTCTGAGCTGCCTAGTTCTTCCAGCATTTTGTGTGTGTTACTCTGTCCATAGACACTGTCTGACCTGCTGAGTTCTTCCAGCATTTTGTGTGTGTTACTCTGCCCATAGACACTGTCTGACCTGCTGAGTTCCTCCAGTATTTTGTGTGTGTTACTCTGACCATAGACACTGTCTGACCTGCTGAGTTATTCCAGCATTTTGTGTGTGTTACTCTGACCATAGGCACTGTCTGACCTGCTGAGTTCATCCAGCATTTTGTGTGTGTTACTCTGACCATAGACACTGTCTGACCTGCTGAGTTCATCCAGCATTTTGTGTGTGTTACTCTGACCATAGACACTGTCTGATCTGTTGAGATCCACCAGCATTTTGTGTGTTACTCTGTCCGTAGACACTGTCTGACCTGCTGAGTTATTCCAGCATTGTTTGTGTGTTACTCTGACCGTAGACACTGTCTGACCTGCTGAGTTCCTCCAGCATTTTGTTTGTGTTACTCTGAACATAGACACTGTCTGACCTGTTGAGATCCACCAGCACTTTGTTTTTTACTCCGTCCGTAGAAACTGACTGACCGGCTGAGTTATTCCAGCAATTTGTGTGTGTTACTCTGTCCGTAGACACTGTCTGACCTGCTGAGTTCCTACAGCATTTTGTGTGAGTTACTCTGTCCAGAGACACTGTCTGACCTGCTGAGTTCCTCCAGCCTTCTGTCTGTGTTACTCTGACCACAGCCACTGTCTGACCTGCTGAGTTTCTCCAGCATTTTGTCTGTGTTACTCTGACCAGAGACACTGTCTGACCTGCTGAGTTCCTCCAGCATTTTGTGTGTGTTACTCTGTCCATAGACACTGTCTGACCTGCTGAGTTCCTCCAGCATTTTGTGTGTGTTACTCTGTCCATAGACACCCTCTGACCTGCTGAGTTCCTCCAGCATTTTGTGTGTGTTACTTTGTCCATAGACACTGTCTGAACTGCTGAGTTCCTCAAGCATTTTGTGTGTGTTACTCAGTCCGTAGACTCTTTCTGACCTGCTGAGTTCCTCCATCATTTTGAGTGTTACTCTGACCATAGACACTGTCTGACCTGTTGAGTTTCTCCAGCATTTTGTGTGTGTTACTCTGACCATAGACACTGACTGACCTGCCGAGTTCCTCCAGCATTTTGTGTGTGTTACTCTGTCCATAGACACTGTCTGACCTGCTGAGTTCCTCCAGCATTTTGTGTGTGTTACTCTGACCATAGACACTGTCTGAGCTGCTGAGTTCCTCCAGCATTTTGTCTGTGTTACTCTGACCAGAGACACTGTCTGACCTGCTGAGTTCCTCCAGCATTTGGTGTGTGTTACTCTGACCATAGACACCCTCTGACCTGCTTAGTTATTCCAGCATTTTGTGTGTGTTACTTTGTCCGTAGACACTGTCTGACCTGCTGAGTTCCTCAAGCATTTTGTGTGTGTTACTCAGTCCATAGACACTTTCTGACCTGCTGAGTTCCTCCATCATTTTGAGTGTTACTCTGACCATAGACACTGTCTGACCTGCTGAGTTTCTCCAGCATTTTGACTGTGTTACTCTGACCAGAGACACTGTCTGACCTGCTGAGTTCCTCCAGCATTTTGTGTGTGTTACTCTGACCATAGACACCCTCTGACCTGCTTAGTTATTCCAGCATTTTGTGTGTGTTACTTTGTCCGTAGACACTGTCTGACCTGCTGAGTTCCTCAAGCATTTTGTGTGTGTTACTCAGTCCATAGACACTTTCTGACCTGCTGAGTTCCTCCATCATTTTGAGTGTTACTCTGACCATAGACACTGTCTGACCTGTTGAGTTTCTCCAGCATTTTGTGTGTGTTACTCTGACCATAGACACTGTCTGACCTGCCGAGTTCCTCCAGCATTTTGTGTGTGTTACTCTGTCCATAGACACTGTCTGACCTGCTGAGTTCCTCCAGCATTTTGTGTGTGTTACTCTGACCATAGACACTGTCTGAGCTGCTGAGTTCCTCCAGCATTTTGTGTGTGTTACTCTGTCCATAGACACTGTCTGACCTGCTGAGTTCCTCCAGCATTTTCTGTGTGTTACTCTGACGATAGACACTGTCTGAGCTGCCTAGTTCTTCCAGCATTTTGTGTGTGTTACTCTGTCCATAGACACTGTCTGACCTGCTGAGTTCTTCCAGCATTTTGTGTGTGTTACTCTGCCCATAGACACTGTCTGACCTGCTGAGTTCCTCCAGTATTTTGTGTGTGTTACTCTGACCATAGACACTGTCTGACCTGCTGAGTTATTCCAGCATTTTGTGTGTGTTACTCTGACCATAGGCACTGTCTGACCTGCTGAGTTCATCCAGCATTTTGTGTGTGTTACTCTGACCATAGACACTGTCTGACCTGCTGAGTTCATCCAGCATTTTGTGTGTGTTACTCTGACCATAGACACTGTCTGATCTGTTGAGATCCACCAGCATTTTGTGTGTTACTCTGTCCGTAGACACTGTCTGACCTGCTGAGTTATTCCAGCATTGTTTGTGTGTTACTCTGACCGTAGACACTGTCTGACCTGCTGAGTTCCTCCAGCATTTTGTTTGTGTTACTCTGAACATAGACACTGTCTGACCTGTTGAGATCCACCAGCACTTTGTTTTTTACTCCGTCCGTAGAAACTGACTGACCGGCTGAGTTATTCCAGCAATTTGTGTGTGTTACTCTGTCCGTAGACACTGTCTGACCTGCTGAGTTCCTACAGCATTTTGTGTGAGTTACTCTGTCCAGAGACACTGTCTGACCTGCTGAGTTCCTCCAGCCTTCTGTCTGTGTTACTCTGACCACAGCCACTGTCTGACCTGCTGAGTTTCTCCAGCATTTTGTCTGTGTTACTCTGACCAGAGACACTGTCTGACCTGCTGAGTTCCTCCAGCATTTTGTGTGTGTTACTCTGTCCATAGACACTGTCTGACCTGCTGAGTTCCTCCAGCATTTTGTGTGTGTTACTCTGTCCATAGACACCCTCTGACCTGCTGAGTTCCTCCAGCATTTTGTGTGTGTTACTTTGTCCATAGACACTGTCTGAACTGCTGAGTTCCTCAAGCATTTTGTGTGTGTTACTCAGTCCGTAGACTCTTTCTGACCTGCTGAGTTCCTCCATCATTTTGAGTGTTACTCTGACCATAGACACTGTCTGACCTGTTGAGTTTCTCCAGCATTTTGTGTGTGTTACTCTGACCATAGACACTGACTGACCTGCCGAGTTCCTCCAGCATTTTGTGTGTGTTACTCTGTCCATAGACACTGTCTGACCTGCTGAGTTCCTCCAGCATTTTGTGTGTGTTACTCTGACCATAGACACTGTCTGAGCTGCTGAGTTCCTCCAGCATTTTGTCTGTGTTACTCTGACCAGAGACACTGTCTGACCTGCTGAGTTCCTCCAGCATTTGGTGTGTGTTACTCTGACCATAGACACCCTCTGACCTGCTTAGTTATTCCAGCATTTTGTGTGTGTTACTTTGTCCGTAGACACTGTCTGACCTGCTGAGTTCCTCAAGCATTTTGTGTGTGTTACTCAGTCCATAGACACTTTCTGACCTGCTGAGTTCCTCCATCATTTTGAGTGTTACTCTGACCATAGACACTGTCTGACCTGTTGAGTTTCTCCAGCATTTTGTGTGTGTTACTCTGACCATAGACACTGTTTGACCTGCCGAGTTACTCCAGCATTTTGTGTGTGTTACTCTGTCCATAGACACTGTCTGACCTGCTGAGTTCCTCCAGCATTTTGTGTGTGTTACTCTGACCATAGACACTGTCTGAGCTGCTGAGTTCCTCCAGCATTTTGTGTGTGTTACTCTGTCCATAGACACTGTCTGACCTGCTGAGTTCCTCCAGCATTTTCTGTGTGTTACTCTGACGATAGACACTGTCTGAGCTGCCTAGTTCTTCCAGCATTTTGTGTGTGTTACTCTGTCCATAGATACTGTCTGACCTGTTGAGTTTCTCCAGCATTTTGTATGTGTTACTCTGACCATTGACACTGTCTGACCTGTTGAGTTTCTCCAGCATTTTGTCTGTGTTACTCTGACCAGAGACACTTTCTGACCTGCTGAGTTCCTCCAGCATTTTGTGTGTGTTACTCTGTCCATAGACACTGTCTGACCTGCTGAGTTCCTCCAGCATTTTGTGTGTGTTACTCTGTCCATAGACACCCTCTGACCTGCAGAGTTCCTCCAGCATTTTGTGTGTGTTACTTTGTCCGTAGACACTGTCTGAACTGCTGAGTTCCTCCATCATTTTGAGTGTTACTCTGACCATAGACACTGTCTGAAATGCTGAGTTCATCCAGCATTTTGTGTGTGTTACTCTGACCATAGACACTGTCTGATCTGTTGAGATCCAGCAGCATTTTGTGTGTTACTCTGTCCGTAGACACTGTCTGACCTGCTGAGTTATTCCAGCATTGTTTGTGTGTTACTCTGACCGTAGACACTGTCTGACCTGCTGAGTTCCTCCAGCATTTTGTTTGTGTTACTCTGAACATAGACACTGTCTGACCTGTTGAGATCCACCAGCACTTTGTGTGTTACTCCGTCCGTAGACACTGACTGACCGGCTGAGTTATTCCAGCATTTTGTGTGTGTTACTCTGTCCGTAGACACTGTCTGACCTGCTGAGTTCCTACAGCATTTTGTGTGTGTTACTCTGTCCATAGACACTGTCTGACCTGCTGAGTTCCTTCAGCATTCTGTCTGTGTTACTCTGACCACAGCCACTGTCTGACCTGCTGAGTTTCTCCAGCATTTTGTCTGTGTTACTCTGACCAGAGACACTGTCTGACCTGCTGAGTTCCTACAGCATTTTGTGTGTGTTACTCTGTCCATAGACACTGTCTAACCTGCTGAGTTCCTCCAGCATTTTGTGTGTGTTACTCTGTCTGTAGACACTGTCTGACCTGCTAGGTTCCTCCAGCATTTTGTGTGTGTTACTCCGTCCATAGACACTGTCTGACCTGCTGAGTTCCTCCAGCATTTTGTGTGTGTTACTCTGTCCATAGACACTGTCTGACCTGCTGAGTTCCTCCAGCATTTTGTGTGTTACTTTGTCCGTAGACACTGTCTGAGCTGCTGAGTTCCTCCAGCATTTTGTGTGTGTTACTCTGTCCATAGACACTGTCTGACCTGCTGAGTTCCTCCATCATTTTGAGTGTTAGCCTGACCATAGACACTGTCTGACCTGTTGAGTTCCTCCAGCATTTTGTGTGTGTTACTCTGTCCACAGACACTGTCTGACCTGCTGAGTTCCTCCAGCATTTTGTGTGTGTTACTCTGACCATAGACTCTGTCTGAGCTGCTGAGTTCCTCCAGCATTTTGTGTGTGTTACTCTGTCCATAGACACTGTCTGACCTGCTGAGTTCCTCCAGCATTTTCTGTGTGTTACTCTGACCATAGACACTGTCTGAGCTGCCTAGTTCTTCCAGCATTTTGTGTGTGTTACTCTGTCCATAGACACTGTCTGAGCTGCCTAGTTCTTCCAGCATTTTCTGTGTGTTACTCTGTCCATAGACACTGTCTGACCTGCTGAGTTCTTCCAGCATTTTGTGTGTGTCAGTCTGACCATAGACACTGTCTGACCTGCTGAGTTCCTCCAGCATTTTGTGTGTGTTACTCTGACCATAGACACTGTCTGACCTGCTGAGTTAATCCAGCATTTTGTGTGTGTTACTCTGACCATAGACACTGTCTGACCTGCTGAGATCCTCCAGCATTTTGTGTGTGTTACTCTGACCATAGACACTGTCTGACCTGTTGAGATCCACCAGCATTTTGTGTGTTACTCTGACCATAGACACTGTAGACCTGCTGAGTTCATCCAGCATTTTGTGTGTGTTACTCTGACCATAGACACTGTCTGACCTGTTGAGATACACCAGCATTTTGTGTGTTACTCTGTCCGTAGACACTGTCTGACCTGCTGAGTTATTCCAGCATTGTGTGTGTGTTACTCTGACCATAGACACTGTCTGACCTGCTGAGTTCCTGCAGCATTTTGTTTGTGTTACTCTGACCATAGACACTGTCTGTCCTGTTGAGATCCACCAGCATTTTGTGTGTTACTCCGTCCGTAGACACTGTCTGACCTGCTGAGTTATTCCAGCATTTTGTGTGTGTTACTCTGTCCGTAGACACTGTCTGACATGCTGAGT
This sequence comes from Hypanus sabinus, assembly GCF_030144855.1. NCBI lineage: Eukaryota > Metazoa > Chordata > Chondrichthyes > Myliobatiformes > Dasyatidae > Hypanus > Hypanus sabinus. The sequence goes on from NW_026778925.1 coordinate 709,296, forward strand.
TATTCCAGCATTTTGTGTGTGTTAATCTGACCATAGACACTGTCTGACCTGTTGAGATCCACCAGCATTTTGTGTGTTACTCTGTCCGTAGACACTGTCTGACCTGCTGAGTTATTCCAGCATATTGTGTGTGTTACTCTGTCCATAGACACTGTCTGACCTGCTGAGTTCCTCCAGCATTCTGTCTGTGTTACTCTGACCACAGCCACTGTCTGACCTGCTGAGTTCCTCCAGCATTTTGTCTGTGTTACTCTGACCAGAGACACTGTCTGACCTGCTCAGTTCCTTAAGCATTTTGTGTGTGTTACTCTGACCATAGACACTGTCTGACCTGCTGAGTTCCTCCAGCATTTTGTGTGTGTTACTCTGACCACAGACACTGTCTGACCTGCTGATTTCCTCCAGCATTTTCTGTGTGTTACTCTGTCCGCAGACATTGTCTGACCTGCTGCGTTCCTCCAGCATTTTGTGTGTGTTACTCTGTCCATAGACACTGTCTGACCTGCTGAGTTCCTCCAGCATTCTGTCTGTGTTACTCTGACCACAGCCACTGTCTGACCTGCTGAGTTCCTCCAGCATTTTGTCTGTGTTACTCTGACCAGAGACACTGTCTGACCTGCTGAGTTCCTCCAGCATTATATGAGTGTTACTCTGTCCATAGACACTGTCTGACCTGCTGAGTTCCTCCAGCATTTTGTGTGTGTTACTTTGTCCGTAGACACTGTCTGACCTGCTGAGTTCCTCCAGCATTTTGTCTGTGTTACTCTGACCAGAGACACTGTCTGACCTGCTGAGTTCCTCCAGCATTTTATGAGTGTTACTCAGTCCATAAACACTGTCTGACCTGCTGAGTTCCTCCATCATTTTGAGTGTTAGTCTGACCATAGACACTGTCTGACCTGTTGAGTTCCTCCAGCATTTTGTGTGCGTTACTCTGACCACAGACACTGTCTGACCTGCTAAGTTCCTCCAGCATTTTGTGTGTGTTACACTGACCACAGACACTGTCTGACCTGCTGAGTTCCTGCAGCATTTTGTCTGTGTCACTCTGACCACAGACACTGTCTGACCTGCTGAGTTCCTCCAGCATTTTGTGTGTGTTACTCTGTCCGTAGACACTGTCTGACCTGCTAGGTTGCTCCAGCATTTTGTGTGTGTTACTCTGTCCGTAGACACTGTCTGACCTGCTGAGTTCCTCCAGCATTTTGTGTGTGTTACTCTTTCCGTAGACACTGTTTGACCTGCTGAGTTCCTCCAGCATTTTGTGTGTGTTACTCTGTCCATAGACACTGTCTAACCTGCTGAGTTCCTCCAGCATTTTGCGTGTGTTACTCTGACCATAGACAGTGTCTGTCCTGCTGAGTTCCTCCAGCATTTTGTGTGTTACCTTGTCCGTAGACACTGTCTAACCTGCTGAGTTCCTCCACATTTTGTGTGTGTTACTCCGTCTATAGACACTGTCTGACCTGCTGAGTTCCTCCAGCATTTTGTGTGTCTTACTGCGACCATAGACACTGTCTGCCCTGCTGAGTTATTCCAGCATTTTGTGTGTGTTACTCTGACCATAGACACTGTCTAACCTGCTGAGTTATTCCAGCATTTTGTGTGTGTTACTCTGTCCATAGACACTGTCTGACCTGCTGAGTGCCTCCAGCATTCTGTGTGTGTTACTCCGTCCATAGACACTGTCTGACCAGCTGAGTTCCTCCAGCATTTTGTGTGTGTTACTCCGTCCATAGACACTGTCTGACCTGCTGAGTTATTCCCGCATTTTGTGTGTGTTACTCTATCCGTAGACACTGTCTGACCTGCACAGTTCCTCCAGCATTTTGTGTGTGTTACTCTGTACGTAGACACTGTCTGACCTGCTGAGTTATTCCAGCCTTTTGTGTGTCTTACTCTGTCCATAGACACAGTCTGACCTGCTGAGTTCCTCCAGCATTTTGTGTGTGTAACTCTGTCCATAGACACTGTCTGACCTGCTGAGTTCCTCCAGCATTTTGTGTGTGTTACTCTGACCACAGACACTGTCTGACCTGCCGAGTTCCTCCAGCATTTTGTGTGTGTTACTCTGTACGTAGACACTGTCTGACCTGCTAAGTTCCTCCAGCATTCTGTGTGTGTTACTCCGTCCATAGACAGTGTCTGACCTGCTGAGTTCCTCCAGCATTTTGTGTGTGTTACTCTGACCATAGACACTGTCTGACCTGCTGAGTTATTCCAGCATTTTGTGTGTGTTACTCTGACCATAGGCACTGTCTGACCTGCTGAGTTCATCCAGCATTTTGTGTGTGTTACTCTGACCATAGACACTGTCTGATCTGTTGAGATCCACCAGCATTTTGTGTGTTACTCTGTCCGTAGACTCTGTCTGACCTGCTGAGTTATTCCAGCATTGTGTGTGTGTTACTCTGACCATAGACACTGTCTGACCTGCTGAGTTCCTGCAGCATTTTGTTTGTGTTACTCTGACCATAGACACTGTCTGTCCTGTTGAGATCCACCAGCATTTTGTGAGTTACTCCGTCCGTAGACACTGTCTGACCTGCTGAGTTATTCCAGCATTTTGTGTGTGTTACTCTGTCCGTAGACACTGTCTGACCTGCTGAGTTATTCCAGCATTTTGTGTGTGTTAATCTGACCATAGACACTGTCTGACCTGTTGAGATCCACCAGCATTTTGTGTTTTACTCTGTCCGTAGACACTGTCTGACCTGCTGAGTTATTCCAGCATATTGTGTGTGTTACTCTGTCCATAGACACTGTCTGACCTGCTGAGTTCCTCCAGCATTCTGTCTGTGTTACTCTGACCACAGCCACTGTCTGACCTGCTGAGTTCCTCCAGCATTTTGTCTGTGTTACTCTGACCAGAGACACTGTCTGACCTGCTCAGTTCCTTAAGCATTTTGTGTGTGTTACTCTGACCATAGACACTGTCTGACCTGCTGAGTTCCTCCAGCATTTTGTGTGTGTTACTCTGACCACAGACACTGTCTGACCTGCTGATTTCCTCCAGCATTTTCTGTGTGTTACTCTGTCCGCAGACACTGTCTGACCTGCTGCGTTCCTCCAGCATTTTGTGTGTGTTACTCTGTCCATCGACACTGTCTGACCTGCTGAGTTCCTCCAGCATTCTGTCTGTGTTACTCTGACCACAGCCACTGTCTGACCTGCTGAGTTCCTCCAGCATTTTGTCTGTGTTACTCTGACCAGAGACACTGTCTGACCTGCTGAGTTCCTCCAGCATTTTATGAGTGTTACTCTGTCCATAGACACTGTCTGACCTGCTGAGTTCCTCCAGCATTTTGTGTGTGTTACTTTGTCCGTAGACACTGTCTGACCTGCTGAGTTCCTCCAGCATTTTGTCTGTGTTACTCTGACCAGAGACACTGTCTGACCTGCTGAGTTCCTCCAGCATTTTATGAGTGTTACTCAGTCCATAAACACTGTCTTACCTGCTGAGTTCCTCCATCATTTTGAGTGTTACTCTGACCATAGACACTGTCTGACCTGTTGAGTTCCTCCAGCATTTTGTGTGTGTTACTCTGACCACAGACACTGTCTGACCTGCTAAGTTCCTCCAGCATTTTGTGTGTGTTACACTGACCACAGACACTGTCTGACCTGCTGAGTTCCTGCAGCATTTTGTCTGTGTCACTCTGACCACAGACACTGTCTGACCTGCTGAGTTCCTCCAGCATTTTGTGTGTGTTACTCTGTCCGTAGACACTGTCTGACCTGCTAGGTTGCTCCAGCATTTTGTGTGTGTTACTCTGTCCGTAGACACTGTCTGACCTGCTGAGTTCCTCCAGCATTTTGTGTGTGTTACTCTGTCCGTAGACACTGTTTGACCTGCTGAGTTCCTCCAGCATTTTGTGTGTGTTACTCTGTCCATAGACACTGTCTAACCTGCTGAGTTCCTCCAGCATTTTGTGTGTGTTACTCTGACCATAGACAGTGTCTGACCTGCTGAGTTCCTCCAGCATTTTGTGTGTTACCTTGTCCGTAGACACTGTCTAACCTGCTGAGTTCCTCCACATTTTGTGTGTGTTACTCCGTCTATAGACACTGTCTGACCTGCTGAGTTCCTCCAGCATTTTGTGTGTCTTACTGCGACCATAGACACTGTCTGACCTGCTGAGTTCCTCCAGCATTTTGTGTGTGTTACTCTGACCATAGACACTGTCTGACCTGCTGAGTTATTCCGGCATTTTGTGTGTGTTACTCTGACCATAGACACTGTCTGACCTGTTGAGATCCACCAGCATTTTGTGTGTTACTCCGTCCGTAGAGACTGTCTGACCTGCTGTGTTCCTCCAGCATTTTGTGTGTGTCACTCTGACCATAGACACTGTCTGACCTTCTGAGTTCCTCCAGCATTTTGTGTGTGTTACTCTGACCATAGACACTGTCTGACCTGCTGAGTTATTCCAGCATTTTGTGTGTGTTAGCCTGACCATAGACACTGTCTGACCTGCTGTTCCTCCAGCATTTTGTGTGTGTTACTCTGACCATAGACACTGTCTGACCTGCTTAGTTATTCCAGCATTTTGTGTGTGTTACTCTGTCCATAGACACTGTCTAACCTGCTGAGTTATTCCAGCATTTTGTGTGTGTTACTCTGTCCGTAGACACTGTCTGACCTGCTGAGTTATTCCAGCATTTTGTGTGTGTTACTCTGTCCATAGACACTGTCTGACCTGCTGAGTGCCTCCAGCATTCTGTGTGTGTTACTCCGTCCATAGACACTGTCTGACCAGCTGAGTTCCTCCAGCATTTTGTGTGTGTTACTCCGTCCATAGACACTGTCTGACCTGCTGAGTTATTCCAGCATTTTGTGTGTGTTACTCTATCCGTAGACACTGTCTGACCTGCACAGTTCCTCCAGCATTTTGTGTGTGTTACTCTGTACGTAGACACTGTCTGACCTGCTGAGTTATTCCAGCCTTTTGTGTGTCTTACTCTGTCCATAGACACAGTCTGACCTGCTGAGTTCCTCCAGCATTTTGTGTGTGTAACTCTGTCCATAGACACTGTCTGACCTTCTGAGTTCCTCCAGCATTTTGTGTGTGTTACTCTGACCACAGACACTGTCTGACCTGCCGAGTTCCTCCAGCATTTTGTGTGTGTTACTCTGTACGTAGACACTGTCTGACCTGCTGAGTTCCTCCAGCATTCTGTGTGTGTTACTCCGTCCATAGACAGTGTCTGACCTGCTGAGTTCCTCCAGCATTTTGTGTGTGTTACTCTGACCATAGACACTGTCTGACCTGCTGAGTTCATCCAGCATTTTGTGTGTGTTACTCTGACCATAGACACTGTCTGACCTGTTGAGATCCACCAGCATTTTGTGTGTTACTCCGTCCGTAGAGACTGTCTGACCTGCTGTGTTCCTCCAGCATTTTGTGTGTGTCACTCTGACCATAGACACTGTCTGACCTTCTGAGTTCCTCCAGCATTTTGTGTGTGTTACTCTGACCATAGACACTGTCTGACCTGCTGAGTTATTCCAGCATTTTGTGTGTGTTAGCCTGACCATAGACACTGTCTGACCTGCTGTTCCTCCAGCATTTTGTGTGTGTTACTCTGACCATAGACACTGTCTGACCTGCTTAGTTATTCCAGCATTTTGTGTGTGTTACTCTGTCCATAGACACTGTCTAACCTGCTGAGTTATTCCAGCATTTTGTGTGTGTTACTCTGTCCGTAGACACTGTCTGACCTGCTGAGTTATTCCAGCATTTTGTGTGTGTTACTCTGTCCATAGACACTGTCTGACCTGCTGAGTGCCTCCAGCATTCTGTGTGTGTTACTCCGTCCATAGACACTGTCTGACCAGCTGAGTTCCTCCAGCATTTTGTGTGTGTTACTCCGTCCATAGACACTGTCTGACCTGCTGAGTTATTCCAGCATTTTGTGTGTGTTACTCTATCCGTAGACACTGTCTGACCTGCACAGTTCCTCCAGCATTTTGTGTGTGTTACTCTGTACGTAGACACTGTCTGACCTGCTGAGTTATTCCAGCCTTTTGTGTGTCTTACTCTGTCCATAGACACAGTCTGACCTGCTGAGTTCCTCCAGCATTTTGTGTGTGTAACTCTGTCCATAGACACTGTCTGACCTGCTGAGTTCCTCCAGCATTTTGTGTGTGTTACTCTGACCACAGACACTGTCTGACCTGCCGAGTTCCTCCAGCATTTTGTGTGTGTTACTCTGTACGTAGACACTGTCTGACCTGCTGAGTTCCTCCAGCATTCTGTGTGTGTTACTCCGTCCATAGACAGTGTCTGACCTGCTGAGTTCCTCCAGCATTTTGTGTGTGTTACTCTGACCATAGACACTGTCTGACCTGCTGAGTTCATCCAGCATTTTGTGTGTGTTACTCTGACCATAGACACTGTCTGATCTGTTGAGATCCACCAGCATTTTGTGTGTTACTCTGTCCGTAGACACTGTCTGACCTGCTGTGTTATTCCAGCATTTTGTGTGTGTTACTCTGTCCGTAGACACTGTCTGACCTGCTGAGTTCCTACAGCATTTTGTGTGTGTTACTCTGTCCATAGACACTGTCTGACCTGCTGAGTTCCTCCAGCATTCTGTCTGTGTTACTCTGACCACAGCCACTGTCTGACCTGCTGAGTTTCTCCAGCATTTTGTCTGTGTTACTCTGACCAGAGACACTGTCTGACCTGCTGAGTTCCTCCAGCATTTTGTGTGTGTTACTCTGTCCATAGACACTGTCTGACCTGCTGAGTTCCTCCAGCATTTTGTGTGTGTTACTCTGTCCATAGACACCCTCTGACCTGCTGAGTTCCTCCAGCATTTTGTGTGTGTTACTTTGTCCGTAGACACTGTCTGAACTGCTGAGTTCCTCAAGCAATTTGTGTGTGTTACTCAGTCCATAGACACTTTCTGACCTGCTGAGTTCCTCCATCATTTTGAGTGTTACTCTGACCATAGACACTGTCTGACCTGTTGAGTTTTTCCAGCATTTTGTGTGTGTTACTCTGACCATAGACACTGTCTGACCTGCCGAGTTCCTCCAGCATTTTGTGTGTGTTACTCTGTCCATAGACACTGTCTGACCTGCTGAGTTCCTCCAGCATTTTGTGTGTGTTACTCTGACCATAGACACTGTCTGAGCTGCTGAGTTCCTCCAGCATTTTGTGTGTGTTACTCTGTCCATAGACACTGTCTGACCTGCTGAGTTCCTCCAGCATTTTCTGTGTGTTACTCTGACGATAGACACTGTCTGAGCTGCCTAGTTCTTCCAGCATTTTGTGTGTGTTACTCTGTCCATAGACACTGTCTGACCTGCTGAGTTCTTCCAGCATTTTGTGTGTGTTACTCTGCCCATAGACACTGTCTGACCTGCTGAGTTCCTCCAGTATTTTGTGTGTGTCACTCTGACCATAGACACTGTCTGACCTGCTGAGTTCCTCCAGCATTTTGTGTGTGTTACTCTGACCATAGACACTGTCTGACCTGCTGAGTTATTCCAGCATTTTGTGTGTGTTACTCTGACCATAGGCACTGTCTGACCTGCTGAGTTCATCCAGCATTTTGTGTGTGTTACTCTGACCATAGACACTGTCTGATCTGTTGAGATCCACCAGCATTTTGTGTGTTACTCTGTCCGTAGACACTGTCTGACCTGCTGAGTTATTCCAGCATTGATTGTGTGTTACTCTGACCGTAGACACTGTCTGACCTGCTGAGTTCCTCCAGCATTTTGTTTGTGTTACTCTGTCCGTAGACACTGTCTGACCTGCTGAGTTCCTACAGCATTTTGTGTGTGTTACTCTGTCCATAGACACTGTCTGACCTGCTGAGTTCCTCCAGCATTCTGTCTGTGTTACTCTGACAACAGCCACTGTCTGACCTGCTGAGTTTCTCCAGCATTTTGTCTGTGTTACTCTGACCAGAGACACTGTCTGACCTGCTGAGTTCCTCCAGCATTTTGTGTGTGTTACTCTGACCATAGACACCCTCTGACCTGCTTAGTTATTCCAGCATTTTGTGTGTGTTACTTTGTCCGTAGACACTGTCTGACCTGCTGAGTTCCTCAAGCATTTTGTGTGTGTTACTCAGTCCATAGACACTTTCTGACCTGCTGAGTTCCTCCATCATTTTGAGTGTTACTCTGACCATAGACACTGTCTGACCTGTTGAGTTTCTCCAGCATTTTGTGTGTGTTACTCTGACCATAGACACTGTCTGACCTGCTGAGTTCCTCCAGCATTTTGTGTGTGTTACTCTGTCCATAGACACTGTCTGAGCTGCTGAGTTCCTCCAGCATTTTGTGTGTGTTACTCTGTCCATAGACACTGTCTGACCTGCTGAGTTCCTCCAGCATTTTCTGTGTGTTACTCTGACGATAGACACTGTCTGAGCTGCCTAGTTCTTCCAGCATTTTGTGTGTGTTACTCTGACCATAGGCACTGTCTGACCTGCTGAGTTCATCCAGCATTTTGTGTGTGTTACTCTGACCATAGACACTGTCTGATCTGTTGAGATCCACCAGCATTTTGTGTGTTAATCTGTCCGCAGACACTGTCTGACCTGCTGAGTTATTCCAGCATTGTTTGTGTGTTACTCTGACCGTAGACACTGTCTGACCTGCTGAGTTCCTCCAGCATTTTGTTTGTGTTACTCTGAACATAGACACTGTCTGACCTGTTGAGATCCACCAGTACTTTGTGTGTTACTCCGTCCGTAGACACTGACTGACCGGCTGAGTTATTCCAGCATTTTGTGTGTGTTACTCTGTCCGTAGACACTGTCTGACCTGCTGAGTTCCTACAGCATTTTGTGTGTGTTACTCTGTCAATACACACTGTCTGACCTGCTGAGTTCCTCCAGCATTCTGTCTGTGTTACTCTGACCACAGCCACTGTCTGACCTGCTGAGTTTCTCCAGCATTTTGTCTGTGTTACTCTGACCAGAGACACTGTCTGACCTGCTGAGTTCCTCCAGCATTTTGTGTGTGTTACTCTGTCCATAGACACTGTCTGACCTGCTGAGTTCCTCCAGCATTTTGTGTGTGTTACTCTGTCCATAGACACCCTCTGACCTGCTGAGTTCCTCCAGCATTTTGTGTGTGTTACTTTGTCCGTAGACACTGTCTGAACTGCTGAGTTCCTCAAGCATTTTGTGTGTGTTACTCAGTCCATAGACACTTTCTGACCTGCTGAGTTCCTCCATCATTTTGAGTGTTACTCTGACCATAGACACTGTCTGACCTGCTGAGTTCATCCAGCATTTTGTGTGTGTTACTCTGACCATAGACACTGTCTGATCTGTTGAGATCCACCAGCATTTTGTGTGTTACTCTGTCCGTAGACACTGTCTGACCTGCTGAGTTATTCCAGCATTGTTTGTGTGTTACTCTGACCGTAGACACTGTCTGACCTGCTGAGTTCCTCCAGCATTTTGTTTGTGTTACTCTGAACATAGACACTGTCTGACCTGTTGAGATCCACCAGCACTTTGTGTGTTACTCCGTCCGTAGACACTGACTGACCGGCTGAGTTATTCCAGCATTTTGTGTGTGTTACTCTGTCCGTAGACACTGTCTGACCTGCTGAGTTCCTACAGCATTTTGTCTGTGTTACTCTGACCAGAGACACTGTCTGACCTGCTGAGTTCCTACAGCATTTTGTGTGTGTTACTCTGTCCATAGACACTGTCTAACCTGCTGAGTTCCTCCAGCATTTTGTGTGTGTTACTCTGTCTGTAGACACTGTCTGACCTGCTAGGTTCCTCCAGCATTTTGTGTGTGTTACTCCGTCCATAGACACTGTCTGACCTGCTGAGTTCCTCCAGCATTTTGTGTGTGTTACTTTGTCCGTAGACACTGTCTGAGCTGCTGAGTTCCTCCAGCATTTTGTGTGTGTTACTCTGTCCATAGACACTGTCTGACCTGCTGAGTTCCTCCATCATTTTGAGTGTTAGCCTGACCATAGACACTGTCTGACCTGTTGAGTTCCTCCAGCATTTTGTGTGTGTTTCTCTGTCCACAGACACTGTCTGACCTGCTGAGTTCCTCCAGCATTTTGTGTGTGTTACTCTGACCATAGACTCTGTCTGAGCTGCTGAGTTCCTCCAGCATTTTGTGTGTGTTACTCTGTCCATAGACACTGTCTGACCTGCTGAGTTCCTCCAGCATTTTCTGTGTGTTACTCTGACCATAGACACTGTCTGAGTTGCCTAGTTCTTCCAGCATTTTGTGTGTGTTACTCTGTCCATAGACACTGTCTGACCTGCTGAGTTCTTCCAGCATTTTGTGTGTGTCAGTCTGACCATAGACACTGTCTGACCTGCTGAGTTCCTCCAGCATTTTGTGTGTGTTACTCTGACCATAGACACTGTCTGACCTGTTGAGATCCACCAGCATTTTGTGTGTTACTCTGTCCGTAGACACTGTCTGACCTGCTAAGTTATTCCAGCATTTTGTTTGTGTTACTCTGACCATAGACACTGTCTGTCCTGTTGAGATCCACCAGCATTTTGTGTGTTACTCCGTCCGTAGACACTGTCTGACCTGCTGAGTTATTCCAGCATTTTATGTGTGTTACTCTGTCCGTAGACACTGTCTGACCTGCTGAGTTATTCCAGCATTTTGTGTGTGTTAATCTGACCATAGACACTGTCTGACCTGTTGAGATCCACCAGCATTTTGTGTGTTACTCTGTCCGTAGACACTGTCTGACCTGCTGAGTTATTCCAGCATATTGTGTGTGTTACTCTGTCCATAGACACTGTCTGACCTGCTGAGTTCCTCCAGCATTCTGTCTGTGTTACTCTGACTACAGCCACTGTCTGACCTGCTGAGTTCCTCCAGCATTTTGTCTGTGTTACTCTGACCAGAGACACTGTCTGACCTGCTCAGTTCCTTAAGCATTTTGTGTGTGTTACTCTGACCATAGACACTGTCTGATCTGCAGAGTTCCTCCAGCATTTTGTGTGTGTTACTCTGACCACAGACACTGTCTGACCTGCTGATTTCCTCCAGCATTTTCTGTGTGTTACTCTGTCCGCAGACACTGTCTGACCTGCTGCGTTCCTCCAGCATTTTGTGTGTGTTACTCTGTCCATAGACAATGTCTGACCTGCTGAGTTCCTCCAGCATTCTGTCTGTTTTACTCTGACCACAGCCACTGTCTGACCTGCTGAGTTCCTCCAGCATTTTGTCTGTGTTACTCTGACCAGAGACACTGTCTGACCTGCTGAGTTCCTCCAGCATTTTATGAGTGTTACTCTGTCCATAGACACTGTCTGACCTGCTGAGTTCCTCCAGCATTTTGTGTGTGTTACTTTGTCCGTAGACACTGTCTGACCTGCTGAGTTCCTCCAGCATTTTGTCTGTGTTACTCTGACCAGAGACACTGTCTGACCTGCTGAATTCCTCCAGCATTTTGTGTGTGTTACTCTGACCACAGACACTGTCTGACCTGCTGATTTCCTCCAGCATTTTCTGTGTGTTACTCTGTCCGCAGACACTGTCTGACCTGCTGCGTTCCTCCAGCATTTTGTGTGTGTTACTCTGTCCATAGACACTGTCTGACCTGCTGAGTTCCTCCAGCATTCTGTCTGTTTTACTCTGACCACAGCCACTGTCTGACCTGCTGAGTTCCTCCAGCATTTTGTCTGTGTTACTCTGACCAGAGACACTGTCTGACCTGCTGAGTTCCTCCAGCATTTTATGAGTGTTACTCTGTCCATAGACACTGTCTGACCTGCTGAGTTCCTCCAGCATTTTGTGTGTGTTACTTTGTCCGTAGACACTGTCTGACCTGCTGAGTTCCTCCAGCATTTTGTCTGTGTTACTCTGACCAGAGACACTGTCTGACCTGCTGAGTTCCTCCAGCATTTTGTGTGTGTTACTCTGTCCATAGACACTGTCTGACCTGCTGAGTTCCTCTAGCATTTTGTGTGTGTTACTCTGTCCGTAGACACTGTTTGACCTGCTGAGTTCCTCCAGCATTTTGTGTGTGTTACTCTGTCCGTAGACACTGTCTGACCTGCTGAGTTCCTCCAGCATTTTGTGTGTGTTACTCTGTCCGTAGACACTGTTTGACCTGCTGAGTTCCTCCAGCATTTTGTGTTTGTTACTCTGTCCATAGACACTGTCTAACCTGCTGAGTTCCTCCAGCATTTTGTGTGTGTTACTCTGAACATAGACAGTGTCTGACCTGCTGAGTTCCTCCAGCATTTTGTGTGTTACCTTGTCCGTAGACACTGTCTAACCTGCTGAGTTCCTCCAGCATTTTGTGTGTCTTACTGCGACCATAGACACTGTCTGACCTGCTGAGTTCCTCCAGCATTTTGTGTGTGTTACTCTGACCATAGACACTGTCTGACCTGCTGAGTTATTCCGGCATTTTGTGTGTGTTACTCTGACCATAGACACTGTCTGACCTGTTGAGATCCACCAGCATTTTGTGTGTTACTCCGTCCGTAGAGACTGTCTGACCTGCTGTGTTCCTCCAGCATTTTGTGTGTGTCACTCTGACCATAGACACTGTCTGACCTTCTGAGTTCCTCCAGCATTTTGTGTGTGTTACTCTGACCATAGACACTGTCTGACCTGCTGAGTTATTCCAGCATTTTGTGTGCGTTAGCCTGACCATAGACACTGTCTGACCTGCTGAGTTCCTCCAGCATTTTGTGTGTGTTACTCTGACCATAGACACTGTCTGACCTGCTTAGTTATTCCAGCATTTTGTGTGTGTTACTCTGTCCATAGACACTGTCTAACCTGCTGAGTTATTCCAGCATTTTGTGTGTGTTACTCTGTCCGTAGACACTGTCTGACCTGCTGAGTTATTCCAGCATTTTGTGTGTGTTACTCTGTCCATAGACACTGTCTGACCTGCTGAGTGCCTCCAGCATTCTGTGTGTGTTACTCCGTCCATAGACACTGTCTGACCAGCTAAGTTCCTCCAGCATTTTGTGTGTGTTACTCCGTCCATAGACACTGTCTGACCTGCTGAGTTATTCCAGCATTTTGTGTGTGTTACTCTATCCGTAGACACTGTCTGACCTGCACAGTTCCTCCATCATTTTGTGTGTGTTACTCTGTACGTAGACACTGTCTGACCTGCTGAGTTATTCCAGCCTTTTGTGTGTCTTACTCTGTCCATAGACACAGTCTGACCTGCTGAGTTCCTCCAGCATTTTGTGTGTGTAACTCTGTCCATAGACACTGTCTGACCTGCTGAGTTCCTCCAGCATTTTGTGTGTGTTACTCTGACCACAGACACTGTCTGACCTGCCGAGTTCCTCCAGCATTTTGTGTGTGTTACTCTGTACGTAGACACTGTCTGACCTGCTGAGTTCCTCCAGCATTCTGTGTGTGTTACTCCGTCCATAGACAGTGTCTGACCTGCTGAGTTACTCCAGCATTTTGTGTGTGTTACTCCGTCCATAGACTGTCTGACCTGCTGAGTTCCTCCAGCATTTTGTGTGTGTTACTCTGTCCGTAGACACTGTCTGACCTGCTGAATGCCTCCAGCAATCTGTGTGTGTTACTCCGTCCATAGACACTGTCTGTCCTGCTGAGTTCCACCAGCATTTTGTGTGTGTTACTCCGTCCATAGACACTGTCTGACCTGCTGAGTTCCTCCAGCATTTTGTGTGTGTTACTCTGTCCGTAGACACTGTCTAACCTGCTGAGTTATTCCAGCATTTTGTGTGTGTTACT